>NC_044306.2:149012077-150212077 GCF_007474595.2 Lynx canadensis | reverse complement strand
CCCTCACTCTGAATCTAAAGGTGTCCTCAGGTCTAAAATGAGTCTCTTGTAGACAGCAAATAGATGGGTCTTGTTTTTTTATCCATTCTGATACCCTATGTCTTTTGGTTGGCGCATTTAATCCATTTATATTCAGTGTTATTATAGAAAGATACGGGTTTAGAGTCATTGTGATGTCTGTATGTTTTATGCTTGTAGTGATGTCTCTGGTACTTTGTCTCACAGGGTCCCCCTTAGGATCTCTTGTAGGGCTGGTTTAGTGGTGACAAATTCCTTCAGTTTTTGTTTGTTTGGGAAGACCTTTATCTCTCCTTCTATTCTAAATGACAGACTTGCTGGATAAAGGATTCTCGGCTGCATATTTTTGCTGTCTAGCACCCTGAAAATCTCGTGCCAATTCTTTCTGGCCTGCCAAGTTTCAAAAGAGAGATCAGTCACGAGTCTTATAGGTCTCCCTTTATATGTGAGGGCACGTTTACCCCTTGCTGCTTTCAGAATTTTCTCTTTATCCTTGTATTTTGCCAGTTTCACAATGATATGTCGTGCAGAAGATCGATTCAAGTTACGTCTGAAGGGAGTTCTCTGTGCCTCTTGGATTTCAATGCCTTTTTCCTTCCCCAGTTCAGGGAAGTTCTCAGCTATTATTTCTTCAAGTACCCCTTCAGCACCTTTCCCTCTCTCTTCCTCCTCTGGGATACCAATTATGCGTATATTATTTCTTTTTAGTGTATCACTTAGTTCTCTAATTTTCCCCTCATACTCCTGGATTTTTTTATCTCTCTTTTTCTCAGCTTCCTCTTTTTCCATAACTTTATCTTCTAGTTCACCTATTCTCTCCTCTGCCTCTTCCATCCGAGCCGTGGTGGTTTGCATTTTGTTTTGCATTTCCTTTAAAGCGTTTTTCAGCTCCTCGTGACTGTTCCTTAGTCCCTTGATCTCTGTAGCAAGAGATTCTCTGCTGTCCTGTATGCTGTTTTCCAGCCCAGCGATTAATTTTATGACTATGATTCTAAATTCACTTTCTGTTATATTATTTAAATCCTTTTTGATCAGCTCATTAGCTGTTGTTATTTCCTGGAGATTCTTCTGAGGGGAATTCTTCCGCTTGGTCATTTTGGATAGTCCCTGGTGTGGTGAGGGCCTGCAGGGCACTTCCCCTGTGCTGTGGTGTATAACTGGAGTTGGTGGGCGGGGCTGCAGTCCGACCTGATGTCTGCCCCCAGCCCACCGCTGGGGCCACAGTCAGACTGGTGTGTGCCTTCTCTTCCCCTCTCCTAGGGGCGGGATTCACTGTGGGGTGGCGTGGCCCGTCTGGGCTACTTGCACACTGCCAGGCTTGTGATGCTGGGGATCTGGCGTATTAGCTGGTGTGGGAAGGCAAGGTGCACGGCGGCAGGGGGGGCAGGCTTAGCTCGCTTCTCCTTAGGTGATCCACTTCAGGAAGGGCCCTGTGGCAGCCGGAGGGAGTCAGATCCGCTGCCGGAGGTTTGGCTCCGCAGAAGCACAGAGTTGGGTGTTTGCGCGGAGCGAGCAATTTCCCTGGCCGGAACCAGTTCCCTTTGGGATTTTGGCTGGGGGATGGGCGGGGGAGATGGCGCTGGCGAGCGCCTTTGTTCCCCGCCAAACTGAGCTCTGTCATCCGGGGGCTCCGCAGCTCACCCTCCCTTTGTCCTCCAGCCTTCCCGCTTTCCGAGCAGAGCTGTTAACTTATGACCTCCCAGACGCTAAGTCGCACTTGCTGTCGGAACACAGTCCGTCAGGCCCCTCCGCTTTTGCAAGCCGGACTCGGGGGCTCTGCTTGGCTGGCGAGCCGCCCCTCCGCCCCGGCTCCCTCCCGCCAGTCCGTGGAGCGTACACCGCCTCGCCGCCCTTCCTACCCTCTTCCGTGGGCCTCTCGTCTGCACTTGGGTCCGGTGACTCCGTTCTGCTAATCCTCTGGCGGTTTTCTGGGTTATTTAGGCAGGTGTAGGTGGAATCTAAGTGATCAGCAGGACGCGCGGTGAGCCCAGCGTCCTCCTACGCCGCCATCTTCCCAGAATTGAAACATTATTTTTAAGAGTTATTTTAATTCTTACTTACCACCATCTCTTGGCCATTACAAAGCAAACATCACACAGATAACCTATTGATCCTCACTGAAGGTCCGTTATACCTATTGTAAGCCAATCTTCTGCATTAGATCTTTAAAAAACTAGCCACACGGGACACCTGGGTGGCTCCGTTGGTTAAGCATTCGACTTCAGCTCAGGTCATGATCTCGCAGTTCATGAATTGGAGCCCTGCACCTGGCTCTGCGCTGAGAGTGTGGAGCCTGCTTGGGATTCTCTCTCTCTCCCTCTCTCTTTGCCCCTCTCCCACTTGTGCTTTCTCTTTCTCAAAATAAATAAATAAACTTAAAATAATAAAAATAAATAAAAATAAAAAACTGCCACACAATTTTCATCTACTCAAGAAAAACCATCCCTTCATTCGGGAAAGATGATAACAACAAAGGCCTAAAAGACACTGTGCCAATTATTTTATTTTTTTTAAATTATAGCAATTACTAGTCTATTTCTTAACCTAAGTTACATAAGAAAACTAGATAAGCCTTTTGCCAGCTTTATGATCCAGGAATGTCTTTCTCAAAGACCTGAGAAGCTTATCTTTGAGATGTAAATACCATAAGAGATGACACCCCCATCTGCCAGTTTCTCTGGGAAGGTAGGAGCCTAACTTGGGTGGTACCTTGCTCCTATTTGCAAAACAAGCTCCTGTCACAATGGTATGCAAAGTTTCACTTTTCTCCGGATAAAGCCAATTAGCTAACACAGATGGTCACCCCAATTACAAGGTAAAGTTAGGATGAACCATGTTTGACAAACTGAATTCCAGAATCTGCTTCTTATTGTCAAGCCCTAGTATCCTTCTCTCCATTTTCTACCAGTGCTGTCTTCTCTGCCCAATTTTTAGGCAGCAGTTTTACCCTCCTCCATACTCCCTTCAGATACGAGTTTCACAATACATTTTTATAGATAGATGCTGCTGGAAACACCACATCTCAGCAAATAATATATTTCCTATTTAAATTCTGGAAGTTTTGGGTACATTATTCCCATGTTTAGTATGGTTTAGAAACCTAAGAAATAGAAATTAAATCAGAAAAATAAGTAAATACCTAAAATACTAGGAGAAGAGGGAACTGCATTTATGGATGTTATGTGGTCTTTTAGCATCTACTATAAAATAGCTTCTGTGTTTCTTCTCAAATGGCTTCTTTTTGCAGGAAGAAACCTGAACATCAGTAATATCTATTCATTTACACTTCCAGAAGTGCTAGAACTAGCGAGAGAAATATTCTAGTGCTGATAAAGGCATCATTGCCGTGCTAGCTTTCTGCTACAAGTTGTTTCTTTGAAGATGTTGAGTGAATTTCTTGAATGTCACAAAATGTAATTATTAAAGTCTATATGCTTACATAAAAAGCTATTAATTACAATAATAGTTCTATTATTAATATAATGCCTATTGTATTAGGATATATGACTGGCACTGCAAAGTTTCTAAGTGGCCGGTAGGTACACAGGAGGACAATGCAGCAGAGGCGGTGGTAATGTAGAATTTGTGCACCAAAGGAGGTTAGATGTATGTTTGCATAGTAGATTATGTAAGACTGGGGAAAAAAATGAGAAGGTACAAACATTTTGGTGCTGTGCTAACTGGAGTCAATACAGTTTTTTGTGTGTGAGCTATTTGCTTCCCCACCTCTAGAGGCTGGGTTGCTGCAGGACTGATTTTACTGCCTTGAAGACCTTTTACAACGTTTGTGGCTATTGGGGTTCTACCCTGTATCTTGTTCCCATTCTCTCTTGCATGATGTAGCTACCAGATAGGGTGACAATTTATATCAAGAAAAAAAAAAAAAAAGACAGGTAACCTATGTGTTCCTCCAGGTAATGCATGCATGTTTTAATAGTAAAATATAAGAACTAATATTAGTGAGTCATTCTTTTAAAAAAAAATCAGTTTGAAAGACAATTGAGGAAGATTTTTCAAAACCTCTTCAGTATACCACATTGATTTCTGCCAAATTTGCTTTTAATCCTATGTTCATCAAAGAGTGATCCATTAGCAAATGTTTGTTTAAAATACAGATTCTAGGCTCTCCCAACCCAACTGTATATGCATGTAGGGATGGAACCCAAGATAAATTGTTGACAAATATCCCTGGTAAGTTTATAGACACCAAAGTCTGAGAAACATTGCTCTAAGAATATTCATATTAGTTATAACAAAAAGAAACCCTAGGAGCTAAAGAAGTTACTGTATTTCCTTTAAAATTTTAACGAGTTTTAATCCCGAAAGGATGAGACCAGTAGTTTTAGGCATGTACTGAAAGTATTAAAAGAAATTATTAGTATACCCTTCAGCACTCAACTGCCAGTTTTTTTTAATAACTCAAATAAGACCTTAGGTTACTAATAATACTGTAGTAATGTTAATTTCCTGTTCTTGATAATTGTACTATGGTTAATGTTTGCATGAGACATGGTGGGGCGAGTAATATAAGGGAACATTGTTTACTATTTTTGCAACTTTCTAGAAGTCAAAAATTAATTTGAAATAAAATGTTTTTTTAAGCCACTAAATCTTTTGAATAATCCTTAATAAATGTCACTGCAGAAATAATAAAATAAGCCCAGTATTTTGAACTACTATGGCTGTATTGTCAACCTTAAAAATAAAATGGCTGGTTATTTTAACAGCAAAATGAGTTCATCAGGAAATAGTAGAGGAACTGCATTTGGGGACAAGCAAACTATGGTACACATTGGGCAAGTCTAAAGAGAAAAAAGGAAGGCTTTGCTAGGTTCTACCATATCTAGTTCAGTGTGTAATTAACTATGATAATAGTTCTCTTCCTAGAGCAAGTCCTCCTTCTAAATTTTTAGGCAGTTGAGGGGGGAAGTAAAGAGCTCTTCCTGAATCTAATGGGTTTTAACTGCTTTTTAATTCAAAATAATCATCATGACAATGTGGCCCGTCTTGTGGCCACCTGCCACATGTTTCTTTTTACTTTTTTAAGTGTGTCCACTAGAAAATTAAAATACATGTGTAGCTTACATTATATTTCTGTTAGAAAGCACTGATCTAGAGATGGCAATCACTTTTATTATTTTGGCTTATTTTTGGCTTATTTGATTTTTATCTTTTTAGATCCACGACTATGATATAAATTAATAGCCCAGACCTTAAGACCAATGCCTTTATAACAAAACTATTATATTTATGTATATGAATATTTACATACATAAATACATGGGAGCAGTGAGAGCAGCAAGTCAATGGTTAATCTGATCAACAGTAACTTTAGGGCACAGAATAGTTAGGCCTTACACAGGAGGACAGCCATAGTTTTTAGTCTTGAGAACTAAAATGGGAGGGAAGGCATATGACAGTTATGTAGGTGAACTATTTCTGACTTAGAAAAGGCAAATTCTTTTGTCATTGAATTTCCAATTTCTCCTAACCTCTCCCTTTTACCATAAATCTCTTGGGCACTCTTTATTTCTTCTTGGTCTCACCTCAATTCCAAATGCAAATATGGCAAATAGTTCTGCATAGACTTCAGACATCACTTCACCTCAAGCATTGTAAGACTTCTTTAGAAACTTCTTTAGAAACTTCAGCATGGGAGCAATGGGAGTCAGATCAACCCTGACATTTGCACAACCTGGAAGCGCAAACAGGTAATTCACCATGGGGCAGCTCTCAATCAGTGAGGGGAAATGTTCCTTCTTTATTTTCTCAGATGGATAATTCTGAGAAGCATTCCATACAGCCCTTCAGAAATCCCTGTGGGATGGAGAACCATTCCCCCAGCGGTTCCAACTCAATCACATAGCCAAGTCTTGGTTTTCCCCTTGCTATTTCCTCCCAACACCTCCACCCCGCCGTTCGTAGGATCACTTCCAGGAGACTATCTGCATGGAAGCCATTGTTTCAGCTTCTGCTTTCAGGAGAACTAAAGCTAAGATCATAGAGTCAATCAGAGCAACAGGTTGGAGCCTTAACTTCAAAAGACCCCTTCCAAGTCCATGCTCATGGTAGGGAGCCTCTAAAATGGCCCCCCCCATAGTGTCAACCTCCTGGAATCACCCTTCTATGACACACAAGGGTCACAACCACCCTTGTGCAATCTCCTCCCCTGAGGATGGACAGGATTTACTGACTCACTTCTACCAAATTAAATGCTGCAGGATGTTGCTTCCAAGATTAGATTAGGTCACTTCCAAGGATACAAAAAGACTGTGGCTTCTGTCTTGGGCACTGTACTGTGTTGAGTATTGTCCCCCAACTGGAACTTCAGAATGTGACCTTATTTGGAAAAATAATCTTTGCAGATGTAATTAAAATGAGATTATACTGGATTATACTCAGTGTGTGTGTGTGCATGCGTGTGCATTTGTGTATTTGTGTGTGTGTGTGTGTGTGTGTGTGTGTGTGTAGTGTCAGGTAGAAATGATTGCTATAAAGATATGTAAGGTATGGTAAAAAGGCAAATGAGAGACAGAAGCAATTATACAAGATACAATGGTCAAAGTAGGCTTCTCTGAGGATCAACATCTGAGCAGAGACTTGAATGAAAAGAGAATGGGGAAAATCACATGACTATTTAGGGAAATAGCTTCCCAGGTAGAAAAGCAGCAAAAATGAAAGTGTGGAGGCAGAAGAATTCATGAAATGCTTTAGAGAGTGTGCACAGTGGGGGAGAGTCAAAGAGAGAGGGAGACACAGGCCTTGGAATTTTGGAGATTCAGAGAATGGAAAAAGTAGCAAATGATATTCTTTTCAAAGGGGAACGGAAGATAAATTTACAAATAATTGACAAGTGAGCTTGAGTTTAGGCAAAATTCTAGAGAATATTATACTAGAAATTCTAGATGTGGGATGTGAAAGAAAGAGAGAAGTCAAGAGTTTTAGGGCCTGAACAACTGGAAGAATGGCATTGACTGAGGTGGGGAAGACAGTGGGTACAACATGTTTGGAGACAAGACACATTGTGTTTGAAATGATTATTAGAGGGACACATGGATGACTCAGTCAGTTAGGCACCCAACTTCAGCTCAGATCATGATCTCACAGCTCGTGAGTTTGAGCCCCACGTCAGGATCTGTGCTGACAGCTTGGAGCTGGAGCCTGCTTCAGAGTCTGTGTCTCCTCTCTCTCTGCCCCTTCCCTACTCATTCTCTGTCTCTCAAAAATAAATAAACATTAAAAAGAATTTTTTTAAAGAAATGGTTACTATACATCTTAATGGAGATACCAGTAATGGAGATACCAATAGACCATTGGACATAGGAGTTTGGATTTGAGAAGAGAGGTCTGAGCCAGAGATAAAAATCTGGAAATGTCATCATATAGATGGTATTTAAAACATGAGACTGAATGAGATCACCAAGGAAGAATAATAAGGTCTTAGCCCTGGTGTAAGCTAACATTAGGAGCGCAAGGACAAGGGTGGCAACCAGAAAATGAGACTACCTGTGAGTACAAAGTCTGAGAGTAGCAGGAAATCAGGAATATGTAGTGACCTGAAAGAAAAGAAGAGGATCTAACAAGGAGGAGGCAGGGATTAACTGTGCCAAATGCGATTGATGAGACATGTAAGATGAGAACTCACCATTAGATTTAGCAACATGGAGACTATTAGTGCCCTTGTGAAGAGCAGTTTTAGAGAAATTACGAAGCCAAAATTTGATTGAAATGTGCTTAAGGAATAACAGAAGCAGAGGTTATAGGAGGTAGTAACAGGTAGTAAATATAGAGTGATTTTTTCAAAAGCTTTCCTGCAAAGTCTTGGAGCTGCAACGGGTAGAAAAAGTTGAGTTGAGATCATTTGGGGTGTGTGTGTGTGTGTGTGTGTGTGTGTGTGTGTTTTAAGATTGAGAAAATAACAAAAGAAAATTTGATGTAGGAGAGGGAGGGAGGAGTTGCTGGAGCGAATTACCTACGTAAGTGAGAGAAGATGGGATCTAGTGTATAGGTGGGGGGATTGGCTTTCAATCAGAGCACCTGGGGCAACAGGCAGGAAAGCCAAGTGTGCAGAAGCAGCCGCTGACACGCGAATAGAGGTGGTGGAGGGTTTCTTCAGAATGCTTCGATTTTCAGTGAAGGAGGTGAGAAGCAAGATCATCAGTGGAGAATGGGATGCAGAAGGAGGTGATAGGGGAGTTGAGGAGAGGAAGAGGTATGAAACAGAAATCTGGGAGAACGGGAAGGTGAACAGTGAAGTATCATATGATGTTGGGGAAGCACTGAGAGTGCACTGGAGATTTGTGACCATGCATTTGAAGTCAGACCTGTCAGAGTGTTTTTGTATTTTTCTCCAAACATGTTCAATGGCACACTATAGGAAAAGAGTAGGTGGAGATCTGGATTTTATCAGGGTTGTGGTAAAAAGCAAATGTCATAGGGTGGTGAAGCAAGAATGAAAAGCAGGAGTCAAAGGTATGTGCAGGGCAGTGATTATAGTGATTGACACTGTTATTTATTTAAACTGGCTACAGCTGTGCCAAAGAAGTATTGATTAATGGATCAGTGTCGAGTAAGGCACATCTAATTACATGTCACAGGCCTCTCTGTCTTCCACCCCACCTTGAGAGTTGTACAATAAAAACATTACTAGAACAAAAAACTCATAGAGTCAGGGTTATAAAAATTAATACCAACACAGATATAAGATATATCCTTGTACTTGAATCCACTCCACAAATACAGTATAGAAATTGATACAGATTCATCAGAAAACCATCAAAGACATTATGTATCAGGAAATAAACAGGCACAAGGATAAGATTATCACATAATCCATGTCTTTTAGTCTGTATTTGTATACCATGTGGGAGAGTACAGAGAGCAAGATTATATATCAAGCAATATGAGATACTTGGAGGTACTATGGTAAAGTCCAGAATTATAAAAATTATGGCATAATGCATTCATGAAGGCAACACTGTTAATTTTTTTCTCCCCAAAGTAATTCCTTTTTTAAAATTTCTCATGTATTCCTATTTGCTTTCTTTTATTACTGTCTTCAATCTTTATTTCATAAATCTTATTGAGTATGTGCCATAAATATTATACTTTCCTATGAACTATAAAGGTTATAAAAATGAAACGGCCATGGTCCCCACCTGAGAGAGCTTATGGTCTAGTTGTTGTATCAGATCTATTCAACACATCTCTAAAAAAACATAGGGAGGGGTGCCTGGATGGCTCAGTCATTTGAGCATCCAACTCTTGATTTCAGCTCAGGTCATGATCTCAGGGTCATGAGATCAAGCCCTGTGTCAGGCTCTGTGATGCCAGCACAGAGCCTGCTTGGGATTCTCTCTCTCTCTCTCTCTCTCTCTCTGCCCCTCCCCTGCTTATTCTCTCTCTCTGAAAATAAATAAACTTTAAAAACAGTTTTATAAAACATGGGGAGACAGTGTAGGTACAGAGAGGTTTAAAAAATGTAAGAAACCAGATGAAAGAATATAACAGTTTCTTTAAAAACTAAGCATGTGCTTACCATATGACGATTAATGCCCTCTAGGGTATTAGTCCCATAAGAATGAATGTTCACACAAAACCTACACACCGACACACAAATGTTATAGTTGCTTTATTCATGATAGTCAAAAATTGTACACACTTCAAATGCCCTTCAGTGAGTGAATGGTTAAACAAATTGTGGTACATCCATACCATAGAATGCTACTCAGTAATAAAAGAATGAACTATTGACACACATAACTTGGATTGATGCCAATGGAAGTATGCTGAGTGAAAAAGCTAACCTCTAAAGGTTTCATAGAGTATGATTCCATTACCATTCTTGAATTGACAAAATCATAAACATATAGGAAAGATTAATGGTTACCAGGAGTTAAAGACTGAGGACAGGGATAGGCAAGGAGCCAGGTGGCTATGGGTAGTTTGAGGGATCCTTGAGATCAAACTATGCTGTACCTCATCTGTGGTGGGATTACATAAATCTACACATGATAAAATTACAGAATTAAACACATACATACCCACATAACTGCATGCTTTTAAAACTGGTGAAATCTGAATAAGGTTGATGGATTGATGGATTGTCTCAATGTTGACTTCTTGGCTGTGATATTATATTATAGCTAAGCAAGATGTTTACCATTGTGGGAAACTAGGTAAATGATACACATGATCTCTCTGTTTTATATTTTACAACTATATGTGAATCTATGATTATCTGGGAAAATCTTAAAGTGTTTTTTTTAGATGGTAAGGAATTTCAGAAAAGAGGATGTTATATTCACTTGAGGGAGTCAAGAAAGACTTCCAGGAGGAGTCCTAACTAAACAAGAAATTGGCCTACTCTATTATTCTAATTATCTAATTATCTAATGATCAAGTACCAATTGTTTAAAACAAGATTGCCGTTTAATTAAAGTAATAATTATAATAGCTACCATTTCTTGAGCACCCACTATGTGCCAGAACTCTGCTAAGCACTTTCAAATGTTATCTCATTGTAGTCTCTACAATCGATCATTTGAGGTAATATTATTATCCCTGTCTTATAAGGGAGTATATTGAGGTTTAGCGTGTTTAATCACCTGGCTTAAATCACAGTTAATGTAAAATCTGGATTACTTCTTAAAGTCAATGTGTAAACAATAATAAAGCTATGTTTTCTGCATAATATAAAAATAAAGCAACACATTGAAAGACTATGACATACAAAGCACTTTACTAGGTACTGTGGGAAGAGAGATAAAAGATATAAAAGGAACTGCATACTGCTTATACAATTAATAAATGTTATTCCAGTCATAACTTAACTTTCTCCAATGACATAGTTAAAATAGACATGTTCAAAAATGCTGAAACCCTCCACATGTTATCTTTTTTCAAAAGAAGTTATTTTAAAATATGACCTATCGTATTATCTATTTCTCTGTGCACATAAAGTTTGAACTACTGCTCATATTTTCACTGTGACCCAACCTCTGTTTCTCAAATCTTTTGTAAAAGATAGTATCAAAGGTATTTCTCTGAGGACTATGATGCCATTGTGAAATTAAACTCCTAAAATTTCTCCTTAATTTAAATCTCTTCAAGTTGGCTTGCAGAAGAAATTCCTCACATCACATGTTATAAATTTTTAGTTTGGAAACTCGCCTCCAGAAATCTGGAAAATATTGACCATGATGTCAATTTATGTGTACTTATTTTTAAATGCCTTCAAAGAGAGGAATTGTATTCTTTTGCTTTTATAAAAAAAAAATCCCTAACACAGAATTTCTACTACAGTTTTTACACTTGAAGATCCAGACATCTTTTTCTATCTTCCCACAGCTTACAGGTGCCATCTAGAGGCCCAACTACAGAAGATACTGAAACAGGGGGTCAATTTTGAATAGAACACTGAGAGTAATTTAGTTTGAAATGTACTTAAATCTTTGTTTAAAATTCATCACTTGCCTCAATTTTATTTTTTTTCAGAATATTAAATGAAACAAAAATAATTTGTGCAAAATATCAAACACGTCCATTCACGTCAGTTTTCATCTTACTTTAGCCAAGTGCCTAAATTTTACCAGTTCATATGCCAATATTATTCAGGTCAATAAAAGTCAAATTTTTCCTACTGATTGTGGTTTTCAAAGTGGTTATGGCCCAATACAGAATTTGGTGAATAGCTATATATGAGCAGGTAAGGGTAATGAAACTTTAGTGAAATCTCACCATTAACATGGCATGAGTTCTAACTTCATGATGGCCTAGATCACTTGCATGTTATGTCTCTCACAGCTTAGTAAATTACCAAAAATAAAATTATGAAAATGGCTGATATTTGGCTTTCCGTCTTCAGTTTTGTATGTAAGCAGTTAGCAATTCTGTGCCATACTAGACACAGCAGGGAGGATATCTTCTGATCCAAGCCCAGGGAAGTGCTCAGGCCACGGGCTGGTAAAGCAGGTAGCAGGCAAAGATGTGTAATCATCTCCAAATGGAGGTCTCACTTCCATTTGCATGACTACAACTATACATTAACACCTGGACCTTATTCCCTTCCAGGCTTGTAGCTGGAAAAGCTTTAATCACAAGCACACAAGCCCTTGGTGATAGTTCCTTTTCGTTAAATACTAATTCTCTCTTCATTCTCGTCTAGTCAACCACAAAAAAATCTTAATACGTAAGGTAGACTGGTCGTTCTTAAATGAATTTTTCATAACCTCAGATTTTTAAAGCATTTGCAATACATTGAGTAGTGATATTTTCCCATCTTCCCCTTCTTCATGGGACTATCAATAATATCAAGTAAATGGATGATGTTTTCATTATAATATATTGATACTTTCAGTAGTGCAAGACTAAATAAATATTATTTGCTTTAACTTAGAACAAGTACATTATATAGAATCTGTATAATTATTGTAGGTCACAGGAAAACAGAATTGTCCCCACACTTATCACTGTAGATGTTAGCTAGAAATGAAAATAAAACTATATCTTGGTTTCTCTGTACTTCCTTAATTCCCATTCTTTCTCCATCATTAAGTGTTTTGTATTCTGCTTTCTGTTTGCTTGACCTGTCATAATGAATATTATCATTTTCCTCATTCCTTAAAGGAAAAAGAAATTCCTAATACGTTTTTGTACATAAAAATATAGTTCTTTCCTTTTTACATTTCCTTTGACCCTTTGTTCTGCACCTTGAAAGCAGAGATCTGAGATGAGAGAAGTTGGAAAAATGAAAGAAGGAATTGCTTCCAATTATGTATATATATATATATATATGCATAATATGCATAAGAAATTTACATCAACAAGCCAAAATTTTGATGAAAAAGCTTCTAGAAAACAAATGAACGCAAATTGGGACAGAATCTATCTGACAGAAGCAGGACGTTCAGTGGAGTGGAGTGGAGCAGAGGTAGGAAGGAAATATGTGCATCAAGCAAACAGGTTAGTTAGATGGGTCATATCCAAGTGACCTGCAAGACTTCTGCAATTCTGTATCTTTGAGAATGGCCTATACACAAAAATGTGTTCCATTCTACTAGATTTTTCTCTCTTAGATACCAGTTTTGGAATGGATCCAGTCTCGGAAAGCAGTCACTCTAGTATAAACACCAGGCTTGTTAGGTTGTCCACATTCATCTCCCCAGCTCACTATTCCAGCAAGATACCAGATATCTCTAGCATCTGGACTAACCAGGGGTCCTCCAGAGTCACCCTACAGGAGAAGAGAGAGATTGGTAACTAATAATTCAGTTCATTATGGCAGTTTTTGTTATTTTTCTAATTTGAATTTAATGAAAGGGAAGTTTTCAAATATCAGTGTGCTCAGATGCAGAAGTGATACCCTGTGTCAGTAATTCACATAAGGGAGGAGATCCACTACCTGAAACATTAGCTTAGATTCAGAGGTGGGTACACTGAGATTCAAGGAGACATCTCTTTGGAGAAGAGTACCCTTATCTGGTACATCTGAGACTATAATTCCTCATATTCTTTATCAGTGTGACATAGCTCCCAAAAGAAGGGTGGAGAGTCTATTACTGATAAAAAGGACAGACACTAGAGTCAGACACCTGGGTTTAAATCTCAAGTCTGGCTCTTCCAGCCGGCTAAGACCTTTAATTTATATATTTGTAATGCTCCTAATAATACCTACCTCTGATGATAATTTGAAGATTAGATAAAACAGTAAATATAAAGTGCTTAGCATAGAGCCTGGCATAAAATAGAACTTAGTAAATACATATTTAAAACCACAAATTCCGATTGTTTATGCCTTGTAAACTCCCGAGGGCTGTTTCTTTATATAGCTCAGAAAAACAAGGTACAGGCTGATCTTGCCTCAAAATCATGGGGTCTTTAGTACTGACCACCCATTAGATGTTCAGCACTCTATGGAGCTCTGAATTAACATATTATCTAATTCACTCATGTTAATTCTGGCAACAAACATGGAGCAAGATTTCATTTTCTCCATATTAACAATGAGGAAATCAAAACTTGGAGAAATTAGTAATTTGCCTGATGGCACATGTATTCAGTGGCAGAATTGAATTTGAATCCAGAGTGCTCTAACTCAGACATTTGGCTTTTCCCCTCTGCATTATACTAACTTCTTTGTGCATTTTCTTTTGTTCATGTAAACATGTTAACTAATGCTAATAGTAACTGAATTTCGAATAACGTGTTTGTAATTTTAAATCAATTCACCAATAAGTGTTGATGTATAGCCTCGTAGGTGGTAGGAGATACAAAAAGAGTGTAAGTACAGGTAGCATCCAAATAAATCATTTTGATAATTAAAACCCAAGCCTATATGAAGGCAGAGCAGATTAGGATGCAGAAATAGACATTACAGAGACAACAAATTTAAATCTGCTTAAGAGACGGGAAAAAATGAGTCTGAGAATAAAGCAATTAATGGAAAAATCAGAATAGCTAACAGATTACAAGATGCATCAGGTGATGTCCACCAGCAATTATCAAAAACGGAAAGATAGTCTGTCCTACTGAAACTAATTAGTTCACACTTATCAGGGAATTATGTCATTATAAGATGGAAGTTGTGATGGTTTATATGTGTTTTGTCTTAGGCATGGATGCCCAGAACAATGGGAGTAAAATTATGCCATCTAGAAAAAGAGAAAAAGCGCTCAACTGAGCTGTTTGCACAGGTAGAAGTCTTTGGGGCTCTATTTTTAAAAAATATTTAAAGGTGTCTGTGCCCTATCCGGAAGCGATGGACAAATTCCTAGAAACATATAAACTACCAAAACTGAAACAGGAAGAAATAGAAAATTTGAGCAGACCATAACCAGTAAGGAAATCGAATTAGTAATCAAAAATCTGCGAAAAAATAAGAGTCCAGGGCCAGATGGCTTTCCAGGGGAATTCTACCAAATATTTAAGGAAGAGTTAACACCTATTCTCTTGAAGCTGTTCCAAAAAATAGAAATGGAAGGAAAACTTCCAAACTCTTTCTATGAAGCCAGCATTACCTTGATTCCAAAACCAGACAAAGGCCCTACTAAAAAGGAGAACCATAGACCAATTATTCTGATGAACATGGATGCAAAAACCCTCAAAAAGATATTAGCCAACCAGATCCAACAATACATTTAAAAAATTATTCACCACGACCAAGTGGAATTTATACCTGGGATGCAGGGCCAGTTCAATACCTGCAAAAAATCAATGTGATTCATCACATCAATAAAAGAAAGGACAAGAACCACATGATGCTCTCAATAGATGCAGAGAAAGCATTTAACAAATACAGCATCCTTTCTTGATAGAAACCTCAAGAAAGAAGGGATAGAAGGATCATACCTCGAGATCATAAAAGCCATATATGAAAGACCTAACGCTAATATCATTATCCAATGGGGAAAAACTGAGAGCTTTCCCCCTAAGGTCAGGAACCAGACAGGGATGTCCACTCTCGCCACTTGTTATTCAAGATACTACTGAAGTCTTAGCCTCAGCAATAAGACACACAAAGAAATAAAAGGCATCCAAATCGGCCAGGAGGAGGTCAACCTTTCACTCTTTGCAGATGACATGATACTCTATATGGAAAACCCAAAAAATTCCACCAAAAAAACTGCTGGAAACCAATCAATGAATTCAGCAAAATCACAGGATATAAAATCAATGCACAGAAATCGATTGTTTCCTATATACCAACAATGAAGCAACAGAAAGAGAATCAAGGATCGATCCCATTTACAATTGCACCAAAAACTGCAAATACCTAGGAATAAATCTAACCAAAGAGGTGAAAAATCTATACACTGAAATCTATAGAAGCTGATGAAAGAAATTGAAGAAGACATAAAAAAATGGAAAAATATTCTATGCTCCTGGATAGGAACAAATACTATTTAAATGTTGATACAACCCAAAGCAATCTACATATTCAATGCAATACTATCAAAATAACTCAAGCATTCAGAGCTAGAACAAACAATCCTAAAATTGTGTGGAACTAGAAAAGACCCTGAATAGCCAAAGCAATCCTGAAAAGAAAACCAAAGCAGGAGGCATCACAATCCCAGACTTCAAGCTGTATTACAAAGCTGTAATCATCAAGAGAGTATGGTACTGGCACAAAAACAGACACTCAGATCAATGGAACAGAATAGAGAACCCAGAAATGGAACCACAATGTATGGCCACTAATATTTGACAAAGAAGGAAAGAATATCCAGTGGAATAAAGACAGTCTCCTCCAGCAAGTGGTGCTGGGAAAACTGGACAGCAACATGCAGAAGAATGAACCTGGACCACTTTCTTACACTATACACAAAAATAAACTCAAAATGGATGAAAGACCTCAATGTACGACAGGAAGCCATCAAAATCCTTGAGGAGAAAGCAGGCAAAAACCTTTTGACCTTGGCCGCAGCAACTTCTTCCTCAACACATCTCCGGAGGCAAGGGAAACGAAAGCAAAAATGAACTACTGGGACCTCATCAAAATAAAAACCTTCTGCACAGCGAAGGAAACAATCAACAAAACTAAAGGTAACTGGACAGAATGGGAGATTGATATTTGCAAAAGACATATCAGATAAAGGCATAGATCCAAATCTATAAAGAACTTCTTCAACTCACACCCAAAAAATAAATAATCCAGTGAAGAAATGGGCAAAAGACATGAATAGACACTTCTCCAAAGAAGACATCCAGATGGCCAACAGACACATGAAAAATGCTCAACATCACTCATCATCAGGGAAATACAAATCAAACCACATGGAGATATACCACCTTACAACTGTCAGAATGGCTAACATCAACAACTCAGGCAACAACAGATGTTTTGCGGGGATACAGAGAAAGAGGATCTCTTTGGCACTGCTGGTGGGAATGCAAACTGGTGCAGCCACTCTGGTTCCTTAAAAAACTAAAAATAAAATAAATAAAATAAAATAAAAACTAAAAATAGAACTACTCTATGACCCAGCAATTGCACTACTAGGTATTTATCCAAGGGATACAGGAATGCTGTTTGAAGGGGCACATGCACACCAATGTTTATAGCAGCACTATCAACAATAGCCAAAGTATAGAAAGAGCCCAAATATCCATCAATGAATGAATTGATAAAGAAGATATGGTATATATATATACAGTGGAGTATTACTCAGCAATAAAAAAAAATGAAATCTTGCCATTTGCAACTATTTGGATGGAACTAGAGGGTATTATGCTAAGCGAAATTAGTCAGTCAAAGACAAATATCATATGACTTCAGTCATATGAGGAATTTAAGATACAAAACAGATGAACATAGGGGAAGGAAAGCAAAACTAATATAAAAACAGGGAGGAGGACAAAACATAAGAGATTCTTAAATATAGAGAACAAACAGAGGGTTGCTGGAGGGAATTGGGAGGGGGGTGCTAAATGGGTAAGGGGCATTAAGGAATCTACTCCTGAAATCATTGTTGCACTATATGCTAACTAACTTGGATGTAAATTTATAAAATACATAAATAAATAAATAAATAAATAAACAAACAATATCAAAGGGATACATGTTCCCCTAATAGCAGCATTATCTATAACAGCCAAGTTATGGAACAACCCAAATGTCCTTGATTGATGAATGGATAAAGAAGATGAATGGATAAAGAAGATGCAGTGTATATATATATATATATATATATATATATATATACACATATATATGTATACACATATATATACATATTATATACATATAATATACATATGTTATATATATAATGTATATATAATGGAATATTACTCGGTCATAAAAGAATGAAATCTTGCCGTTTATAATGACTTGGATGGAGCTAGAGAGTATTATGCTAAGTAAAATAAATTGGAGAAAGATAAATACCATATGATTTCACTCAGATGTGGAGTTTAAGAAACAAAGCAAACAAAACAAAACACTCACACTCTGTCTGTCTCCCTCTCTCAAAATAAACATTAAAAATTTAAAACAAAACAAAACAAATGAGCAGAGGGAAAAAAAGAGACAGGAAGCAAACCAAGAAGCAGACCTCTTAACTATAGAGAACAAACTGATGGTTACCAGAAGGGAGGTGGGGGGGGGTGGTTAAATAGGTGATGGTGACTAAGGAGTTCACTTGTAGTGATGAGCACCAGGTGTGATATGGAACTGTTGAATCACTATATTCTACACTGGAAACTAAAATTGCACTGTATGCTAACCAACTGGAATTTAAATGAAAACGATAAAAAAGAAAGTGATAGAGAAGTAAGTGTTACTATAAAGGAGATCTTTGTGGTGATGGAATATCTCTAGCTGGAGTGATGGTTACATAATATACAACACATGTAAAAAATATGCCATAGAACTAGAAGCACACATTGCACCAATGTCAATTTCCTAGATTCTATATTGTATTATAGGATGTGAGATGCAATGTTTGGGGAAAACGAGGTGAAGAATACATGAGACCCCTCTGTAAACCTTCTGCAAATTATAATGATTTCAAAATAAAGATGAACAAAAAATTACACAGCATACTACTGGTCAAACCACGTACCTGGCATGCATCTCTTTTTCCTTTCAAGGAGCCAGGCATAACATTCTAGGAGTTATGGCACCATTGTAAGATTGGGTTCGTTACAGGTTTAGTGTCTATGAGATCCACCTGTACTTGCCGAAGATGATTTTGACCACTACCTAAAGGACAAAAAAATTCTTTATATTTGTAGATATACATATATTCTATAAACCTTGAGAAAATCTTTCATAATTGTTGGATAAGATGGCAATTTAGGATATGTATTTTTTCAGGTACAGTAATATTGGGGAAAGAATGATTTCCTTACTACTTTAAATGAAAAGTTAGATACTTATGAGAGAGCATCATGTTGTTTAAGTGACTTCTGTTCCATTGTGAAACTTAGAATGTAATTTCAGTAGGGAGAATGGTGGCTATACGATTCTCTCATCTTCACAATTGAGTATATAATGATTCCTAATCTCCTATGCAGTTAAATCCCTAGTAAAAACTTCAGACATATTTACTATTTCAGACACCTCACCAAGCACCATGACTACAGTAGTAGTGAGGCACTTGATAGTAACCTAAAGCAATGAAGGAATCTTTGTGTCTTATAAAAGACCTAATTTACAAACAGGGCCTGACTTACCCAGGTTCACAGGACCAATGCACCAGCATATTTTGGCATAATAACATTCCATTCTTTAAAAGGCTTAGAATACCAAACTGGGTTACTATGGTTTGATTTCAGATGCTCACCATCATTTTCCAGTGCTCCAAATCCTGTCACAAACATCTCATCCCCTGGTTGGAACTCATGAGATGCATCAGGAAGACAAATCCTATGTACTGCATTTGTGTAGGGGACCGGGCTAGAAAGCTCTGCAACTGAAATATCATAGTCATGTGATGGATACTTGTATTTTTCATGGACAAATATCCTTCGAAGGCCTTGCTTCATCTTTGGAGTCTTTATTGTTACTCCAAAGGAAGCAGTCCATCTGGTTGGGTCCTTATACCTGAGGAAAAAATATGAACAGCAAATTCCACTTTATTATGCTACCAATGTAAGGACTTATATTACACATTTTAGGCTGCTGGTGTCAACATAAGTTTTCTTGTTAAAATTACAGTTTCTGGGGCTCCTGGGTGTCTCAGTCGGTTAAGCGTCTGACTTCGGCTCAGGTCATGATCTCATGGCTCATGGGTTCACCCCCCACGTCAGGCTCTGTGCTGACAGCTCAGAGCCTGGAGCCTGCTTTGGATTCTGTGTCTCCCTCTCTCTCTCTCTGCCCTTCCCCTGCTTGCTCTCTCTCTCTCTCTCTCTCTCTCTCAAAATTAAGTAAAACCTTTAAAAAAATAAAATAAATTACAGTTTCTATGTATAAAAATAAACTCTTTCCAATCTGAGAATCTGGCTCAGGAGTAAGGTGAGGTGGAAATGCCACAGTGGTGTGGTTTTTAGGAAATACATGCCACTCTGCACTGAATCGCTTACTCCAGATCCTAGAGCCTTTTGACATTTCTAGGAATCAGTGACTCCAGGAGACATACAGAAAGCATATTTTTGTACAGATGCAGGAACAAATGTATTCTATGTACCATGCTCCTACTCACAAACATACACATTTCTCTGAAACTGAAAAGGCTACACATAAATTAACAAAACATTACTATCCTATATACATAGGCATTTTGCATTAGGTTAAAAGGTCTTCATTCCTTGGAATACTTCAGTTGTATAATTTGTTACTACCAAATGTCTTCATATTAATTATTTCTTGCCATGTAGAATTCTCCTTTGAGGTCAAATCTGCAATCCACCCAGCCCCCATTCCTGATAGATACACAGCAGAGAGCTAAGGCTCTTTGACATCAGGCTCAAGTCCAAAGATGACTTTAAAATTTCTTTAAAACACCGGCTTGCTTTGACAAATTATTATTTCTTTATCAGTGGATAATTTATCTACATGTATTTTGATGCCATTTCCAATTCCCGACCATTAAACCTCTCACTAAGGTTTTAGGAGTCTTCCACTCTTTGTGATGTGTATGTTACCTCCATATTAAACTCATCTCTTTCACCGGGGTGCCTGGGTGGCTCAGGCGGTTGAGCGCCCGACTTCGGCTCCGGTCATGATCTCACGGTTCGTGAGTTTTGAGCCCGCTACACCCCTCCCCTGCCCCAATCAGGCTCTGTGCTGGCGGCTGGAAGCCTGGAGCCTGTTTCAGATTCTGTGTCTCCCTCTCTCCCTGCCCCTCCCTCACTCGCACTCGGTCTCTATCTCTCTCAAAAATAAACATTACAGGAAAAAAAAAATCTAAACTCATCTCTTTCAAACTTCGCAAGGTATTTCCTTCCTGCCAAGCCCGAGTGCATGAGTGCACTTTGCTTACCCCCAGTCATTCACAAGTTTCAAGACTTACGTTCTAAAGCAGTGAGCGGCAACTCACAAGCCACGTGCTATTAATTAAAGTTGCTCCACAGCGATGCATCCCATCCCACTGCAGGCTAGCTTGCCACGGCCATTCTCCCTCCTCTACAGGTGTCCCACCAACGATCCTGAGACTCTGTCTTGAAGTTTTATTCCTTCGTGTCCCACAGCCTGCCAAAGAGAGACAATGCCTTACTTAGCAGTTGCTTCTAAGTATCAAATTGCGTTACTATCTCAATTTTTTTTCATACTTTGTGCTCCAATAGTACCAAACATTTTCTCTTGTCCTTACTTTTCCTTAAACTATAGTGGTTCATTAATTTAACATCTATTCATCTTGTAGATTAAGTCATTCATTACCTCCTCTAGGATGCCTTCTCTAACAATTCCTCTGCCCCCAAACTGGATTAGTTATGGCTTTTTTCATACTTATATCATCATCATCATTTTCTCTCTCTCTCTCTGTGTATATACATATATATGTATATATGTCTGTTTATATATACATGTATATATGCTAGTATAGTTACCAGTACTAATTATATATAATTATATATCATATATACACTAATTATATATATTATTTACATATAAGCATTGTTTATAACAGGGTTTATTATATATGCTATTATATATAGATACACTAATAATATATACACCAATTTTATACATATACATATATAATATTATATATGTGTATATATATATTGTTTATAACAGGGTTTCTCAGCCTTGGCTGTATTGACATTTTTGAGATGCATAATTCTTCACTGTATCCTGTATATGATCCTGTATATGATCGAATGTTCAGAAGAATCCTTGGCCTATACATATTAGATGCCAGTAGCATCCCCCCCACAACCATGATAACCAAAGTCACACAGTGGGTCATGATCCCATGGGGGTCAAAATTTCTCTTGCTTGAGACCCATTGCTTCAGAATTATGTGTTCATGCATTAATCTCATACATCTAGTCTCACTAGAGTAAAAGCTGCTTTACGCAGGTATTATATCTCATCCATTTTATATTTCTATTGCTTAATACATCACTAGCACAATAAATATCGGTGGCAAGAATACATGCCATTTACGTAACAGGATTATTCTTTGGTCTCCATGTTTAATCAAGCTCTGAATTAACTGTATTCTAAGCTGGTGAGTAGCACATTTTCCTTCCATCATTTAGAAAAATATATTATGTACTAACTCCATAATTATCCAAATGTATCCTCTAAATCATGGTGGAGTAATCTGCTGTAGGTGAAGGGAAATACTAGGCCTAGAGTCAGTACTTTAAAATATAGGTAGGAGTGCCTGGGTGGCTCAGTCAGTTAAGCGTCCAACTCTGGATTTCAGCTCAGGTCACGATCTCACAATTTGACAGTTCAACCCCACGCTGGCTCTGCGCTGACAGCATGGAGCCTGCTTGGGATTCTCTCTCTCTATCTCTCTCTTCTCCTCCTCTCTCTCTCTCTCTCCCTCCCTCCCTCTTTGCCCCTTCCTCTGCTCATACTCCTCTCTCTCCCTCAAAATAAATAAACTTAAAAAAATAATAAATAAAATATGGGTAAGATACTATCTGAGCCTTCAGTAATTTTATCAATATATACCCAACCCCATAGTTGCCTGATATTTCCATAGTATGGGATTAAACAATCATCATGAAGGGGCACCTGGGTGTCTCAGTCAGTTGGGCATCCGATTTTCGGCTCAGGTCATGATCTCAAAGTCCGTGGGTTCAAGCCCCACATTGGGCTCTGTGCTGACAGCTCAGATCCTGGAGCCTGCTTCAGATTCTGTCTCCCCCTCTCTCTGCCCCTCCCATGCTCATTGCTCTGTCTCTCTCTGTCTCTCAATAATAAATAAATGTTAAATTTTTTTAAAAAAAATCATCAAGATTTTGTTTAGAGTAACATGAGCTTCTGCCGTATAGCTGAAAAAATGCCAACATGCCGTTACTTTTATATAATCTTTAGAAAATGTTTGTAAGAGTATTATTATAGATATCTGCCAGCCAGAACACTGAGTCTTTTTTCCCCTTTCTTTAACAAGTGTTACAACTCATTTCCACTATACCTGTGCCACAGACACCCATATATCCACTCCAAAGTCTCTCCAATTTTTTTTTCATTATTTAGTATAAAATGTGCTTCAACAATAAGATAAAGCACCATTGAGCTGTGCACAGATCAATCAAAACTTTATTCGGACCCTATACATATCACACAAAGTAAGCCTAAATGATCCAGTGTTAAATTCAAGTAAGGCAATTTTAATAAATATGTTACACTTACAACTGTTCAGAAAGTTGTCTGTTTCTGTCTTGTTGATTTCTGAAATACACAGAAATGGTAATAGAACAGGGCCAGCATATCAGGATTTCATAATGCCTCTTGAGTACTTTAAATAGGAAAGGCTGGTTAAGTCCGTTATAAGACAGAAACCTCGAGATTGTAAAAAAAAAAAAAAAAAAAAAAAAGCAACACAGTTCGTTATATATGTAGAGCAGGCTGTTCATTACCCTGGAGGAAAAGGGAGATCTGAACAAGCGTTTTTAAACTTTAGTCTGAATGAAACTCACAGAGAGAGCGTCTTTATACTGTCAGTTCCTGTTCCTCTTCCCAGGAATTCTGATTCAGTAGTTTTATGATGAAAACCCAGGAATCTGAGTTTCATACCAGAAATAAGATGCAGTATTTCCCCCTTTTGTGGA
This sequence comes from Lynx canadensis, assembly GCF_007474595.2. Taxonomy (NCBI): domain Eukaryota; kingdom Metazoa; phylum Chordata; class Mammalia; order Carnivora; family Felidae; genus Lynx; species Lynx canadensis. Next base: position 150,188,380 of record NC_044306.2, on the reverse strand, counting down.
AATACTTTTCTAAACCATGGTATTAATTCCCTAAATGCAATGATATTTTTATTGGACCATTATTTCAGATTTTTTCCCCACTAAACTCACAGGCATAGTCCCATTTGTATAACATTTTTGAATGGCAGGTCCATAAATCCATCCTCACTCTCACTTAAAAAGAATGTATCTCTCTAATTTTTCTTTCTGCTGAAATTTGCAAAAACAATTTGCCCTCTTTTCAACTTTAGCGCATGGCTCCTTAGCTTATTTATTTCTCAACATCAGGTTCTAACCCCTATGCAAGCATTAAGCCAACCAACAGATACATAAAACTCCACACAGTTAAATGTCCTGATTCAGTAGATTTCCAATGATCCAAAACTCTTCTCTTTGAACATGGCAGAATCAGTGTTCTAAATACAAAAATGTTAATGTTAATTTTTCTTTTAGTCTTTAATAGTATTTATATGCCAGAGATCTATATTCTAGAAAGCTTCTTTCTGACTTTCTCCATTCTGGCTATTTTGGGGGGAAATGGCTCAAATAAAGAAGTGACTATTCTCTGTAGATATTAAATATCATCACCTCTTATCTCCTTGTTTCAAATAACTGTTCTTCTCTAGCTCAGACTTTTCCTAGAGAAAGTTCTGGCTTTGATCTTGATACTACTTTAAGGGCCATCTTAATGGATGTGTATCTACATTGGGCTCTGCACTGAGCATGACTGTGCACTTGGTTTAATGCTCACTGTCTTGAAATTCTCAATATTTTTTATTTTATAATTTGTGCTTTAAAGTGAAGTCTGGGGGCCCAACAGGCACATGAAAAGAATGTTCAGCGGTCGCTCCTTATCAGGGAAATTACAAATTAAAACCACACCTCAGGTATCACCTCACGCCAGTCAGAGTGGCCAAAATGAACAAATCAGGAGACTATAGATGCTGGAGAGGATGTGGAGAGAACGGGAACCCTCTTGCACTGTTGGTGGGAATGCAAATTGGTGCAGCCGCTCTGGAAAGCAGTGTGAGATTCCTCAGAAAATTAAAAATAGACCTACCCTATGACCCAGCAATAGCACTGCTAGGAATTTATCCAAGGGATAACAGGAGTACTGATGCATAGGGGCACTTGTACCCCAATGTTCATAGCAGCACTCTCAACAATAGCCAAATTATGGAAAGAGCCTAAATGTCTATCAACTGATGAATGGGATAAAGAAAATTGTGGTTTATATACACAATGGAATACTACGTGGCAATGAGAAAAAATGAATATGGCTTTTGTAGCAACGTGGATGGAACTGGAGAGTGTGATGCTAAGTGAAATAAGCCATACAGAGAAAGACAGATACCATATGGTTTCACTCTTATGTGGATCCTGAGAAACTTAACAGGAACCCATTGGGGAGGGGAAGGAAAAAAAAAAAAAAAAAAGGACGTTAGAGTAGGAGAGAGCCAAAGCATAAGAGACTGTTAAAACTGAGAACAAACTGAGGGTTGATGGGGGGTGGGAGGGAGGGGAGGGTGGGTGATGGGTATTGAGTAGGGCACCTTTGGGATGAGCACTGGGTGTTGAATGGAAACCAATTTGTCAATAAATTCATATATAAATAAATAAATAAATAAATAAATAATAAATAAATAAATAAAGTGAAGTCTGGGGGAGCCTGGGTGGCTTAGGCAGTTAAGTCTCCACTCTTGGTTTTGGCCCAGGTTATGAAGTCACCCTTTGTGAGATAGAGCCCCGCACTGGGCTCTGCACTGACAGCACACAGCCTGCTTGGGATTCTCTCTCTCTCCCTCCCTCTGCCCCTCCCCATCTCTCAAAATAATGAATAAACTTAAAAATAAAATAAATAAAGTGAAGTCTGAAGAGCAATTGGGGTATGACATGCACAGAGGAGATAACACACAATATATGTGTCCATGGGCTCCTGGCGCCCATTTGCATATGTCATTTGTGATACCCAATGAACTCAGAATTCCAGTGGATCCACAACATTCAGCAAACTCAAAGCGAGTACAAATAAAGTGTGTGATGCTTACCATTAAGGAAACAGGACGCAGTGACAGTCCAGGAGATCATGTTTTCTGTTTGAAGCAGGACTTGCTCAGAACACAGAAGAAAGCAATAGCATTCTACTAGACACAAACCACCCAAGGGCCCTATTATATCCTTTCTTGCTCCCATTACTTTTTTATATTAGCCAACAGCTTCTGCTGAAAATAATGACATACAATGACTTTTCAGGTCCTTTCTTACTTAAGCTGAAGGTAGAGAACATTGGTAAAATGTGCACATATCAACAAGGGAAAAAAAAAAACTGTGAAGCTTGTCTTGTATAGTTTTTTCTATCGATCTGATTACAGCCAAATTCATGCATGTGTGAAATACTGTTGTATAATTTTCATAATTCCACATACTTAAATGCTTTTACATTTGCATTTGAAATGATATGTTACAAACATGAAGAGGAACGATACATCTCATGCTAGTAATTTAAAATTTTAATTTTTTCACATAGAATGGCAAATAATTATTAGCAATTATTAGCAAATAATTAGCAAATAAAAAATACCATGAACGAGTCAAGAGAGACTGTAGAAGAAAGAAATCTTATATATTAATACTCGTAGTGGTAAGTTTTTGTTGCTTTTTGAAAAGAGTCCAGCATTTGGCACTAGGCCCCATAAATTATGTAGCTGTCCTAACTACCCAAGTCTTTCTTCCTAAGCAAACAGGGTAGGTGACCATTAGGCCATGCTGCTAGTTAGGTCTATCAGCTTTTATGTTAGCACATTATGTTCATACTTTCTACTTGTTTCCCTCTTCTCTATTTTCTAGTGCTGCCATGTTCAATACTGTGTCCACTAGCCACATGTGCCTAGTAGCTCTTGAAATGTGGCTAGTCTAAACCGAAATATGCTATAAATAACAAAATATGCACTAGATTTCAAAGCCTTAGTACAAAAAAAAATATAAAATATCTCATGAAATAATTTTTTCTATTGACTACTTGTTGAAATAATAATACTTTGATATAGTGGGTTAAATATCAAACTATTTTAAATGAAGTTCACATGTTTACTATTGCTTTTTTAATGTGGATACTAGAAAATTTAAGATCATAGGGTTGGCCCACGTGGTATTTCTATGACTAGCATTGTTCTATAGCACACAACTCTTAACCAAACATTTATTTCCACTGAGGATCTACTATATTTTCTTCCTTTCTGGTAATGAGGACATACTCCTGCTTATTTCATTCCCCTATCCTCCACACAAAAAGCTCAGACTTTTTAAATTAGTTTGTAAAATATATAAAAAATAATATAAATAATTATAATTTTTCATTGGTAAATGGTCTAAGGAAAGAAGCTATAACAAGGTATATCAATGCAACTTGAAGGCAAATGTGTGAATGGCATGAACCTTTCCAACATCATATTCTCCGAACATAAAATGGAAGCAACAAGAAGAAGAATGCACAAAGCCACTTTTCCATGTATAATGGATGCTAGAGCTGAGATGTAAGTCCAATACAGAGAAAGAACACAGACCCGGGGTTAATGAGAGATGTGCATAGGAGACATAAGTTTAAGGGTAGTATTAAAATTAAAAATACTTTATTAGGACCAATTAGTCCCAAATAAAGTTCTATTGATGGCAAGACTCCATAATAAAGGATATCCAAAACAATTTTTAAAAGTCAGTGCCTAAGAGGGCACTTGTTGGGATGAGCACTGGGTGTTATATTTAAGTGATTAATCACTAAATTCTATTCCTGAAATCATATGTTACCTAACTTGGATTTTAAATAAATAAATAATAAATAAAAATAAATAAATAAATAAAATAAAATCAGTGCCTAAGACCAAAACTAACATGGAGCTGTTCTATGTAAGAAAATTAAGCTAAATAACAGAAAGAAACTTACTTTTAATTTCAACTGATTCAGGATCTAATTTAGGGGGTCCTACAGCATCATGCAGCTTTTCAGTTAGAACACGTTGAATAATTTTATTGATGGCTTCAGGATCCTCAGTAGAGCGAAATCTAAAAATCAGCAACATATGAGCCAACACTCCATGTTCCTCTGGACTGTGGATCAAAAAGAAAAACAGAAAAAAATGGTTTTAAAGATAAAGTTCAAAATTAGATTTGTGGTAATATCACAATCTATTTTTTCTTTATCATCCATTTGAAACACACACAAAACAAATCCATAATGTAATTTAAAAGATCCAATTTGTTTCATTCTATATTCCTATTGTTTTCCACATATAAAACTTCCAACTTATCCTCCCTGATAGTAAGATAGTATGCTCATGGTGTCCCTTAACACCAAAATATCTAGTTATTAATATAAAAAGATACCCTCTTGTCAACCATTTAATACTATTAAATATACCATATGATCAATGTGAAATCAACTCTGTGTTTGGCCTCCAGGTTTAATTCCCAGTGGCTTAAATCCAGTGAAATCTCCTAAGCAACTTCATGCTTTCCTAAACAACTTCTAATCCTAGGGATATTAGAAAGCTTGACCAAATTGTTGTTACTTCATGTGATTATATTTTCAAAATAGAGCATTAATTAGCCTTAGTGTTGTTTGGATGAATTACTTCCTGGAATCATCCTTGACTTCTCTTTCTCATTTTCTGTCAGCTACTCTACCTCCTTTTTTTCATATAATCAGTTCTCAAAGAATTTTACTCCCCACTATACAGTGTATTGACTTCTCATATAAACTGTAAATGGGAATGTAAATTAGAACCTTATTTTTAGAGGTCAGTTTTGTTTATCAATTATACATTTGATGATCCATTTATCTGATACAGCACTCTCTTCAAATAAACTTTTGTGTGTGCAAAGAGATTTATACAAATGTTTATCATAACCTTGTTTTTTTCAACGTTTTTTTTTTTTTTATTTATTTTTGGGACAGAGAGAGACAGAGCATGAACGGGGGGGAGGGGCAGAGAGAGAGGGAGACACAGAATCGGAAACAGGCTCCAGGCTCCGAGCCATCAGCCCAGAGCCCGACGCGGGGCTGGAACTCACGGACCGCGAGATCGTGACCTGGCTGAAGTCGGACGCTTTAACCGACTGCGCCACCCAGGCGCCCCATAACCTTGTTTTTAAATCAGAAAAAAATATGTAACAACCCAAGTGTCCATCACAAGGGCATTGGCTAAATCAACCCTGACACATACTTGTAGTGAAATACCACACAACCAATTGTTAAGAAACTATGTTACTTCTGCAAATGGAATTATTAGAGAGGGAGTTTTTGCCTTCTATTTTATGTGATATTGTGTTATTTGAATTTTATATATTTATATTGTTTTTGTAATCTGAAAAAACAAATAGGACTTTAATGAGTATATTGTTATGTATCTCACCCCTTTCACTGACTAAGCAACACCGTACAACAATTATTCTTTATTCCTTCTCTTAAACTATTCCTATACTGGTTGACTAATAGAAACAAAAACAAACAAAACTGTCTCTCTACCCCAGCTATTCAATTTATCTCTCACCTTATCACAACAAACCTTCTTGAAAGGGTAAATTACACTGTGCCTCATATTTACTTCCTTGCAATCTACTTCCTCCCTTTCCATCCCACTGAGTCTTTTCTGTACACTAAATGACTTCCTCATTGGCATATCCAGTTAATTATTTCTGGTCATATTACTTGGTCTCTCAGGAGTATTTGCCAATGCTGACCATTCCATGCTTGAAACTTTTTGTCTTTTGTATCAGTGGTGCCTTTCTCATGATATCTCTTTTTCTTTCTCCTTCCCTATTTCCTTGGCTCCTATTTTTTCCCCATCTCCTTAAGTATTATTTTCTTCAGGCTTTCTTCATCATCATTTTTTTCCTTGCATTACCCTTTTTCTGAAAAATTCTGGTTACATCCACACTCTCTAGTACTTTGATTGAGAATGGGCAAAGGCATATCTTCAACTCAGCTCCCTTTTCCTCCCCCGAGTGAGACTCGTATTTCAGGCTCATGTCCCTAGTATCTCAGCTTAAAATCTGTAAGATTAACTTCATCTTTTGTACAAACTTGCATTTCTTCCCACTGATTGCAGAAAAAATACTAATGAGTAAGAAGGTTACTAAGATGAAGAGGTAAACAAATTGGAAAGTGATTTGGAAGGTAGAACTGGAAGAACATGGTTATTCATAAAATGTGAGGGGCCCAGGAAATGGAGGAGTGTAGGATGATGTCCAGGTTTCCCATTAGTGTCAGTGGGTTTCACTTGAGTTAGAGAATTTTCTGTGGAACCTACATGTGGAGATGTGCATGGGCAGGCAGATAGCTCTAGAAATCAGAAAAACAGTTTAGATTGGAAATAGAAATTTGGATTTCGATAGTATGAAGTCATGTGGGTGCATGAAGTCCCCTTGAGAGAGTGAAAATTTAAGGATTGGAGAAGTAGATACAGATCCAAGAAAGAATAGTATTTCAAATCCCAGGGAATACAGACTTCTCAGAAGAAAGTGGTCAAAGTAACACCTCATTTAGAGATGTTTAGACATTTAGAGATGTCAGCTAAATGATAGACTGAGAGGTAACTTGCAGTTTTTGTCATTGAAATGATACTGGAAACAGCTCTCATTCTGTTTTTTAAAAATACAAATAATTTTTATTAAGACAATATATTATTTAAGATACTTATATAGTATTTTGCTTAAAATGTTGTGCTCTGAACTTCTATTTATTGATGGTAGATGATCAGATCTGGAATTTTCTTAAATAAATATTTGGAGCAGAAAGAGACAGAGATGAAAAAAGTAAACAAAATTCATAAAGAGGAGAATGAAGAGGGTAAGACAAACCTCATCTACTATGCTATTTTATAGAGGGAAAAATTGGTTATTAAACTAAGGTATATGGCTTAGGTCCCTATTTTTGTAATTAGATTCCCAAAGAACAATTCAATAATATAGCCACCAATAATACTCGTCCCTTACCTCACCTTGCAAATGCTTTCTTATGGATTTAGAGAATGAGTAAAGCAAATTATAATCCGTGCCTTAGAACAGTTGTCAAATGAATATTGGTTTAATTGAATTATATAATATCATTAATATTTCCAATAGTATTTATTACTAGCCAAGTTAACAGCTTTAGTTTTAAATTATATTCAGAAGTCAGCATTTTAGATTTACATACCTGAACCTGATAATGTGAGGCTTGACAAACTCTCCCCTCAATGGAGATTTATGAAATGCATTTTTTACCTGTTCCAAAGATATTCAACATACATCAGCAAGAATAATTTTCTACAAGTCAATTTAAAGCTCTATGGAAAATTTAAAAACAAAACAAAGCAAAACAAGAAACATTAATCAACATTTCACAATTCACTCAACTTGAAGAATCTCAAAGAATCTTTTCTGGTATTCTACTCAGTAATTTCAACTGAACTCTGCCTTAGGAGTTATCTGGGAACCACAGTAGCTGGCCAAGAATGACATCTGCTGTGTACACTCAGAAAGAGACTAAAAAGGAATAAACACACTGTTTTATGAAAAGAAAGAGTAAATATTCATACCCTGAGATACAGACTTCTACCGTAGGTAAACAAAGGAAATTGAATAGTTCCGCCAACTGATGGTTGGATCATAGATGTGGGTGTATGACAGTGTCATGTGGTTCTTAAACCTTGTGAAGAAGTTACCAAATATCCTGGCATTATCTGCACCCACTTCAGTACTCAAAATGCTCTTAGAAAGGCCCATGTGAACTAGGATACTTAGCCTAATATGTTCTGTAAGGTTTACTTTAATAAGATACCAGAATGTATCTTGTGGAGATATTTGTTACTATAATTAAGAATTCTATCCAACTTGGAGCTCCTGGGTGGCTCAGTCGGTTAAGCGTCTGACTTCATCTCAGGTCATGATCACATGGTCCGTGAGTTTGAGCCCCGCGTGGGGCTATGTGCTGACTGCTCGGAGTCTGGAGCTTGCTTCCAATTCTATGTCTCCCTCTCCCTCTCTGCCCCTCTCCAGCTCGTGCTCTGTCTCTGTCTCTGTCTCTCTCTCTCTCGGTCTCAAACATAAATAAAAACATTTAAAAAAAATTTTTTTTAAAGAATTCTAGCCAAATTAAAATTTTAAATTAGAAGTCAAGGTAAACATGTCAAGTATTTCTTGGTTTCAAGTGTGTGAATATTAACCAAACACAGTTACTACAAGCTAGTGATTGACTGACAGGAACAATGAGCCTTTTTATTCTTTCATATCTTTTGCTGACTCCTCTTTGTGCCCAAGAGCAGTTACTTCAATTATAAGACAGATCAGCATAGTACAAGTGAGTCCTCTAATGACAACATTCACTTGGATATTTTTATTTAAGGGCTTATATTTAATCAAATAATTTAAAAATTGTTATTAATTTTAAGAGTGTTCAAGAGTCCTATCTATATTCCTTCATACGTAAATCATTTTGGATCTTATAAAATTTCTTTTAGTGAATGTCAAAAAACAAGGCAAATAGTTGCATCTTTTTTGACCTTTTTAGTTCCATTTTCTTTTCTTTATTTTATATATATACATATATATGTGTATATATATATATATATATAGTCTTAGAAGAGAGTATATTCATATACAGTCTATATATATGTGTATATGTATATATATAATATAGTTTTAGAAGAGAGTATATTCAGATATTTTCCTGATTTGTTGTTTATAAGTACAAATTCAACCAGGATTTGACCCCCTCCTTACAAATGTATTTAAATCCTCAGGCTTCTAGTCTATTAGGCAGTTTCTATGCACATAACTGCCATTATGTTCTCACTCAGGATATTGGATATGGAAGACAATTTTAAAATTATCTAGTCTAATACCTTAATTTTCACATAAGAAAATTTGTCCAGAATGAAAATTGGTAACAGGTGGTTCTAAAACTAAGTGTCCCAACTTCTAGTTTAGGGTATTTTCCATCACATCATATGCCACAAATTACCTCATACACTGTCAGGAAAAGTCCAAATTATTCTCTAAGTAATCTGATAATGATTCGAATCATCACACAGACTGTTGCTCTCTTGGCCTAAACTGATAATTTTTCCACTTTTTAAAATATTTGATTCATCTCTGAGGATGAATGTTGATGTCTTAAAGGTAGAGATGAGTATCCATGTATTTCCTATAGACTCATATACCAAAAACCAGCCCAAGGTCAGATATTTTTGAATACCAAAATACCATTCAAGTATGTGTCTGAATAGTTTCAGTCTCATGGTCTTTTGCTCAAGGTGTCTTCTATAGGATACAACAGTCATATTTTGGGTCACCCTCACATTCCCAAAATTCCTGGACTCCACTCATCAAGATTGTAGCACTAGCTATTGAAGAGCAAGTAGGAGGGACATGAAGGAAGTCTACAGTTCACTTGCCTCAGCCCTGCAAGGTGTGCTCTCCAAGTCATGTACTGTCAGTTTGTTTTATATCTTTCAGGCAGGGCTGCTTCCCATTTTTCAAAGATACACAAGATCAGTTGAATGGATGTTTTGGAAGCTAGGTACCAAAACTTATGATATAAAGTGATTGCAAATGCCTAGAAATGGAGAAAAAAGTGCTTACCATTGATTCAATTTTCTGGCTCATTTCAGTGAAATTTTTAGAAGCCTCTTTTCCAAAGTCATCATATAGTTTGTTACTTGTAAATGACAATGTGCTATAGTAATTGTAGGTCTTCCTTTGGTCTATGAGGAGAGAGGGAAAAAAACCCATAATACTTTTAATTAGATGTGTGTAAAACATCATTATTTCCCTGTTTAGACCAGAAAGAGTGTCCTACCCCAGGTCGTCATCTCCATTATCTTGCCCTGAGCTTCCTGGTTATCTCAGAATAAAAAACAACACTCATCATCATAAGATTTAGAGTGTAAAAGCCATAAGAAATGCTTGGTGTTCCTGCGGGCTGATTAGTCATTTGTTACCCATTCCTGAATTAGCCACGAGAGGCAGCAAGTTACACCATCAGAACGTACAAACAAGAATGGACTCAGCAGTCAGCGAAAGATAAACATCATATGATTTCACTCATATGTGGAATTTAAGAAATGAAACAGATAAACAGAGGGGAAGGGAAGGAAAAATAAGATAAAAACAGAGAGGGAGGCAAACCATTTGAGACTTTTAAATACAGAGAAAAAACTGAGGGTTGCTACAGGGGTGTTGAGTGGGGAATGGGCGAAATGGGTGATGGGCATTAAGGAGGGACCTTGTGGGAATGAGAATTGGGTGTTATATATAAGTGATGAATCACTAAATTCTACTCCTGAAACCATCATTACACTATAAGTTAACTTACTTGGATTTAAATTTTTTTAAGAAGTGTCAAAATAAAATGGACTCAGAAGTTTCCAAAGAGTAAACTTATTTTTTTTTTGTTTTTTTTTGTTGTTGTTTTTTTGTTTTTGTTTTTTTTTGAGACAGAGAGACAGAGCATGAACGGGGCAGGGGCAGAGAGAGAGGGAGACACAGAATCGGAAGCAGGCTCCAGGCTCTGAGCCATCAGCCCAGAGGCCTACGCGGGGCTCGAACTCACGGACCACGAGATCGTGACCTGAGCTGAAGTCAGACGCTTAACCGACTGAGCCACCCGGGCGCCCCTAGTAAACTTACTATTATATTCCAGAAGTAGATTTCTTCCAATTCAGGAAACTACATATCAATTCTGGCCACAGGGACCATAGTGTAAGAAAATGTTTTGGGGCTAAAGAAGGAGATAAGGGTAGAGATGAAAATGCTTGGAGTTCAGGTAGAGAGCTAGAGCTGCCATCTGACATAACCTTCCAGGGACACTTAATTTCACCTGACTCCCTTCTCACTCCACTTATTTTCTCCCACCAGCCATAAGGAGTGTCCTGTTTCCTTAGCCATTGTCTACACTTTCTTCATCCGGTTTAAGCAGCCCTCATTTTGGGCCTGCTGAAAATTAACGCAGTATTCATCTACCCTTCTATACCTGAAGCAAGCATGGGACCTTAAGAAGATTCATTATTTCAACAAATATTAATTCTTCTATGAAAGACTCTGTGTTGAGTATTAGGAATATAATGGTGATCAAGACAGTTGTGTGTGGTTATTGTAGGAGAATGGAGTGTGCCTTACGCAATCTCAATTTCTTTCCTCTTCTCTCTTGCTTCTCATTCTTTTCCTCTTCACTTGAACCCCAGAGGAAAGGGAAACTAACATTAGTTTACTATAATCTCCATGGGAAGGCAGTATGTCCACATTTAACAGGTAAAGACTACAGTCTCTGAAATGTAAGGAAATTGCCCAACTCTAACATGACATAGCCAGAAAAGACAGAACTGGATTTCAAGTCAAGCTCTAATTCTCATAACACAAACTTTCTTTACATACCACTTTTTGGGTGGGAAAAACCAAACCCACTCACTGAAGCTGTATAAGAAGTCTCTCATACATAAGAGTTTTGGGAAAAAACTACTGGTAAATTTCAAAAGAATATCCGAGCCATCCAGAGGATTTGGTTGGGTTGGCAAGGCTAGGGAATGGCTAAGGAATGGTCAGTGATGCAAAAGATGTTGGATGGCAGCCTGAAATGTTAGGACCTCCTGGAAATGAGCCACCAAAGTGAGGTGCTAGGGAGGTTTTGCCTTGTTCCCTCTTTCCTTACCTCCCTTTCACTGAACGGTCTTGCCCTGAAAGGCCAGAATGACCTGAAATCCAGGAAGTTCCCCGGAAATACACATAATCCCAAAGAAGCTTTTTAATTTATTGAAATACTGAACATTGGGTCTAAATTGGGCATAATAATCCTCATTTCTAATAAGCTCCCATGTAATACTACTGGTGGGGTACCTATCCCCTCACTGAAAAGTAGAGATAACTGACTTATACATATTATTCTTATTCTGTTTTAAATTATTTGATTGACTTTTTGAAACTGCCATTTGTATAAGCCAAATATGCTCAAATATGACAACTTCATATGTTTCACCCAAATGAACAACTTATCTGTAGTCAATATTTTACTTTGTTGGAGAGACTCAAATAGGTCACCAAGAGTCAAAATATATTCCCAGTTGCCAAAATTATATGGCATGTGTAGTTGTTGGGAAATATTATTGAGGAATATTAACAGAAAAGTAAGAAAAATAAGGATGAACACTAGTTTGCTGATAATTTTCTAACAAGTTCCTGAATCTGTAACCTATAAGGATATTGCTCATAAGAGAGTCACCTCCTGTCAGACAATTTACAAAAGGGCAAAAAGGCAGACCTAAAGGCCCCTGGATAGAAGCCGCCCACACAATTCTATGCTGTCCTGGACTTTTTGCCAAAATGATGTTTTTTTCAAGGTGAATTACTTCCATCCTAACCTGTCTGTTTCCGTAACTATTTGGTTTAGTTGGTTATCTAGGTGTGCCAACTCCTCAATGCTCATGTGCTATATCCACTCTGTTCTTTGTTTATATCTCCAAACAGAGGGCGGGTCATACATGTAAGACAGTAACACATATCACAACAATCACTATTTATTCAGATGTGCTGTGTGGGCAGTGGAAGTTGAGTGTTCCATATTACCATACTGATCATCCAGACAATAGGATCCAGGAACAAGTTACTGGAAAAACCTTGCCAGGTTTTCATTTTATGCATGTGAGTAAGATTTGTAAGCCTTATAATGCATGGCTTAGAAAAAGCAAAGGAGAAATAGTAAGAAACATTTTCTCTCACTTCAGTAATGAAACCTCTAGCATTACTAGGAATTCCTTGTGAAGTCAGACAAACCAAAGTATGCCCCCATGAAGATATCATACATATGATTTACTAATCTTTTTTTAAGTTTATTTATTTTGAGAGAGACAGAGACAGCATGAGCAGGAGAGGGGCAGAGAGAGAAAGGGAGAGAGAGAATCCCAAGCAGGCTCTGCATTGTCAGCACAGCCCAATCCGGGACTCAAACTCACGAGCCGTAAGATCATGACCTGAGCTGAAACCAAGAGTCAGACACTTGACAGACTGAGCCACCTAGATACCCCTCACTAATCTTTATCATACAGTGCTAGGCATCTGTAGAGAGAAATAATGATGTTTATAATATAATGAGACTCAATATATTCATAACAGAACTATAGAATTAAGTTATTTTAGCCATTCTTTTTTTTTTTAATTAAAAACATGCTCCAGGGGCGCCTGGGTGGCGCAGTCGGTTAAGCATCCGACTTCAGCCAGGTCACGATCTCGCGGTCTGTGAGTTCGAGCCCCGCGTCGGGCTCTGGGCTGATGGCTCAGAGCCTGGAGCCTGTTTCCGATTCTGTGTCTCCCTCTCTCTCTGCCCCTCCCCTGTTGATGCTCTGTCTCTCTCTGTCCCAAAAATAAATAAACGTTTGGGGCGCCTGGGTGGCTCAGTCGGTTGAGCGTCCGACTTCAGCTCAGGTCACGATCTCGCGGTCCGTGAGTTCGAGCCCCGCGTTGGGCTCTGGGCTGATGGCTCGGAGCCTGGAGCCGGCTTCCGATTCTGTGTCTCCCTCTCTCTCTGCCCCTCCCCCGTTCATGCTCTGTCTCTCTCTGTCTCAAAAATAAAAATAAAACGTAAAAAAAAAAAAAAATTTTTTTTTTAAAAAAATAAATAAATAAATAAACGTTGAAAAAAAAATTAAAAAAAAAAAAAAACATGCTCCAGAGAAATCATCAAAATATAGATACTCCAAATTTAAAGATTTGTGTGTGGGCAAATTCTACCAAAACAAGTATTTACTTTAAATATTTTTACTTTAAACTACCCAGAAATGGTCCACCTTGCTTTAGAAATTGAGATTGGATTTGAGATTAGAATTGAGATTATGTCTGCTAGTGGAAGTAGATAACCAATTTACTGATCATACTGTCTCTTTATAGGAAAGCAACTTGTGCAAATTTGCAATTAAATTTGAATCAAGTGATTAGCTTCTTTGGTTACAGTGTCTTGACATCAAAGAATTAGTCACTAAGGGAGATATTAAGCCAATAGGTCATAGTGGAGTCAAGTAATTACAACCCCAAGCAAAGTAGAGGGAAACTTCAGAAGGGTTGTTATAGAAGAATAGTCCTAAAGCACCCTGGGGACCTTTCTAATAACATAGCACACTCATGGTTCATCTAGACGTGAGACACCTGACTACCAGAGTGAACCTCTTTATAATTAACCTTCTCAGCATATCCTATCCTCTTTAATCACATGTAATATATTCCGAGATTAGATTTAAAATAACAGAAATGGGCACTTATTCAACAATATATCATTATGAGCATTTTTCTATCTTACTCGTAAAGAATAGAGCCTACTTCTCTCTGATCCTTGATTATGTAATTAATTTATTGGGCTCTCAGGATTTCAATAAGTTGGAATAATTTTAAATCAAGGTGATTGTCCTATGTCTTCAAACAACTCAACACAGTGGACTCTAACTCTCCTATGGTCTTCCTATTTAATATTTGATTATCGCTTATTAACGAATATTAAAACTAGCATGCTATTCCCAGCAGGAAGCATTGCTACATCAAAGATAGATGAAAGAATCCTTCTTGGCTTGTGAGGATTAAGTAAGAGACAGGTAGGTAAAGAATTCTTTGTACCAGCTATGCAAATAAGTTGTGGGCATGAATGAATAGGCCTGAGGCAAATCAAAACTGGAATGCACAAGAGGAAATATTTGGGGGTAAATCACATGATGCCAGGGCAGCCCATACTTACTGTATCTCACATAATGAACAGTAAGTCCAATGCACACTGCCAGGACAATCAGGGATATAAAGGTGATGAGGCCAATAGCCCAGGGCTCCAAACAAGTTCTCTTTCTGGCCCTCACCACAGCTCGCCTGAGAAAGAAAGCAAATAAATGGGTTATATCACAGTATGTGCCACATGTATTCCTTAGTTAAAGCAGACATTTCTGGGGAATTCAGGACACTCAGGTGGTAGAGTACTGTTCTGGTTTAGCGCACACCCTGGTCCCAGGCTGCTGAAGCTAATCCCGGCCTCTGGTTGCCTGACCTTAGGCAAGTAATTTGACATCTCTGTGCCTGTTTCCTCATCCATAACGTGAAGATGATAATGACAGTACGTATCTCATTGGATTTTTAAATTTTTTTTAAACTTTTATTTATTTTTGAGACAGAGAGAGACAGAGCATGAATGGGGGAGGGGCAGAGAGAGAGGGAGACACAGAATCGGAAGCAGGCTCCAGGCTCTGTGCCATCAGCCCAGATCCCGACGCGGGGCTCGAACTCACAGGCCGCGAGATCGTGACCTGAGCTGAAGTCGGACGCTTAACCGACTGAGCCACCCAGACGCCCCTCATTGGATTTTTGTAAGGATTATATGAATTACTATATGTAAAGTGCCTACCACAGTGCCTGGCATGTAGAAAGTGCTGTGTAAGTGTTAGTTATGATTTACAGAGCTGGCTAGGTTCAAAATACTGAGTTAGGCACTGTAGAGGTTATAAAAATGTTTAAAGCCTATTTCTACCACTCTAGAATCTTAAATAGTCCATGAAACGCATTACAGCTTGATCTATACTATTCCAGATAGAATTTCTAATTCTATTCTCCTTCAGTTTTTCTAATTTGTCTCCAAACAAACTTTGAGGATACACATAAAAGATACCCAGAACTCTCTTCCAAAGAACCTGTTTGACTCCAAATTTCAGTAACACTGCAGGAAATCCCTTCTGTGTAAGATTCCCTCAAGCTCTCCCATTTGTTCTTTCTTCAAAAGCATGTTACTGAAAAATGTTTGTCAACCAGGTTTTTGTTTAATTATCACAGTTGCTGTTCCCTTGTGCTATAATAGTTGCTAAGCAAACTCAAAAGTTGGAGAAAATAAAATAATAAGTCAGAGTTGCTGTTATTTTAAATAAGGATTCTGTTATTTTATCAACGTTTATTTATTTTTGAGACAGAGAGAGACAGAGCATGAACGGGGGAGGGGCAGAGAGAGAGGGAGACACAGAATCGGAAACAGGCTCCAGGCTCTGAGCCATCAGCCCAGAGCCCGACGCGGGGCTTGAACTCACGGACCGCGAGATCGTGACCTGGCTGAAGTCGGACGCTTAACCGACTGCGCCACCCAGGCGCCCCAAGGATTCTGTTATTTTAAATGTCTTGAGATACTGGTAGAATCATTGGCACGTATGCTTGTCTCCAGAGCACTGTCTGGTACATGAGGACTGGTGAGAAAGTGTGGTGCTATCCTGGAGGAACACAGGAAGTTCAACCAAAATAAGGAGGACTCTGAGTCACCTCTTTCCTTAGTAGCTATGCAACTTGGAAAAATCATTTAAACTCTGAACTAAGTTGCCCATTCATTGATAAGGGACAGGATAGCCATTCTGTCTAAAGCACATGATTGATTGCAGAATCCTGCATGAGGTCATGAATGTGAAAACTTCTTGCAAACTGGAAAGCATTTTGCAATAAATAATTTTTGCTTACAGGAATCAAGGGGACTCTGTTTCCAGTTATGTAGGACGAGGAAGTGATATCATTTTGGTCCCTATCATACCTCATCATACCCTGGCTCTGTCTCGATGTTTTATTCTGTGGGAACACTGTCGCAGAAGTCAATACTATCATCATTGAGATATGATTCTGAAAACACAGAGATATAGGGAAAGACTCCAGAGACTCTGTTTGGTCTCCTCCCTTGTTCCTGTGATTTTCCTATGGGATTATAGCCAAGGAAACTTCACCTTCCTCTCCCCCGTCTCTTCAATCTTCAGTCCTCCCTTGAGTGATATTCCAAACACCTGATCCTAGAATGGCAATTACTGCAATATAAAAGACTGCTCCACGAGGAGGTTATTATTTTTTATGTGCAAATGTGCCTAAGAACCTAAAAACTGATCCCTGCTCCTTCATCTCTGAATGCTTGCTATTCACCTGTTGCAGAAGAAAGGAGATGGATATAGCAGACGTAAGCAAAACTTTGGGGGGAATGTGGGGAGGGAAGGGCTTCTCAACTAATATCAAAACATGCCAGATGAAGAATATGAATTTGTAATTGTTGGAAATGTGCTGTAATTATCAAAAATATATTATCACTATGTAGAGTTGTGAAATATGGCAGAAATTCTAATTGTTCTATGATAACTTTTAATCAAGACAGCAAAGTAAAACAATGCAGCTGTTAAATTGATGGGGTAAATCTAGAAGTATTAACATTCAAATAGTCAATGATATATTTTAATGAAAAAATGTTGCAGAAATATATGCATTCTGTGTTCCAGTTTTTAAATAATGAAACTACATGTGTGCATAGCAAAATGTAGAGAAAGAGACACAAAATTACTAATAGCAAGAAGTGGAATAGCAGAAATATGAGAGACTTTCATTTTATTTACTTTTTGTGTTATGATGCATTCATTTTTTAAAAACCACAAACATAATAGCTTTTGAATTAAACAAAAGAGAGAGAGAGATTTTTAAAAAGGTAAGAAAAAATTAACAAGGAAGATTATACCTGTCTTTTTATGGATTTCCCATCACTATTGTGCCCAAGGTACTGTCCTAACCCCCACGATTCACAACAATTTTGGTGATGCTCTGTCTTTGGTAATTTGAAGGGACAACAGGGACAGCATGGGACAAAGAGAAAAGGGAATCTACCAAAAACACTTTGAATAAACAATTAAGAGAGTCTGATTCTGAGTCCTGCCACCAATTTATTTATTGTATAATCTTGTACCAATAGATTCTCTTATTCTCTCTCTTATTTTCTTCAGGTCAAAACCAGAGATAATAATTTCAGACCCCACCTAACATGATGAGCTATATAGAGATTAAAATGGTAAAAAATTTTTTATTACTCTGGGTTCACAAGTAGAAAACAGTCAGCAAGGACTGTTATTAGTATCGTTATTTTCATTATTAATAATAATGGTAATGACCACATTGCTGAGATGTTAGTCATCTGAAACATTATCTCTTCTCTTCCCAGTCTATATGGCATTGTTTTTCAAACTGATTCACCCTGTTTCTTAATTACTTTTTTTGTTGCTCTCTCAGAAAGAGATCCAATACTGAATTATTCCTAATTACATGTGGTTGAAGTATGCTCAAAAAAAATAGGTAAAATGGAGGAATAAAGTGCCTATCAATAGACACTTAATGTAATTAACCCCTCTTGTACAGAAATCCTGTCCAACGATTGTTGTGGCCTGTTGAAACTTTTCTGAACCTTTTCATGTAAAATCACACCTTCAGACAGACTAGATAAATTCTAATAGTTTCAGTGGCATCAAATTTCCTTTTTTCTGTGATTTTTCTTTTCGGTTTGAGGATATGTGTGATTAGATAATGAATATAGCAAGTGAATACAGCAAATAAAATATGGGTACATTTTTAGAAGCCTAAAATGGCCAAAAGATAAGTAATATGTCCAGAGTTGTATTATCATTATCATTTCCTAATGTGTCAATTTAGAATGGTACTAAAAAAGAAAAGCAGAGATAACAACAAAAAGGCAAGGGCAAAAAAAAAAAAAAAAAAAAAAGACACTAAGGCAAATAAACCTCATGGCAAGCACTGGAGTAAGTCAGGGCTCACAGTGCTTCAAAGGAAAGTTTATCAGCACAAGCCCGCACATCACACCACCATCATAGACTGATTAACAGTGGATCTCAAACTCTTTGCTTATTCTCTGTAACGGTAACCAGCACTGATATTCCTAGTCTGCGTGTTTCACCAGACCAGTCCAGCTGAGATGTTTTGAATGAACATGTGCACAGTATCTGTAAAGCTGATGGTTCCAAAGCATTATTATCAACTACTTCAACTACAGGTCAGCAAACTCTTCTGTCAAAGTTCAGATAGAAACTATTTTAGGCTTCCTGGGCCACACATTTTCTGTTGCAACTACTCAGCTCTGCCCTTGTAGGCCCAAAACAGCCATGGACAATATACATAAACAAATGAGCATGGCTGTGTTCCGATAAAACTTTATTTCTGTACACTGAAATTTGAATTTCATATAATTTTCATTTGTCATGGCTTTTGATTTGTTTTCAACCACGAAAGTATAAAAATTATTCTTAGCTCAAGCACTGTACAAAAACAGGTGGTGGGCCAGATTTGGCTCTTGGGCCATAGTTTACTGATGGTTGACTTAAGCAATAACCTACAAGTCAATGCAAATTGTGTTGGGAAGCTATAATAATCTTTTCATTTTCCAGTCTCATCTGCATGGCAAATTTAATGTAGTCTGTCTGCAATCCCATTGTCACTGACCTTATTCTGGAATTCTCATTAAAATTTTTCCTGTAGCTTAACAAGTTTTCTTTTCTGTCCTCCCAATCTCTGGATCACTCTCCATTTCAGTAAGCTATCTTTCTAGAAGTGATATAGCCAGTTGAGACTACTAGAAACCCAAACTGACATTCCCCCTTTTCCCCATGAGCTTTCAGGCTCTTCGCCTTTGTTTCTGCTGCCTCCTAGGTGGAGTAACAGAGTTTAAGCTCTGCTTGCATCAAAAGCTCATGTGTATTTAAGAGCCAGTTCAAAAAGTCCCCTTAGTTAGGTCTATCCCCTGCCCTGCCCCCCCCAAGCATCAGAGCATCACGTTGAAGTATGTATTCTGAACTCCTTGAGGATAGGGACTGAGCCTTACTTATATCTACATTCTCTGACTTAGATATATTCACAGAGGGAAATGAATTAAAATGACTAAACCAAATTAAACTGAATGTTTGTCAACACCATAGTGTAGGTTTTAATTTCTCTCAAAGCACTTCTAGTCTGCCTTAGCCTTGGAAAAGAACTTGGCATATTACACACAGGAAAGACAGGTCAGAAGTTGTGAAGAATAATTCATTAAGTAAACCTGATTTCCATAAAACACTTTAATGATCAAGCTTTGGGTTAATATTTCTATTTCACCTGAAAACTATGATTTTCCAACTGTGATTTGATCTATCCACTGTAAAGTGTGATCATAGTACAGAAAGTGATAAATGCAAAGGAGGGACATTAATTTCAGGAAACATGTTATCTGGGGCTATTAAGGTCTGTATATTACAATATCAAAAGAAAAGCATGAAGAAAGATACCACATAAAGTAACAACCTGGTACCTTATGACATTGCTAATCCCCTAAGTCAGCACTTAGGATTTCAAATATCAAGTAATAACTATTTTATTCAATTTTTATTACATTTTGGCACTTGTTTATTTCTTTAGCTTATTGAGTTGTGCCTGCTTGTTCTATCTACACAAATACCTCAGGTGCTTTCTCCTCTGTGGAAAACTCATACCAGTAGGCATTGGAGAGATCTTTAATCTTTCTTATACTTTGTAGAATGAGACTCTAAAAATATACAGGGTGGAATTAACATTTGTATATGTGTGCATGGATCATATATTTTCATTGCTGTTTTTTTTTAAAGAAATACAAATTACTTCTTATAAAATTGCAAATAACATATTTCTGTACTGTCAACTGTTACACAAATTTATAAAGTGTCTAATAACATCAGTCAGGCCTTTGGACTGAATTATGTGTGCATTCTCAAGAATGATAACTATGAAAATTCACATAGAGAAGTTACAATTACAACAAGGTGGTAGTCTAATTACCAAAAACCTTTTCCATTTTCTCCTTACAGCTAAGATAAATGGTAGAAGCTCATTGTTTTTATTATAAATGTTTTTATTTATATTCCATCTTGTTCTAGATTGGCTTAAGGTAACTTAAAAGGACATTAGTATAGATATAGATATATAGATATAGATATAATATAGTATATATGGTATTAAATTAAATTTAGAGATGCGAAGGGCACCTGGGTGGCTCAGTCAGTTAAGTGTCTGACTTTGGCTCAGGTCATGATCTCACAGTTTGTGAGGTTGAGCCCCACGTAAGGCTCTCTAATGTCAGTGTAGAGCCTGCTTAGATCTTCTGTCCCCCTCTCTCTCTGCCCTTTCTCCTCCACTCTCTCAAATATAGCATTTTTTAAAAGTTTTAAATTAGAGGGGCACCTGGGTGGCGCAGTCGATTAAGCGTCCGACTTCAGCCAGGTCACGATCTCGCGGTCCGTGAGTTCGAGCCCCGCGTCGGGCTCTGGGCTGATGGCTCAGAGCCTGGAGCCTGTTTCCGATTCTGTGTCTCCCTCTCTCTCTCTGCCCCTCCCCCGTCATGCTCTGTCTCTCTCTGTCCCAAAAAATAAGTTTAAATTTAAATTTAGAGAGAATTTAAATTCTCTGCAAGGAGAAAACAAAACATGAGTGAAAACATAAAATGGGAGTAATACTAAAACTATGTAATTCCTATTTAGACATTTCCTTAAGTCCGGCCACAAAATTTGTAGCTTACCAGCAACCAACTCAAAAACAAAAGTAAACAAACAGAGCAAACAAGCCAACCATGTTCAGATACATTCTTCATGGCAACCATAAAATAAATCTGATCAATTATTCAGTAGCAACGCCACATTTTTCTCACAAAAAAAAAAAAAAAACATATATAATGTAATAGTTCTATTCTCCACAATATTCCTAGCATTGAAACAAAAATTAGTTTTGTAACACTCTTAGCGTTTCCTTCATTATTGGCAGGTGACACCAATTACTACCTACTAAAAGCAATATGATGGGGTAGGGAGGGGAGCAGTATAAAATCATTCATACCAAGCTCTACAACAATTTTTAACATATCTGACAGCACTTCCTTGATTATTACTGAAATGACTCCGTAATGGGATTTCACATTGTAAAATATCTAAATATTATTGAAATTGTAGGCACAAAAACATAGTATTACTTAGTACAGTAATAAATACAGTACTTAGTACAGTAGGAAGTTTTAAATAGATATTGTGAATAAACATTGTTGATGGAAAAAACCCTACACTCATTAACTGTTAACTTAGCCAAAACCCATAGCTTAACCATTCCTATATTTAACCAACCATAAACTCAAGTAATAATATCTTTTCTGGCACCTAATTTAAATGGAAGTTGTGAAAATCACACATGTGATCATTAGACTTTGTTAAATACACATATTATATTAGTGGCAAGTATTAGTGGCAACTCAACAGGAAGGAATGTCTCTGATCTCCATTGTGTGATCATCAAGGTATTTATTAAGTTCCCAGACAGATATGGTGCAGCACAGGAAACTACAAACTAAAATTCAGGTTGACACTTAGCTTGACCTCTAGAAATATATAATCATAGGTAGATGTGGTGAAACAGAACTTAAAGATATTATTAAGAAATTAGGTATGGGTTTATAGACTTATAAATTGAGCTATCTTAATCTTTAATTCCGCAGATATATTTGCTTTCTTTTCCTCAAACTCTTTCCACTTCAAGATATTAAATTGGCACGATCTGAGTAAGGAACTTGAAAAGCCAGTTTCCCACAGAAATGTCGACAAGGGATGCCACTGCAACTAGTCGTGGGAATTGTACGCACTTAAAAGTGTAAAGAAAATAGGAATTCACAGGAAGTGGTGAGTATGTGGGCGGCAGGTCTTATTAGAAGAAAAATAGTTGAGAAACCTCAGTTTGGGGCTGCTCTGAGGCTAATATATAAACTTTCAGAAACTGTTTGTAACGTTAGATATCTTCCTACCAAATCTTTCTCATAACTTGCTTAGATGCCTCCTATGAGAGTTGGCATGATATAGTAGAAAATAGCTCTGAACTATAAAACCAGTGACCTGCATCTTAGTCCTGAGGGTTCTACTTAAGGATTAAGTCCTTTCTGGGGCGCTTGGGTGCTCAGTCAGGATAGCCTCCGACTTTAGCTCAGGTGGTGATCTTGTGATTCGTGAGTTCAAGCCCCGTATGGGGCTCTGTGCTGACAACTCAGAACCTAGAGCCTGCTTCAGATTCTGTGTCTCCCCGCTCTCTCTGCCCCTCCCCGCTAGTGTTCCGTCTCTCAAAAAAATACGTTAAAAAAATTTTAAGGATGAAGTCCTTCATCTGAGCCTGAAGTTTCTCAGCTGAAAAACCTGAGAGCATATGCAACATCACACAAATTCCAGCATCCCTTAATCTCCAACTTGCACCATTGTTGCACGTGCTCTCATTTTCTTCATTTGTTAAAAAAAACAATGGGGACTTTAACTGATCTAAATGCTCTTTAATTTCCAGCAAAGTTAGTGTTCCATGTCTCACATGACTTAAAAATGCTTAATATTTTTGTAATAAAAATTCAGCATTTATCAAACAAGTAGCTTTAACATAATTTTCTCTGGTTGCCACATGCCAGATAACTGGAACAAAGTAAGGGATTACAAGTAAGGGACTGCAAGTGATCCAAGTTTTGTAAGAGGAAGTCATAAAATGTCTTTACTGCTTGCCTCCTAAGCCAGTTTAAAAATCCCTAGACCCATGACATTTCATTTTACATAAAACAGTAAAGGCCCTTAAAATTGGAACATATCCATTGAAACACATGCTAAGACTCTATGGTGTCTTCCAGGTTGCTGTTTTCCTGCAAACACTGTTAGCCACAATCGAAGAATCCCTCCAGTAGTCTAGAAACTCCTGTTATAATATCTGAATTCATTTGTCAATGAAGGACAATTGGAAAATTACTGATTCTGTTAATATTTATATTATTCTTCCAGATGTGAGATTTCTTGATTAATGAATCCCCTGCCCCAGTTGTTGACCTGTAATATATGAAAGTGTTGGGTCTTAACTCTTGAATGGAACACAGAATTTATAAAATTGATCATTATATAATTACATTAATAATACCCTAACATATTGGCATTTAATGATAATAATGAAATATGCTCAGATCCTGTTAGAATAAGGTAGAACTTGCTGTGCAAATCAATACCATAAAATTATAAAGGCAGTGTTTTTTTATCCAAAAGAATAAAATATTTTCAGTTACCAACACCCACGGCTTTAATTCATATCTATATGCTGATGGCTACCAAATCCATAACTGCAGCTCAGATCACTTTGCTAACTTCAGACCCATATGTCTACTGCCTGCTGTCATCACATAGAGGATACACTTACCATCGTTCAAACTTAACATGTCTGTAGTAGATACTTGTAAATGTATATCCCAAATATTTTCTTCTTATTAATAGAATTTTTGATATTTGGTTAAGCACGTGGCCATCTGGAAAATAGAATAGTGTCCCTTGTCCATAGGAGTCACCGTGTGAGTAAGTTCTGACTAATGAGTCTCTATTCCAGTGGGTGGAATCCTGATGTGCATTTCATAGCTAGAATGCATATGTGCTAGTTGGAGCTCAGGCAATCATATTGGACCGTGATTTAGAGGATGTATATTCATTGCTAGTGGGACAGCACAACAGCAGGAGCCTAAATTCCTGATTACTTTGTTAATCTCCTCCCAGGTTTACCTGTTTGCCTCCAGACTTGTTTATATTAATTCCCTTTTATATAAACCTCTGTTACCCTAAATTTCTTGTCACTCCTACATAGAGAAATCCAATGCTATTAAAATATGCAAAACAGATTAATTGCAATCAAGGTAAATTGCCACTTTTATGTAATTATCTTTGTGAAAAGAGAACATCAAGAAATATATTACTAACTTTTTAATAGTTTCTGTATATGGAAAATATGATAAAATACTTTTAGTTAATATTCTCTAGCAGCTGATTTTAAGATACTCTTGATTATGCTCTATGACTTTAAACAAAGGACTTCCATTTCCGTGTCTGGGCTTTGGCATCAAACTCATTGGCATCCATGAGTTTGGATTTAGTCCTGGCTCTGCCTCTCACTAGCTAAGTGGCTCTGAAATTACTCACTCTCTCTAAGTCTACATGTCCCCACCTATAAATGGGGCTAATGATAGGACCTAAGTATAGGGTTCTTCTGAGGGTTAAACAAAATAACACCTATAGAGCAATTGCCATCAGACCAGGCACATAATAAAGGTTCAACAACTGTTGGCTCTTGTCATTATTTCCACCATAATAATGAGAAATTAATTTGTTTTCAAAGTGGGCTGAAAAATCCCTCAAGTTGCCTCATGCATGCCTAAGGGGATAAGAAAACAAAGCGAGTAAGGCTCCCAAGCCTTAGTGCCACTTCACCCACAGCAACTCTGCTCCATGTATCAGGAGTTTTCTTAGGCCTCATGTGTAAAAAGAAATTCAACTGATGAATTAAACTCCAGCTCTACCAATCACTTACTCAGAGATTTGGAAGTCTCGGTCTTCCTAATCTTTGGTTTCCCTACCTGTAAATTCACGGTACTATTAAAATTATCTACCTTACAGGGTAGTTGATAAGTACCAAATAAGAAAATATATGGTGGAATCATCTATATGTATTTTTTCCTGCTATATGTACCCTCTCTGAATTTTGCTAAATGCAACCTGACAAGCTTTTAAAGTGAACAACTAATTTTTAAAAGGTCATATATTTCTGTACATATCCAAATGGAAATAATAATAATAACAGTAGTATTTCCTAGATAATGTAGACACCTGTGTTAATTTAACTCTTCTACTTGACAATATTGGATTCAGTTTACAGGTGAACAGGAAAAACAGATCCTCTCTCTACTATTGACTGACTCACCCATTCCTGTAACCACATGCAAATTACCTAATCTTTGAACATTGAATCCCCTACTTTATAGAACACAGATAGCAATGCTGCCTGTCTACCAGGAGGAAAACTAAGAAGACTACCCATTGAATAATAACACTGTTGCTTATAATTATAGCTTTTGACACAATGGGACAGTTAAATCATCCTTGCTGTAGAACCATTGTGGTAGATACAGGAGACGGGAGGATGGTACAACATTGTGGTTAATAGCATAGGTTTAGAGTGAGATAGACCTAGGTTAACTCCCAGTTCTGCCATGTGTTACCTCTGAGCAAATAATGTTACCAACTGAGCCTCAATTTCTTCACCTATAAAATGGGTATAATAATATAATCATAGGTTGTTATAAAGATTAAATACTCATGATATTTTAAAACGGTAGTTGGCACATAGGATATGTAAAACAAATGATGGCAATTATTATTTTGTTCTTCGCTGACTCACAGGTTGACTTGAAACAAAGTGCTAAATTCTTCTGTATCTCCTTTTGCAGCTTCAAAAAAGAGACATCACCTGACATCTTCAGACAAAAGATTGCAGGAGAGAATTTAGTGATGATGTATGGTACTTCTGATTTCCCTAGCTTAGTTCTATTATTTCAGAGCTACTATTCTAAAAGTCTCACAAATTGCCCAACCACACAGGCCATGTAAGTAAGTGGGAGAAGTTCGGGCTTGCAGATTCTGGCATAACTTGATATCTCTGCAACCCATTTTTTTTTTCTCAACCTCTTAATACTTTCCTATTCTCTAATCCACTCATTTCAAATGTATTAAATTATGCTTGCAGTTGTGAGGGCATTCTTCCTAATTCTCACCCACCGTCTTTGATGAGAATATGCCCAAAGGAGTGTGCTTTATGAAGTTCTTCATGCAGTTCCTCTAAATCCTAATGCTGACAAAGCCATGGAAAGCAGCCAGAGCACCCATTTCACCACCTTCTGTCTTAGAAGACCTGCTCCACAGCTACCCAACTCACCCCATTCTCGATTACTAAAGCCATCAGGCATACTTATAAAGCTCAATGCTGATACTGAAGCACACGATGTTGCTTTTTTTCTTGAATGTTTCTATTTATTCCCTCTTTGTATTGAAACAATGGCATATTTTTGGAGGAAAGCTGACAACAATGAAAAAAATAACAAAGGTCCATTGAGACAGTTATAGTTACAACAGACAGGTGACTTCTTTCCATGATATGCCGCTCGAATTGAACTTGATTTTCATGCAATAGCAAATGTTGTAATCCTTTTTAGAAAACATGATGATGTGATTGAGGTATTATACTCTCAGTCACTGCTCACCTTTGAAACAGTGTGGAAAAGTTAGGTCACATTTTCATCTTGTTTAGTACAAAGATAGTTTTAAGAAAATTAAATAAGGGCAGTCCATGCATTCTTTAAAATGTTTCTAAAAATGTACCAATGAAAGTAAAATACATGCCACCACCTTTCCTCCTTCAGCATTTGTGTACATTATTTCATATCAATCTGTATACGATCTGTTTCTTTGCCTAGGACATTGTATAGCTATATATGCCTACACATACATGCACATTTTCTCCAGATCTGTATATGTGTGTGTGTGCATGTTTTCCCTTTCTCTATTAGAATGCAAACTTTCCAAAGACTTCTTTTAGCTCCCCGCACATGATAGACAATGTGTTATGGCAGTAACAGCATAGACTTTAGAGCCAAGAAGGCCAAGATCAGATTCTTATCTGTTTCAATATTGACTAACCCTGGACAATCTGAGCCACACTTATTTCAACTCTTAAAGGAGCAATCACAATAAGTTGGGGAGAGGGGGAAGTTGTGTGGTTTTTTTGTTGTTGTTGTTTGTTTTTCTTTCGAGAGAGAGACAGAGAGAGAGACAGAGAGAGACAGAGAGAGAGACAGAGACAGAGTGCAAGTGGGGAGGGATAGAGACAGAGGAGACACAGAATCCGAAGCAGGCTCCAGGCTCTGAGCTGTCAGCACATAGCCCCATGCAGGGTTCAAATCCACGAACTGGGAGATCATGATCTGAGCCAAAGTCAGACGCTCAACAAACTGAGCCACCCAGGTGCCACTCAATAAGTGTTTCTCAAGGTATTTCCAGAATTAAATAAGATAGTATTTTAGAAAATGTACAATACATAATAGGTGCTCAACAGATAGTTTTCTTTCTTCAGGATCCCATAGCAACTCTGGGCCTAAACCTCAATTTGGTGACCTTTCAGTATCACTATCTCTGAATTGATTTGGGTTAGAGGGTGGGGAAGGGGGATATGCTTGATTGGTTTTACGTTAAGGTTTCCCTCTAAACAAACATATTTTTGATCCATATTAAGACCCTCCCTGTTGGACACAAACTACCCAAATCATGTTTGTATCCACCCTTCAGTTCCCCTTACCTTCTGAAATTATCCTCTCTTCCTTAATCATCATCACTACATTGCATAAATGAGTACTCTTCTCCCTTGGAGGGAAAAGTGACTAGGGAGAGATTACCTCCCATTATGATATAATTATACCAATTTAAATAAAACAAAAGGCTACAGCTCTCTTAAAAGCTGACCTATTTCATTTGTGCTTTAATTCCATTCCACCTTACAAGTTCCTTTCTTTTTTATAGCTTTACACTATAATCAGTACTTCTCAAACTTTAGAGTGAATAAGAGTTACCTGGTGTAACTTTTAAAAAATGTGATTCCCATGCCTCAACCAGAGATTGATGAGAATTTCTAGGATGAGAATTGGGCTTTTCTATTTTTAATAAGCCCCCATTGAATCTAATGGAAAGGGTCCATGGGCCACACACAAACTGAGAGGTAGTTCTCACCCTACTGAGTAGAAACTAAAGTTGTCCATTTTTTTAATTTGAATATTACTCATTTCGCCTTTGTGCATCTAAATTTGTGTAGATACTGTCTATAAATTCAGTCTGTTTATCTTTCATTCTTATCAGTGGTTGCGGATAACTACAGTTAGCATATATCCCATCAAAAATAAATATATTTAATAAATATATTCTTCTCTTCCCAATCTCTTCCCTATGAACTTATTCCTAGTAAATTTTTCTTTAACCTTCTGCTCTGTGTGTGTGTGTTTATAAAATCCATGGGTTATTCTCTTCGTGCTCAAAGGATAGTATAAAATAAGAATTTGGGGGAAACGGTAGCGTTTGAAAAATAATATTTACCTGGTCCAAATTTCTTTTTACTTTTAAATTCTAAAATAGTGGTTCTCATTTAGAACAGGTGCAGTGAAGGAGGGGGCTCTCAGAAATTTGGCTAATGAGGAAGGAATGTGACATTTGATAAAACCCTCCAGTGTTTCTTATATGTTTGCCCAGCTATGAACCAATGTCCTTAGAAAGAACGTATTTCAATTACACCTCTTTTTCAAAGCCTTCCTGTTGGTGCAAATGTGCATAGTAAATTTAGTCCCTTTCCACTCTAGCCCATTCTCTTAACATCTCCTAGGCTGACAAACATAGATATGCTCCCCTTTTTTTACAGTTTTAGATCAGGGAGGAGTTTTTTGTTTGTTTATTTTGTTTTTCCCTGAGAGATATCTTCCCTCTGCTCTGAAGTAGGACCAAAAAATAGGTACATCTTTTCCTTCAAATTAGAGACTCTACTCAGAAAAATGCATTCCAATACCCCCATGTTATAGCTCCTCTACACAATTTCTAGACTCACTTATATCTAGCATAGACAAAGTCTGAAATCTATTTAGTACCTTAAGTTTGATAGAGATTATATGTTTAAATAAAAGCACTCTTTTTTACAGTAATATTCTTAAAGATAATGTAGTAAAAAGTGTAGGACAGAAGAATCATCATGGATTATAGGGAAGTACTTGCAAAAGGTAGGGAGCCTTGAAGTCTGACTAAATTTATGTCTGTAGCTCTTAGTTGCTTCATCAATGTGTATAGAAGAGTATTAAACTTTTCATAAGTATGTGGAGCTTTCTATCAATGACAGAGACTGAGTGTTTGCCCCTATTAAGATTCTACTGGAAGTTTTTCCGAACTGTTTCCTTCTCAAAGTAGAATCAAAAAAAAAAAAAAAAAAAAAAAAAAAAAATGACATGCCAATATATCACTTAGAGAAAATAAAATCTTAATCTGAAGATAAAATTATTTTTCAGAGTCCAAACTAGTACATAGAAACTTTGTTACTGTTTAGTTTCTAACTTTGAATGAAAACAACTTCAAAATAATTATGATTTATCTGTTAGAGAAGTGATTGTGGCCAGGTATATCACTGGATTTATTTTTTAAATCCAAGTCTAATAATTTGATCAGACTGTCTCCTTAAATTATTTTTTTTCCTTTCAAAACATCTATAATTTTGAAATTTAAATTATTTACTTCTAGAAATGAATGTAATTTTGAACTGCATGATTTCAGATTTATTTTTTCTCACGTATACCTTTGAAAATAAGAATACTTTCTCAATAACACAAAGCCCAAGCTAAGAACACATTCTATTCTTGAAACTAACTAACCAGTTAACTAAAAGACAGCTGTCAAACTCCATCTACATTTATCATTTATTGAATCCATCTGAAAATATATACAAAAATATTTGGGGATGAAGCCTTACATCCCAGGGAACACTAATGCAGAAAGAAGAGAAATGTATTTCTTGACATAATTTTATGTTAAAATCAAAAATATTTTCTTAAACAAATAATAAATTAGAGATCTACACATTCTGTGGTGTGGTTTATGCCATTTTGAACTACAAGTTAATTTAAGACAAAGAAAAAAGGAACTCACCGATACATCGCTGACCAGCAGGGAAGAGCCCTGTGGAGACCGAGGTCTGCAATCAAGTGTGTGCATCCAGGCTATATCAGCAATTTCATGGGCTGGATTGAGGTGAAGAAAGAAGTCACTAATGATGTAAATAGAACCAGTCTGACGGGTCTTGGCAAGTGTAGTGGGGACTGTTTGTATGGGGAGCAGGACTAAGTCAATTTTATAGGGAGCATGAGAACATAAATAATTTATAAGCACTTTCTAAGAGTGGAAACTTAAAAGTTATTGCCTTAAGATCACAATAGCTTAAAAGTGTTAACGTGCACCAGGAGTTTTGTAAAGTTCAGAAGTTTAAATCTGGAAGAAATTTTAAATCATATTGCTCAGCCTCCTCATGTTTTCAGTGAAGAATCATTTAATTAAGTTAAATGATTTGGTCAAAATCACATTGTTTATGACCCACCAACCCAGGAGTAACAGCTATATTTTTTAATTTATCTAACATGCTTTCCACTCTACCATGCATATAATGAAAATTCTCCTTTGATATTGACTGTAAGTCATCTGTTGAAAATATAGTAGAGATTAAAAAAGTATTAATAATTTAAAATTATGTGGCATCATTCTTCTAGAAAAACCAAGTAGTTTGTAGATATTCACCCCCAATTGAGATAGTATATGTCTTTCATTATACTGGAGAAAGGCATATCAGCCAACACAGTCATGACTGTCTTACTTCTACAAAGGAAGTGATGTATGTAAAAAATGTGTTTTCATACATGTATATACAAATATCTGTGTATTTGTGTCAGGTATAATCTTTAAATTGCCTTCCCTAATCCCCATAAATGACATTAGGTGTATCTCATCTGTACTTTCATGGTATCATAGCACTTACTGTATTGAGCTAGAATTTTTTGTTTTCTTGTATCTCAACTCCACTAGGCTGAATTCTTAACAGACAGTAACCCCGTTCTTAACATGTATGGGATCTCAAAAATATGCATGGAAAGAGGACAGAAAGGAAAGAGGAAGAGGGTATGTGTGACCAGTCCTAAAAATCACCATACAGAAGGCAGATTGGTACTGTTTAATATTACCAAACATCCATTTAGCCACTGGCTTATCTAAACAGATGCAGAAATTGGGATCCATAGTAAGGCTACCAAGAACTGGAGTCATTCTCTAGCAATAACCCAAGAAACCTCTATGTTGGGGCAAACTGTTCTAGGGACTAGAAAGACCATCATATCTACCCTTTTTATTCAGCCCAGTAGATCACTTAACACTGAAGAATAGCATGTATATTTACTTGAAGTTATAGTATCAGGTTTTTGTCTACTCACTTGAAAGTACAATTTAGCCAAAAATAAAGAGGCAACAATAATGAAGTAAAAACTTCCAGGTTATGAGGTTAAGTTGTCCTATTACACAGCCTTTAAAAAGTGAAATCCTCATTAATAAAATGTTAATACTGGCTTAATAATGCTATATTCTATTTTATTTCATATTTTGTGAAAATATTGACTATACTCTTGCTTTCAAAAGAAAAAAGTTTCCTCTCTAGTATAACTTTGGGCCAAGACCAGGTCAGACTCATTTTAACAGAATCTCATGACTTTTTTCTTTACTAAAATCCAGATTCCAACTCAAATTCTTTATAAAGTCCAATGGTCGTGTAAACTTAGGGTTATGTACATCTAAAGATGTAGATGCAAAAAATAAGAGGGCTTCATGATTTTTTAAAAACCCATGGATAAATCCTAGAATTATAGAAAACCAGAGATTAAGGATATGTGAATAGAGGATGAGTGGTTATCAACCAAAAGATAATTCTAAGTATGCCCTTCCTGTATTAATGACTTTCATTCAGTCTACTCAGAGAGCATTTGTATATGTCATCAAATTTCATGATACTGCTTATACTTCAGTAGACATTTGAAGAATGACAGAGAAAGATGGAGGAATAAAACATTAGACTAAATTATCTACCAAATAGAGCTTTTCGTGTATTTAGGCATTTCCTTAACAGTTATTCTTAGAGGTAGGGTACAAAAGCAAAGTCAATCATTTGTAAGTTAATTGATATCTAAGAGGGTGGAAAAAGGATTTTAGAGCAAAAGTTTGTCTTTTATTCAAATATTTATTTTCTCCATTGCTGTTTTCCTAAAATCATAAATTTTATTTTATTTTGTGATCCTTTGGCCCTAAACTGTGGCATAAAGAAGATGTATTCAATGAGTTACCCTCCTTTTCATGACTGAGATCAGAGCAGTCTGTCTTCCCTGTGTCCTTCTGTGCCAGGTGGAGGCAGAGTCAAGATGAAATATATTTGTCGACTTGAGTCTCTTGGAAACCCACAATAGATATGTTACATTGCATAACTAGTAAAATAATAACTTGAACCACAGGTATTTTTACCAGCCAACAAACTTTTCCGTAGTCCTTCCTATACTTAGCAATGTCATAGCAATGAGGCATCTAATAGCCATAAGCATGAGTATGCTGAAGAAGTATAGTGCCAGCGTGGCTAGTCATGGATGATTTTTATCACTGTTTAAATATCCCCTAGCTTGAGTCAAGTTCTTTAATGCTGATAATATATGGATGTTTATGCATAATAATATAATTAATTTATGGAAGCCCTCAAAATTATACCTAGGTTACATCTCTGTAATGCTAAAGCAATCCTTTTATTGGTCAACTTATTGGGTTAGCATTACAGATTGACTAATGTTAAACCCGTGAATGAGCTAGTTATCAGAATACACACAGCTATTGTCAGTTGTGTTTCCATTTCCTCCTATCATGTATTGTTTTGAAGCTACTCATGCACCTTAATTTGTTCAAGCTGAGAAAACAAAGACCATCAATATAATTAACCTTTGGACTCTATCGCAGTAAGGAGATCATGTAAAAATGCTGCTGGATCACCGACTCTCCTTTTTTCTGTCTTACTTTCTTAACCAAAATGTGATTTGTTTTTCATTAACCTATCTGTACCTGTCTGTGAAACCCTTCCTTTTTTGCCTCTAAGACTTTCCTATCGAGTGTCACTATGTGATGGTTGTTTCTCAGCCTGTCTCATCCACTACTTTTTCAACAGAGAAAACTCCATCAGCTAGCCCAGGGTTGGCTTTTAACCCAGTATCGCACTTCGTGGGGTTCCTGGCATTAAAGCAGCCACACACAAATGGCCAGAGATGGAATCGTTTGCCAAAGAAATTTCTGGTCCTTCCCTTTGCATTACCTGTATCAGGGAAGAATCCTTATCTCTAGCTTGGTTTCTGCATGTTTTTTGAGGTGTTTGAGGAAGGGGAAGGACAAGAAACCTGTCATGTAGTTAGGTAGGCAAGAAATCTTGTTAATCTAGATTATTTTATTATCAGTCTTTTGTTTGAGAGGTGCTTACCCAGAGGATTTTTTTAAAGTTTAGTTTCACAAAAACTTTTTCTCCCTTAAATTATTTTTGGGATAATATTTAAAGTGAGACATGTTTTTTATTCCTGTAAAATACATAGAGAATATAACATTCCAGTGTACACAAAGAAGGCAAATTCTTTCAAATAAAAAGTATTATAAAATGAAAAAATAAATTCCTCCATGAGATGTTCTGCATCTGGTACAACTATCTTCATGATGCTAGGAATAATTTTTCTGGGTATTGATGTGAGGTTTTACTAAGCTTTACAATGCCTAATGATGCTTATAGTAAAAATAAGACATGAGTTTTTATAATTAATACACAATAACAAGCAAAAACAATCTTTTCATTGTTTAATTTGTTAGAATATACAATACAGATTAGTTAGTGTTGTTACACTAGTGAATGAATGAAGATTTTTGGACCCATTTTCTTTTAAAACAATTTTTTGCAATTAGTCTTTGAAAAACATTTTTAAGGTTAATTGATTTCATGTTAGGAGATCAGCTTTCAGTCTTCTAAACAAACCCTTTCTGGGATATGAAGCAAACCCTTCCTGGGATATGAATCTCTACAAGTAGACATTCCCCCAAACATACAATAAATTGATAAAATAGGGATAAAATTCAAGAAAAAAGTACAAACGCACGTATGTCTATATATCGTTTGACATACTTGCTCTGATAGAGATGAAAATGGCTCTGAACATCCTGGCAACAGGGAAAACAAAGGAAACTTAGAAAGTTTTACAATTCTCATCTTTGGAAGAAAAAAAGCACATCCAGAGAGATTTTTTTCTGCCACTAAGTTGATGAAGACATTCCCCAGAGAGGGGCTATACTGAGCAATGCATTGAATAATACCAGCAATATTTTTACCCAAAAACAGAAGAGAATTTTTTATAGCTGTTTTTAATAATAAATTCAAAGAAGACTGAGAACATAACTTTGAAGTTAAGGTTGGTGACAGATTTGTATAGGAAATATATTTATGAGGGTATACTCATAAATGAGGGTATACTTCCACTGGTCTAGCTTGACCCAAGGGTAAAACTCAAAGTCCCTAGATTAGAGGTACCCATGTTCCTTAGACGAATTTCTGAAATATAATTTCTCTTGGAAGACTTTTGGTCTTTTTTTTTTTTTTTAGTTTATTTATTCACTTTGAGAGAAAGAAAGAGCATGTGAGTAGGGGAGGGGGAGAGAGAGAAGCAGAGGGAGAATCCCAAACAGGCTCCAAGCTGTCAGTGCAGAGCCTGTCTCAGGGCTCCATCTTACTGTCGCTGATTGAGGGAAGTTCACATTTACTTTGTTAAACCAAAAAGACAGTTGACAGAATCAATGCTTTATCAAAACTGAGGAGCTGGATGAAAATTTACATTTCAATGTTTTAAAAATTCCACAAGATTATGATTTTAGATTAGTGCATTTGCCTCCTTAGTAGATCCTGCGTGCTTTGTATTATTATGTTTTATTGCTTGGTTACGTCTCAACAGGAGCATAAATGCTAAATCGTTTTATTTTTATTCTAGTGAAAGCTTCCAACCATGATGGATTGAATCTCCTTTTCATAACTCTTCATAAAATCTTGGCATATGTGATCATTTTCTACTAATTTCAGTTGCTAGAATTTTTGTCTAGTATAAAATTTCAACTGTGAATCTAATATAAATAAGTTTGCCTTCTTTTTCCCCTCAACATAAGCTTAAACTGTGACGCTGGCTGCTTGGAGTAGAGAAGTTGGAAGATCTGGCTCCTCTCTCCTCATTACTTAGTTCCTCTAGTTTTGGGGTCAGAGGGGGAGATAGAGGTAAGAAATCTTACATAATCAGGCCTGTTGGTGGGGGACAGTGTCCCAGGTCTTTCTCTGGTTCAGTCCAGTTTGTCTATGGCTATTAGATTCTACAATTGAGAGCTCTGTACTGGTGATGTGCTTGTTTTTCTTTGGATGATGTTCAGCTTTTCTCTAGCTCTCTCAGCTATTGAGGAATCCCTCAGAGAGAATCGGTCATGTCCATTCTGGGCTCTGACACCAGTTCTACCCCTAATTCCTTCTCTAGCTAGAGTTTCCCTTCACTTAGAAGCTATCCTGCCCTTTTCCTTTCCTTCATGCTGCTCTGCATATAGCTATGGCAACCATTGATAACCACCTTTTGAACCTTCAAAAACCACAGAATAACAGCCTTAGGTAGAGGAGGCTATTTATTCCCTGTCAGGAACAAATTCTGGACCACAGTCCTTTCCTACCCTGTTAGTGTGAGCTACTCCAGTGAACTCTTATTCAAATCTGAAGACTAGAAGTGAGCAGCTATGTTTGGTTCACAAGTGGCTCCCCAACTTCAGTGGCAAGTTCTTAAATTCTCCAAGAAGACTCTCACCACACAACTCTGCCATAGAAGCTCCAGGAAGACTTGTGTGTTCAATAGCTTATCATCCATCCAGCTGAGGAAAGAGAAGCCAATCTCCCCACTTGCACACATGTGGACACACATGTGATCTTTACATGTGATTCTCTCAATGTGCTTTTATCATTGAGCTTCAGGAAGAGAAAGAGGAATAACCTTTTCCTATGAATACTGTGGTGTCCAAGAGTTTGTTGACTTTCACCACTCTTTTCCCTAGTTTCCTCTTTATACATGTTGAGAGTTGAGTGCTGGGTACTGTTAGGAAAACAAGTTATTTCATCCCACAGTGTGTCTACTCTTGGTGAGGGATGGGGTCTGGCCCCAATTTTTGGTATCTCTTTGCAGTTTCTCATAGGAAGGGTGGGACTTAGTTCTTCTTTTCAGTTATGAACAAGAGAAAAACTCCTTCTATTCAATATCCTAAAGTCTTTCTTACAAACTTATCTAATGGTAGGGACACCTGGGTGGCTTAGTTGCTTAAAATGTCCAGTTCAGCTCAGGTCATGATCTCATGGTTCATGGGTTCAAGCCCTATGTTGGGCTCTGTGTTGACAGCTCAGAGTCTGGAGCCTGCTTCAGATTCTGTGTCTCCCTCTTTCTCAGCTCCTCCCCCACTCATGCTCTGTCTCTCTGTCTCTCAAAAATAAATAAACATAAAAAATTAAAAAAGACATATCTTATTGCGGTCCCTAATTTCCATAATATTTTATATTTCTTGGAGTACTTTTTAAATCAGTTCCATCATTTCTACTGATCCATTGAAGGTATCTACTATTAATCCAAAATTATTTGGCTACTCCCACCTTATCTCCAAATGCTACATGTCACTCCTTCTGTTTGCTCTTGACCCCGGAATTTAGTTCTGCCTCATTGTCTTTACACTGGCTGTTCTCACTTCCTAGAATTCTCATTGATTTTCCCAGAACTTACACTATCACTTCACTCTTGTCTATGCTCAAATATTATGTCCTCCAGGGAGTCCTGACAATTCTATTTAAAACAGTCTGTGCCACTAATATCTCCCATCTGTCTCCATCCTGTTAGCCTGCCATCTTTTTCTTCAAAATATTTATTAATAGTTAAAATCATTTACAGTTTCTTCCATTAGGATGAAAACCCTTAAGACTAAGATCTTTATATTGTTTTCCTTGGCTCTATCCTATGACCTAGACAGCACCTGAAACATGGCATTCAAAAATACTCATTGATTGAATTATTTACTGAGCATTTCTTTGTACCCAATCTCTTTGTGTCCCAACAGGAGACTACTGGTATAATTAGGTAGCAGGGTTTTATCTTCAAGTAAAAAATAATAACAGGTAACATTTATGAAATGTTTACCTGTGTCATATCCTCTTCAAGACACTTCATGTATATTTCAATCTTCACAACAAGCCTGTAAAGCAGGCATCATTTTTATGTCCATCTTGCAGAGAAGGGAACTATGGTACAAAGATTTATGTAATTTTTAAAAATCTTTATTGTGGTAAGAACAGTTAATGTGAAACTTACTCTTTGAACAAAATTTTGAATATACATTATTGTTGACTATAGGTACAATATCGCAGAGCAGATCTCTAGGTTATTCAACTTGTGTGTAACTGAAACTTTATGCCCATTGATTAGTAACTCCCTGTTTCTCCCCTCAGTCCCTGGAAGCCACCATTCTCTTTGAATCTATGGATTTGGCTATTTTAGATACCTCATATAATTGGAATCATGTAATATTTATCCTTCTGTGACTGCTTATTTCACTTAGCATAATGTTCTCAGGGTCCATCCGTGTTGTCACATATTTCAGACTTCCCTCCTTTTTTAAGGCTAAATCGCATTTCAATATGTTGATATACTATAGTTTCTCTTTTTTAAGCTAAATTTAAAACACATTCATCAGGAAACATATTACACCATAACCTTTAAAAATATGAATACTTATTTCATCTCAGCAAAAGGGGTGGTATTAGTATAACCTCTTTAATTTTTTTAAAGTTTTTAATGTGTAAAAAAATTTTGAGTATGGTTGACATATAACATTACATTAGTTTCCAAGGTACAACCTGGTGATTCAGAAACTCTGTATATTATTCTATGCTCACCACAAATGTAGCTACCATCTGTCACCATGCAACACTATTACAACATCATTGACTATATTCTCAATGTGTACCTTTTATTCCTATGACTTATTCATTCCATAACTGGAAGCCTGCATCTCCTACTGCCCTTCATTGATTTTTCCCATCCTCCCAACCCCTTTTCCTCTGGCAACCATGAGTTTGTTCTCTGTATTTATAGGTCTGATTCTGCTTTTTATTTGCTTATTCATTTGTTTTGTTTTTTAGATTCTCCATGTGAGTGGAATCATATGGTATTTGTCTTTCTCACTCTGACTTCTTTCACTCAGCATAATGCCCTCTAGGTCCATCCACATTGTCATAAATGGCAAGATCTCATTCTTTTTTTATGGCTGCATAGTATTCATGTGTGAGTGTGTGTACCAATCTTTCTTATCCATTTATCTATAGATAAACACTTACATTGCTCCCATATCTTAACTATTGTAAATAATGCCACAATAAACATAGCATGCACATATATTTTCTAACTGGTGTTTCATTTTCTTTTGGTAAATACCCAATAGTAGAATTATTAGATGATATACTATTTCTATTTTTAATTTTTGAAGGCATCTTTATACTATTTTCCACAGTGGCTGCACCAATTTACATTCGTACCAACAATGCACAAGAGTTCCTTTTTCTCTACATATTTGCAAACACTTGTTATTTCTTATGTTTTTCATTCTAGCCATTTTGACAGGTATAAGGTGATGTCTCATTTGGTTTTGATTTGTATTTCTCTAATG
The DNA here is from genome assembly GCF_007474595.2 of Lynx canadensis. NCBI lineage: Eukaryota > Metazoa > Chordata > Mammalia > Carnivora > Felidae > Lynx > Lynx canadensis. The sequence goes on along the minus strand of NC_044306.2, from coordinate 150,149,342 downwards.
ACCAGTGATGTTGAGCATCTTTCCATGTGTCTGTTGGCCATCTGTATGTCTTCTTTGGAGAACTATCTGTTCAGGTCCTCACCCATTTTTTACTTAAATTATTATTATTATTATTATTATTATTATTGGTGTTGAGATGTGTAAGTTCTTTATATATTTTGGATACAAACCCTTTCTCAGATATATCATTTGCAAATATCTTCTCCCATTCAGTAGATTGCCTTTTTGTTTTGTTGATGGTTTCCTTTACTGTGCAAAATCTTCTTATATAGATGTAATCTCAATAGTTGAATTTTGCTTTTGTTTCCCTTCCTTGGGAGACATATCTAGAGAACAGTTGCTACTGCCAATGTCAGAGAAATTACTGCCTGTGTTCTCTTCTAGGATTTTTATGGTTTTAGATTTCACATTTAGGTCTTTAACCCAATTAGAGTCTATTTTTGTGTGTAGTGTAGGAAATTGGTCTAGTTTCATTCTTTTGCATGTAGCTGTCTAGTTTTCCCAATGCCATTTGTTGAAGAGACTGTCTTTTCCTCATTGTATATTTTTATGTCTTTGTCAGAGATTAATTGACCATATATATGTGGTTTTATTTATGAGCTCTCTATTCTGTTTCATTGACCTGTGTGTCTGTTTCTGTGCCACTACCATCTTTTTTTTTTTTTTTTTTGATTAGTATAGCTTTGCAGTGTATTTTGAAATCTGGAATTTAAACCTCCGGCTTTGTTCCTCTTTCTCAAAAATGTTTTGGCTATTTGGGGTATTTTGTAGTTCTATAGAAATTTTAGTATTATTTGTTCTAGTTCTGTGAAAAATGCTGTTTTTATATACCACATTTTCTTTGCCCAGTCATCTGTTCGTGGACATTTAATTCGTTTCTATGTCTTAGCTATTGTGAATAATGCTGTAATGAAATAGGAGTACTAATATCACTTCAAACTCCTAATTTTAATTCTTGGGGATAAATACCCAGAAATGTGATTGCTGGATCATGTGGTAGTTCTATTTTTAATTTTTTGAGGAAACTCCATACTATTTTCCATAGTAGCTACACCATTTTGCATTCCCACCAACAGCGTGCAAGAGTTTCCTTTTTTCACATTCTCACCAATATTTTTTGTTGGTTTGTTTGTTTTGTTTTGTTTTGTTTTTAATGATAACCATCCTGACAGGCTTGAGGTGATATCTCATTCTGGTTTTGATTTGCATTTCCCTGATATTGGTATAGAATTTTTTTTTTTTTTGGTGGGGGGGGGAAGCATTTGTATATCTTCTTTGGAGAAATGTCTATTTAAATTCTTAGCCCATTTAAAAAATCAGGTTATTAGTGTTTTTGCTAGAGTTGTAGGAGTTCTTTATATATTTTGAAGATTAACCCTATATCAGATAAGTGGTTTGCAAATATTTTCTCCTATTTCATAAGCTGCCTTTTGACTCTAGTGATGATTTCTTTTGCTGGGCAGAAGTTTTTAGTTTGGGTATCCCCACTTGTTTATTGTTTATTTGGTTGTTTTTTTGTTTTGGTTTTGATTTTGTTTTTTATATTTTTATTTATTCATTTTGAGAGAGAAAAGGAAAGAGACATGGACAGAATCCTAAGCAGCCTCCGTGCTGCGAGTGCAAAACCTGATGAGGGACTTGATCTCACTAATGGTGAGATCATGACCTGAGCCTAAATCAAGAGTGGGACGCTTAACCGACTGAGCCTCCAGGTGCCCCTTTTTCATTTTTGTTTTGCCAGGACTTAAATAACTCAACCTAGGTGACACACTGGTAAGTGTCCAAGCTGGGATTTGAGCCCAATCAGTCTAGTTCTAGGTTATAGGCTGGGTTGTTAGCTACCATACTTTAATAGTGCATTTTTAACTTCTAGATTGGTGGTTTTCCAGCATTAAAGTATTTTTGATAAGTAATTAAACTCAAGACCTGAAAGACTGCCCCTTTTGAATCTATAAGGCTAACCAGAAAAAGAATATATGTAAATTATCTAAATTATCTGTGGGAAGGCAATCACTACCCAACATCCAGTCAAAGATACAATGTCTTAGTTGGTTTCTTTTTTAAACTTACCTACTTGTATTTTTATGTAATGCCTCATTCTAAAAAAAGAGATAGGACTGAATATTTAACAATATTAATTATTTGGTGGATGATAATATAAAAGACTTTTTTTAATTTTTATTTTTGAGAAAGAGAGATAGAATGCAAGTGGGGGAGGTGCAGAGAGGGAGACACAAAATTCAAAGCAGGCACCAGGCCCTGAGCTGTCAGCACAAACCCATGAGCCGTGAGATCATGACCTGAGCCAAAGTCAGACACCCAACCACTGAGCCACTCAGGAGCCCCTGACATTTCTAATACCAGAAGTGTACAGGTTAAAGGAGGTTAAGTGGTGCTAAATTAATCAAAATTGGACTGCAGAACCTAGCGATGCCTGAATAAGTTCTAGCAAGTTGTGTTTGGCACAATGCCTCTGGGAGTTACAAAATTATCTTGTTCATAATGAATGGAAAGGCTAACTGTTATTGCAGTCTCTTTTAAGGAAATAATTTTGTTTTTATTCATCTTTTATTCTTCAAAGCATCTAGCATAATGCCTAGAACAGCAGACTCACCCAAAAGTATTTACAGAATGACCAGAAATATTATCATAAAATATGTTGTTCTACTTGTTTAAAACCTGACCTAAGATGAACAACTCTTTTGATTTCCTTTTAATGTCACAAACAAGGCTATTTTGATCTCTGGAAGCCACAACTTCCTGTTACCAACCCAAATCCTAATATACTACAGTAATATGTTTTTCTACCTATTAGTGACTCTTAGTTTGTTTGGGCCTAATAAAGTTAAAACAAAACACACAAATGATAATGAGACCCTGCCCTATGTGTAGAATTTCTGAAAGTATGGGATGTAAATTATTAAAACTGGAACCCCCAAACAGGCTGTCAGAATGGATGTGCCATTTTTTTCATGGTCTGAAAATATTTCAAGGAGAGTATCCAGTGTCAAGAGTCAACTTATAGTATTTTTGTGTCTGATATATACCTGAAATGGAAAAGAAAGGAGGGCTAAAGTTGGAAAATAAAAGTCTAAACATCAAACAGTCTTTTGCCTAAGTAATTTGAGGTGCAGGGCTATACATCCATAGAGGGCCTGGAAAGGGTAGGCACAGGCCTTTCTTCATCTGTTTTCTCCTTCAGTTTTATTACCCAGCCCTGATCCACTGTGTGTGGATGAGGCCTATCCCTCTCTCTCCACCTTAAAGGAGCTCACCATTGATTGGGAATGATTGTTGTTGAATTACTCAGTAGGAAATGAGTCTCACATCATATTCACCCAATCAAGACAATTTCAGAACAAATGCCAATGTCACCACCAATACCTCATTCTTGTATTGAGAAACAAGAAAGAGAAAATAAACCTAAAATTTCTGGATCCTGAGATAGTATAGACTTTTAATGATAAAGTGATCAAAATAATCAGTAGACTATGAAAATAAAATAAAATTTGAATATATTTAATCCATATATTTGTTAAAATATCTATTGTATCTAAGTGCTATACTGAGTTCTGAGGTTAGAGGTGGAATGACCAATTGCTTTCCACTGACAGGAAGACATAGCAGGAGAGGTAAATGAAGATGCTCCATGTGTGGTATGGAAACAAGGGCTAAGGGAAGGGAGACAATGGAGCAATTGATTCTGTTTGGCAGAGATTTTACAGAAAGCCAAAAACTCACAAATAATGAAGATTTCACCAGGATAACAAAGAAAGTTCATGAGCAAAAGTACTGAGACTTGGATAAAATACACACTACAGTTATAACTGTATAACTGAACTACAGTTCACCCAAAAAAAGGCTCAATCTGAAAGAAATACAATTTTTTTTTCCTAATCCACACCCCTAAGTGATCAAACTCTTTGTGCCAGTCCCTTCTTGTTGGTTCAGCGTAATCAGTAACCCTGGAAATAAGTTCCCATATTGAATTCTTTTTTTACAATCCCTTTACTTCTCAGAAAACATTTTGCATGGTTGTATAAGACTAAGTTTTCTTTCAAATATAGAAAATTACCACCTAGCCACTCCCTTCCTTGTCTTTCCTGTCATTATACTACATTGCATTCTTGGAAGACATTCCTGAGCCACTTAAGGGACCCTGCTCTGTGCTTCATAGGACGCAGTACTTCACATAATGTTGTACTTCTTAGCCCACTTTGTAACTGTCTGTACATCCGTGTCCCCATGACAGTGTAGGCTCCTTAAAGACAGGATTGTGTTTAACCACAGTATTCCCAAGGCCTGCCCAAGTGCTGGACCCATAGGTGGCACTCAACAAAAATCTATTAAATGAATGAGTGTTGCATTGTTTGGGGTTTATGGCCCCAACATCCTCTTGTGGGGTACTGGATCAGGCCTGGCCAGGACAGGAGTCAATAGGGCTGGCAACTGAGGATTACTTCCCAGGAAAGGACACACTAACTGAGGAGGTCTGTGGTAGAAAAACCAAGAGGACTAAATTCAAGCCAAAGTCCTTAAAAAGATGGAGTTTCACAGTCAAGAAAACAAAAATCTAATGGCAGAATCAGAGTCTTAAATGAAAAGAAATCCTAGGCTGTGCCTCTCAAACTGAGGACCTTGTGTTCACAGGAGTATTTGTCAGGGTGCCTTGGAGGACAGGAAGCCATAAGACCAACATGGACCAACTTCCTACTATGTCAGATTTATTCAATGGTGAGTAAATTAAAACATTCTATTTCTGTTAAATATATAGAGAGTGAAATGCCAATATTCATGGATTTTACAAATAAAAATGAGATTTCAAAATAGCTCTAGCTTTCAGTGAGACACTTCATTTGTATGCCCAGGTTCCTAAAGGCATATGCTTTTCCCCCTCATATTGGGGATCCAGAAGTACAAATTTCTGAGAAGCATAGGTAGGGTAAGATGCTAAACAAAACCAAACTTTCAGATACATTGGGCCCAATTCAAGAGGGATCTTGAGCAATTTACAAGAACAGTATTGGGCTATCCGTAGCTTGGTTTTTCTGATTTGCATAAAGGTGAATTGTATGAATTAGAGAAAATGTTAAATAGGTGACTAGATCCTAACTTTTTTAAACTAAAATCAAGTGTTTCTTACAAACAATTACAAGCAATCCATAAAACAAGATTTGCCACAAATTGATCATTGTTGAAACTAGGTAATAGATACTCTGAGGCTTCATTATACTATTTCCTTTATTCTTTTATTTATTTGAAAGTTCTCATACTAAAAATGTAAAGAGACTAAGGTGCTTAGTTATAAATTAATGTGCCAATAAGCAAAAGGAAGAAAATGTACAAAAAGACAATTCCATCACCCAGATACCACCATTTTGTAGTATTATTTTTCTAGACTATCTATACATAGAGATAGATAATTTTTTTAAATCTATAAGAAATATAATTTTATTGTTCAGACACTACCATATTTTAGCATTAATTTTCTAGCTACTCATAGATAGAAATTATATGAATATTTTAAAAATTGTGTTTGACTCTCCAAAGTCATTCTACCTTACTCTCCATTGAATAGCAGCACTCTGGTTTCGGAAATCGACGTTACTTAGTGTGTGAGACTGATCTAAAGAGAATCACAGTCCCTTTACCAGCAAATGATGTAATTCTAGCCAATGATATATGAGGAAACGGTTGCTAGAGACTTCTAGAAAAGTACCTCTTCCAGTATTTACAGCAAATGAAAGCCATTCTTTACTTCTCTATCTGAATATGAATGAGGAAGCAAGCAATTCTTTTTTTTTTTTTATCAGACTAACTAGATTTTATTTATTTATTTATTTTTAATGTTTACAGAAGCTTTAATCATAAGTTTTCAAAACTTGTCGGTAACCAAGATGTCTTTCTTTTTTTTTTTTATTTTATTTTTTTTTATATATATATGAAATTTATTGACAAATTGGTTTCCATACAACACCCAGTGCTCATCCCAAAAGGTGCCCTCCTCAATACCCATCACCCACCCTCCCCTCCCTCCCACCCCCCATCAACCCTCAGTTTGTTCTCAGTTTTTAACAGTCTCTTATGCTTTGGCTCTCTCCCACTCTAACCTCTTTTTTTTTTTTTCCTTCCCCTCCCCCATGGGTTCCTGTTAAGTTTCTCAGGATCCACATAAGAGTGAAACCATATGGTATCTGTCTTTCTCTGTATGGCTTATTTCACTTAGCATTACACTCTCCAGTTCCATCCACGTTGCTACAAAAGGCCAGATTTCATTTTTTCTCATTGCCACATAGTATTCCATTGTGTATATATACCACAATTTCTTTATCCATTCATCAGTTGATGGACATTTAGGCTCTTTCCATAATTCGGCTATTGTTGAGAGTGCTGCTATGAACATTGGGGTACAAGTGCCCCTATGCATCAGTACTCCTGTATCCCTTGGATAAATTCCTAGCAGTGCTATTGCTGGGTCATAGGGTAGGTCTATTTTTAATTTTCTGAGGAACCTCCACACTGCTTTCCAGAGCGGCTGCACCAATTTGCATTCCCACCAACAGTGCAAGAGGGTTCCCGTTTCTCCACATCCTCGCCAGCATCTATAGTCTCCTGATTTGTTCATTTTGGCCACTCTGACTGGCGTGAGGTGATACCTGAGTGTGGTTTTGATTTGTATTTCCCTGATAAGGAGCGACGCTGAACATCTTTTCATGTGCCTGTTGGCCATCTGGATGTCTTCTTTAGAGAAGTGTCTATTCATGTTTTCTGCCCATTTCTTCACTGGGTTATTTGTTTTTCGGGTGTGGAGTTTGGTGAGCTCTTTATAGATTTTAGATACTAGCCCTTTGTCCGATATGTCATTTGCAAATATCTTTTCCCATTCCGTTGGTTGCCTTTTCGTTTTGTTGGTTGTTTCCTTTGCTGTGCAGAAGCTTTTTATCTTCATAAGGTCCCAGTAATTCACTTTTGCTTTTAATTCCCTTGCCTTTGGGGATGTGTCGAGTAAGAAATTGCTACGGCTGAGGTCAGAGAGGTCTTTTCCTGCTTTCTCCTCTAAGGTTCTGATGGTTTCCTGTCTCACATTTAAGTCCTTTATCCATTTTGAGTTTATTTTTGTAAATGGTGTGAGAAAGTGGTCTAGTTTCAACCTTCTGCATGTTGCTGTCCAGTTCTCCCAGCACCATTTGTTAAAGAGGCTGTCTTTTTTCCATTGGATGTTCTTTCCGGCTTTGTCAAAGATGAGTTGGCCATACGTTTGTGGGTCTAGTTCTGGGGTTTCTATTCTATTCCATTGGTCTGTGTGTCTGTTTTTGTGCCAATACCATGCTGTCTTGATGATTACAGCTTTGTAGTAGAGGCTAAAGTCTGGGATTGTGATGCCTCCTGCTTTGGTCTTCTTCTTCAAAATTCCTTTGGCTATTCAGGGCCTTTTGTGGTTCCATATGAATTTTAGGATTGCTTGTTCTAATTTCGAGAAGAATGCTGGTGCAATTTTGATTGGGATTGCATTGAATGTGTAGATAGCTTTGGGTAGTATTGACATTTTGACAATATTTATTTCTCCAATCCATGAGCAGGGAATGTCTTTCCATTTCTTTAAATCTTCTTCAATTACCTTCATAAGCTTTCTATAGTTTTCAGCATACAGATCCTTTACATCTTTGGTTAGATTTATTCCTAGGTATTTTATGCTTCTTGGTGCAATTGTGAATGGGATCAGTTTCTTTATTTGTCTTTCTGTGGCTTCATTGTTAGTGTATAAGAATGCAACTGATTTCTGTACATTGATTTTGTATCCTGCAACTTTGCTGAATTCATGTATCAGTTCTAGCAGACTTTTGGTGGAGCCTGTCGGATTTTCCATGTATAATATCATGTCATCTGCAAAAAGCGAAAGCTTGACTTCATCTTTGCCAATTTGGATGCCTTTGATTTCCTTTTGTTGTCTGATTGCTGATGCTAGAACTTCCAGCACTATGTTAAACAACAGCGGTGAGAGTGGACATCCCTGTCGTGTTCCTGATCTCAGGGAAAAAGCTCTCAGTTTTTCCCCGTTGAGGATGATGTTAGCTGTGGGCTTTTCATAAATGGCTTTTATGATCTTTAAGTATGTTCCTTCTATCCCGACTTTCTCAAGGGTTTTTATTAAGAAAGGGTGCTGGATTTTGTCAAAGGCCTTTTCTGCATCGATTGACAGGATCATATGGTTCTTCTCTTTTTTTTTGTTAATGTGATGTATCACGTTGATTGATTTGCGAATGTTGAACCAGCCCTGCATCCCAGGAATGAATCCCACTTGATCATGGTGAATAATTCTTTTTATATGCTGTTGAATTCGATTTGCTAGTATCTTATTGAGAATTTTTGCATCCATATTCATCAGGGATATTGGCCTGTAGTTCTCTTTTTTTACTGGGTCTCTGTCTGGTTTAGGAATCAAAGTAATACTGGCTTCATAGAATGAGTCTGGAAGTTTTCCTTCCCTTTCTATTTCTTGGAATAGCTTGAGAAGGATAGGTATTATCTCTGCTTTAAAAGTCTGGTAGAACTCCCCTGGGAAGCCATCTGGTCCTGGACTCTTATTTGTTGGGAGATTGTTGATAACCGATTCAATTTCTTCGCTGGTTATGGGTCTGTTCAAGCTTTCTCTTTCCTCCTGATTGAGTTTTGGAAGAGTGTGGGTGTTCAGGAATTTGTCCATTTCTTCCAGGTTGTCCAATTTGTTGGCATATAATTTTTCATAGTATTCCCTGATAATTGTTTGTATCTCTGAGGGATTGGTTGTAATCATTCCATTTTCATTCATGATTTTATCTATTTGGGTCATCTCCCTTTTCTTTTTGAGAAGCCTGGCTAGAGGTTTGTCAATTTTGTTTATTTTTTCAAAAAACCAACTCTTGGTTTCGTTGATCTGCTCTACAGTTTTTTTAGATTCTATATTGTTTATTTCTGCTCTGATCTTTATTATTTCTCTTCTTCTGCTGGGTTTAGGCTGCCTTTGCTGTTCTGCTTCTATTTCCTTTAGGTGTGCTGTTAGATTTTGTATTTGGGATTTTTCTTGTTTCTTGAGATAGGCCTGGATTGCAATGTATTTTCCTCTCAGGACTGCCTTCGCTGCGTCCCAAAGCGTTTGGATTGTTGTATTTTCATTTTCGTTTGTTTCCATATATTTTTTGATTTCTTCTCTAATTGCCTGGTTGACCCACTCATTCGTTAGTAGGGTGTTCTTTAACCTCCATGCTTTTGGAGGTTTTCCAGACTTTTTCCTGTGGTTGATTTCAAGCTTCATAGCATTGTGGTCTGAAAGTATGCATGGTATAATTTCAATTCTTGTAAACTTATGAAGGGCTGTTTTGTGACCCAGTATATGATCTATCTTGGAGAATGTTCCATGTGCACTCGAGAAGAAAGTATATTCTGTTGCTTTGGGATGCAGAGTTCTAAATATATCTGTCAAGTCCATCTGATGCAATGTCTCATTCAGGGCCCTTGTTTCTTTATTGACCGTGTGTCTAGATGATCTATCCATTTCTGTAAGTGGGGTGTTAAAGTCCCCAGCAATTACCACATTCTTATCAATAAGGTTGCTTCTGTTTATGAGTAATTGTTTTATATATTTGGGGGCTCCGGTATTCGGCGCATAGACATTTATAATTGTTAGCTCTTCCTGATGGATAGACCCTGTAACTTTTATATAATGTCCTTCTTCATCTCTTGTTACAGCCTTTAATTTAAAGTCTAGTTTGTCTGATATAAGTATGGCTACTCCAGCTTTCTTTTGGCTTCCAGTAGCATGATAAATAGTTCTCCATCCCCTCACTCTGAATCTAAAGGTGTCCTCAGGTCTAAAATGAGTCTCTTGTAGACAGCAAATAGATGGGTCTTGTTTTTTTATCCATTCTGATACCCTATGTCTTTTGGTTGGCGCATTTAATCCATTTACATTCAGTGTTATTATAGAAAGATATGGGTTTAGAGTCATTGTGATGTCTGTATGTTTTATGCTTGTAGTGATGTCTCTGGTACTTTGTCTCACAGGGTCCCCCTTAGGATCTCTTGTAGGGCTGGTTTAGTGGTGACAAATTCCTTCAGTTTTTGTTTGTTTGGGAAGACCTTTATCTCTCCTTCTATTCTAAATGACAGACTTGCTGGATAAAGGATTCTCGGCTGCATATTTTTTCTGTCTAGCACCCTGAAAATCTCGTGCCAATTCTTTCTGGCCTGCCAAGTTTCAAAAGAGAGATCAGTCACGAGTCTTATAGGTCTCCCTTTATATGTGAGGGCACGTTTACCCCTTGCTGCTTTCAGAATTTTCTCTTTGTCCTTGTATTTTGCCAGTTTCACTATGATATGTCGTGCAGAAGATCGATTCAAGTTACGTCTGAAGGGAGTTCTCCGTGCCTCTTGGATTTCAATGCCTTTTTCCTTCCCCAGTTCAGGGAAGTTCTCAGCTATTATTTCTTCAAGTACCCCTTCAGCACCTTTCCCTCTCTCTTCCTCCTCTGGGATACCAATTATGCGTATATTATTTCTTTTTAGTGGATCACTTAGTTCTCTAATTTTCCCCTCATACTCCTGGATTTTTTTATCTCTCTTTTTCTCAGCTTCCTCTTTTTCCATAACTTTATCTTCTAGTTCACCTATTCTCTCCTCTGCCTCTTCCATCCGAGCCGTGGTGGTTTGCATTTTGTTTTGCATTTCCTTTAAAGCGTTTTTCAGCTCCTCGTGACTGTTCCTTAGTCCTTTGATCTCTGTAGCAAGAGATTCTCTGCTGTCCTGTATACTGTTTTCCAGCCCAGCGATTAATTTTATGACTATTATTCTAAATTCACTTTCTGTTATATTATTTAAATCCTTTTTGATCAGCTCATTAGCTGTTGGAAGCAAGCAATTCTTAACTGCACCTGGAATCTATCTCATATTTGGAGAATCAGTTGTAGGATGATGCATAATTTGGATGACAGTGCAAAGTAAAACCACCTGGTTCCTTGATAACATTATTGGGTCACTGAATCCACCAACCCTGAAATGTGTCCTACATCTGTGCTTGATGAATTGAATGAATAAATCTAATAATTTTAGCTATAAAAACAAATATATCATTTTGAAATCATTTTGAATTGGATGCTCTGTTACTTGCTGCTGGAACTATCCTGACAGCATGCAGTTTAGTCTTTTTTCTGCTTAAGGATGAATCATGAACATCTGTCTGTATCGGTAAATTCAATTCCTCAGCATCATTTTGAGTGCCTATGTAGTACTCCATTGTGTGTACTCCATTGTGTACCTGTTCCTTGCCAACATCTCCAAAGTGTATTATGCAATCTTCTTGTACTGCTAAATGCATGAGGTTCCCTAGCAGTGACTCCATTAAAGACATGGTCTCAATATCAGTATCCTTTTTGAAGGCAAACTGCCCATCTGCTGAATGGCCACTATAATAAAATAGCAGCTGTATGTTCAAAATTATTTTATCTAAGTTCAAGATTTGACACCAAGATAGCAGTTCTTTCTTGTGAATCCATGGAAAGTTTCATTTGGCATTGTCTTCGTTTCCACCTGTCATGAGCAGGCTATGAAGGCACACACACGAGTAGTGTCTTTCCACAACATCAGCTTTATTCAATCACAAAGCAAAGTCAATCACAATTATAAAGCAGGTTCAGGATTCCAAACTCAATGACCTTTTACCATGTGATTAAACTTGGTTTAATCACACAGAAAAGAACATAAGACAAACCATGCAACAAACAAGACAACAGAAGGGTGTAGGAAGTTAACAAACCAAACTAGAAGTCAGTCTATGGGTGCACAGTTGAAATAAAGACCAGGTCTGAGTCCGGATCAGCTCTCGGAATTTCCTGCTTATTATGTTCAAGCGGTGAAGGATCTCAGTTCTGTTTGGAGATCAATCCAGCAGAGTCTTCAGGCACAGTTGCTTTTTTTAAATGGTCAGACATAGAGGGGTCATGTCTGAACAGTCTGACAGTTTGCTGCAAAAATCTTTCCCTTTTAAAAAGGAGTTAAATCGGTCTTGGGCCCCCTACCAACCTCCTTTGCTTCTGCTTGTTACCAGTTCTGGGTGTCAGCTGATGCTGATCCCAGTGATATATCATAGCTGCAGTACCTTTGCTTGCATCATCACTTGACACAGTCCCTGCTTGACACAGGCTCCTGCTTGACATGAGAGACTCCATTTTGCTCTCTGCACCACGTTTCATTAAGGAAAACGTTCCTATAACCTGATACTACAGCAATTCTGCCACCTCACGCGGGATGCCATGCAAAGTTCCTCCTCGCTGAGCTCCAGGCAAAGGTAGAGTTCAGTGGCAAGATATTTGTTAGGACTGTTTTCCCAGCATATTCATGCATCATTCAGAAGTGTCAGAAAATAGTGCTCCCCAAAGAAACTCCGGCTGTTGTAGGGAAAGGTAGGTTTTGAGAAGGTCCCATTTAAGAGTTTTTAAATTTGATATGTCATGTTAACCAGCTATCCTTTGACTGGATGCAATCTTCTCAAAAAGGGCATTGTATTACCAGATTAGGATTAGGATAATCTAAAAAGAATAGATAATAATTTATTTGAGCTATAACATTCTTATCTGTTATCAAGGACCCCTAATATGGGTATAGAAAGTGTGAAAAGGGGCAATAATTTGTGTGTGAATAGTCAACTAGTCATATCAAATACTGTATCATGATTAAAAGAACATCGTTAAGCCATAACTATTGCAAATATCAGTACTCTACTAAATTTGCACTTGTGCCACTTCCCTGGTTATTTGCCTTTAATTTGAGGTGGTTTGTCAAAATCTCAAATACTCCCACTATTTTGGATTTCACGAACAGACAGGCTAATTTATGTCCTATTCATCTCCTTTGTTCTAATAAAATAATGCTGCTGAATTGGCAAGGGTCCTAATTCAGATTATTTTATGAATAGAAAATTAAATTTATTGGCATAAAATAGAACAACAGTGAATATTCACTACAATCTACTCTTTAATTGCTTAGCACATATCCAAAGACATACCTATCGCTCCAAAAATATCTTCACCAAGTACAACCCATGTGCCACCCAAAACACCCACCTCATTCCCAATGGGAATTTGTACTAAGTCCTGCCTATTCGAACTTCACAAGGTCCTGTGGTAACTGTTCTTCAAGTTCCAGCTTTCTGTACAATCTCCTTCAGTACAGTTGAGTCAGACTCATGTCAGCCATGGGTTAGATGATGAGTTTTCCTATTCTTCAATCAGGGTCCCAAGAAGAAATAGATAGCACAATTAAATAGGTTAACTTCAAGGAGGAGTATTTACAAAGGAACTATTTACTAAGGAATGGATGTGTGAATTACAAGGTAAGATGTAGGAACCTGGAGTTTTTTAGCAGTTGAGCTATGACCCCTATACCAGAAGTTACCAAAGGAGAGAGTCATGTAGAGTGATTTGGCTTGAGATGATCAGTGGCCTTCAGTGAGGGACACAGAAGGCAAACTTGCAGAGAGGAAGCCAGGAGATAAGTATCTTGACCCTATCTTCTCCCCTCCCTGTGATTCTCCTTATACCAGTTAGGCTCACTCATTGAGCTAAGGTCAATTTTTCAAACCAGAGTGCTGCTATTCAATGGAGAATAAGGAGGAATGTATTTGGAGAGTCAAACACAATTTTTAAAATATCTATCTAATCTCTATGAGTAGACTGGAAAATTAATCCTACAATATAATAGTGTCTGGGCAATGGAATTATATTTCTTATGGATTTTATAGTGCATACTCTTAACAAGAGATCACATTCTTCCATTTCTTCTCTCTAAATGAGATATTTTATTATAGTTACTCTGCCTTTGGTGTGCCTTTAATTGCCCCTCTGAATGTGCTGTTTTCCCTCTACCCTTCTTCTACCTTTCTTTACCCTACTCTTTGTCCTGGGAGGCTGACCCATATAGACACCATTAATGGATTCTTATGTCCTCTGGCCTCCAGTTGGTCTAAGCCAATGGGGAGGCACAGCAGTAGATCTGTGATGCAAAAGTTGGTTTGGGAGTATGCTGAGGACAAAAGTAGGTCTGACAAATATGTCAATATTTTAGAAACTCTGTATCAGGTATGAGGATAAGGAGCAAGTGAGAAATTAGTTAAAGGAATGAAGAAAGGACTGATGATGCAACAGGGCAGTATTCCTGAGAACCATGGGGGATCAGGTTCCAAGTAATAGACAAGCGTGCTTGAACTTGGGTTTGTATGTAAGAAAAAGATAGAAATCCCATTGAACAGGACTTTCTATAAATGCTCATGGAAGCATAATGACAGTGAGTGTTCTCTTTTATAAACCAGTCTGAGAACTGAGGACCTTTCCTTGGGCTATTTATCAAAATATTCAAAACATAGGGATGCCTGCATGGCTCAGTTGATTAAGCATCCAACTTTGGCTCAGGTCACGACCTCATGGTTCACGAGTTCAAGCCCCGCATCGAACTCTCTGCTATCAGCACAGTGCCAACTTTGGATACTCTGTCTCACGCTCTCTCTGTACCACCCCCACTCTCTCTCTCTTTCTTTCTCAAAAATAACAAACATTTTTTAAAAAACGAAAAAATATTCAAAACAAAAAAATGTAAATCCCTAAGAATTTTTTCTGAGAACTCCCTATGTATATTCTCCATATTCCATATTGTTTGTCAGTTCATGATATCAAACCTGAAAAAAAAAGTTAATTTTTCTTCCCAGTAGGAGACATTTTCTTTAAGGCATGATATACTTAAATATTTAAGATAGTCACATGATAAGTTTTTATTTTTCATTACTTTGAGAGGTTAAAAGATCTGAGTTATAGCAGGATATGTAGTTGGGTTTAAAATAATAACTATGAGGATAGGCACCATACAAATACTATTTATTTTTAAAAAATAAGCCTCTTCCGGTCAAACACATATTCAGTTAATAAAAACTCAAAATACATGTATATGCAGAGTTTATTTTTCTTTAATGTTTATTAATTTTTGAGAGAGACAGAGACAAAGACAGAGACAGAGTGAGAGCAGGTTAGGGGCAGAGAGAGAGGGAGACACAGAATCCAAAGCAGGCTCCAGGCTCTGAGCTGTCAGCACAGAGCCCAATGTGGGGCTTGAACTCACAAACTGCGAGATCATGACCTGAGCCAAATTCCAATGCTTAACTGACTGAGGCACCCAGGTGACCCATATTTCTTTCTTTCTTTCTTTTTTAATGTTTATTTATTTGTGAGAGAAAGACAGAGTGTGAGTGGGAGAGGGCAGAGAGAGAGGGAGACACAGAATTGGAAACAGGCTCCAGGCTCTGAGCTGTCAGCACAGAGCCCGACGCAGGGCTCGAACTCATGAACTGTGAGATCATGACCTGAGTCAAAGTCAGACGCTTAACCAAATGAGCCACTCAGGCGCTCCCAGAATTTATTTCTGATTTGCTTTTGATATTTAAGAACTGAGAAATAAATTTCACAAATGCAGGAGCAAATCAACAAAGTTGAACACAGCTAAGCTCTCCATGCCAAATACCTACAGTTAAGAAGAAGTGTTTTAATGAGTCCATTCTATTAATAACTTTAAAAATATTATTTTTGAAAATAAAAAAAAACTTGGCCTCTTAGGACTGTTATTTGGCATGAAGAAAACTATTCTTTCGCCTAAATCCTAATGTTTAGACATTAGGAAAAATAACAGAATAGTATTATCAAGCTGTAAATAAATAACTTAAAATCTAAATGAATGCTTCCCCCATCTCTGTTCCATAGTCATGACTAATAAGGTTAAAATTCAACTACTTTAATATATCAACCATACCCTCTTGGTTTGCTTTCATTACTTCTCTATCATCATTTAATGAAGGATTATATTTTCAAACTATAGTTTAATCTACCTATGATATATGATATATCATATGATATATCATATATCATATGATATATGATATATCATATGATATATGATTCATGTTCCATGAATAGAGATGATAATATCCAGGAGAAGGAGCTAGACTGAGAAACAATTGGTAGGATGATTAGTTGGAGTACCACAGAAGCAAGAGCCAGGCAGGTCAACCCATGCATATCTTCTTCCTCCCCATCCTGCATAAGAAATGGCAGTATCTACCTCCAGGCAAGAAAGATGAATATGGGCACTTACTGCAGAGAAATAGGGCAATGTTCTTGAGGGCTAGCGGCATAAAGAGGAATGGGGAGAATTCAAACCCAGACCAGTTATTAAGTTACCCTATCAAGTATAACTTCCTTCGCTAGATTTAGAGAGAATTTAGTAGAAGAAATATTTCAGGACAGAATCGTCTAGAATTTTCCAGAACTGCACAAGGACATGAAACCTCACAAAGAGTCAGCAGGGGCCATACAAAATTAAAAATACAGAGAAGAGATAGTGAAATCTTAGAATATAAAGTGAAAGAGGAGAATCCTGGGGCCACTTGAGAGAAAAGATAGATTCCTTACAGGACAATAAAAACAGACTTTGCATCAACATATTGCTTATAGTGAAAAAAATGAACAAAATATTGAGTGAAAAACCTTCGAGCCTGAAATTCTATAGTCAAGTTATCAAGTAAACAAACCATTTTCAGAGAAAACAATAACTGGGAATTTAATAGTCTTGTTTTCTAGTTCTGTATGAGTTTAGCTTAATGTTAAGTATCAAACAAGTTTTAACCATATTTCAGATATAATATGCAGCTGATCCTGTCCTTAGGCCCCCTGCCAATTGCCTGCTATGGATGAATGTGTTTGCTAGTTTCCCTGCAACTAATTCAATTCTTTAGAAGCTACACTCAATTTGTTCCTTTGTCACACACTTATTTTCTACCTGTTCTTCCTACTGCCTCACAAAGAATGATGTAGGGTTTTTTTTAATATTTTTTTTAATGTTTATTTATTTTTGAGAGAGAGAGAGAGAGAGAGCACGAGCAGGGGAGATGCAGATAAAGAGGGAGACACAGAATCTGAAGCAGGCTGCAGGCTCTGAGCTGTCAGCGCAGAGTCCTACTAGGGGCTCGAACTCGTGAACCACGAGATCATAACCTGAGCCAAAGTTGGAGCCTCAACTGACTGAGCCACCCAGGGGCCCCTAGAATGGCATAGGTTTTAAATTTATGTGGAGTCTCATGTCTCTGCCCTGAGTCCCATATCTCGAAAGCCCATCCTTCTACAATCCCACATATCTACCAGACTTGAGACAAGGTTTATCCCAATCCGGCTCATCCAGATACCATTTAAACCTTGTTTAGAGCAAATTAAAACTTTTAGAAACATACAAGATTATATGTTATGTTAGAGTTTGAGGCTACAATGTGTCAATAATAAAAGAAATTAAAGAGTCCTCTAGCCTCTTTAAATTTAAATCTTAGTCCTGTAATTCACTAGTTCTGTGACCCAGGACCAGTCTTGGGCCATGTAAACATGCCTACTCCTATTTTAATAAAATGAGGAAAATATCTGTTTTACCTGTTATTGGGCAAAACAAATGACACAATATATTTAAAGAGCCAAAACAATAGTAGGCTGTCAAAAGATTTGTTGAGTTTTCTCCACTTCCCCCTGTTAACAGCAGTGCAAGTTCTGCAGATAAAGAAATATAAATTCATTTAACCTTGAAAAATAATTTGAGAAATAGAAACAAAAAATTCATTTTCCAGTCCATGAATAAAGAAAAGTTAAAAATGAGTTGAATGCACCAGGTGATACTTTAATTTACCCATGTTGCTATCTGAATGCCTATTTAAAATCAAGTTATCGGGGCGCGTGGGTGGCTCAGTCGATTAAGCATCCGACTTCAGCTCGTGTCATGATCGTACATTCCGTGAGTTCGAGCTCCATGTCAGGCTCCGTGCTGACAGCTCAGAGCCTGGAGCCTGCTTCGGATTCTGTGTCCCCCTCTCTCTCTGCCCCTCCCCTGCTCATGCTCTCTGTCTCAAAAATAAATAAAAACATTAAAAAAATTAAATCAGGTTATCAAATATATGAGTATGGAAAATACGTAAAGCACTCCCAGTGTGTTTATACCACATAGTCATGTATTTGTGTAACTAAAGTATATAGCCAGATGGGCACCTGGGTGGCTCAGTTGGTTAAGCATTCTACTTCGACTCAAGTCATAATCTCCCAGTCATTGAGTTCAAGCCCCGCCTATAGCTCTTTGCTGACAGTTCAGAGCCTGGAGCCTACTTCTGATTCTGTCTCCTTCTCTCTCTCTGCCCCACCCCCACTAGTGCGCACGCGCTCTCTCTCTCTCTCTCTCTCTCTCTCCCAAAAATAAATAAGCATTTAAAAAATAGTTAAATAAATAAATAAATAAGTAAAGTATATAACCAGGAAATTTGTTAGTTTCCAATGAGAAATATTGTCAATCTAGCTAAATGGACCATAATTTTTAGTTTGGCCTGACCAGCACATTCTTTTCTGGTAGGCAAATCTACTGGAAAAATCAAACCATCAGAATATTCTCTAGTGACCATGCAATCAGAATAGACATTAGTTAGGTAATTCCAGTGTACCTTATGTGTCTTCTCCACAATGGATGTCCACCTTTTGGGTTATCCAAAAACTAGAGGTGGCCTCTCACCTTCTCCCCAGTGTGATGTTGTTTCTTACTGCTGATAGTAGACCTTGGGATTCTGCTTGTTTCTGCTTCTGTGGCTGAATTGTTCTTCCTTTAAATTTGCTTTGCCTTCAGTTGGAGTTCCTGAACTATCTAGTGGAAAGTAAACTGTAAATTTTGAAGCAGGAGAAGCTTCCAAGGAGAAAAAGTGACATGCGGTGGCATGTGTGTGGAAATTAGGTGGGCCTTTTACACTTGCAAACAAATAGCTTTCCATTATTCTTGAGGAGAGTCCTGAATGTAGAGAAGTAGTCCCCCAGCACAGAGGCCTGACATTGGGCGTAAGTGTTTTCCTCAGTATTATAAATTTGATGTCTACCAAGGCTGCCTCCACAGAGCTGAAGACACTTTCTCTTAAACCTGAAAGTTGTTGTTTTATTCCTCAAAGCTGTGTTTATAATCTCTATTCAAGGTGGTTCAGTCTCCAGGAGGGTAAGAGATGAAATTGTATTATATGTGCACTTAGAACTTTTCCTTGCCTCATCCTGAAGGTAAGACTAAGGAAAACTGTATTGAATTTGGTACAGTGGCATCAGGATTATAACGTAACCCTTTCCTTTACAGTGTTATTTGAGATGGAATCGGACAAACCATGTGACTGTTTTAAGTAGTTGGTTGAGCCGGATTCCATTAGCGGAAAGGATGTGGGTTTTCCTCTGATAAGAATGGAATTCTCCCTCACATGTTCTCCCTCACATGTGTGTGTTGACTCATGCATGCCATGTGGAAATCTGATGGTTGCTATGCAGGGACTTGGAAATGTAGTTGGGCTATGGGTTCGAAGAGCAGCTACGTATAATAGCAGCTATTTGTCAATGATATATAAGTCAGCGGCCCACAGTCCTATTGAGGTCCACAGAGATGTTGCGTTTGGCCATGGCAGTGTCATATAAAAAATAAAAGAATCAAGTGCCACTGTTGAGAAGAAAAGTTTTACTTAAAAATATTAATTTCAGGGGTGCCTGGGTGGCTCAGTCGGTTAAGTGTCTGACTTCGGCTCGGGGTCATGATCTCACAGTTCATGGGTTCAAGCCCCGTGTCGGGCTCTGTGCTGACAGCTCAGAGCCTGGAGCCTGTTTAGGATTCGGTGTCTCCCTCTCTCTCTGCCCCTCCGCACCCCACCCCGTTCACACTCTGTCTCTCTCTCCTTCAAAAATAAATTAACATTAAAAAAAATTTTAATTATTAGTTTTCTTGCAAAATCAGGTCTGGCAAAACTAGGTCTTTGTTACAGCAGCTTCTCTTCTTCGAGGGAGCGTGTGCTGGCCGGTTCACCAGCACTCTCACATTGTCTATTATTTGTTGACATTTAAGTCAATTGTCATGGCCACTTTTGTTACCTTGGTTTTTTTCATTTTTTTTAATGTTTGACTTTGAGAGACAGAGGAAGACAGAGTGTGAGCAGGGAAGGGGCAGAGAGAAAGGGAGACACAGAATTTGAAGCAGTTTCCAGGCTCTGAAGTGTCAGCACAGAGCCCAGCGTGTGCTCGAATTCACCAGCTGTGAGATCCTGACCTGAGCCGAAGTCAGACACTTAACCGACTGAGCCACCCAGGCGCCCTTGTCATGGCCACTTTTCTTATACCATACAGTCTTCACACTCCTCCGTTACAAGCTAGACTTCTGTCAACATTCAAGTTGCAATTCCTCTGCCTCCCAAGCCTTGCCAAGCCCCAGCAGGGGTTCAAGCATCTTATGGAGAATTACCGGAACAGTGTCACCACTCAGCAGCTGGGCAAGCAATGTCAGTGGTAGTTAGAGGCAGAGTGGCAGTCTGATAAAAATCAGGAGCAGAAAGGTAGCAAACATCCTGTGAGCCAGCAGGATGGGAAGGCTGGGGGTAGGAACCTGACCTTAGCGGAGCTCCTAGCCACATGGAAGGCAGTACCCTGGAAACTCTCCAAACAGTGTGGTAGACAAACAGGTGCCAGTACCTGATAATCAGATAGACAGAGTCTTTAGCCATGTTCATCTAGACACAGAAATGTAACCTCTGTTTGTAGTAATGAGCTCATGAAGCTGGAGATGTGTGTTGCACAAGTTCTGGAGGGGTCATCTCCCGGTCACCTCTTCACTTTCTCATTTGTTTATCGCTCAGTCTGATCTGCATGTGAAGGCATGCTTTGGCTTTAAATAGAGCAGAAATTAAGCAGTTTTTCTTTGGCAACAGGAAATGGAGCGGGGAGGGGGGTGACATTTTTTTAATGGCTATGGAGTAGCACTCTTTTAAATATGGGTCACACCTTGAGAGCACATCTTAAACCTTTTACTTTCCTCTGTTTTCACAAATATTTAATCCATGTGAATATTTTCAGCATATAGATAATAGAATTGTATATAATTCTGTATTTGAAAGAATTAACAATGCACAATTTGTGCTGTTGTATTTGCATTTAGAAGGATCCACTGTGCTGCAGTTGAAGACTGAGAACTTAGAAGTTGAACTACCTGAGCTCAGATGTAATGGGGAACTGGGGTGGGCATCTTTTTTTTGGAAAGAACCTTGTAAAGACAAGAGTTGGATCTCCCACTGAGCATCATTATACAAGGAATAAGATTTTAAGTTTATTTATTTATTTTGAGAGAGAGAGAGAGAGAGAGAGCGCACACAATGGAAGAGCAAAGAGAGAAGGAGAGACAGAGAATCCCAAGCAGGCTCCATGCTGTCAGTGCAAAGCCCAACATGGGGCTTGAACTCACAAACCTCAAGATCATGACCTGAGCCGAAACCAAGAGTCAAACACTTAACAGACTGAGCCACCAAGGCGTCCCCCAAGGAATAACTTTTTAATTCACTTTGTAATTGTGAGAAGTAATTAGGTACAATGTCCGCTAATTATAAATTTTATATAATCTATATGTTATAAATGAAAGAGAAACATGTGAAGCAAATGTAGAGAAATAAGAGTTTTTTGTTTTGGTTTGGTTTGAGAAAGAAGAGGTTTTAGAAGTACAAACTGAGACAGGAAATAGCTGGATAATAGGGAGTGTCCAGATGCAACTTTGCAAAATATTGCCAAATTGCTTCCCAATGTCGTTTACCAATTTATACTCCTGGGAACAGTATGTGAGAGTTCCTGTGTCCATCTATGGTTATTTCTGTCATTATATCTTAAATACCTAAGACAATGCTCAACACATAGTAGGAATATAAATATTTGAGGGGCACCTGGGTGGCTCAGTCAGTTAAGCATCTGACTTCAGCTCGGGTCATGATCTCAGTTGTGAATCTAAGCCCCGCATTAGGCTCTGGGCTGACAGCTCAGAGCCTGGAGCCTGCTTCAAATTCTGTGTCTCCCTTTCTCTCTGTCCCTCCCCTGCTCTCTCTCTCTCTCTCTCTCCCTCCCTCTCTTTCAAACCAAAAACAAAAAGGAAAGAAAGAAAGAAAGAAAGAAAGAAAGAAAGAAAGAAAGAAGAAAAAAAACTTTAAATGATATTTGATGGGGTGCCTGGGTAGTTCAGTCGGCTAAAAATACAACTCTTGGGGCACCTGGGTGGCTCAGTTGGTTGAGCGTCCAACTTCAGCTCAGGTCATGATCTCGTAGTTTGTGAGTTCGAGCCCCATGTCAGGCTTTGTGCTGACAGCTAAGAGCCTGGAGCCTGTTTAGGATTCTGTGTCTCCCTCTCTCTCTGCCCCTCCCCTGCTCGTGCTCTCTCTCTCTGTCTCAAAACTAAATAAACATTTAAAAAAAATTTTTTTGAATAAATAAATAAGTAAATAAAAATCCAACTCTTGGTTTCATCTCAGGTCATGATCTCACAGTTTGTGTGTTCGAGACCCACTTCTGGCTCTGCCATGGCAGCGTGGAGACTGCTTGGGAGTCTCTCTCCCTCTCTTCTGCCCCTTCCCCACTTGTGCATGCTCTCTCTCTCTCTCTCTCTCTCTCAAAATAAATAAATGAACATTTAAAAACATTATAAATAAATAAATAAGTAAACAAATAAAGTTTGATGAACGAACAGATGAATGAGAACCAGGATATTTTTTTAACCATAGGGACAGTTCAAAATACAGGTCTAGCACCAGCTCTGCCTAAAGGCATGTAAGGGCAGATTTAGCATTAGTGGGGTCTGCTCAGAGAAGCAAAGTAGAACATTCTAGATGGGAAGAATGATGACAAGAAGCAGTCAAATCCCAGGTGAGAAAAATGTGACAGAAGATGGACAGGACGAGATAGCAGGAAGGTAGTCTGTCAGTAGGCAATACACAGAAATCCAGGGGGCACTGATTATCTCAGTGAATTCTCAGCTAGTGGGAACTCTAACTCTGAAGGTGAGCACCCAGTTTCTGGAAAGGAGTGTCAGAGAACCTATTGGCTTTATGGGGAGAAAGACATTGGAAGCACAAAAGACTCTAAGGAGGATGGGCACTGAGTGAAAACCAGAGAAAACCCCATTGCTAGAAATCAGAGTAGGTCTGTCAGACGGTACCTATGTCTTTAATCTCAGCCCTAGACCCCCAGTGTTTGTAGATATCAATGTATTGCTGGCTGTATTTCAAGGTCCAAGGTGTCAGTTTTCAAACAGATTTCCTCCTTTTCTTAATTCCATTTACCCTGACTCTCTCCTCCCTGCTGGCCATCACCTGTGTTTTGTTCCCAGCACTGTGTAGTCTTACAGGCTCTATGACTCAGTCGTTTATTCCCAGGTGCCATCCTATCCTTTAATACTGAATCATGACTTACTGACTTTAGTTCAGTCCATGGATGGGATAATTTCAAATTAATCTACTAGTATTAAACAGCTCAAGGTATGTGCAGTGAAGAAAAGATACCTAATAGATGCATAAATATCAATTAATTAAGGGAAAACTCTTCTTATCTCCGAAAACACTGCTGATCAATCTGAGAGACTTGAACTTCAGCTATAGTCAGAGGTAAGTATTTCATTAGTCAAGTGGTGGACTGGAAACTCTGAACTCTTTCATGAATCTCTCTAAATCAAATAGTTCCTTGGAATATTGACAAATAAAATATTCTCTCCCTTCACTCTTTTCCCAGTATTCGTAGGGAATATCTGAAATATTGGATCAGCATATTGTACCACAATACAATGTAACAAATCCCAAGCTTAAGTGCATGGAATGCATAATTAAACTGAGGATTTCTGATCAGCTTTATTCCACAAAATCTGAACCCATGCCTAGTACCATGACAGTAGGTACTGTTGTGAATTCAGGCCTCACCGTCTCTCTCCTGAGTCCATGGATCTGTGACCTAGGTCTTGCCATAAGGTCAACAGTAGTCTCTGTTTCCCAACCTTTGCATTGTGAGAACTCACTGAGATTATCCGTGTAAAGGAAAGCACAGAATCTGGCACTTGGTAAACTATTGGTTCATTCATTTATTCATGCAACAAATATTTATTCCTAGAGCTACTTCCTAATGTGCAAAACTAACACTATGGTCTTATACCTTATGCCTTAATCTAATCTAGAATATGTGATATACATTCCCATGCAAGTGTGTATATATACTGATCTGTTTATCTATCTTTCTTTCTATCAAGGTGAAGAGAGAGAGCGAGCATATGTGTTCATTTTAGGATTAGAATATTTGTAACTGCATACTCTTGCTCCTTGGTTATCTTAGAAATTACCACAAGAAGGAGAAAGAAGAAATATGGGAGGAGGAAGTGAGATGGAGAAGGAGGAAGAGGATAGTGAGAAAACATGAATCCAATGATATTTTGAAATGATCTCTGTTTTTATTTTCTATACAGCCTGTGTTTGTTTGCTTTAACTAATTGATACACATTCTAATTTTCTTGGTTTTTCTTTTCCATCTTCTCAGATTTTTTCAATGTATAACTTTAGAGAGTATGCAAAACAAACAAACAAACAAACAAACAAACAAATAGAAAAGCTGAAGAAAGAGGAAACAAGATAACCTTAAAGTTATCGATTATCACCATAGCCCATGAGGGCCCTTTTATAGACTTGGTGCACAACTTAAAAGGGCCACCCTCTTTGGCAAACTACGGCAAACTGACCTTGGCAGCTGAAGTGTGGGTTGCTGCTTCAGGCACAGAGATCATGAAGGAAAAATAATGGGTAAAATTAAATGAGGCCAGTGATAACTAAGAAATAGGAGAGCAAGAAAATGATTCCGGGATCATTTCAATCTACTTAAAAAGGAGTAGGATGACATTGTAATCATGGAAAGATGTCCTTTCCTCTTAAATCAACCACAGTTAGAGGCCAGGCAAGTAGTTAATAAGTCTTGCTTAAAGAAAGGAAAAAAAGCAAACCAAGGCTGTCTTACCTGAAAACTCTCTCTCACCTGTTCTCTTGCTATTTAGATATTAACTTTGTAGTATTACCTGGATTTTAAAATACTATAAGATATGCTCTTTATTGTCACAGGAAAGGCACACACATTAATAGTTTATGCCTTATCCTTTTTTGAAAAGGCAGTATAACAATTTTTTTAATGGATTAATTGGCAAATGGTCTTGACACATCCATTTGTGCACACACAAACTCTCATTAGGCATGACAAATGTTAAATGATACATAGAAACTAACTGGCAAAAATTCCAACATGTGGCATATGCCCTTATAGAAAATTTGCCTAGTGTGGCACATGTGCATTTGGAGACTTTGCTTTAGGAAAACTATGGTAGACACATCTATTTTGCTATTCCTCCTGAAAAGCAAATTGAAAATATTCACTTACATCACCCAACAGAGGCTTGCATACATCAAGGCAGTCAAAGTGAATTATGCATTAGAAATATTTGCCAAAAGAATAAATTATTTTTATTTTTTTTAAGTTTAGTTATTTTGAGAGAAAGAGAGAGACAGTAGGGAATGGGTAGACAAAAAGGGTGACAGAGAATCCCAAGCAGGCTCCATGCTGTCAGCAGAGAGCCCAATGCAGGTTTTGAACTCTTGAACTGTGAGATCATGAACTGAGCCAAAATAGGATGCTCAAATGACTGAGCCACCCAGGTGCCCCAGTCATTCATTTTCCTTAGGTCAGCCTATGATCTTAAGCTTTTCCTATAACACTGCAGAAGGATAAATATTCCAAGGCAAAAGGGAGTATCTACGTTCTATGATGCCTGTATATAGTCTTCCTAGAAGATAAAGCTGAGATATTGGGGGATCTTTCTACTAAGATTAAGGCAAATAGTTAAAGTAAGGAAGAAAAATAATCAGTAAGGTTTGTAACATCTTTCTTTCTTTCTTTCTGCCTCCTGGTCTCAAAATTAATGAAAGGTTTTCCTTTGATTACACTCCTCAGTTCAATATTTATTGTTTGTATCTATTGTTTTACTGATGAAAAATTACATGTGTA
The DNA here is from genome assembly GCF_007474595.2 of Lynx canadensis. Classification (NCBI taxonomy): domain Eukaryota; kingdom Metazoa; phylum Chordata; class Mammalia; order Carnivora; family Felidae; genus Lynx; species Lynx canadensis. Next base: position 150,123,402 of record NC_044306.2, on the reverse strand, counting down.
AGACTCTATGCTCAAAGATACCCTAGAAAATGCAAAGATGAAAAGTAAACAGCCTTTCCCCATAGACTAGCTCTTGAAAGTTGGAGTTTATGTAAATTTTGCAAACCAGAGTGGCAGACTTTCCTATATTAACATCCCTCTTTTGGGGGGAAAAAAAAAGCCTTAACTTACACCATTTGAGTACTACAAGTAAGGCATGATCCTCCACTTAAGCAAGATTGTATGTTCGATGGAGACAATGAAAACTGCTTAATCCAGACCATGACTTGGACAGTTTAGAAGTCAGTTATTTAAGAATCTGGGGCAATTAGAAGAAGAAAAATAGAATTGACTGATTCCTATAGAAAAGTTGATATCTTGCTATGCTTGCTTTTCTTAGAAGGAAGTACATTTCCTCTACTTCTGTAAATGTCATTAAGGAAAAAAGGGTTAGCAAAGAAGTTCCCCAAACTTCAGAGCTCATACACAGCCAACCTTGAGTTTTCCATTTCTGATATTGAGATCCTTATCCTGAAAACCACATATATGTTGATAGGTTTTTGGTTGAATCATAGAAGATTAAGAAATCCTTTCTCCTATTTTTAAAATCCCTTGATGGGGCGCCTGGGTGGCGCAGTCGGTTAAGCGTCCGACTTCAGCCAGGTCACGATCTCGCGGTCCGTGAGTTCCAGCCCCGCGTCGGGCTCTGGGCTGATGGCTCAGAGCCTGGAGCCTGCTTCCGATTCTGTGTCTCCCTCTCTCTCTGCCCCTCGCCCATTCATGCTCTGTCTCTCTCTGTCCCAAAAATAAATAAACGTTGAAAAAAAAAAATTTTTTTTTAAATAAAAAAAAAAAATCCCTTGATTCTAGGATTATTGTCTTTCCAACCTCTCCCTTCTTTTCTATGTGATGTCAAGGCCAAATGCTTTCCACCTGGAGGCCCTTTGGAACATCCTCATAATTCCAGGGAGAGGTTCCTGTTTATCCACATCTCAGCACAACAAGGAAGTAGACAGAGCCAGTGACGACCCAACCCTATTGCAGTTCAAAAGTAGAAAGATAGGTTAAGAGGGAAGACAGAGTTCTGCAGCAGATGCACTTTGCTAGGAGGCAGGGTGTGGAGCATGCAGAAAGTGCCTATTGTGCACATAAACAAAGCCCAAAAATGTTCGCTTATCAGCTCAGTAGCCTCTGAAGTCAACATCTGCCATGAGTCTATGTTTACGGCCACAGTAATTGCCCCATGTCAAAAGGATTATTTCACTGTCACAATTCATTAAGGGCAAGCCTTGTTAATAGAAAATTTAGGCTTGGACTTTTTTTTTTCAGCTTTACTGAGGTATAAAATTCATCTTGCATAACTGAAAAGTAGGGAATGCTTCACAAATCTGTGTGTCATCCTTAGCAAGGGTCATGCTAATCTCTGCATGGTTCCTATTCTAGTATATAATCTACCAAAACAAGCACTAGGTATGTTTGGATTTTTATTTGGGGTGTTTGTATTTTTTCAATTATTATTTTGATGTTCTCTGGATCTGAAAAATCATAAAATCCCAAATTAATAACCGAATATGCTCTTTGAGAAAAATAGAATTTCACATCATTGTAATTATTCCTCTATACTGAACAGAGTTGATTTTTTTCTTAAAACAGTGCATGCTGATTTAATTATTGCATCGTTGTTATTTTTTAAATTTCTGGCAATACTAGTTCTCTGTTCTGGTACTCTTCTTCAAATATTTCTCAACAATTATCATATATATATTCTTCCAGATAAAACTCTGAATCATTTCATCAAGCTCCTCACCTTACTAAAACACCTCTAATTTATTTCTTTCACCAAAATATTTTCCAGATAGTCTTGAGTTAAATATAAATATGCAAACCAGCACCAGAAACAAGTGGAAGGAAATATAATTGATTATCTCTCACCTCTAGGCAGAGAAGAACTTTCTAGGCATAAAAAACAAACGAAGAAACACAAGATGAAAAGATTGACAGGATAGATCTCACTGCTCTTGGCTTTCTCTGCTTTTCTTGAATTAGTTTTACTAGCTGGGTCATCTTGGGCAAGATACTTATCCTTTTCTGTTCCTTTGTGTCCTTATCTATGTAGTTGAGAAACAAACTCAACCATGGTGAGTTTATGGAACACCAACTGTAGGGAATATCAGGAAGGCATTTAAAAACATACTGGGGGATGAAAAATCACTTATGTAATCTTCAAAAGTAGTGTGGTATAATCATAAGAATAGATTTTGGTGCTGGACAAACGTGGCTTGTAAGTCTGCCTTTGCCACTTTAGAAGATCTGTGCCTTACATATGATGATAGCAGTGTAAAGAGTTGTTTTGAGAGTTAAAAATAGTAGAGGCTAGAGTACCAAAATTATAATCTCATTGTCCAAAATAGTAAACCAATCATTCAAATTCTAATGCAATCCAAAGACCACCATTCATGCCCCAATCTCAATCAGTTCCTCCCAGACCAATCATCTGTCTTTGTTTAATTTTTCCTTATAACTAGGTTACTAGCACCACAATCTAGTCCTAAAAACATGTAAACCAGATAAGAAAGCAACTTACAAAAAGGAGAATATATGGCCAAGTGCTAATGCCTTTAATTAAAAACAAACAAACAAACAAACAAAAAAAAAAAAAAACAACCAAAAAAAAAAAAAAAAACCTCCTAAAAATCAATACAAAACATTACAAAACAATACAAACATTATCATGTTTGGGTTGTCTGGCTGGCTCAGTCAGTGGAGCATGCAACGCTTGATCTTGGGGCTATTCAAACCACACACCAGGTATAGAGATTACTTAAAAATAGCATCTTTAGGGGTTCCTGGTAGTTCAGTCAGTTAAGTATCTGACTCTTGATCTCAACTTACGTCTTGATCGCAGGGTCATGAGATGCACTGGGAATGAAGCCTACTTAAAAAAGAAAAAAATCTTTAAATCTATATCTATATCTATCTATAGAGAGAGAGAGAGAGAACAGGGACAACATGAGCAGAGGAGGGACAGAGAGAGAGAGAGAGGGAAAAAGGGAATCTCAAGCAGGCTCCATGCCGTCAGCACAGAGCTGGATGCAGGGCTCAAACCCACGAAACCATGATGAGATCATGACCTGAGCCAAAACGAAGAATTACGGACACTTAAACATTGAGCCACCCAGGCACCCTGAAAGAAAAAAATCTTTAAAAAAAAAAAAAAAAGATGAGCCTGTTCAATAGGAAAAAAATAAGTAAATAACTAGCAATTCATATAAGAAGATATACAAAGGATGGAGAGACATGTTAGTTTCATTTGATATTTTAAAATCCAAATTGAAATAGAATATACTATTGTTCACCAATCAGCATTAGGTAGTAAAAAAAATGATAATACTCAGTGTTGCACACAGTAAGGGTATATTAGTGACTATTGCTGAGTTTAAAAACTGGTACAACTAAAAAATAAATAAATAAAAAATAAATAAAAACTGGTACAAATTTTGGAAGACAATTTGATGATATATTCAAATATCTATATTAAAAGCTTAAATTGTCTGGGTGCCTCTCTCTCAATAAATAAATAGACATAAAAAATTAAATAAAATAAATAAAAGCTTAAATTGTCTTTAGCTATACCACTTAAAAGAATTTGACCTAAAAATATCAGAGACAAATATAAATACTTATGTACATAAATATTCATTACAGCAGTATTTTATAATAAAATGCAAAAATAACCTAAATTTCTGCCACTTGGAGAATAGTTAAATGTTATTTCCATCTGTTTGACTATCATACCACCACTAAAAATCATGACCTTGAGGGCCATTTAAAGAATGAAGAAATACTTGTAACTAAGCCTTAAATGGAATATAAAGTTTATAAACTATATTTCTTATACTATTCCAATCCTGAAAACAAACCACTTGACTACATAGACACACACACACATGCACAGAAAAACAACAACAACAAAAACACAATAATGTAACAGTGGATATCTTTACATGAAGTTTAGATTTTTTTTCACTTCTCTTTGCTTATTGTCTGAAGTTTCATCAATGAAAATTTATTTACTATTTGTAGGTTAGGAACAAATACAAAGTTTCTTTTTCCTTCAAGAAAATGATTATTTCATATAAAGTGATTTCTCTCTCCTATTTTAATTTAGTTTTCCAAATGTTTACAGTTATATATAAATTAAAAAAGGGATAATTATTTTATGTCTAAAAAGACATAAAGTGCCGATGTGTATATAAAGATGAAATTTAGGACGCAAGCATGATAAAAAGACTTCATTATGAATCAACAAATGCAAAAATAGTATATCAACAGTACAGAAGGATGATCCGGTCCTGGATGGGTAAGCTTTTGGTTAGATGCAGGCAAATTTACCACTCCTACTGAAGTGAGCTGAGATACCAACTCCTCTCCCCAATCTGTCCAGGAAGACAGACAGATAAAAAGGGTTTGGAACGGAAAGAGCAAGCCCAATTGATTCACAGTAGCAAGTACTGTTCAGTGAACTGTCTGATCACTTGCATAATGCTAATTTGAGTTAGAAATTGAGGTAAAGGGTCTAGGAATAACTTCAGGAAATGTGCAGGCCCTACACAGCCAGAATGTGCAAGCCCTTCACTTCCTAGACCAAACAGTAAAATCAACATTTCTGTGGTTTTTCTTAATTCTAGCGGTCTATGATGTTATATGTTGTTTCATAATAAATGAATTTACATATATGCAGGAAATTCCAATCTTTGAATTTCATTCTGAAAAAAAATTTGACCAAAGTGAAATTAATGGGAAAAAAAATTGTCGATGACTAACTTTCATAGAAAGACATAGCAAAACAGCTACCGCATTGTAATGGTAGCTGTAGTTCTTAAAAGAAAAATTTCTTAATGTTACCCCAAAATACTGCATGATGTTCTTTACGAGGGAAGATCCCAAAGCAGGCGAGCAGCATGCAGGTAAGGCAACAACACTTACAAATCCCTTTATTTTAGTTCTCAAGTGCTGAGCCAAAAGCATCACGATAAAATCTTCAAATTTGGCCTCTTGGTCCCAGCATGACAGCATTCAAACATTTTAACCATGTTTACATTAATAACTGTGGTCACCTGCATAATTTCTCTAGGAGCTTGCCTACTAATCTTAACCATTCTCTGAAGCAGTTGTGAAACTGTTGATGTGTGTAGTTATTTTTTTAAAGCCCAAGACGGTAATTATAATATAAGGGTGGGTGGATGCATATAATTTGAGATTTTAACTCAAGATTCTTATCTAGAAATTCCCTGACAAGGAAACTTTGTCAGAGAGAAAAATGCCTTTACATGTACAGGAGAGATTCCAATGCCTAGAGAAGAGAGGGTGTAGTCACCTCAAAAAGAAATGGGGTGGTGCTTTGGTTGCAAAGCCCTGGGGCAAATGCTGAAAATGGGTGTTTCTCTTTGGCTTTCCTCCCTTTGTTTTTAGCCTTCGAAATGCTGCACAGACTCATTCACAGTAATGCCTGAAAATTTGAAAGTTCCTGGGAATGGAATTAAAAACTTAACAGCTCATCATTTTCAGAGAGCAAAACATCTCATTTATATAGAGAAGAGGCAGTCATTTTTCAGTGGATTGGCAAATGCTTTTATTTATTTATTTATTTTTTAATGTTTATTTATTTTTGAAGGAGAGAGAGAGACAGAGCATGAGCAGGGGAGGGGCAGAGAGAGAGGGAGACACAGAATCTGAAACGGATTCCAGGCTCTAAGGTGTCAGCACAGAGCCCAATGAGGGGCTCAAACCCACAAACCGCAAGATCATGACCTGAGCCGAAGTCAGATGCTTAACCGACTGAGCCACCCAGGCGCCCCGTAAATGCTTTTATTATTACTTGGAAAAGACTTCTTGGGGCACCTGGGTGGCTCAGTCCATTAAGTATCCAACTTCGCTCAACTCTGGTTATGATCTCACAATTAGTGAGTTCGAGCCCTGTGTTGGGCTCTGTGCTGACAGCTTGGAGCCTGGAGCCTGGGGCCTGCTTCAGATTCTTTCCCTCTCTCTCTGCCCCTCCCCAGCTCATGCTCTGTCTCTATCAAAATAAATAAACGTTAAAAAAATTTTTTTTTAAAAGAAAAGACTTCTTTGGTATTGTTTGGTCTTTTCTACTCTCTTAGCTAAAATAGTCTATTGAAAGTATGATGTGATTTAGACATCTTTTCACCTGCCATTGGAGCTAATATCATTGACTCATTTCTACGAAAACACCATGAAACCCTCAGGTGAGGAGTCACCAGTTACTATGAAGTTGAGCAAGTTTTTAAGGAGTAACATGGAGAGAAAATTTCTAAAGTGTGAGTCAATCCTCTTCCTTGCTCTGAATAAGGATTTAAACCGCGTAACTATTATAAGTGTGGTCTAACAAAAGGGAGAGTAAAAAAAACAAAAAACAAAAAACAAAAAACCTGGCTTTATAGACCAAGTAGTAAGCGGTAAGCTGGGTATAATCAAGCTTCTTCTAGTCAGATGTAACTATATAAGACCTTAACAGGTATAAAACTCATTTGGAATGGAGTCATCCTTTGAATGATGAGTTCATGCTAAAGGATTCACCCAAACTGGGATCTATCCTGACTTCACCCTCTAAAAACTGATAGTCTATAAAGACCCTCAAATATGATTTAATACCAGTCTCTCCCCCTTGGTATGCAAAACCCAGCTCTTCGAATGTTCTTCTCCACCCTGTAAACTAAATTACTTTTCCTTCTCCTTGCTCACAGAGTACATCATAGATTCTTCTATTACAATCATAGTTAATATGTACAATGATTACTATGTGCTGAGCATTATTTCAGATTCTTTAGATATATTAATTAATTTAAACTTCAAAGTAACTTTATGAGGAAGGTTCTAATGTTACTTCCATTGATGACACAAATGTTAAGTAACACTTCAAATGTCATTCACCTAGTAAATTAATTAGCCGGTTTTGAACCCAGGGAATCCCACTTAAAAATCCAAGCTCTTAACCATTGTGCTATTTCACTGGGTAATAACAGTATCTTTACATGCCGAGATCATTGTGATGTTGTGATTTATAATAAGAAGTATACGTTTGGTCTTCTTTCTGTTCCTGGGACAGAACCCCTAAACCTCCTGGAATTTCCTAAGTGAAGAAAGCCACAAAGGTGTCTTCTATTATGTTTATGAAGTGACTATTGGAAAGCTCCTAGGTCACCTAAGGGTGGGGCTGGTTGTCAGGGGAACCAACCAAGTGATTAGAGGTTTGGACCTTTTAGTCCTTGTTCCTGACCTTCAGGGGAGATGGGCTGAAGATTGAATCCAATCACCGATGGCTAGTGATTTAATCAGTTATGCTAAATAATGAAGCCTCTGTCAAAATCCAAAAGAACAGAGTTCAGAGAGCTTCCCAGTTGCTGAACCAGTAAAGGTGACTGACTGGCCTCAAACTCCACAGGGACAAAGCTACTTTGTTGAGGTCCTCGCCCTATGTATTTCTTCTGTTAACTTGTATATTTTAATATACTTTGTAATAAAGTACTAATCTAATGAGTAAATTGGTTTTCTGAATTCTGTGAGCAGCTCTAGCAACTTAATCAAACCCAAGGGGAGGGTCATAGGAACCTCTGATTTACAGCCAGTCAGGTTAACAACCTGAACTTGCCATTGGCATCTCAAGTGAAAGTTAGTCTTGTGGGACTGAACCTTTAGCCTGTGGAAGCTGTTGCTATATCTGGGTAGATGGTGTCAGAATTAAGTTGCATTGTGGGACACCCAGCTGGTGTCAGAGAATTGCTTGGTGGGTTTTTTTTTTTTTTTTTTTTTTTTGGAAAAAACCTACCGAATAGAATTGAGTGCTGTGTAATAATCCTCCATAAGAACTGACTGTTTACTCCTTGAATAAGTTGTTAAGTTATTCATCTTTATATCCCCGCTGCTGAGTACACAGTGTAGGAGCTTAATAGTTTTTGTTGAAATGAATTACAAATTTGAAGAAGGAATCTTTATTCTTTTAACACTCACAGTATACAAAGTACTTTGAATTCTCTGAACCCTAGAAATGTAATAAGCATAGATAAAGGAATGAATTTATCTCCTTATGAATAGGATAAATAATGAAGGGAAGGGTAGCAAATGCTACAAAATATATAAATGGAATTTATTTCTAAAGATGGGAACTGTTAACAGTTAAAAAGTCAGCAAATCTGAGTCCCCTTAAAAAATGTAATTCTTTCTCCTTAATAATTCACTTCTTTTCAAACCAGTTTTCCATCATCTTACTCACCGACTAAACTTTTTCCATGGGAATTCTTAAACATTCATGTCTTAGATGAACAATTGTGAGCTTTTTTTTATTTTCTATTAAATATAATTTATTGTTAAATTGGTTTCCATACAATACCCAGTACTCATCCCAACAAGTGCCCTCCTTGATGCCCATCACCCACTTTCCCCTCTCCCCTACCCCCCATCAACCCTCAGTTTGTTCTCAGTATTTAAGAATCTCTTATGGTTTCAATTGTGAACTTTTTATCCTCCTTGGCACAGAGGCTATTCGCTGAGTAGGACAACACATAATTCCCATTCATTGGGCTCTCCAAAACTTTCCCCTTCTCCATAAAATTTTTTCAGTTACATACATGACTCCCTAACTCCTCCTCTCAGCCCATTCCCAGGCTTGGGAATCACTATCTGATATCAGTTCTTATTTTCCCCTTGTTGGTTTCTGTTTTTTATTGTTTCAAAGTGGTAACAATTCATTTCCATTTATCACTTTCTTCACTAGTGATCCTATTTGTGCTTAGAATATGCTCTGCTTTATTCCAAGGAACCCAAGAATTCCCTCTTCCATGTTTCTTTCTTTTCCAACATGCCAACAGACAGAATTCAGACTGTATAATAGTTATTTATTAAGTATATATACAGATTTATTTAATGAGCTTCCATAATTTCTTCTGTATCATATCTTTGAATGTGACCGTCCCTTGATCACCATCATAAAATGTTAGTGATTTGACAAATTCACAGTCCATAGTTGGTATGGCAGCTCTCTTGAGCAGCTCTCTTACAAGTGTTGACTCAGGAAGTTCCACTCTCTCAGATTCCTTGCTTACAGTGATGGGACAATGGAGAGAATGTATGAAAGATAGTGAAGGATCTTTAAGAAGCCAGGTCTGGGAAGTGACACAAATGGCTTCTGTCCATGTTCTATTTATCACCTCATATTGCTGCAATCTAGCTGATCTAACTTCAGGAGACACTATGAACTGTAGCATTTCCATGTGCCCAAAAGAAGGAAATAAGGTTAATGAGCATCCAGCCAGTCCGCCTTTCTGGCCACTCATTATCCTTTTATTCATCTTCCCATGCATGAAACACATTCACCTCCATCACTAACCCAAAACTTTTAATCACTAACTGCATCAACTTGAAATCCAGGCTCTCAGGTTGCCATGTAGTCCTTCCCGTCTGATCAAGATGTGATGTCCCAGGCTCTGGAGACCTATTGAGCTAAAAAGACTAGGAAGTGACCCTCACCTAAACACATATCTAATTACAGTGGTGGAGTAGGGATAAGATAACCACAATCAATACTTCGATTTAGGAGACTAAGAAACACAGCAGTTGCTGGTTTGAACCAATTTTGAAATCCCACTGGGCAGACACTGCCCTGGGGAGAGGGAAAATCTTGATTAGGCTCAATTATGTTTTCTGGGAAGAACTCCACTATCCAATGTTCTCAACCTCTGGAAGCCTCCTCCTTATCCATTACTTTCCTTGACTACATTGGGCTTGGGTATTGAGCAGCAAACCCTGTTTAGGGAATGTACAGATTTAAAAGCCTGCCTACTGCTGCAAATTTGGGGATCTGCAAGTTGTTTTAAATCCTAATATCAGAAATGTTTTTTATTGTACTTTTTTAGTTTCATTGGCAAATAATTTCTTCAAAAATTTAATACTTTTGGGGGCTTCTGGATAGCTCAGTTGGTTAATTAAGCATCTGACTTCAGCTCAGGTCATGATCTCATGGTTGGTGAGTTCAAGCCCCACATCAGGCTCTGTGCTGACAGCACATTCTGTGTCCCCCTCTCTCTCTGCCCCTCCCTGGCTTGAGCTGTCTACCTGTCTCAAAAATAAATAAATCTTGAAAAAAATTTTAATACTTTTCAATCTCTTTCCAATCAATTCCATGTGCCGGTAGCCACACCAATAGTTTTTTCTAGACATGATTTTGCAGTCTGACTTGTGTTGTTGCTTCACCCTATGATTTCCTTTTTACTTAATGGCAGCCACCTTGAATCTATCTTGAGCAAATTAAGGACATACTCATAATCTGATCTTTTCCATGAGTCCCTTTAGCCAACCATCAAGTTGTACTTAACTTTTTTCATTCACAACTTTTAGTAAGGCTAGCTCTGATTGTTTAGGGTTTAGACATTAGGACTTTCAAGCTTTTAAGGCCCTGAATTTCTATTCTCTTTTTCTCTTTCTTTCTTATCATTTCTACTTATCAGTTAGCCAATTTTCTCCTGGGATCATCTCTTTTTTTTAACTATACTTTGCCAAATGAGCCAATAGTTTCCCAAAACACTGCCAACATTTGGTTTTCCAAATTCTTCCTGTAGAGTTTCCAAGCCCAATTGGCACATGGTCTGTCTTGTAAGGAAAAGCAGGTAACAAATGTACTGAAAATTTTGCCACCATATAACGTAGCTACCCAGTAACTATTTCTTCACTATCCAGAGCCAATAGCTGAATCAGTGTCACATATTTTAGGGTTCTGTTATGGCAGTACCTCACTTCTGTTACCAATTACTGTGTTAAAAGGAGTTAACTAGGGGTGCCTCGGTGGCTCAGTTGGCTAAGCATCTGACTTCAGCTCAGGTCATGATCTCACAGTTCACAAGTTCGAGCCCCACATCAGGCTCTGTGCTGACAGTTCAAAGCCTGGAGCCTGCTTCAGATTCTGTGCCTCCCTCGCTCTCTGCCCCTCCCCAATGCGAGTGCGCGCTTTCTCTCTCTCTCTCCTTCCCCTGCTCATGCTCTCTCTCTCTCCTCTCTCTCTCTCTCTCTCTCTCTCTCAGTCGCTCAAAAATAAATAAATCATTAAGAAAAATTTTTTTTAAAAAAGAGTTAACTTGCCTCTTTGACAATAAACCTTCAAATAAGAGGAGCAGAACACAACAAAAATTGGTCTCCAGTTCATAATGTGCCCCAGGTAGCTCTTTCAGGTAACTCTACTCCAAATAATGACTCAGTTTTGGATTCCTTTCTTGGTTAGGGTCTTCAATCATACTTTAAGCCACTTGAACAGAAAGAGAATGTGAGGTAATAAAAAATACGTATATTGGACTCCACCCCCAATTCCTGGCAAAGAGCTCCTAAAACCCTTGTAATTTCCTAAGTGATAAGAACACTAGGTGCATCTCTTGTTCTAATATTTATCTTTGACCCTATCCCTGACACAAGACTCCTAAAACTCTTGTAAAGTGATAAGAACACTGGGAGCGTTTTTTGTTCCAGTGAGGCAACCCTGGGTGGGCTCGTAGATGGCTTCTGGATGGTGGTCATGACCAAGCCATGATTAGAAGCTTAGAATTTTCACTGCACACCCCCCCCCCCAACACACACACCCTCTGCATTCTTTAGAGAGAGGAGAGGGGCTGGAAATGGAGTTAATAATTGATCATGCTTATGCGAGAAAGCCTCCATAAAATCTTTATAGTGTGGGGTTCAGAAAGTTTCCAGGCTGACAAAAACCACATGGGGTTAGTGATACACCCCAACTCCATGGGGATAGAAGCTCCTGTGCTCAGATATTCTCACACCTCACTTTGTGCATCTCTTCATCTGACTATTTATACACTTTATCACATCCTTTAATAAACTAGTAAACATAAGGAAGGGTTTCTCTGAGTTTTGTGAATGGTACTAGCAAATTAATCAAACCCAAGGAGAGAGGTATTGGGACCTCTGATCTATGGCTGGTTGGTCAGAATCACAGGTGATAACCCTGAGCTTGCAACCTGTATCTGAAGGTAGAGGGGGGAGCAGTCTTGGACTGAGGACTTTGCCTGTGAGATCTGATGCTATCTCCACATACATAGAGTCAGAACTGACAAATTGTAAGACACTCATCTGGTGTCACAGAGAATTTGTCTGATATTGGGAAAACCTCCACATATTTAATGACCAGAAGTGTCAGAAGTAAATTGTTCTGTATGAATAATAAAGGAGACTCATAAAAGAGAAGCATATAATAAGGAAGAAATGGGTTTTTCGTTACATAGGGGGAAAAAAAACCTAAGGTTTTCCCTTTAGAGAGTACATACAAGATTGAGGAGACAGTTCCGTGGCCAACACTGGAAGGGGCAAGCATCACCTTCACTCATTGTCCATAAATCGGTCACTTGGCCCCAATTAATGACAAGAGAAGCTGTGAAATGTAAGCTTCCTGTGTGCTTAGTAAAATGAAAAAGTATTGCTTAGCATGTAGCCACACTATGATAAAAAGAAAAAGCCCTGGACTTAGAGCAGTTATATTTGAATCCTGGCTCTTAGTTCTTTCTAAATGTTTGATCTTAGCCAAGTTAATTAATGTCTCTTAATCTTTGTTTCTCAATATGTAAACACTATTCAGGAAACATATCTTTAGGGGTGCCTAGGTGGTTCAGTCAGTTAAATGTCTGACTTCAGCTCAGGTCATGATCTTGAAGTTTGTGGGTTTGAGCCCTGCATTGGGCTCTGTGCTGACAGCTTGGAGCCTGGAGCCTGCTTTGGATTTTCCCTCTCTCTGTCTCTCTCTCTCTGTCTCTCTCTCTCTGCCCCTCCCCCATTCACACTCTGTCTCTCTCAGTCTCTCAAAAATAAATAAACGTTAAAAAAATTAAAAAAAGAAAACCTATCTTTATAAGGTCATAAGGATATGTAATTTGATTCTATATTTTATTGGTCAGGGTTATTAATACCAGTAACAGAAACTGACTCTAATTTTGGCAAAAAGTAATTTATTGGAAGGATTTTATATAGCTAAGAGAATTGCCAGGAAAACTAGAGCACCACAATCTGAAAGGGGGAAAGTACAAAGGATACTAGGCACAAGTAAGACCAGGGACCTATGGGCCATGAGGATCCTATTCCCACCGGTGGTGAACATTGGATGCCACCACCCACACAGCCACCCACCTCTTGGCACTGGATGCCATATGCCACACTGGCTCTACTTCTACCAATGCCATAGAACAGGATGCTGCTGCCAATGTCACAGTAGATTCTTCACCACTCCTGCCCTTTTGTGTCACTAGTTCCTGATGCAAAGTTGAGAGGATACAGCTAATTAGCTGAGCCAACAACATGCTCCTGTGCCATAGATGAAAAGGAAGGTGGGATATAGAGCATGTGACTTTAGGGCTTCTGTCAAAGATGCATGTGGTGAATAATTCCCCAAGTATAAAAAGGGGATTTGCACTTGGGGCAAAGAGAACAACAAAAGATATTTACTTAAGACACTTATTGAGCTATATCTGACAATTTCTGTGTTCAAGGGATAAAAGCCAATGAAATAGTTCCTGCCTCTGAAAAGCTGTATATGGAAGTATTTTACGAATTTGAAAGCTCTCAGAAATTGAAGATCCTGATGTTATTGTAATAATTTTAATATCAAGATTATACTAATAGATTCTGAAGATATTTTTAAAGATTTAGGTTGACGTATCCATCTAATTTCAACATTACTTTATTCAAACATATAAGAGCCTCCAAAATTTGACTTCATATGTACAATACTATTTTTAACTAACAGATTTTTTTTCTTAAATATGGAACCCTTCACGAATTTGAATGTCATCCTTGCACAGGGGCCATGCTAATCTCTGTATCATTTCAATTATAGTATATGTGCTGCTGAAGCGAACACTAAAAGATTTTGATGAAGGTTAGCCAATAGCAACTCCAAAGTTACAAAAATACACTATGTGAATGAGTTCTATGACTTATTTCTCTTTAGCCAGTGAAACTGCAATTCCTAATGTTATGCCCAGAATTCGTGATCCCCAAAGACCACCAGGGAGCAAAGAGCCTTTATTCGAGCTAGCTCAAGCTCAATCCTGCTCAGTCCTGCTCAATCAAGCTCAATACCTGCACTGACGCAGCAGTGAGATGCCGGAGAGAGCCAGCGAGTTTCAAAAGCACAAAGGTTTTATAGGGGTCTAGAGGCAGTTGGTGAGGTAATGGCTGTGGCCTCAGCCGATTGGCTGGGGAATGGTCGGAGTCCCATTACGCAGGTCGCCGGGGATGTTTTGATCCGGAAGTTTGAACAGGTGAGCAGGAGGTTACTCAAGGGGAGGAGGTGTGGTCTGAGGTTTCTGCGATTTTCCCGGAAAGGGACCATGTCGGGGACATAGTCACTCAAGGTGGAGGACACAGAACAAGATGGAGTCGGCCAGCGTAGTTCTGCTCTTTCACTAATGTAGCAAAAGAATTGCCTATATTTATATGGAGTCACATAAGTCATATGACTTACATGAGTCATATAAGTTATAAGTCGAACAACTTAAGGGAGAAAAGGTGAACAAAATAGAAAATAATGTTGCTTGTTTTCTATTGTAAATAGAAACTTTGGAATTTCAGATGTTTCATTAAAGAACATAGTAGTTTTCCTACATTATGATATAAAAGAACTGTGGATCTCTGAAGAGTATTTCTTCCTACAGAGAGCAAATGAAATGTTCCTCTCCCAGAGCAAAATTAGTAATTAACATTCAGTGAGTAGAAGAAGGAGCTTCTGAAAGTACTACCGGTTATTCTCAGTTACCTTGCCTATTATGGCAACGAACTAGGGAGTTTGTGACTTAGCCTGCCCCAGAAAGATGGATCAAAATGGGAGGTTGAACCAAGTCTCACAAATCCTACTTCTTCAGGAAACAAATCATAAGGAACAGCTAACAACAATCAGCAACCAGAAGGCAAATGCTGAGAAAAATAAGCAGGAGCTTCTAGTTCCAGCATGATCAGATCTGAAAGGGTTAGCTTGTTCATCTGTCTTTGGGTCAAAATAATCATTTTTGCAATTGCAAAATCATTTTGAAATGCAATATGTATAAAAATTCACATGAAATAACCAGAAAAAAATACACATAATTACAACGAAATTAGGAAAGCAGCAGTAGCAGCAGCATTTACAGAGTGACTGCAAATCAATTCACAATACTAATCAGTTTCATTAGGTAATCTTTCTGAATCTATTCCTTCTCGATCCACCTGGTCAAAGAAATAACTAACCTAACCTTGTTCACTAGTTAGAAGGTGAAATAAACAGTTGACAGCTAAATTATAATGATCATGAAGTGATATAATAAGCTTTTTCTTTCTCAAATGGTAATGTCTATATTTCCTCACCCCCCAAAACAAGCACATTCTTTTCTTTAAACTTTTGAAGCACTTTAATCTGCAGCCGAAGACATTCTTCAGATTCCCTCAGATGCAATTTGGCATTTTTCTCCATGACAAACATTCACTATCCCATCAATTAAGGAGCAATCAGTGATATTAGAACACATTGAATATAGTTATACATTCTACATGGAAGCACAATATCCTCTTGATTTTTACATCCAACAGTTAAGAAAATGTTATTTCAGCTATTTCCTCTAATAGGCTGTGCTGTATATTCAATTGCCTTCTTTCTTTTATGATTGTTCAAAGGAAACAAGACAGTAAGAATACAGAGCACAGGGTAAGTGCAAGACAAATAATTTTGAGAGGCACTGAGCTCCAAAGAGAATCCTCATCCAAGGTCATTAATGATGATTAAAGAAAAATAAAATGATAGCTTCAACTTAAATAATTCTTAATGACAACACATTAAAGTCTGTTAATGCAGTTTAAGCCTCACTTATACCAATTAACAAGATAATTGCAAAGGAAATTCCTATTTTTTCCTGTGGAAAAAAAATCACCATATTTGTCATGGTAAAAGGTAAGGACTTTGATGAATATAGAACATCATTTTCTTTTTTCTACATTTATGTTTACTAATATAGATGCATCAGTTAGGGTTTTATAGCTTGTCCCATTATTATCACTTGTCAAACGAAAACCAGAATTAAAATGTAGCTACTGTGATATTTATTACCTTCCTCTAACCCTAGAAAGGATTTAAGAGCAGGGAATCATCAGAAGCTTAAGGATTAAATACGCTCATTTTCAACACTGATTTCATATTCTCTCTCAAATGACCCTAGTCCTCATACCTCAGGTTCTACTATCAAGTTATTTTAGACTATCAAGTTCACAAAATGGTATTAATCACCCTCTCCATTTCACTGCACATTATCAGTATCTGTGCAATGCCTTTCTCTTCTTACTTGGCTACTTTTATTTTATTATTTTTTCCATTCATCTGTCATCTTCATCTCTCTCCCACTCTTGTATATTTAATATGTACTTACTAGTCTGTCATTTCTGCTTATTTAGATACACGCATATCCTTAAAAATAAATGTAGTATTGTTTTCTAGGTGTGTGCATTTGATCTCCTTGACAGATATTCTCTTATAAATCTCATAGTTTCCTTTTTCCCACTTGTCATGACATTTAAATATCCACCTAGCTACATATTAATATAGAATACTAATTCTTAGTGCTGCATGTAACTTAATTATATGTCTATCTCTCACTTTACTTCCCATTTACTTCCTGATAGACATTAGGCTCCCTCCATTCTTATTACCACAAACACTGCTATAAAAAGTATTCTTAGTGACAGTTGCAAAAGACCTCGCATATAACTACATCATAGAGAGTGTGTAAGTATGGTTAATTTACCAAGTACTTCCAGGTTGCTCTCTGGAATGATTGCACCAGATAACTCTCCCTTAAGCTGTGTGGGAGGTTTCTTATTTCCCAACATCCTCACCATGACTTAATATTATTAGACTTTCTAATTACTATTCTAATTTGCATTTTTTGATTAGTAGTATGGGCAAATAACTCTTCAGGTGCTTATTAGCCCTCTGGGTTTCTCTATTTATTTATGTGTTTTCTCTTTTGACAGTAGAATGCAAACTTTATCGGTGCTATTATTGACTTCATCTTCTTTCCTGTTTGGTTTTATTAGAAACTTATCTAATTAATCTTTTTAAAGAAAAACTAGCTCTGGATTTTTACAACAATGCCTGGCACATGGATGTTCAATACATATTGACTGAATGATGAATAAGTGAACACATGACAAATGAATGTCTTTTGCTGCATAATAAACAGCTGCAGAACTCAATGGCCCAAGAACAAATGTTTATTCCTCTCATGGGTGTGCAGACTGGTCTGCTGTACATTGTGGCTCTGCTGAGATCTACTGGGCTGGGCTCCAGCCTGAAGTTTGGTTGAGGTCGGTGATGAGGAGAAACTCTCCTTTAAGATTTTAAAAATATGTTGCTTAATAGGTTCCACGTTTTAAATTGCCTTTCTTTAAAGTATAAGAAATAGTACAGAACATTTACAACCCAGGAAGCCTAACAAAAAACCTTGCAGGCTTCCTTGTCAAGAAAATATCTTGAATAAGATCATAATTGATTTTTTTTATTATAACTTAATATTCCCTACTTACATATTCTGACTTCCAATGTAAAGAAGACTCTCCAGGGGTGCCTGGGTGGTTCAGCCCGTTAAGCATCCAACTTCGGCTCAGGTTGTGATCTCATGGTGCGTGAGTTCGAGCCTCAGTGCTGACAGCTCAGAGCCTGGAGCTTGCTTCAGATTCTGTGTCTCCTCCCTTGCTGCCCCTCCCCCACTCTCTCTCTTTCTCTTTCTCTCTCTCTCTCTCTCTAAAATAAATAAACATTAAAAAAAAAATTTTAAGTAAAGAAGACTCTCCAATATGCCAAATTGTTTTACTACAGACTGTCTTAGTCTCTAGGAATATAACATCTACCCAAGGTTTGTTATAAAAAGAGAAAACAAGTAAAGCATGTTTCAGGCATTTGTATGCAAGTCATCAAATGTGAAGGCATATCGCTATTCTGCCAGTATGCACGACCATACCAGTTGGTAACATTTTGACACAACTCCATTGGTAAATTGGCTCTACCCTGAGTCCCTCCCCACTGCCTCTCCACTGCCCCAGCCTGACCCAAATATACTCCTAATCCCCAGGTGAAAAAGCACAGCCCCCTCCCAGGACGTGCTGCAGCACTTCAGCTGGTGTCTGCACTGATTGGTCAGTGCACTGTGCTATACTGTCTAAATATTATTTTATTTTTCAAATGCTTATTTATTTAATTTGGGAGAGAGAAAGAGAGAGAGTGGGGGGAGGGGCAAATAGAGAGGGAGAGCTGGAGAAGACTAAGCAGCATAGAGCCCAACATTGGGCTTGATCTCAAAACCCTGGGATCATGACCTGAGCCAAAATCAAGAGTCCAATGCTCAGGGTACCTGGGTGGCTCAGTCAGTAAAGCATCCAACTTCAGCTCAGGTCACGATCTCGCAGTTTGTGAGTTGGAGCCCCACATCTGCTGTCAGCACAGAGCCTGCTTTGGATCCTCTATCTCCTCTCTCTGCCCCCCACCCTCAAAAATAAATATTAAAAACAAAAAAAAGTCTAACTCTTCACCAACTGAGCCACCCAGGTGCCCCTACTTATTATATATTTTAAATATCACCTCCGATTGGTAGGATATAGTGCATATTCACATGTACAACTTGAATTGTAAATAAATTCATGGTAGGTGTTTTTGGCCTTTGTTCCTCCGATAAATACACACATATACATGTGACAAGTATGACACGTATGCTTACTCTCTGGAACCTCTGGGGTAAAGAAAACAGTCCAGTCTTGCTTTTCCCTAAAGTTGTTTGTATTAAAGATGCCTCTGGCAGTTTCTCTTCCAAACACAATGCAAAGCTTTGCTTCTTTCTTCCTTTCCACTCCTAGTTACCATCTGAATTCATTCCTTTTCTTGATCAAACACTTCCTCCTACCGTGTTTTCAAATAGTATCTTTGTGTGTCAGCCTTCTGAGGTCTTGTGTATCTTACAATAACTTATTCAGCCTTACATATAATTAATTGGATAAAAAGTTCTAGCTTCCAAGTTCTCTTATTTCAACACTTTCTCTGTGCTCTTTCTATCTACAAACTGATATTATTCTTTTTTCTTAATGTTTATTCTTTTTTTTTTTTTTTTGAGAGACTGAGAGACAGAGCACAAGTGAGGGAGGGGCAGAGAGAGAGAGAGAGAGGGAGACACAGAATCCAAAGCAGGCTCCAGGCTCTGATCTCTCAGCACAAAGCCAGATGAGGGCTCCAACTCAGGAACCATGAGATCATGGCCGGAGTCGGAGTCGGACGCTTAACCTACTCAGCCCAAGTGCCCCTATTATTTTTTAATCTCTCAAAATTCTGTCACTATGTCCTTTTTAATTATTATTATTTAGTTTATTTATGTATTTTGAGACAGACAGAGACAGTGTAAATGGGGGGAGGGACAGAGAGAGGGTGAGAGAGGCAATCCCAAGGAGGCTTCGTGCTGCCATCACAGAGCCCCATGCAAGGCTCAGACTCACAAACTGTGAGATCATGACCTGAGTTGAAACCAAGGGGGACACTTAACTGACTGAGCCAAACAGGCACCCCTGTCACTGTCTTAACTTCTCTTAGTTTTTCAGTACAACTTTGTAACTTCCTTTGTAATTTCCTTCTGGAAATTTTCATTGACCTGATCTCACTGCTTACTAATTTGTTTCAAGAACATTCAGTCTGATAAACAGTATCCACAAAACAGTAGCAAGGTATATCTGATAGTGCCTTTACTGTATTATTTCATCTAGCAGATTTTTCATATTCAATATCTTCAATTGGTCCTTCATAATTGATTTTCCTGATTCATGTTTCTAATGTTTTCCTTTAGTTCTCTATTATTTATTATGCTTTTTAAAAATTCTTATTTGGTCTGATCCATTCATTTGGTTTCCTCTTTTAAAGATTTATCCATTTGCTTACTTTCTTTTCATAGTACTTTCATTCCTTCTACTTTGTTATTTTTTTCCTGTGTCCCTTAGGATCTGGAGTAATATCTAAATGATTTAATAACCAAATAGCATGGACACTAATCCTAATAGAATATTGAACTTATTGGAAGAGATAGATGCCCACTATAACTACCTGATATAGTCTCAATGCTGAATGTTAGCCTAATGTGGGACTATCAGCTACCTTTGCTAGTTATACGTACCATCATATGCTGATTAATATCTCCAGATTGCAGAGTTCTTGGTACTTAGTTAAGTACCAAAACTCTCTGCCCAATGACCTAATTCTGATGTTGATTTGTCCTAAGTTGGTTGGTAGCATATTTTTGAAATCTTCTCCCTGCAATAATTAAAATTCTATTCACATTTTATTATGAACAAGATTTTTTAAGATCATAAAACATTTAAGATGTTAAAACACTTTCAAGAAAAGCCTGCAGTTATGAATATTCTGTTTATTATCCGGCAAGGGTATTCTTTTTATTTCCAAATTAGATGACCTGACCCAATGTCAAAATTGTAATCATGGATTATTTCACATAGTGTGTTTGTTTGTTTGTTTGTTTGTTTGTTTGTTTTGTTGAGAGAGAGAGAAAGGGGGGAGAGGGGGAGAGGGGGAGAAGGGCAGAGGGAGAGAGAGAATCTTAAACCCCATGCAGAGCTCAATCCCATGACCCTGGGGTCATAACCTGAGCTGAAATCAAGAGTCAGAAGCTCAGTGGACTGAGCCACCCAGGAGTCTCCAGAGTTTTTATTTATGTCAAAATTTAACAAAACAGTGGTGAGCTTTATTTGACACTACAACACTTACTGTTCTCTTTTAAAATATTTGGCTCTAACACTCAAGTGTCAGACTATTGCTTCTTAGGAACTTGCTTTCAATTAGCCTATCTTGCCACTAGATGGAGAGTGATGACCTGTGTACAGTCTTGTGTAAATAGCCAGCCTTAAAGACAGCTATTTAGGGGTAATGCATATGTATGGAGTCTTGTTTCAATCTAGCAAAAAATTAATATTCTAGTTTCAAGGGTGGATTTAAAACAAGTTCTTTCCCCTCTAAATCACTACATATGAATAAAACAAGGCTTCTTTTTAATTCCTCCTCTAAATCACTCTATATTTATGTGGGAAGAAAAGGGAGAATTGTTAGCCCCAGGCATAGTAAGTAATCAATCAATTGATGGATCGATCAATCAATCTCTTAATATTTCAGTCTGGATGCTGTACATGCTGCCTGCTAGGAGAAAAAGATGTGTGAACTGTTGTCCTGACAGGCCAAGGGGTCCCCAGAATTGATCCAGCCACATTAATCAGGAAAGGATAGTGACTCCATCAGCCAATTCTAGCAGATGGAATGACAGCTGTCTGTTTGGACCTTTCAGGCCTTCCTGAATGAAAGAGCTCTTCCTTACAGAACTTCTCTCCTTTCAGAACTCTTACTGTTAGTGGCAAGACATTCAGAGCCTGGACTCATGCACAAGTAAACCACAGACCTCATCAAATAATACTGATAGATATTCAGACACTTACCATTCAAGTCTAGCATTTCCACCCAAATTGAGGTGACTGCATCATAATCAAGTTACATACTCTTACTTTTAAGTTAAAGCCTATAGGCTCAATGAAGTTTAATTTTAGAGACAGTAAAAGAAGAAACTTTCCTTAATACTTACTTGAAAGACAGACAAAGGATTGTCTACCTACCAATAACAGGGCTAAAGTAAGAGGTCACTAGATCTTAAAGTTACAATAAACATCCAAAATTTGTTTGGATGAGCAAAACAAATGTTACATTTCTCATTACTTCAGATAATGAATAAATGCATTGTTGAGAAATACTAGGGCAATGAGTGACTGTAATTCACTTATGGTGAGAATTAAAATGTTCAAACTCACTAGCAAAAGAAATTCTTAGTTAAGCTTTGTTTTTTGTTTAACTCTATCCCCAATGTGGGACTTGCACATTCGACCCTGAGATTAAGAGTCACATGCTCCATTGAATGAACCAGCCAGGCACTTCTGAAATTCTTAGTTTTTAATTGATGTGTCATTTTTCTTTTTAAAAGTACAAACTCATTAATCATGATTGACAAAGTTGGCTGTAAAGAATATAAACTGATATAAGTTTCCAAGAGGGCAATTTTGCAATAATTATGAAAAACTTCAACAGAATTCATACTGTTTGATGTAGAAATTTCACTTCTAGGAATTTATTTTAATTATCATAAAATGATAAATATGTATCAATATTTAAATTGTATACAAAATTGAAAATATGTATCAATCTAAAACCAAAATTCAAAGAATGGTTGAATAATTTATGATTCAGTGCTCTACTTCATATGAACCTACTTCTAATCTTTCTGTGTCTTTGAGGTTGGAAGGTAAAAACTACACTTCCCTGATGCCTTCACTATTATGGCTGTGGATGGGTTTGTGTTCCACCAGTCAGGGACACTGGATCCACAGACACAGGACTCACAGCAGGGGCTGTTTTTGGTGCTGCAAACACAACAGGAGCCTTCATTATTCTGACTGTCTCTGCCTCTTAGTTTGATGACTTCCCGGTGTCAGTGCTGCCTTGGGAATCAGGAATTAGCGGACAAGTGGAAGTTCTTATAAGAAGTTCACTTAGTTCCTGCCATTCCAAAGAGTTTAAGCCATTGCACACCCAGTAATAAATTTCTGCTTAACTTAGGTAGAACAGTCTGCAAGTGAACCATATCCAACAACTCATTATACGGTGCAATTATGACACATCAATTTAAAAATCTCATTGTTGTGAGATTGTTGAGCACGATGGTCAAGAAAGAAATCTTTGGACATTTTGCAGTGCAATTTAGCAAATTTATTTAAGTAGCACAGGGCAGGTCTTGTGGGTAGTGATGAAGTTTTGGGGTGGTGGGGGGTCCGGAGCCAAAGGCCAAGAAAGAATTCTTGAAGACATCTTTGGTGCAAAAAGGCGATTTTATTAAAGCACAGGGACAGGATCCATGGGCAGAAAAAGGTGCACTGCAAGTGTTGGGGGGGTAACCGTTTTAGGGAGTCGGGGGAGATAAAGTCTGGAGCGAGTTTCCAAAGAGACTTTCACATGCTAAAGACTTATCGGAGGCCTACCTACTTTCAAGCTAAGGTTGTTTTTCCCTCTAGCAAAGCATAACATTAAGACAGTAGGGAGTTCCTGGACTTCAGACCACAGATGGGACTGCCTCTTTCTTGTAAACTGGTGGACACTCCTATAGTTTAACCTTTGTTTATTTGTCCTTTCCTGTTTTGGGGTAGCTGGGAGTGTCCTAGGAATATCATACATGTCCCACCTGGGCGGGGGTGCCGTTAGCCTGGGCTTTGCCCTCTGCTTGCCTCACACTCCCTCATCAGGTAGAAAGAGCTGCACTTTTGCTGTATGTAGCTAGTGCTTATATGCTTAGTGTTCAAGGGGGCGGGGATATGCAGGGAGTATTAGATCTTAAATGTCTTCTTCAAATTTCTACTCGTAAAACTACTTTCGGAAGATTTCTCTGGTGCTTATCATTCAGTTCCATATTAACTATCAATGAGATTACGTAAACAGTCATGAGACCCTTTAAGACTGTAGCAACCAGTACATATTTGATCCTTATCGGATCTATGCAAGCTATAGGTCAGCCTTCTGGGCTAAAGGTGAACATTTTTCTGCTTCTATCCCTCATCAACATTGTCAAAATTAAGATTTAATGAGGTAGGAGTAAATGTCTAGCTTTTTTTTAACGGGCTCAATTTATTTTCCACTGATTTATCTATCATTACTTTCGCCAAAAACTGTTTTCTTAAAGGGCCTCTATGTCTTTAAGAGCAAACATTTAAATTTGTGTATTAAGTTCAACCTGGTTTTAGGGAAAATTACAAATGATTTTCTAACTCAGGGCACTAAAAAGATTTCCCTTCTGCTGTTCACCTTAAGCCACTATTGCTATTCTAACTAATTTCCCTCCAAAGCATTTGTTTTTAGGAGTAATGCGGGTAATCATCTGAGGGAGCCTGTCCTTCAATCTTAAAACAGATTTGCTCAAACCCACATAAACGGTGCAAGACCCGCATATCTCCTGCTTCCAATTGTTCAGCGAATTCTTGGGAAGAAATGGAAGGTGGGAGGGTGGCTTTGTTTTGTTTTCATTTTTGTTAATCCTGAACAGTGAATCTAGTGGTCTTCTGCTTGTTATTTCCATTCCTTATAGGAGGATAAGGGAACCGTACAGAAATGCCTTTCCCTCTAATATAAATTACACTTGCCTGTGTCAAATGAATTAAACAAGAAGGCCATTAGACTGAGGTGGCTCTAAATGCCCTGTGGGCCCAGGTAAGCAAACCTAACCCTAAACTGGTAAATGCCTCAAGGTTACTAGGTCAAAAGCTAAAGACAACCAATCACAAACAGCTCATTAGGCTTTAAGCTACAGACAATCAATAATTTCCTTACATTGCTTCCACTTTTTCCCTATAAAATCTCTCCCCAGCTCCTATGGATGGAGCACCCTACCTACTTTTGGCTTGGCACTACGCAAATTGAATTGATTTTTGCTCAAATAAACTCAAAATGTTTACTCAAATGTATCCGTTCTACAAGATAATTCAGTCATCGTATTTCCGTTTGAAAACTTTGTAAACCTGGGACCACACCAGTATGTTCTGAATATACTTGTAGACACCTTTGGGATAAAGACTACGCAATGTAGGGGCGCCTGTGTGGCTCAGTCAGTTGAGCGTCTGACTTCTGCCCAGGTCATGATCTCGTGCTTCCTGGGTTCGAGCCAAGCATCGGGCTCTGTGCTGACAGCTCGTATCCTAGAACCTGCATCGGATTCTGGGTCTCCCTCTCTCTCTGCCCCTCCCCCACTCGCACACACTCTCTCTCTCTCTCAAAAATAAATCAACCTTAAAAAAAAAAGACTATGCGATGTAGATCAAAGCTAAGGTCAGTCATTCAGAGGACTGACTACAAGGACTGCAAGGCAGTTTCTAAAAAAATGTCACTTATTTTTTTTCTTCAACCTCTAGAAATGACTAGAGGTAAGAGCTAATCCTGTAAGCCACTTTGTGGCCCTACCGGGTCTTTCCAGGCTGCCATGACTAGGAGGCAGTTTGGTATGCAGGCTAACATGAGATTAAGACTGGTTAGTTCTGGATTCAAGTTTGAGTTCTACATACTTTTGTTTGGCCAAATAAGTTAACCTGTTTCAGTTTCTTCATCTTTAAAAATGAGATTATATGAATATCTTCCTCACATGGTTATTACAAGGATTCGGTGAAAAAATGCATGCAATTACATTTTAGCATTTAAGAGTATAAGGTCCAGGGCACCTGGATGGCTCAGTCTGTTGAGCATCCAACTCTTGGTTTGGGGTCAGGTCATGATCCCAGGGTTGTGGCATTGCGCTCCATGTCAGGGTCCACACTGAGCATAGAGGCTACTTAAGATTCTCTTTCTCCCTCTGTCCCTCTCCCCTATTCATGCTCTCTCTCCCTCTCTTAAAAAAAGAAAAAAAAAAAAAAGGAATAAGGTCCTAGGGGTATGTAAGTGGTGAAGAATTTGGCCCAATTGAATTTATATTGCTTACAATCCTGATTCTTCTTTTATAATCATTATCTCTGTTAATGACATCTTTTAGATGCTTGTCAAGAACAGATATTATTTCCCTCTCTGAGCTACATATAATTTTGGTTCTTTTAAAATAAGCAACAAGAGGGATGCCTGGGTGGCTCAGTCCTTAAAAGCCTCTAACTTCGGCTCAGATCATGATCTCACAGTTCATGAATTCCAGCCCCGTGTCGGGCTCTGTGCTGACAGCACGGAGCCTGAAACCCACTTCAGGTACTGTGTCTCCCTCTCTGCCCCTCCACTGCTTATGCTCTGTCTCTCTCTCAAAAATAAATAAACATTAAAAAAAATTAAAATAAACTAAAATAAGCAACAAGAAGAAAATTTCAGAGCAGCAATAATGGTAGGACATGTTACACAGGGATTTAATAAGTAAATACAAGGGAAGTTTAAAATAAAATGACTAGTATTAACAAAATAAATCTCCACCTTATTTCTAGATAATAGAAGCAGTGTGAACTCTTTTCTCTTTCCACCCAAGTAAATATCTAGTCAGGCCCAAGAAGCCTGACCACTTATTGTGGGCAAAACTTTATGTCCTACTCCTCTTCCCTCTAAAAAAACAAAGCCATGGTAAAACTACCACCAATAATAACGGCAAGAACAACAACACCAATAATAAGAACAATAATGTCTGGTTTTTGAGCACTTGCTACAGTGTTGCCGGATACCACACGTGCTCTACTTGTGACACTTGCACAGTAACTCTCTGAGCTAAGTGTTCTGATTCCCACATACCCTCAGAGATTAAGACACAGAGTGGGAACATGTTCATTTGGTCAATAGCTCCTAAATGGCAGAGTCTAGATTACAATAGAGAGCCTGATTCCAGAGTCTTAAAGAGGTCAAAATTTGCAGAGTTGGGTTGCCCACAAACCAAATTACTAGATACACAGAAGCCAATAGACTTATTTTAAAATGTAAATCCGAACAATGCTGTTCTTTTGAATCACTTGAGATGCTAGCTAAAATGGCAGATTATCAGGCCTATGTCAAGCCCCTGAACATGATCTCTAAGATTAAGACTAAGAAGCTGAATTTTCAATAAAGTTTCCTTATGGATCTTATGCACAGTACAAGATTTGACTTTGGAAACTCCAAATCAAGAGGATTGAGTTCAAACTTTGTATTTTGGCACAAAAGCCAATGTCTTGAGCAGTGCCTGCCACAA
The DNA here is from genome assembly GCF_007474595.2 of Lynx canadensis. Classification (NCBI taxonomy): domain Eukaryota; kingdom Metazoa; phylum Chordata; class Mammalia; order Carnivora; family Felidae; genus Lynx; species Lynx canadensis. The sequence continues at coordinate 150,096,589 of NC_044306.2, read as the reverse complement.
AATGAATGTTCAATAAATACTCGTGAAAAAAATAAAAACAAAACAAGGAGGCAGAGAGAGGAGGAAGTGGAGAAGGTAGGACTGGCTGCTTAAACTTTAGATAAAATTAAGGCTTAAGACAGAAATAAGGAGAATAGACTAGATACCCTATAGAAATTCTGCCTGCCGGTATTAATTCTAACCTTCATTCTGCCTTCCACCTTGTCTTTCTTTCTCCAAAAGGTAACATAGCCCTGGAAAAACAAATGCAATGGTTAACTAAGTATCAATTTGACTATTTAGCTTTTGTTTTATTTTACTTATTTTATTTCTTTCGGGAGAATGCAAATGGGGGAGGGGCAGAGAGAGGGGGACCCAGGATCCTAAACTGGCAGGCTGACAGCAGTGAGCCCAATGTGGGGTTTGAACTCAGGCACCATGAGATCAAGAGCTGAGCCGAAACCTGGCACTCAGCCAACTAGCCACCCAGGCACCCCTAACTACTTAGGTTTTTAATGCTTTTTTTTCTTTCCTTCTCTTTATTATACCTTTCTCTGCTTACATTGGCATAAGAATGCTTGTTTTGGTCAAATCCCTTTAGATGGAAGCATTAATTTACAGCTTGTGTTGAGGTCCTTCATAGGCATACACAGCCACACATGCACAAAAGTAGTGGCTGCACATTCCAGTTAGCCCGCAAATTTTTTTAAATGTTCCTGAAAATGTGGCCTGAATGCTACTTCAGAAAGCCTGGCACAATTGAAATCCAAACTTACCCAAGTAAGAAGTCTCCTAATGATATTTTTAAGAGCAGTTTTAGACTCACAGTAAAATAGAGAGAAAGGTACAGAGATTTCCCATGTACCCCCTGCCTCCACACATGGGTAGCCTCCCTCATCAACATCCCCCACCAGAGTGGCACATTTGTTACAAGTGATGAATCTACATTGACACATTGTTATCACTCAGAGTCCATTGTTTACATCAGGGTTCACTTTTCACTACATTCTACAGGTTTGGACAAATGTATTTATCATTATAGTATCATGTGGAGTAGTTTCACTGCCTTAGAAATCCTCTTTGCTTCACCTATTCATCCTTCTCCCCTCTCTACCCCCCCCCCCCCCCCCCCGCAACCACTGATTTTTTTACTGTCTTAATAGTTTTGCTTTTTACAGGCGTCATATATTTGGAATCATATAGTTTGTAGACTCTTCAGATTGGATTCTTTCAGTCAGCAATATGCATTCAGGTTTCCTCCATGTTTTTTCATGGTTTAATAGCTCATGTCTTTGTAGTGTCAACTGATATTCCATTGTTTGGATGTACCACAGTTTATTTATCCATTCAACTACTGAATGACATCTTGGTTGCTTCCAAATTTTGGCAATTATGAATAAAGCTGCTATAAACCTCTATGTGCAGGTTTTTGTCTGGACATAAGTTCTCAGCTCCTTTGGGTAAATACCAAGGAGCATGATTGCTGGATCATACAGTAAAAGTATGTTTTTAGTTTTGTAGGAAATTGCCAAACTACCTTTCAAAGTGGCTATACAACCTTGCATTGTTACCATGTTAAAAAGATAAACTGAGGCATATTAAAAAATGTAAGAGTTTTTTGAGCAAAAATGAATTCAAAGAGGGCAGTGCCAAATTGGAAAGTGACTAAGAGACCTCCACTGATAGAAGCTAGGGGAAAGACACGTAGAGAAAATGTGGAAGCAAAGAAAGGAAGTTGTTTGATTGGCTATAGCTTAAAGACTAGTTGGTTGTTTGTGATTGGTTGTCCTAAGGTTTTGATTTGAAAGGCTTGAAGTGTTTACAGGCTTAGGTTTTGATTTGCTTATGAAAGCCACCATGGTGATCGCGGTGCCTCAGTTTAATAGCCTCCCTGTTTGATTAATTTAACAGAAGACAGATTCTCTATCCACGTCCAAGGGTAAAATGCAGCCAGGCCTCAGGAAGAACTCCAATTGAAAACTAGATTACTATAGGTCTAACGAGATGTGTGTTTTCCCATTTCTGCTTTTCTCTTTGCATTTGTTCTTTTTTTGTTGTTGTTGTTTATTTATTTTGAGAGAGAGAGAGAGAGGGATGCTGAGTAATATTCTATAATTGTATAATATAAATGTGTATATATAGAGATAGAGAGTAATATTCCATTATATATCTATATCTATATCTATGTCATCTATATCTATATCTACCTATATCTGATATACCACCTCTTTATCCATTGATCGATCAGTGGACATTTGGGCTCTTTCTCTAGTTTGGCTATTGTTGATAATGCTGCTATAAAATTCAGGGTGCATGTATCCCTTCAGATCAGTATTTTTGTATTCTGTGGGTAAATGAGGGTAAATACCTAATAGAACAGTTGCTGGGTTGTAGGATAGTTCCACTTTTACCTTTTTGAGGAACCTCCATACTGCTTGCCAGAGCGGCTGCACCAGTTTGCATTTCCACGAATAGGGTAAGAGGGTTCCCCTTTCTCAGCATCCTCACCAACATCTGTTGTTTCCTGTGTTGTCAATGTTAGCCATTCTGACAGGTGTGAGGTGATATCTCATTGTGGTTTTGATTTGCATTTCCCTGATGTTGAGTCATGTTGAGCATCTTTTCACGTGTCTTGGTCATTTGGATTTCTTCTTTGGAAAGTGTCTATTCATGTCTTTGCCCATTTTTTAACTGGATTATTTGTTTTTTGGATGTTGAGTTTCCTAAGTTTTTAAGATATATTTTGGATACTAACCCATTATTAGATATGTCACTTGTAAATATCTTCTCCCATCTGAAAGATTGCCTTTTAGTTTTGCTCATTGTTTCCTTCACTGTGCAGAAGATTTTTACCTTGACGAAGTCCCAATAGTTCATTTTTGCTTTTGTTTCCCTTGCCTCCAGAGATGTATCTAGTAAGAAGTTGCTATAACCGATGTCAAAGAGGTTACTGCCTGTGTTCTCCTGTAGGATTTTGATGGTTTCCTGTCTTACATTTAGGTCTTTCACCCATTTTAACTTTATTTTTGTGTATGGTGTAAGAAAGTGGTCCAGTTTCATTCTGTTGCATGTTGCTGTCCAGTTTTCCCAGCACAAGTTGCTGAAGAGATTTTCTTTTTTCCATTGGATATTCTTCTCTGCTTTGTTGAAGATTAGTTGACCATATAGCTGTGGGTCCATTTCTGGGTTTTCTCTTCTGTTCTATTGATCGATGTATCTGCTTTTGTGCCAGTACTATACTGTCTTGATAACTACAGCTTTGTAGTATAACTCGAAGTCCAGAATTATGATGTGTCCAGGTTTGCTTGGCTTTTTCAAAATTGCTTTGGCTATTCAGTGTCTTTTGTGGTTCCATATAAATTTTAATATTGTTTGTTCTAGTTCTGTGAAAAATGCTGGGATTGCATTAAATGTGTAGATTGCTTTGGGTAGTATAGACATTTTAAGAATATTTGGTTTTCCAATCCATGAGCATGGGAAGTTTTTCTATTTCTTTGTGTCATCTTTCATAGGTTTCTATAAGTTTCTATGTCTTTCATAAGTTTTCTATAGTTTTCAGAGTACAGACCTTTTACCTCTTTGGTTAGGTTTATTCCTAGGTATCTTACGGTTTCGGTGCAATTGTAAATGGGATCAATTCCTTGATTTCTTTTTCTGCTGCTTCATTATTGGTGTATAGAAATGCACCTGATTTCTGTACATTGATTTTGTATCCTGCAACTTTACTGAATTTGTGTATCAGTTCTAGCAATTTTTTGGTGGAGTCTTTTGGGTTTTCTACATAGAGTATCATGTAATCTGCACATAGTAAAAGTTTGATCTCTTCCGTGCCGATTTAGATACCTTTTATTTCTTTTTGATGTCTGATTGTTGAGGCTAGGACTTCAAGTACTATGTTAAATAACAGCAGTGAAAGTGAACAAGTCTGTCTTGTTCCTGACCATAGAGAAGAAACTCAGTTTTCATCCATTGAGGATGATATTTGCTGTGGGTCTTTCGTAAATGGCCTTTATGATGTTGAGGTATGTCCCTTCTATCCCTACTTTGTTGAGGGTTTTAATCAAGAATGGACGCTCTTCTTTGTCTTTGCTTCTTCTGCATCTATTGAGAGGATCATACGACTCTTATCCTTTCTTTTATTGATGTAGTGTATCATGTTGATTGACTTGTGAATATAGAACCACCCTTGTAAGTCAGGAATAAATCCCACATGATTGTGGTGACTAATTCTTTTAATGTACTGTTGGATTTGACTTGCTAGTATTTTGTCAAGAATTTTTGCATCCATGTTCATCAGGGATATTGGCCGGTAATTCTCTTTTTTAGTATGGTCCTAGTCTGGTTTTGGAATGAACGTAATGCTGCCCTTGTAGAATAAGTCTGGAAGTTTTCCTTCCGTTTCTATTTTTTGGAACAGTTTGAGGAAGAATAGGTATTAATTCTTATTTAAATGTTTGGTAGAATTCCCTTGGGAAGCCATCTGGCCTTGGACTTTTGTTTGTCGGGAGATTTTTGATTACTGATTCAATTTTTTTGCTGGTTATTAGTCTATTCAAGTTTTCTATTTCTTCCTGTTTCAATTTTGTTAGTTGATATGTCTCTAGGAATTTATCCATTTCTTCCAGATTGCCCAGTTTGTTGGCATATAATTTTTCATAGTATTCTCTAATAACTGTTTGTATTTCTGTGGTGTTAGTTGTGATCCCTCCTCTTTCATTTGTGATTTTACTTATTTGTGTCCTTTCTCTTTTCTTTTGGATAAGTTAGGGGTATATCAGTTTTATTAATTTTTTCAAAGAACCAGATCCTGGTTTCATTGATCTGTTCTACTGGATTTTTGTTTGTTTGCTTCTATATCATTTATTTCATTTATTTCTGCTCTAATCTTTATTATTTCTCTTCTGCTGGCATTAAGCTTCATTTGTTGCTCTTTTTCCAGCACGTTTAGGTGTAAGGTTAGGTTGCATGTTTGAGATTTTTCTTCCTTCTTGAGGTCGACCTATATTGCTATATACTTCCCTCTTATGATTGCTTTTGCTGTATCACAAAGGTTTTGGGGCATAATGTTTTGGTCTTATCTGCTATTCAGTCCACATTATGGTCAAGAAATGTTTAGCTTTAAACATTCATGTTATAGCTTCAGTCACGCAGAGAAAATGATTCCCACTCTTATTCCTGAATTCCAAATCCTGAGAGAAGTGACTTTGGACTTGTTCCTATTCCTACTTCATTTTCCTTAGCTGTGGCCAAGAGGTAACTATAACATACAAAAATGGGTACCGAGAGCTGTTTATCTGAGGGGCAGTTAAGGGCAGTAGGGTGCTGGAGCTGTCTTGTTATTGTTAGATTTTTAGAATTCTCAGAAATTCTGCAAGCTGGTTGTTTAGCACAGGTATTATTAAAAGTTAGATTATATAAAGGGATAGTTAAGTATATTATATTAAAAACAAAAGTAACAAATTCCAAAACTCACTATTTCCTAATTTTTCAATTAAAATTTAGTATTCCCTATGTTCTTGAGGTTATTTATGTTTACAACCATTGCTTCTGCAGAGTGGAAATAATATATAATGGTATTACTGCATACTTCTCAACTATGTATTCAATGATGTGATGTCTCATTGGTAGCTTGAAATAGGTGATAGTGGAAATATTTATGCCACAGAAGTTGGCAAACACTAGAAAGAAGGTTTCTGTTCTGGAGAGCCAGTTGTTAAATATTTGCCAGCTCACCCCTGGTTAAAGGAGTCAAGATCCCCCCTTACCTTACTGTCTACTACTTCTACTGTACTAGAAGATAAATTCCTTCAAACTGGTATGACAGAATTGATTCCAATACAATAGTTTCTTCTATGAATTGTGATATTCATAGCATGATTAGAATTTTATTGTTTATGAAGCTTCAAAGACACCCACATATAAATATATTACTTATGGTAGAATTCGTTCTTCAAATGATTGACTTCCACCATTTTTCTAATCTTATTATCAGTGGCAATAAGGATAGAGGTGAAGTGCACAGATCCTAGAATCAAAACAGGCAGGTTCAGACTCTAGTTCTGCAATTTATTAGCTATGAACTTGTATCTAGTAATCTGTCAAATGAGGGTTAAATGCAAATGCACATAAAGCATTTTTTATAGTGCTTTTATCATTACTCAGTAAATATTGAATAGCTACCTTGGGACATTATTGTCCAAGTATCAGTTGCCTTGATCTGTAGTTTCCCTAACTGTCCCAACACATATACATATGTATAAAACTCTCACCCATGTACAGCCTATAGCCTTGATATAATGGGCTTGTCCTCAATTTAGATTTTCAAGTTAGAATCTCAAATATATACTGAAAAAAATAAGTATTTTTGATTTCATTTTCATGTTTATATTCAACAAATATTGGTTGAATAGCTCCTTGTTTAATACAGTGGGAGGGTAAAGCTATAGATAGTATAAGGACCAGACATTTCTAATTTTTCAAAAGATTTAAAAAATTGTTTATCATTTGTTTTCATAAACACTTTATAAAGAATTGTACCATTTTGTCACTCAAATTGTATGCATTCCAATTGGGTTCAAAAAATAGGATGGCGGTTTTAAAGGTGAGTTACTGTTTACCAAGAGATGGCTATGAGTTTGGACACAAGGAAAACCCAAGTGTCATGGGACAACAGAACAGGCAGTGGTCACATGAGACAAACTGGGTGATATCTCAAAAAAAAATACATAAATAGTTTTCCTTTCTACAAATATACATACTTATAGAACACTGAGTAAAATTGAAGTCAATAAAAGAAAGGTAGAAAGAAGATGTCATGGTTAGGAGGCATGTTGGAATCCTTACAAGGAGCAATGAGGTGCCCAACACACAGCCTTTTAGGCAAATGCCACAAACACAAAAAATAAACAACTGGAACATAATTTGGATATAAGAAATAGCTCTGATTGCTTCATAAGTGTCACTGACTTAATCAGTAGCAAATCAGTTACTGACTTAATCTCTAGCAAATATCTCTCAGAGGTGGAAATTTCTCATTTCCTTCTCCTAGAATCAATCCATCATTATGGTGAGTTAGTGTTGTTTCATTTTTTTTTTTTTTTAACTTTGACTACTCTTTATGCCACTAACAGCACTTTTGTCTTCCATTCTTGACCCTGGAGACTTTTTTATTCGTGGTCTTTGGCTTATCTATCACTTTTTCTGTGCTTCTGCATACTTTACTGTTTGTTGTTTTTTTTTTTTTTTTTTTGAGAGATAATTGATATATAACACTATATTCATTTTAGGTGTACAATCTAATGATTTGATATATGTATATACTGTGAAATTATAACCACAATAAATTTAGTTAATGTCTATCACCACACATAGTTACACCCTTTTTTTATTGTGATGAGAACTTTTAAGCTTTACTCTCTTGGCAATTTTTAAAATTTTTTTTTTCAACGTTTATTTATTTTTGGGACAGAGAGAGACAGAGCATGAACAGGGGAGGGGCAGAGAGAGAGGGAGACACAGAATCGGAAACAGGCTCCAGGCTCTGAGCCATCAGCCCAGAGCCCGACGCGGGGCTCGAACTCACAGACCGCGAGATCATGACCTGGCTGAAGTCGGACGCTTAACCGACTGCGCCACCCAGGCGCCCCTCTTGGCGATTTTTAAATATGCAATACAGTATTATTACATATAGTCACCATGATGTACATTACATCCTTAAGACTTTTTTGTCTTCCAACTGGACTGGAAGTTTGTACGTTTTGACCATCTGTCCTTATTTTTCCTACCTTCTCATTCCTTGCATCTGGTAACCATTAATCTGTGCTCTGTATTGATAAGTTCAGCTTTTTTTTTTAGATTCCACATATAAATGATATCATACAGTATTTGTCTTTCTTTGCCTGACTTATTTTATTTTATTTATTTTTTATTCTTTTCAATGTATATTTATTATTGAGAGACAGAGACAGAGTACGAGTTGGGGAGGGGCAGAGAAAGAGGGAGACACAGAATCTGAAGTAGGTTCCAGGCTCTGAGCTGTCAGCACAGAGCCTGACATGGTGCTCAAACTCACGAACTGTGAGATCATAACCTGAGCCGAAGTTGGACACTTAACTGAGCCACCCAGTGGCCCGTATTTTATTTATTTTAATAGCATAGTGTCTCAAAGGTCCATCCATGTTGTTGTAAATAGTAGGATTTTCTTCTTTTTTTATATAGCTGAATAATATTCTATTGTGTACACACACACACTTATACCCCATGTTTTATTTATCCATTCATTAATCCATGGACCCTTTGATTGCTTCTCCATCTTGGCTTTAGTAAATAATGCTGCAGTGAACATGGAGGTGCAGATATCTTTTCAAGATAATGTTTTCATTTCCTTCAGTTAAATACCTAGAGGCAGAATTGCTGGATCGTATGGTAGTATTATTTTTAATTTTTTGAGGAACCTCCATACTGTTTTCCATGGTAGCTGCACCAATTTACGTTCCCACCAACAATGCATAAATGTTCCCTTTTCTCCATATCTACCCAACATTTGTTATTTCTTGTCTTTTTGATAATAACTATTCTATTATGAGGTGTGAGGTGAAACCTCATTGTGATTTTGATTTGCATTTCCCTAATGATCAGTGATGTTGAGCACTTTTCCATGTACCTGTTGGCTATTTCTTTTGGAGAAATGTTTTTTTCAGTTCCACTGCCCATTTTCAGTTGGACTGTTTTTTTTTTTTTCTTTTTTCTTCCTTTCTTCCTTTCTTCTTCTTCTTCTTTTTCTGCTTCTGCTTCTGCTTCTCCTTCTATTGAATTGTATGCATTTTTTAAAATATATTTTTAATGTTAACTCCTTATGAGATATATGATTTTCCCATTTCATAGGTTACCTTCTTATTTTGTTGATAATTTCCTTTACTGTACAGAAGCTTTTTTAGTTTGGTGTAGTCCCACTCACTTATTTTTGTTTTTGTTGCTAAATCCAAAAAGTTATTGCCAAGACCAATGTCAAGGAGCTTACCGCTATGTTTTCTTCTAGGAGTTTTATGGTTCAGGTCTTACATTCAAGCCTTTAATCCATTCTGAGTTGATGTTTGTGTATGGTATAAGATAGGTGCCCAATTTCATTCTTTGGCAAGTGGACATCTAGTTTTCCTAGCAGCATGTGTTAAAGAGACTACCCATTCCCTGCTTTTTTGTTTATCTGTTTTTTAAAAGTAACAAATGTTTATTTAGAAATGGATAAGTAATACAAAGTCTCCTTCCTTATTGCTTCTTCCTCTCCTTTTGAGCAAAAGAGACACAGATGGGGAATGTAGGAGAGTGGTAGGTGGAGAGGGACATAAGGATTGGCTCCCCACATTCTCTTCCCTATTTCCCATGATGACATCCTGTTGGGCAGAGGAGAAAAAAACAGGCTCCAGCCCCAGGTGTATCTTATGGCTATCCAGAGGACAATGTCCACACGGCCAGGCAGCTGCAGCTGGGCTCAATGAAACTCTGTAACGACGAAAGAAGCTGGCAAGGGAATAGGATGGAGCAGGGGAGGCTACATATTTACCATCCCTCCTTGAAACAGAGTCCAAGCAGTGATCCAGCTGTCCCCAGTACCTGAGTGACCAAGCACCACCTGTGGGTGCTGTCTCTGGCTAAGAGGGGGAAAGTGTAGGAGGACTGTCTTTCAGCTAAAGAGACCTAAATTTGTACCCATTCAAAGGGAAGGAAGGGGGGAAAAAGCAGCATTTTTAAAAAAAGAACTGAAAAGTAGAACACCATCAGGTACAGTCCTTGAATTTCCCAGACCTGGGCAACCTCAGAGCTGGAGAACTGAGCTGGGCTCAAACCCTGGGTCTTTTCTGCTTCACAGATTTAATTCTGTGGAACCATAGGTTTCTAGGTTTTTCTTTTTCTCTGGGCTAGTCCAAGTGTGTCATGAGAGGGTCTTAGTACCTTAAGTCCCTTTTACTTTTAGTCTTGTGCCTTTCACAGCACTTGCTACTGGTTTTGTAGAACTCCCGAGTTCCAGCTCCCCAACTCGCTCCAGCTCTGTCAGCCTGGATTCCTATTATAGCCCCCCAAAACAAGCAAAATACTGAGAATGAATGACACTGAAGCAGAGACACTGGTATTCAGGGGCTGTCCCTGGGTTCTATGGGCCCTATGTCCAAGTACACACGTTGGAGCATTTGAGCTTCAGCATAGGAGTTTTGGGGAACACAATTCAGTCCATAGCACGACCCTACACTAGAATGAGCAAATTGAGGATGGGGTTACCAGAACCCAGATAGGACAGTATTGACTGCTAGGAATTGGGGCTGTGGATACAGGGACAGAGCTGACCTCTGGTAACCCTACATGAAGGGAGTCATGAAAATCAACAGTTCATTTCTTACTTTCCTCCTATTTTCAGATCTCATGCTTGTGCCTTCCATTGTTTGAAATCAACCAAAACCAAGGAAGGGAACCAACTGGGCAGTCCATATGCATCAGCTTTCTAAGGTACAAAGTAGGGTGGAGAGTGTGAAAAATGGGTTAGGACAGCCAGAGATATACAGCACATCCCTGTACCAAGATGCTATGAAGAAAAGAGAAGGAAAAAAGGGAAAAAAGCAAAAACCCTAAAGACAAAACATTACTTAAAAGAAACTTATCTTCTCAGTAAAATAAAGAAAACAGTAATGCCTCTGGGGTTAGATGAATTGAGGTAAAATATAGCCAGCATTCAGAACTGACCAGCACAGAGTCAGTACTCAATAATGTGAGCTACCAATATTATTGAGAAGTAAGCAGAACAGTTTTGGAAGCCCAGATTTCTTTAAACATCCAAGGAGTAGATAATTATTTTTTTTAAAGCTGTGCAAAACTTTGTGTTTTTTTTAATACTTATATTTTGAAAATCTGTTTCCTATTGTGAGAATTAAATCAATATAATTTCTGTTAAAGGAGGCAAGGCTGCCTTCTGTGGGATGCATAAAAACTAAAAGAAACTTGATGTTGACATATGGATGCAGGAAAAAGTGTTCAGGTACCTGGTTTCAAATCAGAAGATTAATACATTTCAAAATGTAAAATGCCCTCAATATTTAAATAGTATTCTTATTTTTATCGAGTTTTTTCTATTTAAAAATATAATTTTGCTCTTATTAAAAATGTTTATTGAATCTGATTCACAAGCTGGTTGTGAAGTTTAAATGACATAATACATGTGAAAGGTGAGTTCTAAGTAAATGCTAGTCAAGCGTTATTTTAAGACTATAATATGCTGGATTGTGCCGGCGAGAACTTAGTGCTACACCAAGAACTCTGCTGCATACATTCAATAGTTCAGCAGCATTTACTGTGGTATATAGTTAAGGTGATCCTTTTTCGTTCTTTGGCAGTTCCAGAAGAGCCTTCAAGCAATTCTTTACCAGAAAAGACCTAGTCTTACTAGGAACCAGATATGAATTCAGTCAAATTCTAGAAGGGGGTGCAGAACACATATTTAAATATACTTAATGATTCCCATCAAGCTATCTTTGAATTTTTATACTACTACTTTGGATGGGTTCAGGACATTCCCTGTCTAAAGCTTTGCTTCTGATTCTCTTTTCTAGCTTTCTGCTCTCCTCCTGAGGATTTTCAAGTCCTTTGGCCTTTCCTTTTTCTGGTCAGGCCAGAGAGACCGATTTTCCCTTGAAAGGCCTTTTTTTTTTTTTTTTTTTTTAACTTTGTTTTCCCCCAGCTTTGTTGAAGTATAATTGACAAATAAAACTTGTATATACTTAAGGTGTACAATGGGATATACATATATATTATAAATGGTTATCCTAATCAAGTTAATATATACACATCCATCACCTCACACAGTTATGCTGTGTTTGTTTGTTTGGGTGTGGTAAGAAAACTTAAGATCAAGTCTCTTAGCAAATTTCAAGTATACAATAAAGTACTGTTTTTTAAAATATTTGTTGATTTTGAAAGAGAGTGAGTAAGAGAGTGCATGCTTATGAGTGGGGGGAGAGTGCATGCTTATGAGAGGGAGAGAGAGAATCCCAAGCAGGCACAGAGCCTGACTCGGGGCTCAAACTCACAAACCATGAGATCATGGCCTAAGCTGAAATCAAGAGAGTTGCTTAACCGACTGAGCCATCCAGGTGCCCCTACAATAAAGTGCTATTAACTGTAATCACCATCCTGTATATTAGATTCCCTGAACTTATTCATCTTGTTACTGAATGTTTTTAGCTCTCCTACTAATATTGTGTTCTGTTATGCTAAACTTCTTGATTGTGTTATTTTATAAAAAGACAAACTTACAAGGCTTAAGTGAAGATTACTTTCAATTACTATTTAGCTCTGATAGGATAATTATGGATTAGGGAAAATGGCATTTTGATATAACCTCAATTTTTTTGGCTGTTTCTCTTGCTCTTTCTTTAAAATTATTACAGAAAATCTCAAATATATTTTTTAAAAAGTAGAGAGGAGAATATGTCTGTCCATCACCCATCTTCAGCCCATGAGCAGACTTGTTTTATATATGACCCCCATCTATAACCCCTGCTCTTATATAGTGTATTTTGTAGCAAATTCTAGATACCATATCATTTTATCTGCAAATATTTTAGTATGTGTCATGAAATTGAAAGAAGTATTTTTTCAACTTAACTTATTATAGCTAAAAAAATTAACAGCAAGTTTTTAAAATTATAATTCAAAGTTTTCAAAGCTTGTTGATAGGTACATGTGAGTATGAGTATATGTATGTGTGTGTACTCATGTATTCAAATTAGTCCCTAAATAAGGTCCAAGGTATTAGTTTCATAGAGCTGCTGTAATGAAGTATGAGAAACTGGGTGGCTTAAGACAATAGAAATTTATTCTCACAGATCTGGAGGCTAGAAGTCTGAGTCCACTCCTGGAGGGAGTGGAGGGGGAGGAGGAGGAGGGGGAGGAGGAGGAGGGGGAGGAGGTTATTTATGCTCCTTCTGAAGCCTGTAGGGGAGAATCATTCTTTGGCTCATAGCTTCTGGTTTTTGCCTGTTACCCTTGAAGTTCCTTGGCTGCATCACCCAATCTCTGTCTCTGTTGTCACATGTTTCCTTGTGTGTCTCTATTACAGTGTCTCTTTTCCTTTTATATGAACACCAGTCATATTGGGTTAAGGGCACATTCCACTTTACTATTACCTTATTTTAATGAATTACATATGAAACAACCCTATATCAAAATAAGTTTGCATTCTGAGGTACTTCAGGTTAGATCTTCAAAATATTCTTTTGGGGGACACAATTCAACCTATAACATTCATGAATTATAATTGTTTTATATTTTTAACATTTCTTATAATACTCCTGTAGAGTTTCTTTTTTTTTTTTTTTAACGTTTATTTATTTTTGAGACAGAGAATGAACGGGGGAGGGTCAGAGAGAGGGAGACACAGAATCCGAAACAGGCTCCAGGCTCTGAGCTGTCAGCACAGAGCCCGCCCGACGCGGGGCTTGAACTCAAGGACCTTGAGATCATGACCTGAGCCGAAGTTGGTCGCTCAGCCAACTGAGCCACCCAGGCGCCCCACTCCTGTAGAGTTTCTTATTGCTAATGGTATTTGCATGGGATGGCTTAAAATATTCACCTGTGCTTTGCCTATTCTCTGGAGCATGATTTTTCAGCATGAGCACTATTGGCATTTGGGTAAGATAGTTCTTTGTTAGTGGGTAGGGGTGTGTGTGGGAGTTTTATAGGTTTGTGTGCCTTATAGGATGTTTAACAGCATCCTCGGCCTCTACCCATTACATGCTAATAGCGTGTCACACCTCTGTTGTGACAACCATAATTTTTTTTCAAAAATTGCCAAATATCCCACGGGGGCAGAATCATCCCTGGTTGAAAAATGCTGACAGACATTCTCCTGGGTTTCGTTTTTTGGCAAGATTATTTCATAGATAATGTGTTTCCATCAAGAGGCACATAAGATCTGATTCTTTGTTATGTAAATTAGTAGCCTTTAATAATCATTGCCTTGATCTGTACTTCATTAATGGTTGTAAAATTCTAATGTCCTAGTTCTGTGATTTTTCACTCTGGCCATGTATTAGCTGTAATTCTTCCACAGAGAAACTTTCCTTCATCAATTATTTGATTGGTAACCCCAAGATACAGTTCTAATTGGAAACAAGATCTATGAAGATTTCTCTTTGTTTACCAGTTTTCAAAATAATGAACTTTTTCCCTAGCATTATCTGAAGAGGACTGAGGGGTTTTTTGGAACTATTAGGGAATTTATGGATTGAAACATATTTCAATGCAGTTTTATCTTCACCTGTGCTCAAAATGGCTCATACTTGGCCATTGGCCACTTGGCCATTGGCTTTAGTTAGCAACTCTTCTGAGTAATTTTGACAGGATCCTAGAATTCTTTGATTACTGCTTTCTGGTATAGCAAGATGTCGCAGGTTCATATTGTACATTTGCCGTCTCTAGATCCGTATTCTTTAAGACTTGGGACTGAGTCTCCCTTACTCCTCACTCTATATAACCTTCCCAGAGCAAAAGAATCAAACTGCCTCCATCCCCCTCCACCCCGCCCCTGAGTCCACACACTTGATACATAGACACTTCAATCAGTAATATTGGACAGGGGTAAGGCAACTGAGAGTGGTGGTGGAGGTCATGTCTAATTGAAAAGTGTCTGATTGAAAGCATTACACTTCAACAAAACCATACAGACACTGTGTTGGTTCAAGGAAAGTCTTAGATCAGCAAGCACCAATTTGTAACCTGCGTTATAGGACCTAGACTTGGCCTGATTTAATGTTGAATATTGTGAAAAATATGTCTCAGAGACCCTAGATTTTATTGTCTTCCTTTGAAAGTGTTGATCACTTTGAAATTATGTATGCTTGGTTTTACATTTTGCAGGTGTGAATTTTTAGACAGCCTGAGGTGTTTTCATTCTACCCTCTCGTGGGCTCAACCTCGAAATTCTCTCTTCTTAAATCTTGTACTGCTTTTGTTTTACGCTAGGTCCCAATTAGGCTTTTACTCCTAAGATGTGGGCTGTCCCTCAAACAATATCTCAGTCACTTGCCTTCTCATTATCCATTATCTGGACTCCAGCTCATTGGTGTTTTCTTTGGATCCTTGACCATAACATGGCTTCTTTCTCCCTCAGAGCCTTTGTATGTGCTGTTCTCTGCCTGGAAGACCTCTTATCTCCACCTCTTACTAGGTATCAGTTTCAACTTCAACTCCTCACCAAGGCCTTTCTAGTTTTTCTCATAGAAAGCTCTCCTCCCCAAGCTGGCCTTACCATAATAGCCTCTTACTTGTTTCTTGCATAGAATTCATCACGTTTTTTAATTTGTTTACTTATGCTTTGTCTCCCTAACTAGAATGTAGAGTCCAACTTCTTGAAGAGAGAAACAAGATTTTATACTAAATATATTTCTTAATACCAGAGTCTGTAACAATATTTGGGACTGAGTAGCATTTTAATGAATACTAGTTGACTGAATTAATAATTGAGTAGGACATTATATAACTTATTTATTTATTTATTTATTTATAAAGAGAGCACATGAGAATGGGGGAGGGACAGAGAGAGAGAGAGAGAGAGAGAGAGATTGGAGAGAAGAGAGAATCCCAAGCAGGCTCTGCACTGTCAGTGCAGAGCCTGATGCAGGGCTTGAATTCACAAACCACAAGATCATGACCTGAGCTGAAATCAAGAGTCGGATGCTTAACTGACGGAATCACACAGGCACCCCTATAACACTTTTCTTGATTCAGCCTTTTCTTACCTATTTAATATCAACCTGAACCAAACCATTGGTAGCTCTGTTATGTAGGACCTTTTTTCCAGAAAAACATCCTTTTATCACCTTTGCCCTTTCTCTCCTCACCTAGACTATTAATAGTCTTTTAGTTTTCAAGTAGGCTTAGTTCCTTCTCCAGGAAGCTTTCCTTGACTCTATTCTGCACCCCCACCAGTCTGAGTAACATGCCCCTGAAGGTTACAGTAACATTCTGAGTTCACTTGAGGGAGTATTATCAATTGGAGGGCTGGAGGTAAATCTCCTGAACTTGAGCCATATTAATTACTGCTACTGGTGACCTTGGACACTTCAATTTCTTACTTCACTTTCCCTGTATGTAAAATAAGGTAATATAATCTAATTGGGGTTTTGGAAGATGAAATCAGATTGTGTAGTCAAATTCTCAGAACAATACCTGGCGCACAGTAGGAACACACAATTTTCAGCAATTATCGTTAGAGTGTAATTTCTTGCTAATTTATTTCTTCCATATATTATACTGAAAATTCCTTAAAGGCAGAAATACTGTCCTGTTTACCCTTGATTCCTATGCATCTGATGATACATAGCTGAGTTTTATATTTACTGTTTTTCTTTCGTTTTTTTTTCTACAAGCCCTCTTTAAATTCTTCCCATTGACTTTTCTCAATTTGTTACAATGGCCATCAAGAGCCAAGACTCTAGATTATTTGTCTTTGAACATGCTATTTGTTTTTATATAACAATGTTACTTTCTTTTCCCTCCAAATTTCCTTCCCGCGTAAACTCAGTTACCGAGCAGTAAAGCAAAATGACATTTTCAGTCCTTTGGACCATAAACTTTATGCAAGTTTCCTTGCAGATTTTACCACATTATGTAGTTGGGTAATTTTTGGTCACTTCAGTAGTTTCAATTTCTCAATACTCTGTTTAAATCAACTGTGTACCCCAGCGCCTCAATAAATACCTAAATCAAATGTTATTACATGAATTACAAAGCTGTACTAAAGTACAATAGAATTAATTTCCCCAATTAACAGCAAAACTAGTAGGCTTTTGTGACAAGTGAGCGGGTTGCATCCTGCGCTGCCTTTGGCTAACCCTAGGGCACCAACTATGAAAGTCTATTTGGCACTAAGAGTACAAAGTGGCGGCGGCAAAGGGACCCGCCCAGATTTATCCTAAGTCTCCGATTTCCAGAATTAGGAGATCCGCGTAACAACCAGAAGCATCTTTTGTCCTCGGGAAGGTCCGTCAGTAGGCTTTTCAGGTGAGAAAACAGCGCCACCAGGGTGTACGCATCGCTACGGGGTGCTCAATAAACCGTAATTTCGGCGATCTAATCGCTGAAAAGAAGACTCAATCCGTGGACATCCGGGCTGTGGGATACGAAGCGACGTGCTGACGTTATCACGTTTCCCTTGCCCACCCCGCGTTTCTCCCGCCCCTCTCCGCACTGTGACGGTCCCAGGGAGGAACGAAGCGTAAACAGCGCAGGGCATTTCGGGAGCGGGATTGTTTCAAGCAGGAAGCAGGCTCCATTTTAGCGCCGCCCGCCGTCGCCATCTGTTTCCCTTCCCTCCCCCTACCCCCTCCCGTACCCAAGCCCCAACGGGAAGGCCGGGCCTAGGGCGCCAGAGGCTGGAGTGAAAGGAGAAAAGGGAGAAAGGGAAGAAGCGAGGAGAAAAAGGGTGAGTTGAGAAAGGTGAGCGGTAGAGGCCAAGGTGGGAAGCGCGCAGCCCAGCGGACGGACTGACGGACGTGCCCGTGCTACGGCTGCCGCGGCTGCGGCGCCCGCGCGGGTCGCGTCGAAGCGGCGGCGGCGGCAGCAGCAGCAGCAGCAGCAGCAGCGGAAACAGGAGGGGAGCAATGGCGGCCGACAGCCGGGAGGAGAAAGGTTAGTGCGGAGAAAGGTGACGGGCGGAGGCGACACTCGGGAATCGGTCGATGGAGCCGTGGTTGTCGTTGCGGGGTGGGGGTTGGGGAGGTTAGCCTGCCCCGCGCGGAGCCGATCCGTCCCAACCGAGACACTTGCACCCGCTGGAAGAGACTAGGCCTGCTCTTGCGTCCTCGATCTCCGAACCACCTAGCACTTCATCTCTCCTGGGTTTTTTTGTTTTGTTTTGTTTTGTTTTGTGTTTTGATCTAATTCTCTTCTTTTTCCGTTCTGCAGTCCTGGGCGCGGCTGAGAGGGCCTGTTCTTAGTGGCAGGCCCTTGGGTTTATTTCCTGGTAGGATTATGCGGGTGTAATGCGTATTTTCAGAACGACCCTTTCTTTTAGGCAAAATTTCGAAAATCCTTAATGCCACGGCCAAAGCTGGTAGTCTAGTAAGTGAGCATTTTTAAGAAGTGGTACAGGTGGATTAGTAATCTCGAGAAATATCTACAAGTAATTTGTGGCTCTTCCTGTTAAATAGGCAAAGTGGCAAGAATTGCCCCTCTGGTTCCTCGAACACTTGTTTTGGAAAACATGATGTTTGAAGCAATAATTATATGACTTAGACATGGCAAAAAAAAATCCTAGCCACTATTTTGATAGAAACACGTTGTGTTAGCTCCCAGAAGGTACAACCAGGAACAAATGGGTGTAATTTATAGAGAGCTGAAGGAGTAATACAGTTACAGTAAATACAGGAAAAACTGATGTTGGTAGAAAGGGATGTCCTGTCTTTTGAAAAACCGACCTCCCAAGTGCTACAGATGTTTATGTATATCCTGGATCAATACCTGTCTGGAGAGTGGTCTAGTTTAGATGCTGCTTTTAGGGTCTTTTCTAACCTTAAGATTATCATGATTGTTTTGGGAAGGTTATAGTTAACAAAAATATGGTGCTGCTGCTGCCCTGTATATACCTCACAGATCTCCTCTTCAGTGTGGCTAACCAACTTGGGGTGGGGATTTGTTGAATGGATTCTAGAGTCAAGTTGCACTAGGCCCACGATCTCTTTAGTTTTTCTCCTTAAGAGAAAGATGAGTCTTCATGCTTCATTAAACTGCTCTAGGATAGGGACAAGCTTGGAGCCTGGAGTGTGTGGAAGTATCTTTAAGAAATTGGGGCTATCTTAAACCAATTCAGTGATTAGGTTGTCGTAGTTTGACCTAAGTCTTAAAAAATGCACCCCTTTGAGAAGCACGAAAAGAATGTGAAGGTCGGGTTGCAAGGTGTTAGTGACAAAAAAGGGACTGCTTTTAATTAGTAGTAAATTTAGTTATTACAATAGATCATTTCAATCAATAAGAATTCATTCAGTCGACATTTGATTGCATCAGAATGTAATCTATGAGCTCTGTGTTGGAGTGAGTGCTGGTTGTGATCGGTAAGGTAAACCAAATACAAAATGAGTAAAAGTCCGTACTTCTCAAGGATTCATTGTTAAAATGAACACAGTTGTTAAATTAGTAATAGAGTAGATACAGTAAAGTGCATTTTGGAAGAAGAGTCATTTTTAAGTTTATTTATTTTGAGAGACAGAGAGAGAGAGAGAGAGAGAGAGAGAGAGAGAGAATCCCAAACAGGCTTTGTGCTGTCATTCAACGCAGAGCCCAAAGTGCCCATGTATCTCACGAACCGTGAGATCATGACCCGATCCAAAATCAAGAGTTGGACACTTAACCAACTGAGCCACCCAGGCGCCCTGAAAGTAGGTGATGTTTTAAAAATTGTTTTAGAGATGGATTTAATGATGAAAGTTCTTAAGAACATGTAATGCCACCTATTAGCAATACTTAGGGTAGTCATCCAACTTTTGAAAGAACTCACATTTTTGTAGTTTTTTAAAAAAATTAATTCCCATAGTGGAGTTTGTATCTCTTAAATCTTTGATATTAGTGCTTGTCTTTATAGATTAGCTCAAAGATGGTCTCTAGTGGGAAAGCTAGCAAATATAAAACCTATTGGAATTGCTTATTTAATTTTGTAATGGGAAGATTTCCAGAATAATTCATTTTGCAAATAAAGAAACTGAGTTCCAGGGTGTCTCACCTAACTTTATTTATCATTGTTACACAGCCAGAAAAAGAGCCAGACTTAGAATACCTAATTCACTCTTCCTTATACTTCTGCAAGAAAAAGTGGGAAATGAAGTATTTGTCAGTAGTTACCTTATGCAAAACATTATGAAATTATAAACTTAAGCCCTCTAAGAATCTTAGACTTCTCACAGGCCTTAAATGATTTCATGAATGATGTAAAATCTTGATGAGAAATGAATTTAAATTGCAGACGTTTGCTGTTGGTCACAGAACAGTTAAAAGACTTGGTTATAGAGTCATTGGGTTATTGGGCTTTCTACATTGGCTATGTAATAAATAGACATTAACTTCTATTATACTTCTATAATACCCATATTTAGAACCTGAAGCCTATATAACTGGACAGATTGCCAACTCCCTCTGATTCCTGTGGTGATTATTTGTCCAAAAAATAGATTTGAATGATACTAATACTTTATGAGGAATACAAATCTTTTCTATTTTAAATACTTTGTATGCGTTTTATTTCTTAAGGTCTTACGAAGTTCTCTCCGAAAAACAGTGTAAAAGTTTATCCAAAGTGTGGAAAGTGATTTACCACTTTCATAAGTAACATGTTTTTCTACATTACTGAACGGAAAGCTCCATGAGGGCTAAGAGTAGGTCTATCTTACTCACCACGTTCCTGACGTACAGTAATCATGACTCAGTGCCTTGAAGAAATGACTTGCAAGGTTGGACTTGGTTCATAACTGACCATGAGACATTTGCCTCTGCTATCCAAAGCCAAGGATTTTGTCAGTTTAAATTGTGTATGTATACACACAGTCACACAGGCAAGAGCATATAAATATGTACACACAGTTATATATACATACACATATTTTATGAACATACTTCAGCCCTGTTTATAGTGAGTCCTTAGAAAAAGATTGACTTTCTTGGTTCACTTTAGTTAGGGCTTTAGAAAGCATAGAGTATGTATTTGATAACCCAATGTATTTGTTTTACCCAAATAGAAATAGGATAAAAAAATTTAAAATACTCTCCTTAAACTTCAGATTGTACGCTTACTATGCTTAGAGCAGAAAATTTGGATGTGATGGGAAATGCAAGTCTCTACACTTCATTTAGAGGAATGACAGTTTTGAATGACAAAGTAACTGAGACTGGTCTAATGTAAAATGTAACAGAAGGGTAGGTTCCAGGAAATTTTGCTTCATTGTCAAAGCCGGCTAAAACTATATTAAATGAATTAAAAGATATAATCTACTTGGGGTTCTGTGACGTAAAACAAAATGTGTAGTATACTTAACTGGCCAGTTTTCTTTAAATACTCTAGGTCTTTGTTCCCGACCCTCAAATAAATAGCACTTTGTATCTCCTGACCCAGAAGTTTCCAGGTCCAAAACAATGGGTTGCTTTCTCAGATAAAGGTTAATTTTCTACACTGATATCCCTGGAGTTAAGGCTTGTGGCCTTCCTGGGCCAGGAATTGCAAGATTAAAGTGTAATTCTGGTATAATGGAAAGAGCACTACATTTGTATGCATAGTTGTGAGATTTTTGTTATGTCACTTCAGTTCTGTGGGCTGCATTCTGGAATTCTTGTTATATACCTAACCTTCTGTTGGTTAAAGTACTTTGAAAGCCAGTTAGATTTCCATTTTCCCATGATTATGTAAAACAAACTGGGGTACCTGGGTGGCCGTGTCGGTTGGGTTTCTGGTTCTTGATTTCGGCTTGGGTCACGATCTCTTTCAGTGGGCTCTGTGTGACAGTGTGGAGCTTGCTTGGGATTCTCGGTCTCCCTCTCTCTATCCCTAACCCATGCACGCCTGCGTGTACTCACTCATGCGCATCCTCACTCACGCACTCTCAAAATAAATAAACTTAAAAAAAATCCCCCGATAAAACAATAAAAAAGAAGTTTTGTTAGTCCTAACATCTTGAAAATTTTTGAACAAGCTTTAAAACAATGATTGTTTTTATTTTCTTTTGCCTCCTATATCCCTGGAAAACTCAGTTTGGTAATTGTGACGGTAACTGAGATTGTGCTAGTTTGCACCAGTGATGATAATGAGGTTCATATACATCATATATTGTGAATGCAAAACATTCACAGATGATTGCACTTCTACAGAGGAGTCAAGCTAGCAGCAAGCCGCTTTGTGTTATCTTTGAGACAATGTTTAAGTCCATCATTTAAATCCCCATGAAAATCTGAGTTTGGGAATCCTTGAAAATTTGGAAGATCTCTGACAACATGGTTCTTGAATTTTGTCAAGGCAGTTAATCAACTAGAGTTGAGTATGATTGTCCTCCTTACCGTTTCTACTCTTGCACAAAGTGTCATGCATATTAAGTTTATTTGCAGTTATTTAACATTGTTATTCATGAGTTGCAGGCTTTTATGCATACTAGGGTCCAGCAGATCAAGTACTTCTTTAATAGTTAATGGTAGGTGATAGGTTAAACAAAAGGAAAAGAGCAAGCACGGTCTGTGTGCAAGCAGTATTTGTAAGTGCACGTATTCATCCGGCATAAACCCAGATTGTCTCTTGCAAAGCCTTGACCTGTTACTACCTCTCTGTGTCTTAACAGAAGACTATCAGGACTGCTCCAGCTGGTTGCTTTCAGGTGAGAATCTGGATCCCTAATGACCAAATAGTCCGTTCAAAAAATGCAAGGTCTGGATTTTTATATTAAATCCTTAAAGTTTTCAAAGCAGTGTCCAAGAGCTAGATTCATGCAAGTTGTTAGGGTATAACTTTGGATGGATTTGAGTTTTAGCTGTAAATAGAAATACTGTTTAATGAGTAATTTTGTTTCGTTTGAGCTAATTCATTGTGACAAAATTCATTCTGTTGTGAAACCTTGAACAGTTTTTGAGTTTTTAAAATAGCTTTAAAAAAATACCGTATTCTTTATGTAGATTTTTCAAAAAACATTGTGAAATGCTTTATCTCATAGAAGTATATACTTCTATGAGTTATTTTTGTAGTATATGAATTGTATGTTCATGGAACTCTTAATGACATTTACTGATCTTTGTTCATTTTAGTATTAATATTCTTAGGTTGGGTGCTGTCAAGCTACTATGAAGGAATTGAATGTATATGAATATTTATACAGTATATTAGTGTATAATTTTAGGGCAAAGAGTGATTTAAAACTCTTTATTAAAGGTTTATTTAAAAAATTAAAATAAAAATTAAATTTGTTAAGGTAGTTTAAAGGTCATGCTAGAGAACTAGTGGGTGTTATTTTATGTTAGAACTATTTTTTTTTCCCAAAAGGATATGCCAGTGATGATTAGTATTCAGCAGTGGTAGTTTCTGAGAATATTTAAATAATCTTCATTTTCTTCATAATTAGTTCATTTTAGGGACGCCTGTGTGGCTCAGTCAGTTAAGTGTCCGACTCTTGGTTTTGGCTTAGGTCATGAACTCATGGTTTGAGAGCTCAAGCCCTGTGTTGGGCTCTGTGCTGACAGCATGGGACCTGCTTGGGATTCTCTCTCTCCCTTTTCCTCTGCCCTTCCTCACGTGTGTGTGCGCTCACGCGTGCTCTCTCTCTTTCTCTCTCTCTCTCTCAAAAAAACATTAAAAAAATGTCATTTATATTAGGGGTTGGCAAACATTTTGTAAAGGGTTATATAATAAATGACATTTTATGGGGCGCCTGGGTGGCACAGTCGGTTGAGCGTCCGACTTCAGCCAGGTCACGATCTCGCGGTCCGTGAGTTCGAGCCCCGCGTCAGGCTCTGGGCTGATGGCTCAGAGCCTGGAGCCTGTTTCCGACTCTGTGTCTCCCTCTCTGTCTGCCCCTTCCCCGTTCATGCTCTGTCTCTCTCTGTCCCAAAAATAAATAAACGTTGAAAAAAAAAATTAAAAAAAAAATGACATTTTAGGCTTTGTGGGCCACAGAAGGGTTTGTCATATTTTTTTGTGTGTGTCTGTCCCCTCCCCCCTTTAAAACACAACCTTTAAGATGCAGAAACCATTCTTATTTTTACCTTACTGGTTAAAAAAAGCAAGCCATAGGCTGAATTTGTTCTGCAGGCCTTAGTTTGCCAATACTGTGATAAAACCACAGATTATTGATGTCACGGAGTATAATACATAAAAATTTGTAGACCATCAAGTGAGAATGTAGTGTTTGATCCTAAAGTAAATTTCAAGATGTTACAGTGTCACTCATACAGGGCTTTCTGGTGCATTAATTGAAATTAATCTAGTGCACGTTACTTTTTAATAATATTTTGCATTTTTTTTGTGCCCTTATACTTTGTTTAAAGATTTTACTACTACTTCCCTTTTTTTAAATTTTTTTTCCAACGTTTATTTATTTTTGGGACAGAGAGAGACAGAGCATGAACGGGGGAGGGGCAGAGAGAGAAGGAGACACAGAATCGGAAACAGGCTCCAGGCTCTGAGCCATCAGCCCAGAGCCTGACGCGGGGCTCGAACTCACAGACCGCGAGATCGTGACCTGCCTGAAGTCGGACGCTTAACCGACTGCGCTACCCAGGCGCCCCGACTACTACTTCCCTTTTAATTTAACTATAGATTTTAGAAAACCTGAACTGGAGGCTTGTACCCCCAACTGTTTCTAGACAAGTGAATTTGGTCACCTGGCACTTTTGAGCTTCCTTTTCTTTATCTGAAGTAATGGATGATAAAACATACCTTAGGTGATTCATTTATGTATATAGGATATATGTAAAAGTGGTAAAATGTTAAAAGGGAAAAAAAGGAAGCATTGGTTAATATTTGTTGTGTTAAAAATTTGTAGCTACTTTAAAAAAAATTTTTTTTAATGTTATTTATTTTTTGAGACAGAGACAGCATGAGCAGGGGAGGGGCAGAGAGAGAGGGAGACACAGAATCCGAAGCAGGCTCCAGGCTCTGAGCTGTCAGCACAGAGCCCAATGCAGGGCTCGAAGTCACAGTCTGTGAATTCGTGATCTGAGCCGAGGCGGATGCTCAACTGACTGAGCCACACAGGTGCCCCTGTAGCTGTTTTTTTTTTTTTTTTTAACGTTTTATTTATTTTTGAGACAGAGAGAGACAGAGCATGAACGGGGGAGGGGCAGAGAGAGAGGGAGACACAGAATCGGAAGCAGGCTCCAGGCTCTGAGCCATCAGCCCAACGCCGGATGCGGGGCTCGAACTCGCGGACCGCGAGATCGTGACCTGAGCTGAAGTCGGACGCTTAACCAACTGAGCCACCCAGGCGCCCCTGTAGCTGCTTTTTAAAACTGCAACCAATCTCTACATTTGATTAATACACTTATTTGTTAAGGCTTTTTAAAACAATAATGACCTTTTTTTTAATAGGGAAACCATGATCTAATTTCATGCCTGAAATGTATATTGATTTAAATTAACCTGTACAGTTCATTCTGTGTTAGGTTTAGCATGTGTAAAGTATATAATTTAAGGTGAATGTTCAGGCTTTTGGGTTGTTCTTTCTCCTAATGGAATTAGTGATTTCATGAAAAGATGTGTGTAGCACTGTGTTTACTTAATTGCTTATTTCGTTGTGATAATTGTTGTTCAGAAATGTAGTTAATTCTGTGAACATCTGTTGGATCCAGTGTTTTACTGATCAGAGAGCTAGAAGTAAATAAAAATTCATATGATGTATATATTTTAGAAAAACAGTAAAGTATGCTCTTAACCACCCAAAGAAAGGAATTGCTATGCCATTCCAGGCAGTGTCACTTTTGATGTTCTTACACAGAAACTGTTTGACTCCAAATACTGAGATGTTACTTTTTCCTGTATCCTATGTAAGTAACCTTGCTTACTTTCCTATCATGCCTACATTGTGTTTTAGTTCTCTTCAGTCACTGATTTCTGTCTCCCTTTGGAGATATTTTAGTCTGATTTAATTGTTTATAGACCTCAGGTCAGGTTAATAACCCTTGCTACATATATAAAAAAGTAACCCTAGCTATACTTTTTTTTTTAATTAAAAAAAAATGTTTATTTTAGAGAGAGTGTGTGTGCACACACATGTGTGCGGGGGAGGGGCAGAGAGAGAAGGGGACAGAGGATCCAAAGGGGGGGATCTGTGCTGACAGAGAGCCCGATGTGGGGCTCGAGCTGTGAGATTATGACCTGAGAGGAGGTTGGACGCTTAACCAATTGAGCCATCCAGGTGGCTCCATGCTTGCTATACTTTTGAACGGGCTTTGCTTTTTGGCTTGAACCATAAATGTAATTGTCCTAACCCATCAACGTTTATGAGTTCACATTTCTCTTTACCACACCTTGAATTTGGAAAGATATTTTTGGCACCAGAATACTTAAGTGTTCAAAGCATTTACCATTAATTTTAGTGTATTATTTAAAAAAAATCAATTTAAGGTGGTAAATATTTGCATGTATTTCTTAGAACTTACTTTGTTCTGTTGTATACGTGG
Organism: Lynx canadensis; assembly: GCF_007474595.2. Lineage (NCBI taxonomy): Eukaryota > Metazoa > Chordata > Mammalia > Carnivora > Felidae > Lynx > Lynx canadensis. Next base: position 150,070,429 of record NC_044306.2, on the reverse strand, counting down.
GAATGCAGTGACAAAACCGAGTTGTAGGTTTTCATGATCATTCAGCATGTTAATTGTAGTCAGTAGTTCTCTTGACTGAACAAGTTACACTTTTCAGAGTTGATACCAGCAGTTTCAAACGTTTTTGATTGTGTAGCACATCAATACTTTTTTTTTTACTTTTAATGTTATTTTGACATATTTTGGACAGAATAGATAAATGAATAGTACAAAAATTTTTTTCTCTTTGAATTATATTCCACAAATGTTAACTTTTTACCACATCGTTTTTCTTGAATTCATTCTCTCTTCTCTCTTTCTGTGTATATATGTGGATATATGCATATGCAGACACACTTTTTTCCTGAACTGTTTGCCAGTTTTAGACACGGTGCTTCTTCGTCCCTAATACTTGAGTGTGTATTTCCTAAGAAATAGGATTTTCTTTAATTTAACTATAGTAGTATCAAAATCAGGAAATTAACAGAGTGGTACCATACTCTACAGACCTTATTTAAATTTCACTAGTTTCCCAGTCGTGTGCCTTGTGCAGTTATTGTATCTCTTAAGTCTTTTAATCTGGAGTAGTTTCTTAGTGGATTGGTATTAGCGGATTGGTATTATTTCATGACCCTTTGTTTCAGTTTGATGTTTCCTTAAGTATAGGTTCAGAGTTTGCATTTTTTTTGCATTTTTTTAATTTAATTTTTTTTTTTTTTTTGAGAGAGAAAGAGCGTGAGAGGGGGAGGGGCAGAAAGAGAGGGAGATGCAGGATCTAGGCTCTGAGCTGTCTGCACAGAGCCCGATGCACGGCTCAAAACCCATGGACCTCAAGATTGTGACCTGAGTCGAAGTCGGATGCTTAACCGACTGAGCCACCCAGGCACCCCCAGAGTTTGCATTTTGGCTGGGAATATCACAGAATTGTTTTATACTTAGTGCATCATGCCAAGTCTGTAATACTGATTTGACATACTGCTGGTGATGTTAATTTTGATTACTTGGTTAAGTTAGAATCTGCCAGGTTTCTCCACTGTAAAATTATTTTTTTCTTGGTAATCAATAAGTAGGTTGTGAGGAGTACTCACCATCCTTGGTAGGTGTGTGTTTATGTTACACACAAGTATTTCTGTTCTAATTTTTTATGCACATTTTAAAGCAGTTACAAAAATGAGAAATTAGAGGTTGAAGTACAGATATAGAAGTTTTTAACGTTTTCTCTTGTACTCCACTATGTCCTTTCATACCCTATGGAGTGGGTGTACACTACTCCTGGCTTTGTAGTCCAGAGTTCTGTATCATGTCTTTTATCTTGTATGGTTTTATAGAATTACTGTCGTGTCTTGATCCTGAAATAAAAGATCTTTGACGGTTATGTTTCCATATTTATGTAGACCCAACATAGTCAAAGATAAATGCTTAATGGTAATGATTTTTCCCTATTTTTAATTTCCTGCTTTCAGATGGAGAACTTAATGTTCTAGATGACATTTTGACTGAAGTACCAGAACAGGATGATGAACTGTATAATCCAGAGAGTGAACAAGATAAAAACGAGAAAAAGGGTATGTAATATTTTAAGTTTTTTTGTTAAAATAAGGTTTTTTTATTAAAATTTTTAAAAAATGTTTTATTTATTTTGAGAGAGAGGGAGGGAGTGAGCCAGGGAGGGGCAGAGAGAGAGAGAGAGAGGAAGAGAGAAGGATCCAAGCAGGTTCAGTGTTGTCTGCTCAGAGCCTGACATGGTCTCAGACTCATGAACTGTGAGATCGTGCCCTGAGCCAAAATCAAGAGTCAGATGCTTACCCAACTGAGCTGCCCCGGTGTCCCTAAAAAGTTTAAATTATTTAATTTATTAAGAGATTTAATTTATTAAGAAAGTGACTTTGCTTTTGCTCTTGTTCCTGGGGTCAGTTAACACCAAAAGTGTGCAATCATTACAAACTGTGGTACCCAGTTCAATATGAATAAAAGTAATCTATTTCTTTTCAAACGTGTGAAATTTCTCAAATACATGAATTTATTCCAGATTTGCAAACTATGGTTTCTTTATGATTAACTTTGCAGTAAAAATATTTCAGAAGACATTTTAAAGATAAGAGCTCTTTTTTCTTTCTGATACATACTCTCTGTTAATCTTTGGTGAAATAAATAGAAGACATAAAACACTTACATGTGTTCTTTAAATTGTATTTTTAAGGATCAAAAAGAAAAAGTGACCGAATGGAATCTACTGACATCAAGCGGCAAAAGCCTTCTCTTCATTCAAGACAGTTGATTTCTAAGCCACTGAGCTCATCTGTCAGCAATAACAAAAGAATAGTTAGTACCAAGGGAAAGTCAGTTGCAGAGTATAAAAATGAGGAATATCAAAGATCTGAAAGAAGCAAGCGTCTAGAAGCTGATCGGAAGATTCGTTTGTCAAGCAGTGCTTCTAGAGAACCTTATAAGAGTCAGCCTGAAAAAACTTGTCTCCGGAAAAGGGATCCCGAAAGGAGGACCAAATCCCCTACACCAGATGGTTCTGAGGTAGTAAATGTTATTGCAGATATAAAACAGAAAGCAATTCTTTTTGAGGCATTAGAACTATTTATTCAGTCTGACTTTATCTGTTATATGACTGCTGATTCCCTTTTTCTTTAAACATCAGAGAATTGGGCTTGAAGTGGATAGACGTGCAAGCAGATCCAGCCAATCTTCTAAGGAAGAAGTTAACTCTGAAGAATATGGCTCTGACCATGAGACTGGCAGCAGTGGTTCTTCTGATGAGCAAGGCAACAACACTGAGAATGAGGAGGAAGGGGTGGAAGATGTGGAAGAAGATGAAGAGGTAGAAGAAGATGCGGAGGAAGATGAAGAAGTGGACGAAGATGGAGAAGAGGAGGAGGAGGAGGAGGAGGAAGAGGAGGAGGAAGAAGAGGAGGAGGAGGAGGAAGAAGAAGAATATGAACAGGATGAGAGAGACCAGAAGGAAGAGGGAAATGATTATGACACTCGAAGTGAAGCTAGCGACTCTGATTCTGAATCCGTTTCCTTCACAGATGGATCTGTCAGATCTGGTTCAGGCACAGATGGATCAGGTACTACTCTTTGTATGTATAAGTTTCTCTTAAGAAAAAAAATTGACCTGATTTTATTTTTGAACATACTTAAATTGAATTATAAAGTATTTAGAGATGTGGGATGTTAATAAGACTGTCTCATGATTTTTTTTACAATTATATGCCTTTGAGTATTAGAAATACATTTGAGTAAGGTTTACATATCTTAGTAAATGTGTTTCCCAACTTCATATTGTATTCTAAATGAATGCAAGTCTGATTGTTTCTCTATGGAAATGTATTTCAGGTTTTAAGGTTATAAATTCTTAGGTTTTCATACCTGTCAGCAGTTTGTTTAAACCCTGATACCTGATCTACTTGATACTGACATGGAACCTGTCTGGTTGGCATTACAGTATTTCTATATCTGATACCTGTAGATTTCTGTCATTTGGCAATAGAAATCAAAACAACTTTCTTTTTCTCTTGGGAACACACACTGTTTTTCCAATTCTGTACCTGTGGATTGACAGACTTGCAGGGTCTCCCAAAGGCTGGTGTAAAAGTACAAGAGGTGGAAAATAAGAGTGTAAGATTCTTGTGGGGAGATTGGTTAAGAGTTGTCTTGGGTTATTCCTTCAATACTACATGTCCTACCACTTTATCCCTGTCTGATCAATGAGATGTAAATATAGGAATGGTAGGTAGTTGCAGTCATGAGGCTAAGAGGGGACCATCTTTTGGGGGAAAATTCAGAGTACAACAAGGAGAGGTCAGGGTAATTAAAAGAACCCTTGCCATTATATGATGGTTACACACACTGTCATGACTGTCTTATGTCAAAATGCAGCCAGATCTGCTATATATACTAAATGAACTAAACTTTGGAATATAAGAACAATTCTATTCTTTTGTTATTACAGAATAGTTACAATTTCATTATTAATAGAGTTTTATCATTTTGATAGTACATTGTTAGTAAGTCACATTCTTAAAATTGTATAGGTGATAGAGCAAATGGCCAGCTATTTTCTAGTGATTGGCAACTGAAGTGCTTTCAACCTTTTGCTTACTGGAGTTCTAGGTTTCAGAGTTTAGACAGGATTTTAAGAGATTTAAAGAGTTAAACTGAATTGATGGGAAGTTAAGTTTGATATAAAAATTTGCAGAATCTTTTTTTTTTTTTTTTTTTTTTTTTTTTTTTTAAGGTTTATTTATTTTTTGGAGACTTAGAGTGTGAGTGGGGGAGGAACAGAGAGAGGGAGGCACAGAATCTGAAGCAGGCTCTCCAGGCTCTAAGCTGTCAGCACAGAGCCCAATTCTGGGCTCAAACTCACAAACTGTGAGGTCATGACCTGAGCTGAAGTCAGACACTTAACCCACTGAGCCACCCAGGGGCCCCAAAATTTGTAGAATCTTTAATTCTGTTCTCCCGTTATACTTTTTGCAAACTGATGAGATGATGTATTTTTTGTAATTTATAATGATGGAAAACAAAAAGTGCATTGACAATATGAATTAATGTTTGTTCATTTATTGTGACGACTGTAAGAAACATCTGTGGGGTAGAGGATATTTTATTATAGCCATCTTTGGTATCCATGTTATGAACAATATTTCTTGTATGTCTTATTTAAGTCAAACAAAGGTGACTTATTTAAATTGGGTAGGACTTGAAACAATCTGCAGTTTTAATAAGCTCTTAGATGCTGCTGATACTGTATCAAGGTGCTTAATAATACTTCATATTTTTGTGGATAAGACATTTCAAATTCAGTGGTAACCAATAGTTTCATGAACCTTGATACCAAAACTATTTATAGAAGAGATTTATTATTATAAAAGAGATACCTGGAATTCTTACTTTCCTTATTAAAGGGAACTATTGTCTTTGGAAGATCCCTTATGTGGGACATGTTTCAGAGACTGTATTGTGGGCAGGAAGTTATTCTTTATCATGGAGTAGTTTCTCATCATAATGTGTGAAAGAAAAATGGGGGTGGATTTGGAACTCCCTAATTAGGAGATGTCTATTTTTAAACATGGGGGATCACAGTTTAGTTTCTGTGTCATGAATTTTCTAGATTCTAGTTTATTTTACCTTATTTTTTTCTCAGAATCTTTGGTAACTTCTTTATAAAAGTGACATTTGGTGGTCATTAAAGGTTTATTTGTTAGATGACTTTCATTGTTCTTTTGATCTGAAAATAGTAGTTGGAAGAGGCAATCATAAACTCTTAAGAGCAGTAGGAGTTATTTCTAATGGTATTTATTTTAAAAGTTTAGAAGCTTTCTCTTAAAAAAAAGTAACAGTTGGGCAGGGTCTTAACTCTGCTTCTCTTTTCTTTTTTCCTGTATCATGTTAGTGAGATTGAACCATAAAGTATTGTTTTTAAGCAGCAGCAAGAGGTGTATTATCATTAGTGATCAGTTCATAATGCTTATTAGACTCCTACATATTCAAAGAGAAAAAAATGATAAAACATGCTAGACTTTTTAAATAAAAATTTAACAAGGTTTTACTTTTAATCTCTGTGAATTTCCTATTCATTGAGTCACCGAATTGGGTTTCTGCTGAGTGCCAGGCACTATGTAGGAATGTGTAGTCAGTGAACAAAACAGACATGTATGAGAGAGATTTAGGATTTGAACCTCCTGACTCATCTATTTGGGTGAGATTTTCAGCCATTTTATACTAAAAAGCTTCAGTCTGTTCAGTTGAAGTCTTCTAGTTTGCCCTGAGGGAAAAGGATTCTTAAAACTTTTGAAAGTTGGGTATCATTTAAAGCAGGCAAGCCTGGAAACAAATGCTTTTATCTATAGCTGGTTATTTGAGATACCATTATGCCCCCGAGGGATGCTAGCTTTAAATGGGCTTGGCTTTGTAATTGTGCTTATATGTGCTGCTTTGCTCTTCTCTTTCAGCCCTCCAGTAGGAAAACCAGCCTCACTCACAAGCTTATTGTTATGTCTATTTGGAGAGGCCGCAGAACTTAAAAAAAGGGAAAGATGCTTAAACTAAAAGAAAAGGAATTTAGAATGTCTTTGGGATTTTCCATCTCCAGACTAGTTAGATCTGGAAGCCCCATTCAGTAGTAAAATACTTTTTCTGTTTGCTCCTAAGAAGAGAGCTCAGGGCTTAAAGAGGACTTGCATTTGAACTAGGTTCTGCACCCAGAAACTGGGACCCTGGCCATGTTGCTTAACCACTCCTCTTTTCTGTTTCCTTTTCAATAAATGCGAATAATGGCTTTAAGTGTTGCGTGAGTTTGTTATGAGGATTAAGGAGATAATTTAGCTAAATCTTTTTAAGTAGGTAACTCTTTATAGTCATTCTATAATATAAAATTTTATGCGGGATCATTGATCATTTTTCTGTTTTTATACAAATAAATTCGTGCATTTTCTCTCCATATTTATTCCTTCTTATTTCCTAGCTGAAAAGTAAAAGAGCTTATAATGGTATAATTAAAATACCAATAAACAGAGACAGGAGAGCCTAATCCATTTTAGGTCTTTGTTTTTAAGCTTAATGAAGTTCCAAATTAAAATGGTTCTTAACTGACCGGTAATGTAAACTTTTTGGATCCACTGAAGATTCCTAGCTTTTTAGTAGAAATACATAGGCTATCAGTAAGATTTTAGGAATAAACTTTAAATTGAATTTGAAGAAAAGACCAGTAATCCAAGAAGGAAGTGGACAAGAAGAATGAACTCGAAGACACATGAGCAAGCAGTGGCAACCAGAAAAGCAATCACCAACTTACTCTAGTGTATTATTATTAATTTTTTTTACATTGAAAAGCTTTGGGTTCTAGGGCTCATCAGACACCTAAGAATCAGAGTTGGAATTGTAATGAAGAATGATAGTATACTTTTTAGAGAGAGACTTGGAACAGTGGTACCTGATATGTAGAAAGAAACAGTATATTTTACTGAAACAAAAGTTGTATTTGCAGATTTCCCCCCCTCTTGGAAAACTTTATTCAAAGGACTACCTTTATATATAGGATAAGTCATTCTCAGTTATGGCCATGTGTTTTTAATTTAAGTTGGTGGGAGAAACCTGTTTCTGTGTTTGAACAATACCTTTGAAATGGAACACCTTCTGAGGAAATTGAGGGATCAGGGGAGAGATTAGCAATGACTATTAGAGATTGTGCAGAAACCAGGCACGTGATACGTTCTTGTTTGAGTACCTGTCTTGTAATGTTTTTAAAAATCTCATTTGAATTCTTTTTAGATGAGAAAAAGAAGGAAAGGAAGAGAGCTAGAGGCATCTCTCCAATTGTTTTTGATAGAAGTGGAAGCTCTGCATCAGAGTCCTATGCAGGTATCCTCATTTTACTTTCATTTGTGGTCATATCTGACTGATGATTCTGATGTAATTTGCTGTAGAAAGTGTGGAGGCTGTAGTTTAGTGTGAACTTGTTGATGTTCATTAGTATTGATTTTTGGCATGTTCAGTGTAATAATTCTAGAGAAAACTAAGCTTTTTCTTATTATTTTAATCCTGTTCTGTTACTGCTTAAGTGGAATTTCACTTTTTTTTTTTTTCTTGGAAGATGATGATTCAGTGACTAGTTTTCTGAGTGGGAAACTGTTCAAATATACATTATTTTTAAAAAATTCAAACAACCCAAAAAACAAAACACTCGTACACATTGAGAAGTATTTTTTTGTGTGTGTGGGTGCGCCAGGAAGAATAATTTGTCTTGAATGAGAACTTTATGTGACAAGACTGTAGAAATTTTGTCTTATCTCTATTAAAGCTCAATCTGAACAAATGTACTTTGGCTAAATACAGGTTCAGAAAAGAAGCATGAGAAATTATCATCTTCCGTTCGTGCTGTCCGAAAAGGTATCATTTAAATTTGAAATTGTTTTCATTGCATGCTGCATAAAGTCATTATTTTGCCTTATTAGTTCTCCATTAATAGTTGGTTTTAATGTAGTAATGTTCTGATATATTGCATTAAAGAAAAAATTAATGATGTAGTTTTACATAGAAACAGCTCCACATTTACTTCTTACTGCATACCTTTTAGAACAGTAACAAAAATCTCAGGATATTTTATGGTTTTGGACACCGTGGATAGTATATATGTTTTTAATAGCATAATCGTCTATTTAAATGAATGATTTTGGAAAAGAAATCTATAAAATTTGTAGCCATTTTCATACTTAAATATGAATCTGATATATCGGAACATCACTAGATTAGGTTTAACTTCTTGCAGAATGCTGGTGTCTTTTCTTAGCTTTGCTCTATTATGTGTTGTGGCTTAGCTTTCCAGGTTGAATGGGTGATTATGAATTTTAAAAGTTTAGCTGGGTTGTAGAGGGCTAATTTCAGTTAGTACAGCTTACACGTCTGTGATAATGGCTTCTGGTTAATCAGTTTGGGTTTCTTTTTTTCAGATCAAACCAGTAAACTCAAATATGTCCTACAGGATGCAAGATTTTTTCTCATAAAGAGTAACAACCATGAGAATGTGTCTCTTGCCAAAGCTAAGGTATTAGCATCAGTTCTGTTGAAACTATCCCAGTCTTGAAAATTTTAAGTGTGAAGGTAGACTTGAGTATCTTGAGTGGTATACTGTGATTTTCATTAGAGCTTTAAAGATCCACAGCCCACTTGCCACTTAAGGTCTGCTTTGTGGCCATGTAAGCGACCTAATAGTAATTTGAGTTTTCTTTTCAGTCTTGAAGGTGATTTTAGAAGTCAGAATATTTGATATTGAAGAATTATGTATGTTTTATACTTCGTACTGTAAAAGAGTATTTTTTTGGATTTTTGTGTTTCTGTTTTCAAATGCTAACTTACTGAAGTAACGTTTTAAAAGTTTCTACAACCATTTTTTGTTTTATATTGATGCTGGTTTTACACCTTGATGTTGTTGAAGAGAAATCATTCTTTTATGGGGAGTTTCTTTTATTTTTAGAAGTGACATCACTTGGACTTATTTTATTTATTTATTTTATATCACTTGGATTTAGAAGAAAAGAGAAAGAGTTAGCTAAAAGGCCCACCCAAGCAAGGCTTTACAAAAAGGATATGTCCAGTTGCTGTTAGGATGTTGTAAGATATGAATTTTCTTTTAAAATACCTATATTTGTTACACCGTTACAAAATTTTCCTTTTCTTGATTTAAAATGAATCATTATAGCCTCTACTGATTTTTAGAAAATTAATAATTTTTCAAACCATATTTTGTCAGTATTACTGTCTTATATTTGTCATTATCCATCAAACTAGATGGAATAATATACCAAATAGCTATCCCGTGGAAGTTTATTCTGTTTCTCTGCTAAAGTGAATTTAGGCAGAAGTAATTAAGCACTTAGTGTGAATGAGATCTAGTTGTAAGACTAGACTGACTGAATTAGAGCTTCTGCCTTACCTTACCATGCTATTTCTTTTGATCTTTTCACGAACAAGTAATAGATTACAATGCTTTAGAAATTAGTAGCTTTGTTCTTGCTCTGTGTACAACGGAGGCTTTTTTTAGTCAAACTATTAATGTCTAAAAATTTGAACTTAAATAGGAAAAATGAGAAATGCTAGAAACCAGACAGAAATTTTCCACTTATAATTTACCAATATAGTATTTTTAATTATTTTGATTAAGCAGTTTAAGGAGAAAAATGTACATGCTGTGATTCACCTTCAAACATGTTTTTACCCACAGTAAATCGTTGTGATAATTAAAATAATTCTAGGTATGGGGCGCCTGGGTGGCGCAGTCGGTTAAGCGTCCGACTTCAGCCAGGTCACGATCTCACGGTCTGTGAGTTCGAGCCCCGCGTCAGGCTCTGGGCTGATGGCTCGGAGCCTGGAGCCTGCTTCCAATTCTGTGTCTCCCTCTCTCTCTGCCCCTCCCCCGTTCATGCTCTGTCTCTGTCTGTCCCAAAAATAAATAAAAACGTTGAAAAAAAATTAAAAAAAAAAAATAATTCTGGGTGATTGTTTCTATTATGTAGAATTCTATCTCATAAGATTTGACATCCTTCCCCCAAAATCTTTAATGATTTTGTTAAGGTTGGGAATTTTCTCCATATTTTTCTTGAGTTTATAATAAATTAGCACATTATTTTGACAGCTGATAAGTAAGACCTTTCTTAATTATAGCTTACTTAAATTTAAAATACAACAGTATCAGTAGCCTTGGTCTTTTGCAAATACAATTGCAGTGGTGAAAGATTTGCATTAATTTCAGTCTGTGATCTTTATGTTATTTGTGTAGGGTGTTTGGTCCACACTGCCAGTAAATGAGAAGAAATTAAATGCTGCATTCAGATCTGCAAGGAGTGTTATCTTAATATTTTCTGTCAGAGAGAGTGGAAAATTTCAAGGTAAGGATAAAAATAATTTGGATATATAAAAACATCATTTATATTAGGCACCTATTTATTGTGATTTGATCCCCTTAGGATTTGCAAGACTTTCTTCAGAGTCACATCATGGAGGATCTCCTATACATTGGGTGCTTCCAGCAGGAATGAATGCTAAAATGTTGGGAGGAGTTTTTAAAATTGACTGGATTTGCAGGTAAATTATACATTCTAGTGTAGATAGTTAAATGTGCACTAAATGGCTGCCAATTGGGACTAATGTTAAAACTCCACAGTTTTTTAGCTTTCATTTATTCTCTCTGATGATTACACTCTTTTTTCGGACTCATTCCTAGGCTGATTTGGATCCAAAAAAATTAACAGTGTTAAAGTAAAGTTAAACATCAATACATTTTGCTTATCTTGTTCACTGTCTTTATATATTCTATAGGATGTAAAGGCAAAGGTTTATGTAGTCAGGAGTTTTATGTAGTTTATTTGTACTCTGTATTAGTAATATAGCAGTAAGTTTGTCATGAATTAGACAATTGCTTGGAATGTTACCTGGATAGATCTATGTGATTTTAGTGATTTAACGTGTCATTTAGTAACTGGTATAGGAAAATAGCCACTGTTTAACTTGGCTCATATTTTGGAGGTAACTAATTTAGTTGTGAACAAGTACTTTTTCTTAAGGAAATAGCAAAACATGTTTAGTTGGTATTATATTTTGAAAATGGTAAGATTTAAATATGTTTATTAGAAATAACTGAGTTATTACAACTATTGTTATGTTCTTACTGAATATGCATTGTTAGAAAGTGATAAAAGAAGTAAATTTAGGTGATACAAACTTTAACACTTCATGAAATGGACACTCTCCTGTGGAGAGCTGCAAAATGGGGCAGAAGGCAGAAAGCTTTTAATTTTTTTTAATGTTTATTTTTGAGAGAGAGGCAGAGTGCAAGCAGAGGAGGGGCAGAGAGAGGGAGAAATATAGAATCTGAAGCAGGCTCCAGGCTCTGAGCTGTCAGCAGAGAGCCCCATGCAGAGCTCAGACTGAAGAATCTTGAGATCATGCATGACTTGAGCCAAAGTGGGACACTTAACTGAGCCACCCAGGCATCCCAGAAAGCTTTTATAGGATAAAGAACAAGAGAGAGACAAATAGAAAATGTCTTACTAGCTAGGGCTACGTTGTCAACCTCATTTGGGGTGAGAAAGCCCAGACTCAAGGTGACTTGGTGTTTGGGGATTGGCTGATTGGATATACTGCATTTCTGGTCAAGCTGAGCACATACAGGGACACAAAAGTTAGACCTAAGCTTCTGTTTGCTGACATGACACATCCAGCAGGAGCGGCTACATCTTGGGCCTAGAAAGTTATTTTAACATAAAAAACTAAGTGTTTGAGTGAACTTTATATGGCATGTACACATCTATTGCCTATAAAATTAATTTCAGTAAAAAAATATTACTTGAAACAGACCATATGTATTTTTTATAAGTTGAAATTAGCTTAGGTGTCGGATTTTGATGAGGATGGAAGAATTGGATAAGAGTGAAAAATGCTATTCATACCTGGTCTGGAAGGCAGACTAGGAAGAGCATGGAAACACAAGCAGAAGCCATGGGGCTTAGGAGATGGTAAAGCGGTGGGGGGGGAGGGGAAGGTATGTGAGTGGGGTAGGGAGTCCTTTTTTTTTTTTTTTTTTAATGAAACAGATGATAAAAGAGATGAACAGTAATGTGGGCCAGCCAAAGGAGTTAAACTTTTATGTATGGGAAAGTAAAGAACTGTGAACATACATAAGCAATAATACAGTGAAAATAGTATATTAGGTTGATTGTTGATAGAGTAGCAAAACTGCATAAAAATATATCATCATTACTTCTCATCCCATCATTACTTTCTATAGGGAAAAATTGGAAGCAATCTAAATTCTTCCATATAGGAAACTGGTTAAGTGAATTATGGTTTGTCGCTTAAATGTAATACACAGAAGTAATTATCCATGTGACAACATGGAAAAAACAAATGAAAAATTGCATAATTATAATGTTGGAATGCAGTGTTAGGTTGGTGAGGGTGTCGGTGATAATTCCCCTACTCCATTACACCCAGGATTTTTAAATAAAAATTTATGGCTCTTTAGAAATTAAGGTTATAATTAAGTTATACTTCTATTATAATCAAATTAAGATTATAAAATTTAAAGATCTGGTGGCAGTTTTTTGGGAAAACAAGGTGCTTGCTATTTCTTAGCAGAGATAGACTTATTTATTTGGATGTCTGTAACTGTATAAAAACCAAAGAAGTTTGTTAGTCTGTGGTTTTATGACTAGAAACATTATTGGTGTTACTGGAAAGTATTTGGAGATAATGTTGTCTTAGGATTAGTAGACAAAATAATTACCCATTTTAAATTGGTTGCAGCTAATTTTGTTTTGAATGTTACTTGTTCTATTAACCTTCATTTCCCAATTCTTGATAAGGAAATTTGTTTTTTAATTTCAGAAGGTGAGCTTAATTTATTCACGTATTGTCTTCTTCACTGACTTATTGGCTATTTTACCAACTTGTTTGATATGTGTTCACTAACAAGAGGTACAAACCCAAAATACTAACGTTTTGTACAGAATTTTGGGTAGTAAAGTTTCTTTATTGTACTTAAGTTTATGTTGACCTGGAAAGAATTTTCTTTTTCTTTTTTCTTATTCCTTTTCTTTTCTCTTTTTCTTTTTCTCTTTCTTTCTCTTTTTCTTTTTGAGAGCATGTGTGCAGGAGGGGCAGAGGGAGAGTGAGAGAGAGAATCTTAAGCAGACACCATGCCCAGCACGGAGCCCCATGTGGGGCTTGATCTCATGACAGTGAGATTATGACCTGAGCCAAAATCAAGAGTTGCATACTTAACCGCCTGAGCCACCCAGGTGCCCCAAGAACAGTCTTTTCTTTTTTTTTTTTTTTCCATGTTTATTTATTGAGAGAGAGGGAGAAAGCGAGCGAGTGTGCACCAGTGGGAGGAGGGGCAAAGGGAAAGGGAGAGAGAGACTCTTAAGCAGGTTCCATGCCAACGCAGATGCTGATGCAGGGCTCGTTCCCACAAACCATGAGATCATGCATGACCTGAGCTGGATTCAAGAGTCAGACACTTAACTGACTAAACCACCCACGTACCTCAAGAATGTACCTCAAGAATATTCTTTTTTTTCCTCTTTATTGAGGATTTATTTATTTATTTATTTATTTATTTATTTATTTATTTAAATATATGAAATTTATTGTCAAATTGGTTTCCATACAACACCCAGTGCTCATCCCAAAAGATGCCCTCTTCAGTACCCATCATCCACCCCCCATCAGCCCTCAGTTTGTTCTCATTTTTTAAGAGTCTCTTATGCTTTGGCTCTCTCCCACTCTAACCTCTCTTTTTTTTTTTTTTTTCCCTTCCCCTCCCCCATCGGTTCTTGTTAAGTTTCTCAGGATCCACATAAAAGTGAAAACATATGGTATCTGTCTTTCTCTATATGACTTATTTCACTTAGCATAACCCTCTTCAGTTCCAACCACATTGCTACAAAAGGCCATATTTCATTCTTTCTCATTGCCACGTAGTACTCCATTGTGTATATAAACCACAATTTCTGTATCCATTCATCAGTTGATGGACATTTAGGCTCTTTCCATGATTTGGCTACTGTTGAGAGTGCTGCTATAAACATTGGGGTACAAGTGCCCCTATGCATCAGTACTCCTGTATCCTCAAGAATATTCTTAAAGAAAAACTACAACTTTAATTTTTAAAATACTCATCACTTAGTCCAAGAGTAGTTTTATAATGAAGAATTCTGAGGGGCATGTAATATTACGTTGGTATTTCCTTGGGTAAGTCTATTGTATTCTTAAGTTTTGTGTATAAAATGAGAATTACATTTGGTTCAGTTAAGAGGATCAAACTTTAAATATAAATGCTGAAGGCTTTCTATCAGTAATAGTAATTGTTATCAATATTTTTTCTTTTCAGATATGATAGTTTTGATAGACTTATTTAAGCACCCTTTGGATTTAATAATAACTAGACTTAAGTTTATTTAGGTGTGGTCTCTCGACCACTTGTGTCAGTAGTATCTGATCGTTAAAATGCAGAATCTTAAGACACACCTCAAACCTCTTGAATTTCTGATGGCTCATGTATTTTGTAGGCACACTGGTTTAAGATCACATGGTGCGTGTTAGCAGATAGGAGAGGAGCCATAAAAAGTGACTTAAGTTATCACTGAGAATTACCTCTAAATAAGGCTATACTCTATAAAATGTCATTTGTCCAGAATTAGCATCTACTGATGCTATTTTATACTCACCCCTTCCATGTTCATTCCAATTAGCCCATTTTCTCTTTTCTTTTAGAATTTCTCCATTATTTCTTTTAACTTTAGTAGCCAAACCTCTATATAGTACATAAGAGCCTTTGTACAGTTGTATGTTCTTTTGTTAAATTTGTCCCACTTAACCAAACCCCTTAAATCAGCGAGTTACTTCCATGTTCTTTGGATTACTCACAATAAAGCTGGTCATCTGTAGTTGTCTTCATTACACATGTCAGTTTAAAAGGTAACTTTTAGGATGTTTATTCTATAACTACGATGACTGTGGTCCTGTAGTTTCTCTAAATACATTCTGAGTCCTATTTTGCTTAGGGCCTCATAGTTCTTGGTGATACTCTGGTAGGTATGTATTTGTCAACACACACAAAAAAATATCTGTAGAATCTAGTTAGAACCAATGCCATCAAGAAGCTTAATCCCAAGTGACTCAACCCAACTCAGTGTGTGGTTTTATGTTGGTCCTTCAGTATTTCATTGCTAATATTTAAATAACAGTGATAACTTTCTGCAGGAACAATTTATAACTTCCTGTATTTTGGTGGCTTGTAGGTTATTTATTCCTCTCCTGTAACTGTTTTTTAACCGGCAATTTAGAGGGAAAATCTAAGAAAGTATTAAAGTACAAAGAATTGTTACTAGAGATTTCCCTCTGGATACCCTAGGCTTTGGTATAGACATGTTTCTTTTAACTTCTGAGAGCTGAAAAGTAAAAAAAAAAAAAAGTGTGTGTATATATTTTGTATACATATAGGTATACATTCTTGAGCCACTTTTGGTGTGTGAAGTAAGATGTATATTATTACACTAAGAATTCAAGCTTTTTAGTAATACCTAGTGGGTATTTCCATCATTCATAGCCCACTTCCCCCATATATTCACATGATCACCACCACAGAGCATGCCACTGCGTTAACTTTAGATACACTTTACTCTTCCCCAAAGTTTAAAGAAGTTATAAAATTTCAGCATCCTATATTCATCTTTAAGAAAATTGGTGTAAGAGTAGAACAAATGGCTATATAGCTTATTCACTAGACCAGGTTGTTTGTGTTTTTTCTTCTCCATTATACCTTTGCTCAAGCTCTCTCATTGCTTCAAACGTAACCTTTCCTTAGCTCTTTACATTTGGCTTTTCCTGGGTCACTTTTCATTCAGGCATATTCCATATGCTACTTCTTCCAGGAAGCATTTTTTGATTATTTTCTTTCTCTCCAAAATAGATGTGACCAGCAAAACTTTCATGTGCTCGTTTATTCTTCTTTGATAGCTGTGGAAGAAATTTACGAATGCAAGCAGCTCTTTATCTTACTCATCTTTGTATGTCTTTGGGCTGAGCAGTTTCCTGTGTATTATAGATACAATAAATAATTCTTTAATGCATTTATTTAATTTGGCATTACTTTGCACACACATAGATAAAGCCTTGTTAAGTGCTGTTAACTTGATTATTCCTTGATAATTAATAGGAATGAATTGCATTTAGCATTATGCTAGGTTGATAAAGAATATAAAAATACAGGCTGTCTCTTTTAAGTTGGTGAGACCATTTTGCCCTGTGGCTCAGAGTTTAGAGCCTGAGTTTCTTTAAGTTATATAAGTACTCACCTAAGTGGAGGGCATAATTCATATGTGCAGACATACGAATTTGTACGTATAAACATTTGTATTGTCAGGAGCCATTCCATGGGTGATAGGGAACTATTGTCTTCCTGAAAAGGAGAGGACATTGGAATCTGGGAGAGCAGTTCTGAACGAAGGATAGGGGACACTTACTTTCGTTTGGTATTAACTATCTGATGAAGGTTCAGCTCTTTGTTGATTAGTTAATAAAAAATGTGGTTTGTTTACACAGAAACGAGCTAACTAAACATGTTATATGTCGTTCCATTTGCACACTATTAAAAACAGGTATGAAGTGTAGGTGGTGATACCATTGTTTATAAGCTGAAGAATTCAGCTCAGGCTCAGAGGAGGGAGAGAGAGAGCGCGTGAGAGCGAGCGAGCACGCGCTGGGGTTTAAACCCAAACTGTCTTGGTTTCCAAGCTCATGTTCTTACACACTGTATTATTTAGCTTATTTTTGAGAACACTGGAGAATGTGGAAAGAACCCTTCTCTTAAAGGTGTTCCCTCTCTGGGGAATGAATGCTTCTAGCCTAAGTAATTCTTTAAATTTTAGTCACGTTTAAATCAGGATTAACTGCTGAAGTAATATAAGGTCCCTAAAGGATTCTGCAAAAGAATATAATTGGTATTACTTTGTATTTAGGCGTGAATTACCCTTCACTAAGTCAGCTCATCTCACCAATCCTTGGAATGAACATAAGCCAGTAAAGATTGGACGTGATGGACAGGTTTGTTGTCTTACTTGATTATTTAAAACACATACATTTAATCATTCCTTTTAGAGAATTTTATTGAAGGACATTTTTAAGCCATTTTTGAAAGAATTCGTGTGAAAGATTAAGGGAAAATATTCTTATTTGGAATTCACAATCACTGTGGTTTTGACCAATTAGTAAGACCTCCATAAATGTTGAAAGATAGGTAGCTTTATATGGTACTTAATACAATTGAAAGAAAAGTTTTTGATGAGAAATTCTGGTCCTGATTTTAAATTGTTTTTCATTATGTTATTTACTGCACTTTGTATAATTTTAGAAATGCCATTTAACATCTTTGCTGAAGTTTTCTAATCAGAAGGAAGCTATATGAAAAGTATATGTATCCAGGTTTTCAAGTCTGCAAATGAAATTATAAGTGTAGTGATTTAAACCCGAATCTTCTACATGTAACTTTGAACCAGAAGCGGTGTGCTTTCATTACTCATAAATGAAATTGCTGGTGGTTGAAAATAAATCTTCATTTTAAAAAGCCATACATTAGTCTCCCTTTGTAGTTTTTGTAATGTAGTTTTTGTAATGTAGTTTTGTAATGTATTTTGGCACACTAACATGTTTTTCCTCCGCTGAGTTAAGGTAGATAACTTTGTCCTGATATTTTTGTATTTTGCACAAAGAAACATTCCTTTGTTTGCAGAGGATGATTGTCATAGAGTTTTAAGCAACTGCATTTGTGTATTTAACTTTGCAGATTATATACTTTTAGTTTTTACCCGTATATAAATACATAAAACACTTTTGAAAGGTTTTTTAAAACCTTTCAAGGAAGTTTATTGGAATCCTGTATGATCATCAGCTTTGAGAAGGAAGTCTTCAAGTCGGTTTTTGTTCTTGTACTTCAGGAAAATACAAGAAGTCTATTGAAAATTTCTCCTGTTTTCGTCTTGTAAATTACTACTTTCCTGTTCTAGGAAATTGAACTTGAATGTGGAACCCAGCTTTGTCTTCTATTTCCCCCCGATGAAAGTATTGACTTGTATCAGGTCATTCATAAAATGCGTCACAAGAGAAGAATGCATTCTCAGCCCCGATCAAGAGGACGTCCATCCCGTCGAGAACCAGTCCGGGATGTGGGAAGGTTAGAAACGTTCTTTGGACTGATAATAGGCACATGTATCAGAATAACATGATGGAGGAATGTGATTCGTCAAAAGTTTGTCCTGCGGTAAAGAAGAAAGAGAAAATCCTCAAATCAAGCTGCATGGACTAGTTTGTGGCTTCATTGAGGATTTCACATGGTCACCTTGGTCTCAGTCATTTTTCAAGAGGAAAATGGGGATCTTTCCTTATGCAGAAAAAAATTATTTGCTAAAGAGTGATAACCAGTTTAAATTAGATAGTTTTCTGATAATACAATGTATGCAATTGCAATGAGGTAGGCCTTTGTTGCTCAGAACAGGCTAGAAAGGAGGAAGAGAGAAGGAAGTCTTTATTTGCAAAAATTGTTAATATTTTGTAAAAAGCCTTTTCTTTCAGGTGTGTCTCTGGATAAGCCTTATCAGATATGGGACTTTTATAAAGGATCACTAATGTTTTTTCAGAAGATGACGCCTCATTTAGAGGATAAAATATTTTAAGTTATTTTGATATTCAAGAGGAGCATTATTGGGACTGTTTCAAATTTTATCACCGTGATGTGTTAACCCCATTGCCAAATATTCTCTAACATGTACCCAGTGAATTCACACATCTTGCTGAGCTTCTGAAAACAATAGGTTCTTTCCAAAGGGGATCAAGTGGCCCTGGGAGACCCGGCAACAAACCGAAAAGAAGGGCTGTTGCTGTGTCTGTTTACAACTTTTCCAGATGCTGGCAGTACCTGTGGACTTAAAATGTTTTTTAGAGGATCGTCATGGTTATTGATCACTACTTTATGAACTAAACAGCATTTTCCAGGAAAAGGGGGTTTAACTTGTTACAGAATTGGAGAAGTCTTTGCAAAGGACTGATTTAAGCCCTTCTACCCAACACCTTCCCCTGTGTAGATTTGCATACAGCTAAATCTAAAATATTCTGCTAAAGACTGTTGGATGTATGGTTGATGGGATGAAACCTTTGGTTAAGTTTCCTTTTGGTGGAAACATCCTGTGGTAGGTACAGATAATCCAACAAGAGTCCCCATTTCTTTGAGCTTAAAAAGGACACTGTCAAGTAGGTAGGAGGACACCTGGCAGAGCCCCCTTACTTTTGGCCTTAAAGGACTGAACACCAAGATGTCTTTTGAAGTTTAAGCTAAGAGGTTTCCAGTGCAATACAATATATACAAGTGAAGTTTTTACCTCAGTTTTGCAATGGACTGCAAACTATACTTATTACACCACTACACCTTCTCTCAAGCCTGCCAGGGCCTCCATATATGTATGGCTTACAGCTTAAAGTCAGTAGTTGGACTACTATATGAACTGTTTCTATCATGTTTTATACCGGTCGTAAATGCACTCCCCAAACTACAAGAAAGCGGTATGTTTATTTTTTAAACCAGCTTTTAATTTTCTTAGTCTTATTTATTGTAGATGCAACTGTTTTTATTTTGTTGGGGAGGGCGGGGGCTTGGGGTAATTGCACTTTGCAGTTTGAGTGAACTTGTCTTGAAAAAGTTGATGAAAGCAGTTGATAACTCAAAGAAACAGCTGGAAAACTAGTGATGCCAGGTTATTATATAGACTTTTTATTTGACAGTAAGGGTAAAAAGATACATTTATTGCCAAAAAAAGTGGAATTCTTGTTTTTATTTTGTGTAGCTCTTTATTAAATGCTAAATAAAGTGAAGTGTACTTAATGATGTATTACATTAGCCATTGAGATTTATGGGAGACCATAAAGAGCAGCCCTCTGCAGACAGTAAAATTTCACTTTCTAAAGAATATATACTTTGAACTCGTTTTATGAACTCTGTTAAATTGCTCCATTACTTTCCAGTTTTATTTTAAGGCATTGTCTCTGGAAAAAATTCCCTTAGTTTTTAAATGTTATTAACTATAGAAATTAGTTTTTCCAAGTATTAAGATTATCAAAACTTTCCTGTAAAGTCACTTGGAATAAGTATCAAATTTTCTGTATGATCATGTGAAAAGCATAATTTTGTGCAAAGCAAAAGAAGCAAGAAATAATTAATTCTGTGTAGACGTCTTCTAAGATGGTATTAATAAGTTTGAATATATAGATTTTAGAGTTACCTATTGTGTAATGGTGATAGTTTTTTTTTTTCTTTGTTTTTTCACGTGAATGGAGACTTTATTTGGGAAAGTGTTTTGTTAAATTGGATGTTTACGTTAGTTTGAGAGCAGCTCATTTACTTTTGTTTAGAATACTAAAATGTGATTTACATATTTTGAGCAGACTGCTCTTTCCAAGTTTTTCACGATAGCATGAGATTATAGAGCATATCTACTTCCAGCAATACATTCAAGGATTGATTTATATAGTAATTAGAGGAATTAAAATTTAGAAATTTTAAGATTTGCTCACCAGAAATTAGGATGTTATTTTAAAGGAAATAATGGGCTATTCTTTGTACTTATTTCTGTCAGAAACTCTTGCATTGCTGTTTGTTCTCCCAGCAGTTTTTGGTTTAATTTCTAATGTGTCTAATTTGTGTAGGCGTCGACCAGAAGATTATGATATTCATAACAGCAGAAAGAAACCAAGGATTGACTATGCCCCTGAGTTTCACCAGAGACCAGGTTAATATTTTATAATCCTGCAGATATTTGACTTAAAATTATGAAACAACAACAAAAACAACAACAACGACACAAAAACATTTATTGTAATCCTGTAGTTCTAAAAGTGAGAAAACTTTAGGACATGACTGCTTAAATCATAGGAAATTATCATTAGTTGTCACTTAAATTCTACTTCGTGAAGGTTATCTATTTTAGTGTGACTCATCATCATCTGTTAATTACCTGATGTTGCTAATTACAATTATTTCACAAATGGAAACTGCACATGTGTTTAAAGATGATTAGGGAAAGCAGCCATCTTACACTTTATTATGTTTTTAATTTTCTATAATACTTAGTATTTCATGTGGTATATAGCTTTATTTGGAAACTGAAGTTATGCTACGTTTTTTTTAAATAAAAATCTTTCACATGTTTTTAGAGAGGAATGAGAAATATTTGGTTTATAATCTAGAAAGCAGCTTTCAGCTAGTCTTATCAGAATTTAAAAAGGCAGAGTTTAAGAGACGGTACTTATAATACACTTAACAAAAATTAGGCAATTTGGAAGTTGGTATTAGTGAACATTACAGCATTTTTTGGCTTGATAAACCTCATTCTTCTCCAAAATGGATATTCCTGAGAGTGAAATTAGTTTTTCCTCAGAAACATGAGCACTCAAATGTTTTTACATTTTAATTTGCTGAGTCCTTCCATCTTTTAAGATGGGGAGAAAGAATATTTCTTTTTTTGTCATGGTTCTTTCACTTAAAATGTATACATCTTCATTTTTGGGACTTGTTTTTCTCCCCCTTAAGTTTGCATTTTTAAAAACTGTCTGTGGTTGACTTAGCAGAGCTTGTGAATACCTAAGGTGGAAAGTAAACGTTTGTTTTTAAGGAAGTCCTATTACAGTGTCCTCAAGATAATTCCTCTGCCCTTACTTTTCTTATGGAGCAGAATGAAGAAATTTTCTATCTAGCGAGAATTGGGGTGTGGATTTAGAAGATTCATATGAAAACCTCTCTAGCAGTTTATAATTCTGTGGTATCAGTAAGTTATTAGTTACTTTCTAGATTATCTTGTAATCTAAGAAGAAAATCTGAAAATGGAATAATACAATAATAGCATCACTTAATAGCATCACTATATTTCATGGAAAGAATTGAAATGAGTGGTAAGGAAGGTTTAATTATAATGCCATAATAAAAAAATATAAATTTGATTTACTAAAATGCTTGATGTTTGAACAGGGTATTTAAAGGATCCACGATACCAGGAAGTAGACAGGTAAGTTGGGTTCACTCTTGCTTAGTTTCAAATTACATTCTTAGAACTAGTTTATGAATTACCTGAATTTAGTTTCACAAATCTTATTCCCAACAGACGATTTTCAGGAGTTCGCCGAGATGTGTTTTTAAATGGGGTAAGCATTTCATTTTATACATTTAATGTTCATAAAACCAGGATCTGATTTATTTTATAGTTCTGGGTTTGATTTTTATTATTATTGACATTGTTATTTTTCATTTTAGTCCTACAATGATTATGTGAGGGAATTTCATAACATGGGACCACCACCACCTTGGCAAGGAATGGTTTGTATTTTTTTTTTTTTTTTTTTTTTTTGCAAATTATTTCACTTCATTTGCAGTTTCATATATTTTGAATGCTTATTTGGAAGATGACTGTTACAGTTACCCATTAAATAAATTGTTGGAATCTATTTTTACAACTAAAAACTAGTGAGTAATTTGATTTGTGTTAGTAGTACAAGTTTAATTAGTAAGTGTTATAGTTTATTTTTGTAGTAGCTAGTACTGCAAACTGCCTGGGTTCAGATACCTTCCCTTCTTAACTCTGTGATCTTGGGCAAGTTTCATAATAGGTTTCTTTCTTAGTTTTCTTTATCGGTAAAACTCAGAGGATATTTGTCCATTCTTTGGCTCATCAAATTAATGTACTCATTCTGTGCAAGGCACTCTGTGTTAGGCTTGGTTGGTGAATGAAATTGACATTGTGCCTGTCCTTTTGTGGCTTGAAATTTAATGAATATCAGTGTTTACTCTATGGGATTGTCAAAATAATTTATAAAATACATGTGAAGTTTAGTAAAGTGCTTGATCCCAACACTCATTAATTTTTTTTCTGTAAAATAAGGTTAATTAAATGCTGTTCATAACTATTAAATTCTTTTTCCTGTAAGAAAGCTGAATATTCTTAAGAGTATCTTTTAAGGTATTGAGGATAGCTGAAGAATTAATTCCCAAGAAATAAAAAACTTAGAAGTTTAAATAGTTCTTATCTTTTTTTTTTAATGCTGCCTGTAATGTGGCTTCTTCATCTGACTTGTTGCACTTAAGGTACTGTGTACAAGATAGATGGATTAATAAGATTGCTTTCCTTAGATTCTGTGACAATTTTTAAATGTCAAAATACTCTCTTGGCACTAACTAGGAAAGTAACCTTTGATTTGCTCTTACACATTTTATAATGGCATTTAAAAGTTCCTTAGGTTCTGGAGATTTTGTTTTTGTTTTGTTTTTTTTAAGGGTAGATGTTAAGATTAAGATGATTGATTCTAGATCCAGGATGCCTGATTATGGTGTCCAGCTCCACCTTTTTACTAGCAGTGTGATCTTAAGTTACTTAACCAGTTGTTGGTGCCTCCCTCAGTGCTTAGGACAGTGCCTGGCTCATTGTAAGCACTGATTAAGGGTTTACTGTGTTCTATTAGTATTTAAATGACACGACATGAAAGTGTAAACATATTAAATCTTCTTTTTTTAAGTTGGTGTATTTATTTTGAGAGAGAGGGAGAGAAGAGTGCACGGTGGGTGCATGGTGCGTGCACCAGCAGGGGAGGGGGAGAGAGAATCACAAGCAGGCTCCACACTGTGAGCATGGAACCCTGAGGCAGGGCTTGCACTGACGAACCGGGAGATCATGACCTGAGTGGAAATGAAGAGTCAGATGATTAACCGACTGAGCCATCCAGGAGCCCCAAACATGTTAAATCTTCAAGGATGTGTAATTAGTTTGTTATGCACATGTTTCCAACAAGCACAACAAGAGGGTATTCTGACAAACCCTAATTCTGTGGAAGTAAATGGGTAGTACAGATTATTAAGTTATTTGTTTGGATAGTGGAATTCTAAAAATGGTTTATTTACACGGATATTTGGTAGATGCTTATGGAAGTGGTTTCTTTTCTTAGGCTCCTTATCCCGGAATGGAACAACCTCCACACCATCCTTACTATCAGCACCATGCTCCACCTCCTCAAGCTCATCCCCCTTACTCAGGACATCACCCAGTACCACATGAAGCAAGATACAGAGATAAACGAGTAGTAAGTGCACGAGAAGGCAAAAGTGTGAAGGAACTACCTTGAATTCTGTAGATAATTTAAATGTGGGGATATTCTTACTCCATACTGTTTTGGAGTAATTCACAACTTGTTTTTATTAAGAATGGCTAATTCCTTTGGATTATTTAAATAGACTTATTTCTTTCACTGATCAAACAAACTGCTCAAGTGGAGGCAACTTCTACATATAACTCTTAGGTAATAGTGTCCTAGGGATATGGTGAATTAGATTTTCTTTCTGTACTGGGGTCTTCAGTTATAAATAATTGTGTAATTTTTATTGTAAATAGGTATTTTTAAGCTTTCTGTATATTCTGACTCAATTTTCATAGATTGGATGGTATGTATTAAGTTAGTTAACCGATCGTCTCTGGTCTTATTTAGTTACTTGTTTCTCTGATAAATTTTGTCAATTCACCTCCTCTCTCTGACTCTTAAGAGAATGCTAACAAGTAACAAACATGTTAAGAAAGGCAGATGGATAATTTTCCTTTAGTAATTACTGGTTCTAATAATTTGATATGGTTGATATGAAAAGCATTTTTTGATCTCTTCAAAACAGTGAATGAAAGACAGTTCTAGTTTGAGATTTATGGGATTTTTTTTCCATTATACTAGTTGGGTTGAGTTTGTTTATTAAATGGTTGATATTTTTTTTTTTTTTTCCTTTCCCTAATAATACTTTCATTTTTTAAACTGAAATGGTCTCCTGGCACTTGTTAGCATAATTCCTTTGTATATAAGTTTGGTAGTCTTACGTAGTTAGGTTGTTAAAGTAGGATGTATAGTTTGGACACCTTCTTCAACCCTCTGTCATCCCCCCCCCCCCCCCAACCAATTTGAGGTGATGAGTCTTTTGGCTGAGCCAAATAAACATTATCTTCCCACTTAGATGAAGAGCATGCATATTTGAGAGGGCCAGTCAGAGCAGTAGTGGCCTAGCCCGTTTTTGAGATAACTTTTTGTCTGTTATTTATTTTCTTATTCTCATAAAGACAGTAACTTTTCAAAATCAAATCCTGTTAGGATCTTTAATATTCAGTGAAACAATCTGAGAATCCTAACTGACTAATAGATGTTAATAGTTTTTTTTTCAGTAATACAGGAAGAAATATACGGCTTATGTATGATGAAAACTTAGTTGGCTAGATGGGTTGTGGTACTTTTTATAAATGATTACATAATTTTCAAAATAGGAGTTCTTTCTAAGATTCTTTTACGAAAAGGCATTATTGTCCTTTTAAGTTTTATGCATCTGTATGTAATTTTTTGGTTAGTGTATATATTTTATGCTAGTATAATATTCATGTATTCAAGGTATGTGAGGGTGGAATTGTGTTTATGAACACAATAATCTGAATATTTAAGCTGACTTTTGGAAAAAGACTAAGTTCAGTAAGTAAAGGTGAGTTGAGAACTAAGAGTAGAAAGCTAGAGCAGGGATTAAGCTTAGAAGTAGTCACAATGACACCTTGCACCTCACTTAGACAGTTGCTCATCTTTTTTATTTTTTATTTAAAAAAAAAAATTTTTTTTTTTTTTAACATTTATTTATTTTTGAGACAGAGAGAGAGCATGAACGGGGGGAGGGCCAGAGAGAGAGGGAGATACAGAATCTGAAGCAGGCTCCAGGCTCTGAGCTGTCAGCACAGAGCCTGATGCAGGGCTCGAACTCACGGACCGTGAGATCGTGACCTGAGCGAAGTCGGACGCTCAACCGACTGAGCCACCCAGGTGCCCCAGACAGTTGCTCATCTTACCCTCTCTTGTTCTCCCCAGCCTTTCATGTATATTTAGATCTATGTGGAGTAGACCTCACAATCTTACTAAAGTACATATTTTCTTAAAATTCTAATTTTTTTAAATAAAAATTTTTTTGTATTTTTTGAGAGAGAGTGAGCTGGAGAGGGGCAGAGGACTCCATACCCAGCATGGAGCCCCATGTGGCGCTCGATCCCACAACAGTGAGATCATGACCTGAGCTGAAATCAGGAGTCGGATGCTTAACCAACTGAGCCACCCAGATGTCCCTCTTCTCTTAAAAGTCTATCAAATTTCGAAACTTCCTTGTCATTAACAATGGTTTAGTTTGAAAGAAAATCTGGAATGTAACAACTCCTAGTTTTACCTTAAGAGGGCAGACTTGGTTCAGGTTGTAGAGTCAAAGGAGGAAAAAAAGTAGGGTTCACCTGTTGGAGAAAAACATGGATGATATTTAGCATAGTTGGCATCAGGCTTGCATCCGTGATAGTTGACCGTCATCACTAGGTGATTATTTTGGCTTAAATCTTAGTGAAAAGAATTGGCTAGAAAAGTCATTAGAGTTGTATAAGAAACTTCCTGAAGTGAGTTGTTGCAACAAGGTTTGAATAATCACTGTTGTGGGTGACTAGTTAGGTGTCACAATCTTTCTAAGCAGTGTCAAAATTACATTCTGTGAATTAATGCATTAGTACATTTCTGTAGATTGTTTCTCCATACTATACAGTAATTACAGTATGGGGGCTCATAAGTTCCGTTTGATTTTTGACATACCTAATCCATTTCTTATTTTCTAGCATGATTATGACATGAGAGTGGATGATTTCCTTCGTCGCACACAAGCTGTTGTCAGTGGTCGGAGAAGTAGACCCCGTGAAAGAGATCGGGAGCGGGAGCGAGACCGCCCTAGAGATAACAGAAGAGACAGAGAACGAGATAGAGGACGTGATAGAGAGAGAGAAAGAGAGCGATTGTGTGACCGGGACAGAGACCGAGGGGAGAGAGGTCGATATAGAAGATAATGCGCTTTTGGAAGCACTGATTGTTTAAAGATAAAGAAAATCTTGTATTTTTTTTTTTTTTTTGTGTGTGTTTACAAGTAGTAAATTTATTTTCAGCGGTCTACTTAAAGTTCATTGTGTAGAAGGGTTTATTATATCCCTTTTTGTTCCAAGCATGCAGTATAATACGAACTGGAAAAACTCAAATCCTCCAAAAATGCACAGTTGACAATTTGAGTTGACACTTTTATTAAAGGAGCAGAATGGAACAGTCCAAGAATGTAGATATTGATTCATTCTCCATAAATGTTCATCTACTTATAGTGTGTTCATCCTAGAGTTATTTTTTGTTTGTTTTCTTTTGGATCTTGATTGATGACTGCCATGATATTTTGCTTTGATGTGTTTCTAAATGTAGTTGCACACGGTTCAGTAAAAATAATGCTGCTATCAAGTATGCAAATATTGAAGTATGATGGTTTGACAGTATGGCAGTGTTGTAGCAGCCTCTTTGTTTCTCCCTTTCCCTCTTTTTTTAATCTTAAAAAGTCACTTTTTATTTTTCTTCGGTCTTCAATGATGAGAGCAATATTAAGAAGACATTGCTATCTAATTTTTAATCTTTTTAAATAAAAAAATTCCTATGTTCAGTAGCATGGTTGATGCTATCGTTAGCCTTCCCCTCCAACTGTATACATTGGCTTGGAATGTTCACAACTTATGTGTGTGGCAGCGGAAGATATTCCATATTCTACATTGCTACTGTTTTGTATAAAATAAATTGGTAAAGATTGACACTTACCTGTTGTACTTCATTTTTGTCTGGATGCCAGTTTGTGTTCTTATGAATTACTGGACATAAAATGATGCTTTATGTTTGGGTACTATAAAAACCCTGATTGCCACCCTCCCATTTTTTGCATATTTTAGCAGAAATGATTGATCTGGGCCAATTAATTTTAAAAGCCTACTTCTGTTTCTAATATAAGAACTGATGGTGTGTGATTGAGTTAGTATTTGATTAAGTATTTATTCATCTGATAACATTTTTGGATCTAGTCTGGTCGTAGGATTTTCTTATTTCAGGTTTTTCTGTTTTCATCTTTGATGAATAAATTATTTTACAGATGTTTTTCTGTTTAACTTTTAAAATACACGTTTGTAATTTAACTTCTTACAGTTACATACTTTAAATTAACCATCAATCCTTCCTAGTGGTAACAAGCTATATAAAACAGAGGGCCACACAAAACAGTGTATAAAAGCCTTTTTTGTATTTCAGCTTCTTGAGTTATACTTGAAATTTTGACTTTTATTAAGTTGAATTTTTCAGGCATTGGGATATTTAAATATTTGGCCACTTTTTTTTTTCTTTTTTTACATAGTGTTGCATTTACTGTTGCACTGTGTACCAAATCATGATCACAGTTTTACAGAAACTTAATCTGTATTGGTCTAAAACGGGGAATGCAGGAATTTCACTCTTGAAAGATGTTTAAAGCTACCAGGATACTGCTTTTATGTTCACTGTATTATGTTCTCCCTGGCATTTGGAATGTTTTTTCCATGCATTCATAATTAGTAGTTTTATTTACCTGTTTCAGAAATAAAGCCTAAGAATTTATTTTAATTATGTGCAGTGTAGTAGAGAAGAAAGAACATTTAGCTGGGGTTTGGGGGGGGAGGTTAGGAAACCTGGGTTCTGGTTGCAGCATTGCCTTTAATTGGACTTAAAACAGTTGATAATATAACTGACATTTGTTGGTATTCATCAGTAAGATACAGAAGTTAATAGCTAATGGTTTTCTTCAAGTTTTAAACTGAAAATTTCTGGGGCGCCTGGGTGGCGCAGTCGGTTAAGCATCCGACTTCAGCCAGGTCACGATCTCGCGGTCCGGGAGTTCGAGCCCCGCGTCAGGCTCTGGGCTGATGGCTCAGAGCCTGGAGCCTGTTTCCGATTCTGTGTCTCCCTCTCTCTCTGCCCCTCGCCCGTTCATGCTCTGTCTCTCTCTGTCCCAAAAATAAATAAACGTTGAAAAAAAAAAATTTAAACTGAAAATTTCTAAGATTTAGAGGAATCACCAAAAATGTTATTTTAAGAAATAACCAGTTACGCAAAATTAGGTAATACTAAAGTCATTTTCCTGAAATAATAGTAATAAATTGTAAATCATCGAGTGCTTAGTATAAAAAGGCACTTTGTGCTTCCGTCACTTATTTCATCCTTCTGTAACATCTCACTTACTGTTTTTATAGATGGGGAGACAGGCCCAGAGAGATTAAACTTGCCCAAGAGTACAAAGGTAGCAGTTGATGGAGCAAGTGTCCATCCATATTGTATCTAATTTGGTCTTTCCAAAGAAGTCACCTCATCTGTTTTGGAAAGAAAGAGAACATAAATTAATACATGTTTAAAACCAGGGTGCTAGGTTCTCCTAAGGATATTAAACATTTTCTTAAAGCTTTCTTACTATGGAGAAGTTATTCCTGGAGTGTGTAGTCACTTAGATGTTAACCTATGCTTTATAAGCTTGCTATCCAGTCAATTTATTTTAAAAAATTAACATTTATTGATTTCTTACTAATTATTAGGCATTCTGTATACTTACGTTAGCTTATTTAATCTTCACAAGAATTGATTTCTAATTTTTTTTTTGTTTGGATGAAAAAACTGACAGGAACATAGTGTGAAAGATTGCTTGCTTTACAATTTTTCCCCTCTGCAAAGGAGTCATAATAGTAAATAGTTGAAGACATGATCGTTTTTCTTACTGGGAGAGGCATGGTTTCTTCTGTGTACTCTATGATGTTAATTCTAAAAATCTCTAATCAGTAACATATAACATAGGTTCAAGTAAAAGAAATTTCAGTTATTCAAAGTTTAAAAATCAGTCTGGGATTTTATTGGCTAGAGCAAAAGTTCAAGAGTGTGAATTCAGGTGTATCACTTCTCTTGGTTTTGCTTTCCCTCTATGCTTTATTCTTAGTCATAGTCTTTTTTTTAAAAAGTTTTTTAGTTTATTTTGGAAGACAGTACAAGTGGAGGAGGGACAGAGAGAGAGAGGGAGAGAGAGAATCCTATGCAGGCTCTGCCCTGTCAGCACAGAGCCTGACACAGGGCTTGAATTCATGAACTGTGAGATCATGACCTGAGCAGAAATCAAGAGTTGGGTGCTTAACTGACTGAGCCACCTAAGTGCCCCAGTCATAGTCTTAAGTGTTCTATAAATGTCCATCACCATCTCCAGGCTTCCATTATCCATATACTTCTCAATGTCAGAAAGAGAGCGATCAGTTTTCCACTATGTTTCTATAGCATTTCCTCAAAAGGACTGAATAGCCATGCTAGTTTCATGGGGCCAGCTCTGACCTAATGTGTGTCCAGGGAAGTGGGGTTCTTTGACCAACCAGTGTGGGAGGCAAAAGAGGCAGGAGATGATAATGGTCAGCTCCAGAGGAATTCTGTCAGGAAGGATGGCTTCCAAATGGTGGACAGAGTAACATATCTGATAAAACTTAATGTGTGATCTCATACAGAACTAACATCTGAATGTCTTCACTTTTCACTCACTGAGAGTATTTTGTCATAGGCATAGCTTCTTTTTCCTGGATATCTCTTTTCCTGCTGTAGAATGCATTGGTCACTCTTCTGAAGGACATAGATTCTGCTTTGCCATACTATTGTAAATGATCCCAAGGGATGTCGGATGTATGGAATACAAAGAAGGAAATGAGAATTGTTGCCAGCATTTCACTGACTTTGCTAGAGTTCCCCGACCTCAAGGTAAGGGTGACACGTAAGTCATTTTGTCCTGAATTTTAGAATTGTTTGGTTTGGATAGAAGATGCCTAACGCAATTTGATACACAAATTAAAAATGAGGCATATGATACTATGGGGGCGAAATTTTATTTTTTTGAGGGGAGGGGCAAACTTTCAGACCTCAAGTTCATTGTAGTGGCGATAGGAATCTTACGAATTTAATTTATAGTAATACAGGTCATCTGATATTTTTGCCTCTTTCCGTGACCCTAAATCTTACATTTTGTGTTTCCCTTTCAGTTTTTTCTGTCTCGTGTGGCATCTGAAAGACTGTTCAATCCTACTAACGGTACTCAGGGTGTAACAGGTCAGTAAATTATTGTTCTAGATTTGACTTCCACTGATGCCACTGAAAGGAACTTTATTTTTAAATTATATGACCAGAACACAGGAGGCTACAGTTAGCCTCTCAAAGTTTCCAGGGGACTCTGATTTGAAATGTAAGCTTAGTTTTTGGCTGGAAATATTGGATCACTTGGCACATAACTGGCTTATAGAATGCAAACATGCCTACTTCCCAGTTCATTTGTGGTGGTATTTCAGAAGTGTATGAGAATCGTGGTACAAATTAAGACTTAAGTGGTTTTTATGGGAACATTCTCTAGATGAAGTATTTTTTGTCTATTTAACTCGAGAGAGTTTTTAACTGAGATCTGTGGAGATAGAATGTTACTGGGATTAATTTTCAGCTCACAATACTTCATGTGTTTTGTTTTTTTTTTATTTTTGTGTTTTCAAACTTTAAATGCATATAAAATATGTACTGTATACAGACTTTCTTTGGGGGATTTTGGGTATGATTAAATCCCATTTTTGTCATATCTTATTTCAAAATCACACCCATGTCCTGTGTAGAAAACCTCATGCAAAAGTGGGCTATTCTCATACTTTGCAAACAGACATCTTCAGAAACATACATTACCTTTAGTATAGCAGCTGTCTGTTACCACTGCCATGAAGACACACAGTTGAAGAGTTTGAGAACAGATTCCACTGACTCCTTTTATTAATAAATTTTAAATAACGGTTATGGTGAACGTTACTGGTTTCCTGTATGGCTCTGTTATCCTAACAGTTCTTGAACTATCACTGAAGAATCCCTCCCCCCCCTCCCCCCCCCCCCCCATAACCCATGTGGTTCAGAAATAACTGGCTCTGCCTTGTATTCGTTTTTTCCCACAGGAACTCCTAAATCAGTCTGGGCATGGCATTCCTTTTCCCCAAGACTTGGTTTAGAACTGAGCAGTTTACCATACATATGCCAACGAATGCTATGAGAGTTTTTTCTGAGGATTTCTGGAAAAGAGATTTACTTGCTCTTAGGAAAGAGACAGTAGAATAGATACTTTTTCACCTTAGGGGACTAATTTATGTGACAAGCCTGAAGTTGTTAGAACTATTTTGTTAGCTTCAGGAAACTGGTTTAAGATAAATCCAACAAACAAGAAGACAAAGCCAGAAATATCTTGCGTTATAGAGTAGAACTTTTTTTTTTAATGTTTGTTTATTTTTGAGAGAGAGTGTTTGCGAGCGGGAGGGGGGCAGTGAGAGAGAGAGGAAGACAGAAGATCTGAAGCAGGCCGTGCGCTGACAGAGATCCTGATGTGGAGGTCGAACTTAGGAACCGTGAGATCATGACCTGAGCTGAAGTCGGACAGTTTACCGACTGTGCCACCCAGGTCCCCCATAGAATAGAACTTTCTTTAATCTTTGAGGAATTTTTTTTTTTCCACTGGACCTTGACCTAAAGATCCTTTATTTTTTATTTTTTAATTTTTTATTTATTAAGTTTATTTTTGACAGAGACAGAGCATGAGCGGGGGAGGGGCAGAGAGAGGGAGACACAGAATCAGAAGCAAGCTCCAGGCTCTGAGCTGTCAGCACAGATACTGATGCGGGGCTTGAACTCGCGGACCTCAAGATCATGACCTGAGCCGAAGTCGGATGCTCAACCGACTGAGCCACCCAGGCGCCCCCTAAAGATCCTTTAAACATGATCAGAGACTTACAGAAACAAAAACTATTTGGGAAGAGATCATCTGAATAAAGTAAAGGGTGAGGGTGCAGGATTAATAGGGACAAATAGATTTTGTTAAAGTACATTTCTGCTCGTCTAGAAATCACACAGGGATAGGTTTTACGACTGGATCCATGAGACTCAAGCGTGGATGGGGGCAGAAAGGTGCTCAGAGCACATTGGAGTTGCATAGTAAAAAAATAAGGTAAAGGAGGAAAAGCAAAAGAGAGCTTTTATGATGTCACATTTAATTCTCACATCATCTCTGGTAGGTGCCTCAGACTTTATAGCCAGCATGCAGTAAAGTCAGGCTTTGAGCCTCATTGTTTTAACTCAGTAGCCCACAATCATATTTTTAAAAATTTATTGAGGTAAATTGACATATATTAGTTTCAAGTGTACAACATAGTGATTTGTCATTTGTGTGTATTGCGAAATGGTTACCACCAAAGTCTAGTCACTGGCACTTTACAAAGTTAATACATTGTTAGTAACTATATTCCCCATGCTATACATTGTATCTCCATGACTACTTTTATAACTGGACCTTTGTACTTCTTTTGTTTTTAAGTTTATTTTTATTTATTTTGAGAGAGAGGGGCAGAGAGAGGAGAGAGAGAGAATCTCAAGCAGGCTCCTCAAGGAGGCAGTTTTAGGGCTTGAACCCATGAACCATGAGATCATGACCTGAGCCGAAGTCAAGAGTTGGACATTGTTTTTTGTACTTCTTAATCGCCTTCACCCCTGTCATCTCCCACCTTCACCCCCTTCACCTCTGGCAGCCACCAGTCTGTTTCCTGCGTCTGTGAGTCTAGGTTTTGTTTGATTGTTTTTTTAGATTCCACATATAAATGAAATCCTATGGTATTTGTCCTTTTCTGTTAGACTTGTTTCACTTAGCATAATACATTCAAGGTTTCTCCATGTTGTTGCAAATGACAAGATAAATATTCCTTTTATGGCTGAGTAGTAGTCCTTTTTGTGTGTGTATATCATATCTTCATCTGTTTATCTTTGATTGATACTTGGGTTGTTTCCATATCTTGACTATTGTGAATAATGCTTCAGCGAAAATGGGGGTGCATATATATATCTTTGAACTGGTATTTTCGTTTTATTTGGATAGATACCCAGTAGTGGAATTGCTGGGTCACATGGTAGCTATATAATTTTTTGAGGAACCTCTACACTGTTTTCCGCAATGGCTATAACCAATTTACATTCCCACCAACAGTCACAAGGGTTCCTTTTTCTCCATATCCTAACCAACACTTACTATTGCTTGTCTTTTTTGATAATAGTCATTCTAACAGGCGTGACTAATACCTTGTGGTTCTGATCATTAGTGATGTTAGTACTTTTTCATGTACCTGTTGCCTACCTGTATGCCTTTTTTGGGAAAATGTCTGTTCAGATCTTTTGCCCATTTTTAAATTAGATTGTTTGTTTTTGTTGTTTTGTTTGGGTTTTTGGAGAGAGAAAGTGTGATCAGGGGAGAGGGGCAGCGGGAGAGAGAATCCCAAGTGGTCTGGTTCCATGCTCAGCATGGCGCCCAATGTGGGGCTCAACCCCGGGACACTGAGATGATAACCTAAGCCAACGTCAAGAGTCAGACCCTCAACCAACTGGCCATCCAGGAGCTCTGTATGAATTCTTTATTTGGATATTAGCCCTTTATCAGATACATGATTTCTTTCTACTTTCTGTACGTAGAGATACTTTCTACTATTCTGTATGTTGACTTTGCATCTTGGTGGTGGTTTCCTTTCTGTGCAGAGGCTTTTTACTTTGGTATAGTCCCACTTGTTTATTTTTGCTTTTGTTGCCTTTCCTTTTAGAGTCCTATCAAAAAATCATCACCAAGACCAATGTCAAGGAGCTTGCCACCTGCGTTTTCTTTTAGGAGTTCTATCGTTTCAGGTCTTAAGTTCAGGTCTTTAATCCATTTTGACTTAACTTGTGTATGATGTAAAATAGTGATTTTAGTTTCATTCTTTTATATGTGGCTGTCCAGTTTCCCCAGCATCATTTATTGAAGAGACTGTTCTTTCCTCATTGTGTATTCTTGGCTTCTCTGTTGTAAATTAATTGACCGTATATGCATGGGTTTATTTCTGAATTCTGGATTGTGTTCCATTATTCTGTGTTTGTTTGTTTTTGTTTTTTTTTTTAATGCCAGTACCTTACAATTTTAATTATTATAGCTTTGTAATGTAGTTTGAAATCAGGGAGTTGATGCCTCCAGGTTTGTTCTTGTTTCTCAAGATTGCTTTGACTGTTCAGGGTCTTTTGTGTTTCCATATAAATTTTATGATTATTTTTCTATTTCTGTGATAAATGTCATTGTAATTTTGATAAGAATTGCATTGAGTCTATATGCATTGCTTTGGGTAGTGTGGACATTTTAACAGTTCCCATCTGTGAGTACGGAATATCTTTTCCATTTATTTGGATCTTCAGTTTCTTTCAGCAGTGTCTATAGTGTTCAGTACACTGCTCTTTCATTTCCTTGGTTAAATTTATTGCTAGGTATTTTATTCTGCTTGATGCATTGTAAATGCGATTGTTTTCTTAATTTCTCTTTCTGGTAGTTCATTATTAGTGTATATAAATGCAACAGATTTTTTTATATTGATTTTGTATACTCTTCACTGAATTTATTAGTTTTAACAGTACCCTGAGAACATCTCCATAGGCCTCTAGAAGTGTGCCAGACCAGAAGCCTAGCCCTCAGGCCAAAGCTCCTATGTACATAGGCTTCTTTCTCAGAAAGTCCACGGATGTCTTTCTGTCTGCTATCTGTGCAGTACTATGGGGACTGGAATCTGCTAACAACCACCTTCCCAGTTATTTTAGTCCCATGGTACCCAGGAATGCAAGCCCCACAGGCCTCCCAGGGCCAAGTGAGCCAGGGGTTTCACCTGAGTTGCAGCTGTAAAATCAGATGTAAAAACAGATGTAAAAACCGGGGCACCAGATGAATGTAAAAACTTCCTCTGGGAGATACTGACACTCTGGGGAGTGGTAGAGGGAGAGTGTGAAGATGACAAGAAGAGAGGGAGGAAAATGTCAAAAGTGGATCCCAGCAGACTCCATCCCCTGAGAGATCCCCAAAAGCCCCTGCCCTTCTGGCCAGTGCTTTTAAGGTCAGCAAATGAATTTCTTCCACATAAGGTCTGCTACCTTTTCTCAGATGGCTGCTTCTGTGCTTTGTGGCTGTTTCTGCGCTAGGCCCTGTGGTGAGTGAGTCTGCACATAAGTCCTTTAAGAGCCGTTTCTAGTTCGTTACAGAGGCTTTGAGGCTTGTGGACGGGAGTCCCATTAGCTTTCAAGGCATATGTTTTGGGGGTCTTAAAAGTTGGTGTGTCTAATTTGGGGGACTAACCCTTTGCTTCTCAGGAAGAAGCTTCAGGGTTGTGCATTCCCTCCCAGTTGTGGTTCACTGCACTGGGGGTGGGGCTTATGGCGAGCTTGGGTCTTAGGCTCTGCACTCTGCCTTAATGTCGCTTCTTTCTCATTTGCCCAATGTGAAGGAGTTACTCAGGTAGTTTTCAGGTCTTTCTCAGGAAATTATTACATACGTAGCCGTAGACTTGGTTTGTCTGTGGGAGGAGGCAAATTCAGGATCTTTTCTGTGTCACTGTCTTGAACTATCTCCTATAAAAACACTTCTATCTAGTTTTCTTAGAGCTTCCCTTAAAAAATGGTGAACGAATATGAACTAGTGCAGATTTTCAAAGTATGTTCAGTATAGCATATCTGTAAATTTACATTAATTCAATTTAACAACGTATTAAACATTTTCAGTGGGACACTTTGGGAGATAAAAGGACAATCTCTGCCCTCAAGGAGATTAAATTTTTTTTCTTTTTAATTTTTTTTTTTAATGTTTATTCATTTTTGAGAGAGAGAGAGAGACAGCATGAGTGGGGTAGGAGCAGAGAGAGAGGGAGACACAGAATCCAAAGCAGCCTCCAGGTTCTGGGCTGTCAGCACAGAGTCTGACCGGGGGCTCAAACCTACCAATGGTGATATCATGACCTGAGCCAAAGTCGGACACTCAACTGACTGAGCTACCCAGGCGCCCCGAGATTAAATCTTATATGGAGATAAAGTATATAAGCAAGAAGAATATGAGTATAAATTCAAATGATGAAGCAGGATTGTTTGGGGAAAATGGGTGAGATTTAGAAATGCTACATGTAAGGTGGAGTGTTGGAACATGGGAGAGGACTATAGTTGAAAGTGTATTCAAAAGCTATGTTAGAGCTAGATTGCCAGGAATTATTTGCTGGGAATGGTTTTTTTATGTAAAGTAACAACTGTAGAAAAAGTACTGTAATTATCTCTTGAAATTACAAGAGTAGTGCATGCCCCTTGAACAAATACTAAATTAAAATACATAAAATGGGAGTCTCACTTTCCAGTCGAATCTCATTTCCATGGGTAGTGTGTTATCAGTTTGTTATTTATTATTCCAGGCTTTTTTCCCCTATATTTCTGTAATCATCTGTATACTTATGTTTTAAGATTATTGTGTTAGAGAATAATAAATACTTCTGTAGATAGCTTCTTTGCACTCAACAGTATATCATGAACATACTTCTGAGTTAGTGCATATTGACTGCCTTTTTTCTTTAAAAAAAATTTTTTTTTTAAATTTTATTTTAGAAAATGAGAGAGGAGCGAGTGGGGGAGAGGGGAAAAGAGAGAGACAGAATCCTAAGCAGGGGCCATGCTCAGCATGGAGTCCGACTCAGGACTTGATTCTACTACCCTGGGATCATGACTGAGCTGAAATCAGAAGTCAGACGCTCAACTGACTGAGCCACCCAGCCATCCCTTTTTCTTTTTAGTAGCTTCATATTTTCTAGTGTATAGATGAACCAAAATGTCTTTATCTATTTACTTATCCTTGGGCAGAGAACTTCTAAATGTTGCTATTGCATCTGTGCTGTAATGGATATTCTTGCACATATATTTTAACACTTATACTATTTTTCATAAAATACTGAATGATACAATTTGGTCATTTTACATTTTCGTAGGTATTGTCAAGTCCTTCTCCAAATAGTTGTACAGTTTACACAGTCTCTGAGACTTGCCCATTTACTATATTTTCTTATCAGTACTGGAAAATATAGAGCCATTAAATTCCTGCCATTCTAACAAGAGAAAAACACTATTTTCATTTTTGTATTAATTTGTATTTCTATAATTATAAGTTTGAGCATCTTTTCATAATTCATTTAACCGTTTATATTTCTTTTTGTGGCAATTGTCTTTTTGCAGTCTCTGCTCATATATTTATGAGTTTACTTTTTTATTTTGCTTTATGCGTATGAATAATACACATGAATATTAATGGTTTGTGGTATGTATTCTCTACCAATGATAGGCTTTCTGTTTGTTTATGGTATCTTCCTTCATATAAATGTTTAAAATCTTTCATATAGTTAAATATGTAAGTAGTTTATTTATGAGTTCTTGATTTTCTACTGCTTTCATCTCAAGTTTTTTTTACATATTTTTAAATTTTAAAGTTTTGGGTTTTTTTGTTTTTTGCATTTAAAGATGTAATATTCAATTTGAAATTTGTTTTTGTGAGAATATGGTATTGAGATCTCACTGCATAATTGTTCCAACATGATTTATCATTGAGAAATCATCCTTTATTTTGTGTTTCTGTTTATTGTGGCAAATTCTACAATACCTTATGATTGATTTTTTTTTCAGGAAATATTTAGATTTTTAATACTGATCTTATATTTGGTTATCCTAGAGAATTTAAAATAATCTGTGATAATTTTTATTTGTTGTGTTTGATTTTCTTCAATACCACATTGCTCACAAATGATGACAAATTCTCCTCCTGTGTTCCAAATTTTATTTATTTTTTTACATAATTTTCTTATTGGCTAAGACTTCCAGTACCACAGTGAATAGTTCAGATTAACAACTAAACATTCTTGTCCAGTACTTCAAGGATAATATTTCACTGGGGAAAGGAAAAAAATAAACACAACTTAGCAAAATCCTGGGAATTTATAATTGTGATTAGATAGATCAAATGGTATATATGGGCTTATTGAAAAAGAAGTGGGGCATCTGGGTGGCTCAGTTGGCTAAGCCTGACTTCAGCTCAGGTTATGATCTCATGGTTTGTGGGTTTGAGCCCCGCATGGGGCTCTGTGCTGATAGCTCAGAGCCTGGAACCTGCTTCGGATTTTGTGTCTCCCTCTCTCCTCGCCCCTCTCCCGCTCACTCTCTGTCTCTCTTTCTCAAAAACATAAAAAAAAAACATTAAAAAAAAGAAAAAGAAGTATCTTCTGACAATCTGCCTTATTTAACCATTTCAGTTTTGGTTTTTACTGATGGTTATCACATCTCTAGATAATGGTATGTAGCTCTTTGAAGATTTATAAAGTTTAGGGGTGCCTGCGTGGCTAAGTCGGTTAAATGTCTGGCTCTTGGTTTCAGCTCAAGTCATGACCTCTTGGTTCATGGGTTCAGGCCCTAAGTCCAGCTCTGGATGCGCTGACAGTGCGGAGCCTGCTTGGGATTCGCTCTCTCTGCCCCTCCCTTGCTTGCTCACTGGGGCACTCTTTCAAAATAAACAAACTTAAAAAGAAAAACAAAAAGACTTCTAAAGTTTAGA
The DNA here is from genome assembly GCF_007474595.2 of Lynx canadensis. Classification (NCBI taxonomy): domain Eukaryota; kingdom Metazoa; phylum Chordata; class Mammalia; order Carnivora; family Felidae; genus Lynx; species Lynx canadensis. The sequence goes on along the minus strand of NC_044306.2, from coordinate 150,030,993 downwards.
TAATGTATGTGTGTTGAATAAATTTACCTAACCCTTGTAAAACTTTTTACTTCCTTTCAAATCCTTCCAGTTTTTTAGTCTCAGTTTCTCCACTGAGAAACTGCAACCACTGTTTTGTTTTGTTTTGTTTTTGTTTTTTTTTAAGAGACAGCGTCACTTGTCTCTTCATTTTTAAGATCAGGACATTGGTTCTTCTATCCTTCCACCTACCTCTCTACCTCCATTAACCTCCTGCCTTTACCTAACTACTATAAAATACGCTGCTGCTTTTACATTTTCAAGGTTAGTGACATTTGTATTGCTTTGTAAGCATAAAGTTTCTGTCTTTATAGTTGGATTCTTAACAGTCAATAAATACAGTTTTCTTTGCTTTCTTTATTGCCACTATTACTCCAAAGCCAAATAATACCGTTTACTTCTTTACATATTCCATGTTGTGACACCCATGCTACTGAATGGTTAATATTCCTAGGGTAAATTTTAATTGGATTTCTTTTCTTTCCCCACCCCCATCTTTCTCCCTTCTTCCTTTTTCCTCTTTCTTCACCTCTTTTCTTCCTCCTCCTCCTCAGCACCCCCACCCCATAATTTTCTTCATCATGTCCTCACTTTTTTCCAGTTTCTCAGTCGTCTTTTTCACTCTTTTTTAACTAAGTCTTCTGCGAGCCATGTGTCATCCTTTTCCAACTTGATGGTGCCTACACTTGGCACAGCGGTTCCCCTGTGAGTCCGCTCTTTGGTGGTTCCAGTTTCTTTTTTGTTCCTTGGTTTAGAGTTTTGTTTTATTGAAGTAAATTCACATAACTGCCTGAGAAAGTATATTAGTCATTAGTGCTGTATAGCATGTATTTTTCTCCCCTGCACATACCACCCAACTTCTAGGCACACTGTAGGTTTGTATAGTTCTGCTGCCTAAAAGTTAACTTGCTTTCAAGTTTAACTTTTCAGTGAAAAGCCTCTTTTCCTGTCTGAGAGTCACTAGAAGTGTTCCAGATAGTGGCAGTTCTGTCAGTCTGGTTTCTAGAATGAGGGTTATTTGACACAGAACTCTCAATATAACTGCAGTGGACATATAACATGAGAGAGAAATACACCTTTATTGTTTTAAGCCTGGAAGAGTTTTGAGTGATTATTGCAGCATAACCTAGTATATCCTGACGGACGTCGGAAAGATATGAGTGTAACTCCTAAAATATTTCAAATTATATTATTTTCTGAATACTTGATAGTTAATTTGGAGAGATGTAAAATTCTATATTAAAAATCCATTTCCTTCTGGAATATAAAGACATTGTTATGTTGTCCTCTTGCATTTCTTGTTGCTGATGATATGCTGATGGCAGTGCAATTCCTATTCCTTTCCTGGTCATCAAAATTTTCCTCCTCTCAAATCTTTTAGGATCTTCCATTTATCCTCATTTAAAATGTGATAGTAATGAATATTTTATGCATCCAGCTTGGCTCTCCATTGGCTGTTTCTTTTTGAAGATTACATGCATGTCTGTGTTCTGGGAAACTTCATTGCATTGGTTTGCTAATAATTTGCTGCTTTTTATTTTCTCAGTTCTTTTTTTCTTCATTTGATCTTAGTTGGACCTCTACTTTATTAATAACTCACTTTATCTCATTTCTCACATTTTCTGTCATCTTTGTTTTTTGTTTATATATTCTAAGAGATTTCCTTATATTATGTTCCAACATACCTTTTGTTTTCACCTATTTCAATTTCAGCCACTGTGTTTTTTTCTCTTATAAGAATGTGTCTCTTAGCTTAGTTACCCCAGAAAGCTGCAGTTAAGAAAAGGACTTGCATGTTAGTGTTTTGTTTCTAGAACTGATTCCATGAAATAGGAGTGTAGGACAAGGAAAGTGACATAAAGAAGGAGGGAAAGCCAGTACCAGGGTATGTTACCAGCCTGGTCAGTACTGTGGAGAGTTGGTTTCTATCCTCCTGGGACCATTTCAGGTGGTATGTAGAATGCTTCTTAGATTAGTTAGGCCACCTAAAAAATAGTAGAGGAAGGAGAGAATGTATTATTGGCTCTTGTCCCCCATTTGTCAAGGTTGGTGTAAGGTGCCAGTAACTCTCTGCCGTATTTGGATGCATGTGGTCAACATAGCTGCTCATAGACATCCCACAATCGCATCAGAGAAACTCCGGGGCAGAAAGCAAGATTGTTCAGGACCGCTGGCTAGTGTCTGGTTATCTCTTTAAGGAAGTTGGTTTGACTATGGCAGTGGCTGAAGGATGGTTGGGGAGTAGAAAGCAGTGGAGAGGTGAGGTAGGGTAAAATGAGTGATAACTATAGTCCACATTTTGCAATGCTCATATCCCTTGGTGCCCTCTATTGAGTGCAGTTAGTTACAGTGTTTTCAATATGGTGGCCAAGTTCATTCCCCTTTACCAAAGGGAATTAGTGGGAACAGGCTTTGGTCCTAGCTACTGCAGCTGGCCCTGAAGGAATAATAAAGTATCTATCATCCTCCTCCCCTTTTACAAATTTCTTGTTTCCTTCTCTCTGGGCCTGCAGTTTGGCTGTTCTGAACTATTAGTCTGATGGGATGACATGAGCCTTCATCCCCAAGTTACCTTAGCATTCTTCGATCATGGTTGCTGCAGGTAAACTTGTAAGAGTTATCATTAGGCAATGATTTCTACCACTCTGAATTTTAGGCACTCCTCTACATCTCCTGGGTCTTGGAAAAATCTGTTTTTCCTACCATGTAACTGTGATCCTAATCAGGGTAATTGTCAAAGTTAGTAGTTCCCACTAATAATAACTATTTTCTTTGCCCATTGTCCCCACTGATACGAGGAGTCCAAAATGAGCAAGTCATAGCTTTAGTTGAGTGGAAACCTTACTGTGTCCCCTGATAGAAATTTCTCTACCAACCTACCCCCAGAAGCAGAACCCAGAAGAATCTGGGAGATTCAGGATTTTCAGGCTTTTTCCCCTCACCCCAAGTCTCCCAGGGTTTCATTCTTTTTCTGTCTAGGCCCTGACTCTCGCACAGGAGGCCTGTTGAAGTTGTGAGTTGAGTCTCCTTTGTAGCTCTGCTACCTTTGCAATTCTAAACCTGCTTTTCTGCTGCTTCAGAAGAGTCTAAACACTGCCAATGAGAACTTCTGACTTTGACAGCATTTTTTGATTTGATGTTTATTTAAACTGATGCTGTCATTTTTTTTACAAGGCATAGAAAACTGTAAACAAAAGCCATTTTCACTCTGTATAGTATTTAATTACCATTGTGTCCATACTGTCCATAAATCAGTACTTTACCATCTCCCAATTCTTTACTCCCCTGTGTGAATCATAAGTTGTTGATTTCATTGAATTCTAGAAGTTATCACTCATGTTATAGTTATTGCTCATGTCATCAGCAATGAGATTGTTATTGCCAGTTACAAGTTAATTGTCCAATTCCCAAGTCTTATTTTGTGGCTCTGCTCTTATTTCCAGTTCTGTTACAGACTGTCTCAGTCTGTGTTCTCCTCGAAAACAGCCTGAAATGAGGATCAGAATGTAGTAGTTTATTTTGAGAAATCCAAGGGTTACAGGAGTAGGGAACAGGGAAAGGTAAACCAGGAAAGTCCAGAGAAAGGAGGAAAGTACAATACCAAGCTGATCATCACTGTGAACAATTGGGACTTAATCCAGCTGGGACCCGACTACCTGAAGTATAGGTGAGCACTCCTACTGAACATACTGCAATTATATACATGTGAGTGCTAGGTGAGGTTCTTCAGCAGTATGCAGTGGTGCCAAAGAAGTCATAGTGCAGAAGCTGAGAGATCTATGCTGTTAGGTTACAACTGTGCAGAAGCTCCTTGCCACAGCAAAAACTGGAGGAGAAAAATGGGCTGAAGAGATAGATATGAGGTGGGGCATAAGAGGTGTGAAATATGAGTCCTCCCTTTTTTCTGTTCTGTTTTACAGTATATTATTTATATGGATGAAATATTTTGGATATCTATATTTGCTAAAACAGTTAACCTTTCATTTTTTAAAGTTATCCTTTTTCACTGTGTCCTGAGGGGGTGTGTGTGTGTGTGTGTGTGTGTGTGTGTGCGCTCATGCGTGCGCATGCATTTTGACTCACAGGGATCTCTTTGCACCAGTGAAGGACTTGTTAACTGGCTAGTTTTTTTTTTTAATTTGAGATTTTTATTTTTGATTGATGTTGACTTTTATGCTAAGTATGTGTATATTACTAGACATTACTAAGTACTATAAATGTCAAAATGAAAAAGGCTTTAGTTGGATGTGGTACATTGATTCTGGTTACTTTATTTCATCTTGGACTGTTTATTTCATTTCCTTTAGAAAAGGACTCTTAATTTTTTTGTGGTCAGTGCGGGGAGGGGGGTAGAAGTGTATGGACCACAAGTGTAAGTGTCTAGAAGCTGATATGTATATACATTTTTTCCTGTACCAGTATCTAGTCCTGGATCATATGTTGCATTTAGTTATCATACCTCCTTAGTCTCTTTTAATCTGAGATAATCCTTTGGGGTGTTTGTTGTTGTTGTTTCGTTTTGTTTTTGTCTTTCTTAATTTTAACACTATTGATGAATTATTGGCCAGTTATTTTATAGAATGACTTCCAGCTTAGGTTTGTTGGATGTTTCTTTATGATTAAATTCCAGTTGTGCATTTTTGGCAAGAATATGACAGAAGTGATATGCTCTTTTCATTATGATTTTCATGACTCATATGATAATGTATCTCATTAATGGTAAAATTAACTCTGATCACTTGATTAAGATGATGTTTGCAGGTTTCTGCACTATAAAGTTACATTTTTTTCCTTTTGAAATTAAGTATTTTGTGAGGAGGTACCTTGAAACTGTGTAAATACCTTGTTTGTCATCATACTTTTGCCCTCTATTTTTAGTATCCATTAATTATTAATTGGAATTAGAACATAAGGAAGAGCTTCCCCTTTCCTTTATTTATTTATTTCTGTGTCTGTCAGTATAGATTTATGGATATTTGATTTATCCTATGGAGTTTAATCCAAAACTATCATTATTAATTTTTTACACTCAAATTATTCCAGATTTGATTCATTGGAGCCCTCTCCAGTTGCTCACTACCCTTTTGATGTGTTCCCATCATTTAATGTACTTCAAGATCATTCATGCTCATCTTGTAGTTTTTCTTGCCTTGAACTAAAATCAGTCATTTGTCCAGGAAGTCGTGGTTCCTCTTTTTGAGGAGTAATATACAGAAATTAAGATCTGGGTTGTAGGTGTGCTCATTGTTGCTGGGATGTTACTGTTTCTAGGCCCTTCTTAGAGTTGAGAAAAATATGTGTACAGTATAACTTTTATTGGCAGTTCAAGAGAATAGAAACATTTTGATCATTCTAATAAAAAGGCAGGAAAAAGAGAATGCAGTGAGAAAAAACATGGTAATTAAATGTTAAATTGTTACAGATAAGTGCAAACTAGTATTTTAATGTAGTTGCTTTCATTTTCATTTAATGTATTACTTTTACATTAATTTAAGTATGAATCAAGTAAACTCATCTATTAAGAAAGATTGTTTAATCCACCTTTTATTTTTGTTTAAAATGAAAATAACTAATACAGAATGACCTTGAATTGTTTTATATATGTGTCTGTATTTAGCCAGTACTAAGTGAAAATTAATGTAATGCTGTTAATATCAAAGTAGAATAAAAGATGCACAGTATGAAATTCACTAAGAATTAACAAATAAGAAAAATTGTAAGATTTCAGTATACCTCGGAGACCAGTAAATCAAGCAAACAATAAATTAGTATGAAAATTGTTTTTGTAACAAAAGTTGAAAGTTGATTTTTTTTTAAAAAAGTTCATTTTTTTTATTTTGAGAGAGAGAGGGGATGGGGCAGGGGCAGGGAGTGAGGGAGAGAAAGAATCCCAAGCAGTCTCCATGTTGTTAGTGCAGAGCCCAACGTGGGGCATGATCTTTCGACTGCTAGATCAAGACCTAAGCTGATACATAGAGTCAGATGTTCAACCTACTGAACCACCCAGGTGCACCGGAAGTTGAGTATTTTGGCAAAACAAGTAACAAGATTCATCAGTTGAATTCGGTAGCTCAAAGGAAGTATGTACATTCTTTTCAAGTGCAGATGAAAAATTTTGTAAAATTGAACTTAGACATGGTCACAGATAAAACCTCAACAAATTCTAATGTATCTATGTAAAACAACTCTTGACTATAGTGCAAGAAAATTTTAAAAAAATCATTAATTAAAAGGAATATCCTTCCCCCAAACATGTACATTAAGAGTTCTATTCAGTGTAGTGGACTGAGTTGATTTTAATGGACTCCATGCTTTTCCACTTCTTCAATCGCATGCATATACATCCTGAAGAAAAGACAACATAGAACAACATATACAGCCAAGTCTGAAACCACGAAAGGATATCCACCAATTGTTAGGTTTAATAAAAGGAAATTCCATGAATAGATGCTTGTAGGAAGTATAAAAAAGTGGTTTTGGGGGAGAATAAAAAAAACTTTTGGGGCGCCTGGGTGGCTCAGTCGGTTAAGCGTCCGACTTCGGCTCAGGTCAAGATCTCACAGTTCGTGAGTTCGAGCCCCGTGTCAGGCTCTGTGCTAACAGCTCAGAGCCTGGAGTCTGCTTCACATTCTGTGTCTCTCTCTCTGCCCCTTCCCTGCTCATGCTGTGTCTCTCTCTGTGTCAAAAATAAATAAACATTAAAAAAAAAACTAAAAAAAAATTTTTTTAAAAGATAAGTGCCTTAACCATAGGCATCAAAATTTACACTATCTGTAGAGTGCAATGACTTCAGGCCAAAAAAGTTAAATTATAATGAAATTGGTGATCACGTTAAGCTGCAGCAAAGGAGGTCAGAAAAAAACATTCTGAATGGATGCTTTCACAATCCAGGACATGTGCAGTGTTTGCAGAGATCAGTACCTATTGAAGATTAATTCATGAAAACCACATGAGATAACAACTATACAAAATAGGATGATTTGCACCTAAAGATTGTAGACAGAGAAAAAAAGTGTTTAGACATGAAAGGGTAAGTTAATATAAGAATGGAATGAGTTGAGAAAGATATATAAAATAACCATTCCAAAATTCTAGAAATCAGAAATTCATTTATTATATGAAATTTAATATTATATGAAGTGAAACTGAACTGAATGGATGAATAGAAGAGTGAACAAGATCAGCTGTAGATGGAATTGGTGAATTTTCTGTTTTCCTGACTGAACCTTGACTGATAGAGCCCCCTAGACCTAAAGGCTCTACGAATTTACAGTAAACTGATTAAAATAGAGGTGTTACATGCTGACCGCCTACATTAGAGCTCTGATGGTTACCTGTTGTACTTCGAAGGCTTTTTTGTTTCTAATTGTTCTCCTGGCATTGATCACCTATCCTATATTTTATTGCAGCATCTGGGATTGATTTCAATGTCTTTGCCTCAATTAAAAAGTTTTTTTAAATAATTTTTTTAATGTTTTATTTATTGTTGAGAGACAGAGAGCACAAGTAGGGGAAGGGCAGAGCAAGACAGAGACAGAGGATCTGAAGTGGGCTCTGCACTGACAGCAGCGAGCCTGATGTGGGGCTCGAACTCAGCCATGAGATCATGACCTGAGCCAAAGTCGGACACTCAGTAGACCGAGCCACCCTCATTTTTTTTTTTTTTAAGAAAGAGAGAGAGAGATTGAGTGCATAAGTGGGGGAGAGAGAGAGAGAGAAAGAATGAGAATCTTAAGCAGGCTCCACACTCAGTGCGTGGAGCTCCCTGATGTGGTGCTTGATCACACAACCCTGGGATTGTGACCTGACCCAAAACAGAGTCAGACAGTAAATTAACTGAGCGACCCAGGTGTCCCTTTGCCCCAGTTTTTATTTCATTCCATTCTGACTCTCAAAACCTGCATGTCCTCATTATGATTGATGAGTCATAGCTCCAAAGTTCATCTCTGACTTAGTATTTCTAATTAATTGTTGCTAGTTTATATGATCTTATTTTTGATTGTATAATCAATCTTTGTTTTTTTGCCACTCTGGGCCCTGTCATCCATGACCCCAGAATTCTATATTTTTTAGATAGTAAGTTTACCCTTTGCAACTTGTCTTCACCAAAGAAGAGTCAGTAGAAAAAACACCACAGTAGACAATGTGTGCAGTACGTGCAAACAACAACAAACCTGAAGAGACAAAAAACATACAAAAAGATGGCCAATTAAACCCAATAAACTGCATTTCCATATGTTTTGCATTGGTAAAATAAATATCCACCATAGGAGAGGCACCAAACAACTGGTGACTCTAGAGCTGGTCTGATGGCTCTTTCAACAGATTGGTGATGGGTGCAGAGATGGTTTACACATGGCCTAACAGAATGACTCCCTCTAACTATGACTGGGCTACTACTACTGATACAAAGAATCTAGCCTGCTCGTATGTCTACTTGGATTATACTTCTGGAGATCAATGGGGCTGAAGATTCGGTGGGCCTCCTTCATGCTTATCTTTGTCAGGGCTTCATATAACCCCCATTTCACATACTTCACTTTAAAATTATTCATCTGAGTTGTATCATGGTGCAGTACCCAAAGGTACAGAATCTTTGGGATGCTAAAAAATGAGAAATTTGAAATATCTGCCGTGCCAGTTTTCAGTTTATTGTGTCTCAGCTTCAGATTCAGCTTTGTGATCTTGAATCTGGGCCCTGTAAACATTTCTTCTTTGCTAACTGGATAAATGTCAAGCTTCACCAGTAGAGGTTCCTGGAGTGACTTTTATTATTATCTGGTAATTTTTGTGAATATTATTGGATTTTAAGAACATGTATTTTTAAAAATGTACTTAAAAATTCTAAAGATACTTTAAAAAATATAAGAAATCTTAATATTTGTATTACTTATTTGTATTACTTATCCTTTAATAGATACTGCATTCTATATGGAAATTAAAACTCCTACACAGTTCCTGATGTAGATGGACCCATCTTCCCTGTGTTATTTTCAAGATTAACTTCATAATCACTTGATTTTTGTCATTGACCTCTATGTTGCTTACAAAATTCTGACTGTAAGCTGTATATTTGAAATAAACAGTATTAACACAGAGATTATAAAGATGAAAAAAGTTACATCAATCCTGTCATTCTGTGTAACCGCTTGGAGTTTTTGTGTTTAAATTTTTTTGGACAATTTAGACATTTGAAAGCTGTTAGGATTGATCTTGAAGAAACAACCACATGGATAGTATTGTAGTTTTTGCAATGTATAATGGGATTTTTGTGACTCTGTTCAATGTGTCTATGTTTACGTCTTTTCCTAACTCTATGTATATATATTGCTTTATGTGAAACTGCAAAATTAAAGTGAATAAGAGGATTCTTTGATCATGTATGGTTGGACATAGGTTTATGTATCTGATTATATGGTCTAAGAATTGCAAAGATCAATTTTTTTTAGAATAAAACTATTACATTTTAATATAGTCAAAACACATGTTTAAAAATTACACAATTAAAAACATTTTTAATTTCTGAATGCAGTTATAACAATGACATAAAATTATTTTATTATTAAAGTGATTTTTGGTAATAACATTATACACTGTTTGATGAATATATTGTTAAAACTTTACCTTGTATACCAAATATACTACCTAACCCATTTTCTGTTATTTTTGGTGTGGTTTACAGGTATTATTTTCAGCGTAGATTTTACTTAAATTCCATGTTTTTAAGCCACTGTAGTCAACTTATAAAAATTACTTATCCAGCTAAAATACAGTGGAATAAAATTACACTTAAAGTAATTTAATTCCCTTAACACAAATTATTAATATGTATGCAAATATAAAGAATAGGTGCTTAACTCAAGGACAATGTAAATAAAAGCAATTTTGCTTGTGCTTTAGGTTTGCTTTATATTCAAGTCCTGTGGGAACACTGCCAGAAATGCTGTTTCCCACAAGGGTTACAACACTTAGGAGAAAATAATTACAGTTAATTTAGATTTTGACTGTTAGCACTTTTATTTTTATTTGAACAAAACTGTTGGTAAAGCCTTGTATTTAACCATTATTCTAGATTTATAAAACTGGATCTTTTAGAAATTATGTTATGTTAAAGGCATCGAAATTGGTCTATAAAATACTAGCTTATCTTCTTACCAGAGAAGGCTCCGAGGAAGCCTGGTATTATTAAATACCTTTCTGGTATTTAATTTCTAAGTGATTAAAGCTTTGAAAATTGTTGTTGTTGCAGAGCAGAAAACATTAAAATATTTTCAGTTTCACTGATGCTTTTATCCACATTTACATCCAGCACTTAGATACATTATGGTATGCACAGTTATCACAGGGACAGTTTGCATTATTTATGTGGCTTTTAGTTTATAATGAGGCTAATTATGCACAAATGCATAATATATACAGGAATGTAGGTGCATTTGCAACAGTGCTGACTATACCTCATTTCCACCTGAAAGACAATGACAAGTGTTATGAAGTAAAAAGAAAAATCCAAGAGAAAGTACTTCTACTTGAAACAGAAAACACTTAAGATATGGTGTTCTATACATAATCTGCATTTTTAATGAGATAGTTCGTATTCATGTAGTTTCTCAACAATCTGTAAGCAAATTCTAACATCCAGTATGTTTTAAAGCACCTGTCATTTCCATATAAGCAAAAAGGCCTGAGAAAAAAATGTTGGGTATTATACCATGAATGAGGCAATATAGAGGGGGCCTTGAAATTATTTTCACACACTATAGGGGGAAATCTTTTCACACACTATTTCTCAATTATAGTAGTTACTTTGCAACAAAAAACCGTATTTTTATATTTTTTAATTTTATTAAAAAAAAATTTTTTTTTTAACGTTTATTAATTTTTGAGACAGAGCATGAACGGGGGAGGGTCAGAGAGATAGAGGGAGACACAGAATCCGAAACAGGCTCCAGGCTCTGAGCTGTCAGCACAGAGCCCGAAGCGGGGCTCCAACTCCCGGACCGCGAGATCGTGACCTGAGCCGAAGTCGGACGCTTAACCGACTGAGCCACCCAGGCGCCCCTAATTTTATTTTTTAAAATTTACATCCAAATTAGCATATAGTGCAACAGTGATTTCAGAGTAGATTCCTTAGTACCCCTTACCCATTTAGCCCATCCCCCCTCCCGCAACCCCTCCAGTAACCCTCTGTTTGTTCTCCGTATTTATGAGTCTTTTCGGTTTTGTCCCCCTCCCTGTTTTTATATTATTTTTCCCCTCCCTTATGTTCATCTGTTTTGTTTCTTAAAGTCCTCATATGAGTGAAGTCATATGATTTTTGTCTTTCTCTGACTAATTTCACTTAGCGTAATACCCTCCAGTTCCATCCGTGCAGTTGCAAATGGCAAGATTTCATTCATTTTGAGCCGAGTAATACTCCATTGTATGTGTATATATATATGTATATATGTGTATATATATATGTATATATGTGTGTATATATATGTATATATGTATGTATGTGTGTATATATTGTGTATATATGTATGTGTATATATGTGTGTATATATGTGTATATATATATGTATATATGTATATATATGTGTGTGTGTGTGTGTGTGTGTGTATATATATATATATATATATACACCAACTCTTCTTTATCCATTCATCCATCGATGGACATTTGGGCTCTTTGCATACTTTGGCTATTGTTGAATAGTGCTGCTGTGAACATTGGGGTGCATATGCCCCTTCGAAACAGCAACCCCGTATCCCTTGGATAAATAACTAGTAGTGCAATTGCTGGGTCATAGGATAGTTCTATAATTTTTTGAGAAACCTCCATACTGTTTTCCAGAGTGGCTATGCCACTTTGCATTCCCACCAGCAGTGCAAAAGAGATCCTTCCTCTTTCTCAGCATCCTCACCAACATCTGTTGTTGCTTGAGATGTTAATGTTAGCCATTCTGACAGGTATGAGGTGGTATCTCATCGTGATTTTGATTTGTATTTCACTGATGAGTGATGTTGAGCATTTTTTCATGTGTCAGTTGGCCATCTGGATGTCTTCTTTGGAGAAGTGTTATTCATGTCTTTTGCCCATTTCTTCACTGGATTATTTGTTTTTTGGGTGTTGAGGTTGATAAGTTCTTTATAGATTTTGGATACTAACCCTTTATCTGATATGTCATTTGCAGATATCTTCTCCCATTCTGTCAGTTGCCTTTTAGTTTTGCTGATTGTTTCCTTCACTGTGCAGAAGCTTTTTATTTTGATGAGGTCCCAGTAGTTCATTTTTGCTTGTTTCCCTTGCCTCCGGAGACGTGTTGAGGAAGAAGTTGCTGCGGCCAAGGTCAAAAAGGTTTTTGCCTGCTTTCTCCTGGAGGATTTTGATGGCTTCCTGTCTTACATTGAGGTCTTTCACCCATTTTGAGTTTATTTTTGTGTATGGTGTTAGAAAGTGGTCCAGGTTCATTCTTCTGCATGTTGCTGTCCAGTTTTCCCAGCACCACTTGCTGAAGAGACTGTCTTTATTCCACTGGATATTCTTTCCTTCTTTGTCAAAGATTAGTTGCCCATACATTTTTGGGTCCATTTCTGGGTTCTCTATTCTGTTTCGTTGGTCTGAGTGTCTGTTTTTGTGCCAGTACCCATACTCTCTTGATGATTACAGCTTTGTAGTATAGCTTGAAGCCTGGGATTGTGATGCCTCCTGCTTTGGTTTTCTTTTTCAAGATTGCTTGGGCTATTCGGGGTCTTTTCTGGTTCCATACAAATTTTAGGATTATTTGTTCTAGCTCTGTGAAGAATTCTGGTGTTACTTTCATAGGGATTGCGTTGAATATGTAGATTGCTTTGGGTAGTATCGACATTTAACAGTATTTGTTCTTCCTATCTAGGAGCATGGAATCTTTTTCCTTTTTTGTGTTTTCAATTTCTTTCATAAGCTTTCTATAGTTTTCAGTATATAGATTTTTCACCCCTTTGGTTAGATTTATTCCTAGGTATTTTATGGGTTTTGGTGCAACTGTAAATGGGATCAATTCCTTGATTTCTCTTTCTGTTGCTTCATTGTTCGTAAATAGGAATGCAACTGATTTCTGTGCATTGATTTTATATCCTGCAAAGTTGCTGAATTCATGAATCAATTCTAGCAGTTTTTTGGTGGCATCTTTTGGGTTTTCCATATAGAGTATCATATCATCTGCAAAGAGTGAAAGGTTGACCTCCTCCTGGCCGATTTGGATGCTTTTTATTTCTTTGTGTTGTCTGATTGCAGAAGCTAAGACTTCCAATACCATGTTGAATAACAGTGGCAAGAGTGGACATCCCTGTCTTGTTCCTGACCTTAGGGGGAAAGCTCTCAGTTTTTCCCCATTGAGGATGATATTAGTGTTGGGTCGTTCATATATGGCTTTTATGATCTCAAGGTATGATCCTTCTGTCCCTACTTTATTGAGGGTTTTTATCAAGAAAAGATGCTGTATTTTGTCAAATGCTTTCTCTGCATCTATTGAGAGGGTCATATGGTTCTCGTCCTTTCTTTTATTGATGTGATGAATCACGTTAATTGTTTTTGTGGATATTGAACCAGCCCTGCATCCCAGGTGTAAATCCCACTTGGTCGTGGTGAATAATTTTTTTAATGTATTGTTGGATCCAGTTGGCTAATATCTTGTTGATGATTTTTGCATCCATGTTCATCAGGAAAATTGATCTCTAGTTCTTTTTAGTGGGGGTTTCTGCCTCCTTTTGGAATCAAGGAAATGCTGGTCTTATAGCAAGAGTTTGGAATTTTTCCTTCCATTTCTATTATTTAGAACAGCTTCAAGAGAATAGGTGTTAACTCTTCCTTAAATGTTTGGTAGAATTCCCCTGGAAAGCCATCTGGCCCTGGACTCTTGTTTTTTGGCAGATTTTTGATTACTAATTCAACTTCCTTATTGGTTATGGGTCTGTTCAAATTTTCTATTTGTTCCTGTTTCAGTTTTGGTAGTGTATCTGTTTCTAGGAATTTTTCCATTTCTTCCAGATTGCCCATTGTATTGACATATAATTGCTCATAATATTCTCTTATTATTGTTTGTATTTCTGCTGTGTTGGTTGTGATCTCTCCTCTTTCATTCTTGATTTTATTTATTTGGGTCCTTTCCTTTTTCTTTTTGATCAAACTGGCTAGTGGTTTATCAATTTTGTTAATTCTTTCAAAGAACCAGCTTCTCGTTTCATTGATCGGTTCTGCTATTTTTTTGGTTTTGATAGCATTAATTTCTGCTGTAATCTTTATTATTTCATGTGTTCTGCTGGTTTTGGGTTTTATTTGTTGTTCTTTTTGCAGCTCCTTAAGCGTAAGGTTAGGTTGTGTATCTGAGATCTTTCTTCCTTCTTTAGGAAGGCCTGGATTGCTATATACTTTTCTCTTATGACCGCCTGTACTGCGTCCCAGAGGTTTTGGATTGTGGTGTTATCATTTTTATTGGCTTCCATATACTTTTTAATTTCCTCTTTAATTTCTTGGTTGGCCCATTCATTCTTTAGAAGGATGTTCTTTAGTCTCCAAGTGTTTGTTACCTTTCCAAATTTTTTCTTGTTGTTGATTTCAAGTTTCAGGGTGTTGTGGTCTGAAAATATGCATGGTATGATCTCGATCTTTTTGTGCTTGCTGAGGGCTGATTTGTGTCCCAGTACATGGTCTATTCTGGAGAACGTTCCATGTGCACTGGAGAAGAATGTATATTCTGCTTTAGGATGAAATATTCTGAATATATCTGTTAAGTCCATCTGGTCCAGTGTGTCATTCAAAGTCATTGTTTCCTTGTTGACTTTTTGATTAGATGATCTGTCCATTGCTGTGAGTGGGGTGTTGAAGTCTCCTACTATTATGGTAGTACTACTGATGAGTTTCTTTATGTTTGTGATTAATTGATGTATATCTTTGGGTGCTCTCACATTTGGTGCATAAATGTTTACAGTTGTTAGGTCTTCTTAGTTATAGAGCCCTTGATTATGATATATTGCCCTCTGCATCTCTTGATACCGTCTTTATTTTAAAGTCTAGATTGTCTGATAGAAGTATGGCTAACTTCGGCTTTCTTTTGTTGACCATTAGCATGATAGATGGTTCTCCATCCCCTTATTTTCAATGTGAAGGTGTCTTTATGTCTAAAGTGGGTCTGTTGTAAACAGCATATAGATGGATCTTGTTTTTTTACCGTTTTATTACCCTATGTCTTTTGATTGAGCATTTAGTTCATTGATGTTTAGAGTGAGTACTGAAAGATATGAATTTATTGCCATTATGATGCTTGTAGAGTTGGAGTTTCTGGTGGTGTTCTCTGGTCCTTTCTAATCTTTGTTGCCTTTGGTATTTATGTATGTATGTATATATGTATGTATTTTCTATATATTTTCTTCTTTTCTCCCTTCAGAGAGTCTCCCTTAAAATTTCTTGCAGGGCTGGTTTAGTGGTCACAAACTCGTTTAATTTTTGTTTGGGAAACTTTTTATCTCTCCTATTTTGAATGACAGCCTTGCTGGATAAAGAATTCTTGAGTACATATTTTTCTGATTCAGCACAATGAATATATCCTGCCACTCCTTTCTGGCCTGCCAAGTTTCTGTGGATAGGTCTGCTGTAAATCTGATTTGTCTTCCCTTGTTGTTTAGGGACTTTTTTTTCCCTTGCTGCTTTCATGATTCTCTCCTTGCCTGAGTATTTTGTTTAATTGACTATAATATGCCTTGTTGATGGTTGGTTTTTGTTGAATCTCATGGGGGTCCTCTGTGTTTCCTGGATTTTGATATCTGTGTCTTTCCCCAGGTTAGGAAAGTTTTCCACTATGATTTGCTCACATAACCCTTCTACCCCTATTTCTCCTCTTCCTCCTTTGGGACCCTGATGATTCTGATGTTGTTCCTTTTTAATGAGTCACTGATTTCTCTAATTCTTAAATCGTGCTCTTTTGTCTTAATCGTCCTCTTTTTTTCTGCTTCATTATTCTCTATAAGTTTGTCCTATATTGCTGATTCTCTGTTCTGCCTCATCCATCCTTTCTGCTGCTGCATCCGTCCATGATTGCAGCTCAGTTACAGCCTTTTTAATTTCACTCTGGCTATTTTTTACTTCTTTTATCTCTGTAGAAAGGGATTCTAATCTATTTTCGACTCCAGTTAGTATTCTTATCATTGCGATTCTAAATTCTGGCTCAGACATATTGCTTGTATCTGTGTTGGTTAAATCCCTGGCTGTCGTTTCTTCCTGCTCTTTCTTTTGGTAGACTTCCTTCGTTTTGTCATTTTGAAGGGAGAAAAGGAATTAATGAGGTAGAAAAATTAAAATGAAAAAATTAAAATTAAAATATATGAAAGTTAAAAAATAAACACACACACACACAGAAAATCTAATAAATGGTGCTAGATTCTAGGTGTGTTTTGGTCTGGGTGTTGATAGTGATTAGACAGAGAAAAAAAGGGGGGGGGGAAGGAAATCATTTGAGATTTTGAACGAGTGAATACACTGAAGTAGACTAAAATGAGATGATGGGAGTAAAATAGAATTTGAAAAAATTTACACAAAAGTGAAGAATATAGTAGAACAAATTAAAGAAAAATATTTTTAATAAAAACTAAAAATGAATTTTTTCTTTCTGTATTCAAGAAAAAGAAAAATGAAAAAGAAATGATTGAAAATTTGAAAAAGTGAATACACTGTAGTTGACTAAAATAAAACAATGGAAGTAAAATAGAATTTGAAAAAATTTACATAAAAGCAAAAAATATAGTAAAAAAATTAAAGGAAAATATTTTTAATAGAAATTGAACGTAGAAATGAAGTTTTTCTCTTTCTGCATTCAAGAAAAAGAATAGAAACGAAAAAGAAAATAAAAAGGAAATCGTTTGAAAATTTGAAAAGGTGAATACACTGAAGTAGACTAAAAATGATGGAAGTAAGAGAGTTTGAAAAAATTTACACAAAAGTAAAAAATATAGTAAATTAAAAATATTAAAAATTGAAAATAAAAATGAATTTTTCTCTTTCTGTATTCAAGAAAAAGAAAAATAGTGTAAAGAGAAAAAAAAAAAGAAAATTGAATAGATGGACCTACAGATTGAAATAGTGAAATTACTTCGTTTTCCCATAGAAGTCAGACTATGTAGCGCTTTATAGTCCATAAACTAAGTAGGTGGTGAGACTTGTGTTCTTGAAGAACGAGGTTGGCCCTGTTGGGTGGGGCTCATTGTAACGGTTCCGTTCTCCACTAGATGGCACTGCTAGTCCACGGGGGTGGATTGTTGTAGTGCTCGTAGGTGTGTATGCGCATGCACGGGAGAGGTGAAAATGACGTCACAGCTACCCAGTCTCTAGTATCGGATCTATGTTCTCCCTGATCAGCAATCGTGCACTTGTCCTCTGTCTTCAGCTTTCATCTGCTCCCTGCTTTTTCACTCTTCGTGACCAGGCCCCACCCAGGCAGTACCTCTCTCCCAAGTTTTGTATCAAATGCGGCTTTTTACCCTGGTCTCTTACTTCTGAAGGACTGTGGCTTTGACCTGTTCTGCCCCTCTGTGGGAGGGTCTCACTGAGCAATGGCCAAAAGCTGGCTGCACCCAGGAACGCTTGTGGGACCCTGCTGCTGCCCATGCCCCGAGACTGTGGCCAGGTGCCTGCCTGCCCCATAAAAAGTTTGCAAGATAGTGTAGCAGCAGCTTTTCAGGGATTATGGAAAATCACAACACATATCTGGCACCAGGCTTCACCCTTAACGACCTTGTTCCAGCACCAGCGAATGTGGCTGTTTTCTGGGGTCTGCTGCGACCGGTGGCTTCAGTAGTCTCCACCAAATGTCCTTCCAGCAGTGGAACTGATTTTCCCCGTGTGGCCTGAGAACCTCCCGGACCCCACTCTGTTCCTGGCGATTCACCCTTCTCACCAGAGCACTGCCAGTTATTGAGCTGTGGAGTTGCAGACTTTGTGCTCCCCTTGTTTACAGTCTTAATGGAATTTAAACCCTCTCCTTTCTCCTTTTCCCTTTTTAGTTTAGTCCCTGCGGCTGTTTCTAATTTTCCACTTTCTCTCCAGCTGCTTTTGGGGAGGGGTACTTTTCCCGTATTCCTCCCCCTCCCAAGTCTCCATCCTCTCTCTGCCTGCAAAAGTGGCTCCCTGCCCTCCACCGGCTTCTCTCTCCCCCAAGTTCACCTCTTCGTGCCACATACCTGCTGAATTCCGTGGTTCAGGTTGTGCAGATTGTTGTGTTAATCCTCCAATTAGTTTTTTAGGTGTATAGGATGGTTTAGTGTTGGTCTGGCTGTATTTCATGGACGCGAGACACACAAAAAACTTCCATGCTGTTCTGCCATCTTGGCTCCTCCAATATCTCAATAACTTGTATTTGAGTTCACAGATTCTTCTGCTTCATAGAGTATGCTGTTGATGATCTGTATTCATTTTTTTATTTCATTCATTATATTCTTCAGACCAAATATTTCTGTTTGTTTGGTCCTCATATAAGCAAAATATCCTCTTTAATTGTTTTCTAACTTTATCTTTGGCTCATTTTTTTTATGATTTCTATCTGTATTGAAACTCCCATTGTGTACATATATTGTTTTTCTGATTTCATTGATTTTTCTGTGTTCTCTTAAGCTTACTCTGCTTCCTTAGAACAATCTAATTTGTAATTTTTGCAGGCAGTTCACAGATTTGCATTTCTTTTTGTTCTTTGGTGGTGTCATATTTCCTTGACTTTTCTTGTTCCTTGAAGTCTTGTGTCAGTTTTCACATTAAAGAAGTGATCATTCCCTCCAGGGTTTGCTGACTGGCTCTGGGGGGAAAAAAAACACCTTCATCCGTCAGTCCAACTAGCTTTCTCAGTCCTTTTCTATGGATATGTCTGCTCCTTACTTCTTATTCCCTCTTGAGGGGATGTCTTCAGATTGTATGACTTAACCTAACCCACAAAAACAGACCTAGTGTTGAGAGCTTCCCATTCATTTTCCCTAGGGCAGAACCCTGAGATGTTTAAGTTTGTGTAAACTCTCCCAATCCCACAGATCCAGGCTAGCCTTTTTCACTTGCCCAAAAGCTGTCTACAAAGGCTTAGTCTCACCACAATGGGGTCATGCACCTTGAGCTGTCAAGCTAATAGGAGTGAGGTACATGCAGTGTTGGGGACAACTGTGGGCCTAGCTGGGGAAGGGAGGTGTGAAGATGAGATGTCCCCAAAAGCTGGTAGGCAGGCTTCCTGATGGAGTCCATAATTCTTGCTGATACCACTTCAGAAAACAATTGCTAATAATAAAAAAGCTCAAATATAGCTGATGTGGATGGAGGAATAAAGTAGAATAACATAAGATTAGAATATCAGTCAGGATTCATGGGTCCATTTCAGAGAATACAGATTTTAACATATACGAAAAAGAGAGTTAACATATTTTACCCAAGACTGACATTCTCTGAAATAAACTTTTTGAAAGTCAGGAAAGTTTCTTTGTATAAAGCGGGTTATGAGAGTGTAAAAATGAAAGTAGGGATGTTAGAAAACTATTGCAGTAAATCCAAGTTGGATATGAAAATGGCTAGGTTTAAAGTGATAGTAACAACTGACAGAGAAGAACAGATCAATATATAACTTGGGAGTAGAACTTATAGATACGGTGATCAATTGAATAATTGCTCAATCCTGTTTTTTATTAGTCAGATATTCTTATGATATTGGAAATGATAATGTTATTATGATATATTTCTTACTAATTCCTTGTATAAAATCAATTTTTTTAAGAAAAAATTTTTTTAGTTTTTTGAGAGGGAGAGAAAGAGAGACAGAGCACAAGTAGGGAAGGGGCAGAGAGAGAGGGAGACACAGAATCGAAAGCAGCCTCAGGCTCTGAGCTGTCAGCACAGGGTCCCATGTGGGGCTCGAATCCATGGGCTGTGAAATCATGACCTGAGCCGAGGTCAGACTCAACCGACTGAGCCACCCAGGCGCCCCTAAAATCAATTTTTTAAGCAAAAGGATTATTGATAAAGTTATTGTCCTAAATATCATTGGACCCATTTCTCCATGGGGTGGTGGTTTCCAGGTGTAGGGATCCAAGCAAAAAAAAAGAAAGTAGAATTTTACATTATAAAAAGTTTGTTAGAACAAGAAAGTAAAGAAAATAGAATTGAATGTGCTGGAAGGAAGAATAAGATTATTAAGGTATCTTCTTCATGACTTGCCTTTATTCTGTTTCTTTTCAACATAATATGAATCTGATCTAGAATCAGAACTTGAATTCATATATGAAGTAATAGCAAAAGAAAAAAAATATTTTTTTTCTTAAAGATAGATGTGATTTGGCAGAAAGGGCACTGAATTCAGCATGAGAACATTTGGATTTAAATTTTCTCCCTGCCCTAATGCCTCTGGCACATATACTCTGCTTCTGGAAGTAGGTGATAACCTCTTTCCTCTAGAATTCCTAGCAGAGTTGTCCATAAGAAAAATACTACACAGACCATTCTGTTCTAAGGAACTTAAGATACCAGAGAAAAAGTTACCAAAATACCCAATCTTAATTGAATAATGCTTTACATGGTGATGGATTTTAACATCATTTAGAATTTATTCTCAATTTGTGTTTAAGTTTTTTTGTTTTCATATCCTCTAAAAGAAGTTTTAAAACTCTCATTCTATTTTCTTCCTAACTCATTTCATTGTTTGTACTGATTAAAAACATTTTTTTAATGTTTGTTTATTTTTGAGGGGGAGGGAGAGAGAGAACACGCGCTCGCACGAGTGGAGGAGGGGCAGAGAGAGGGAGACACAGAATCTGAAGTGGGCTCCAGGCTCTGAGGGGTCAGCACAGAGCCTGACGCATGGCTCAAATTCACGAATCACTAGATCATGACCTGAGCCAAAGTTGGATGCCTAACCGACTGAGCCACCCAGGCGCCCCAACTGTATTGATTTTTTTTTAAAACAAAACAGCTGCATTTGGTAAAACCAACTATGTACTCCAAAGTTCAGCTCAACCTACTATAAATTGAGAAAGTCATGAAAGAGATCTGTGGGATTGTGAACTTCATGAACTTGGTTTAAGCCTCGGTTTAGTTAGAGCAAGAGTTGATCATGAGGACTGTAAAAGGTTTCTGGGTTCTTTTCATGCTACATCTATATTTCTTCGACTCTGGAAGGACTGGGAAAATACTTGTGTGGCCCTTGGATTTTAGTCACTGGATTAATTTAAAAGTTATCCTGGATCAACTCCAGCTTCATGGGCATGAGGTAACTGTCCTGGTACCTTCACCAAGTTATCTGTTTGATCATACCAAGATTCCCTTTAATGTGGAGATCCTTCAACTTCCAGTAACTAAAGAAACTCTCATGGAAGAGCTCAATGGTATTCTCTATGATGTTTCCTTTGAACTGCCAAAACTTTCATGGTGGAGCATGCAAGGAAAAGTGACAGAACTTGTCTACAGGTTTTCTAGGACAGCCAAAAGAATGTGTGAGAGTGCTATCACAAATAAGGAGTTACTCAGCAGGCTACAAGCAGCTAAGTTTGATATCTGTTTAGCTGATCCCTTAAGCTTTTGTGGGGAATTGTTGGCTGAGCTCCTCAATATTCCATTTATATACTCTTTTCGATTTTCTTATGGGAATGTCATTGAGAGACTGTGTGCTCAGCTTCCTATCCCTTCTTCATATGTTCCTGGCATCACATCAGGACTGACAGACCGCATGACTTTTGTACAGAGACTAGAGAATTGGTTACTGTACACAGTGACTGATATTATGTTTTTATATTTTGTATTTCCGGAATGGGATGACTATTACAGCAAGGCTTTAGGTAAGATATATTTGCATGCATTAAAGATTCTTACTTCATAAGAAAAAGGGTGACTGGGTGGCTGAGTTGGTTAAACATCTGACTCTTGATTGTGACTCAGGTCATGATCTTGTGATCATGAGATCAAGTCCGAGGCCTGCTTGGGATTCTCTCTCTCTCTCCTCGCTCTTTGCTTCTCCCCCCACTCATGCACTCACACCTGTGTGCTTTCTCTCTCAAAATAAACACTTAAAAAATAAAATAAAATGTAAATATTTACCTGACGATATAAAATCTTAAAAAAGGTATTTTAAAAAATTTTTGTATGTGTTTTATTTATTTTTGATAGAGTGCAAGTAGCAGAAGGACAGAGAGAGAGGGTTAGAATCTAAAGACAGGCTCCAAGCTCTGAACCCACAAACTATGAGATCATGATCTGAGACCAAGTCAGACATTTAACTGATTGAGCCACTCAGGCATCCCTTAAAAAAATATTTTTAAGTGAGGACCCAAGCTTTTTCAGTAAAAAAAAAAAACAAAAAAAAATTTTTTTGGTTTTGGATGATTGATTTTTTACAAATTATCACAGGAAGAATATTCTCTATGTATACACATAAATCCTGGTTGCTGCTACTAATGTTTTTGCAATATCTAGAAAACTGTGTGCTGAATTTGACATAATTCTGGACTATTCCTCTCGTTTAGTTTTGCTTTTATACAGTCTGGTTTTTTGGTTTTTTTTTTTTTTTTTTTTTTTTTTTTTTTTTCCGGATCGACTTGCTTTTTCTCAGGCTTTCTGTTTGCATCCAATTTAGGTTTTATTGCTGGTTGCAGGGTTTAGCATGTGATGAGCACAAAACTAGAAAATAAATAAATATATATTGGTTTCATATGTAGTTCTCTCCCAATGGCAAAATGTGATTTTTTTTTCCCCTAAAAGACCATGTTTCCAGATTTTTAAATCTCACTGTTTTGTTTTTTTGTTCTATTCAAAATTGCATTAGAGGTCAAATTGTGAGCTTTGACCCTGAGCACACTGTTTCTCTCTTATTTCAGCAATTCCTTTTACCTCTTTATATTCTACATTCCCATACTATAGATTAGTTCAATGGGAAGTTCCATTATAATTCTTTTCCCAGGGGCGCCTAGGTGGCTCAGTTGGTTAAGGTGTCCCAACTTCAGCTCAGGTCATGATACCACATGATACCCTTCATTGGGCTTTGTGCTGACAGCTCAGAGGCTGGAGCCTGCTTTGGGTTCTGTCTCTGTCTCTCTCTGCCCCTCCCCCCTCCCTCTCTAATAAATAAACATTAAAAATAATAATTCTTTTTTCCAAAAGGTTAGGAAGTTTTTGCTGTTACGGCTTGTCTTGTTTTACATTACAAAAAGCTATATAAATAGGGGCGCCTGAGTGGCTCAGTCAGTTGAGTGAGCACCGACTTTGGCTCAGGTCATGATCTCGCAGTTTGTGGGTTTGAGCCCCGTGTTGGGCTCTGTCCTGACAGCCAGGAGCCTGGAGCCTGCTTCGGATTCTGTGTGGAGTCTGCTTCGGATTCTGTGTCTCCCTCTGCCTCTGCCGCTTCCCAACTTGTGTGCTCATTCTCTCTCTCAAAAATAAACATAAAAAAAAAAAAAGCTGTAAGAATAGAAAGTATCTTCATTATTATTTTATGCTTGCCTAGTCTTCCAATTTACAAGTCTGCATATTTTGGACATCTTACATCCTTGTCTTTCTCTTTAAAGTATATTTTAAAAGCAAAATCACTCTTCTCAACAACTTGGTCCCTGGGCATTACTACTGGCATCTTAACAATAACAAAATAATCACTTACCCTCCCTATGAAGTTTTTCTATGTAACCCTAAAGATTTAGAATATTAATACCTTAAGTGTAAATTTTAACATGGCCAAATAGCTTATCAACTATTACCGTTGAATCACACTTCCTTGTGGGAGACATTTTCACATTATACATATTAGTTTCACTTTGCTTTTAGGTCTCTCTCTATTCATTCTTCTCAATGCCAGAACAAAATAATGTCAGGAAAAAAACTCCCACATAAGATTCTTCAGTTATATCTCTGGAGCTTAAGAGTATAAATTCCTACTATGTTTGTTTATTATAAAATGTTTGTAGATAGCCTTCTGCATCTTTCCTCTCAAATGAACTTTACAGAAAGTTTATGAAGCATTCTATGTGTTTACTGAGTTAAGTTTACACTGAATTCAGAGATCAATCAGGGGAAAACTGACCTCTTGAACATCTAAAGTTTTTCAAAACAAATTTTTATTCAGATCTTTTTTATAACAATCAGTAATATTTTACCATTCTTTGCTAAAACTCTTATTTCTAGCATTATTTTTATAGTCTAGTTACCATTAATATCTCTTTTTTATAGTTATAAAGATAAAGGAGATCCGTTGGTGCTTTTGTATTTCACTCTTGAATTCAGCAACCTAAATATAATCCCTTAGCAACTCTACTAGTATTTAAGTTAGATATAGATTAGACTGACAATTCATAAAAAGTCAGTAAGTAATGACAGTCATTTTTTTTCTTTCAGAAGTTGATCTCACTTTTTGGTTTGTTTTGGAGGGTTGTTTTTTGTTTTTGTGTGATTTTGTGAGTGTGTGAGTGTGTGTGTATGTGTGTGTGCTGCGTATTCCATTGACTGACTGCTCCAATAAGATCATGAGTAATAGGTGATAACCAAAACTCTTTTCTTGTTATGAATTTTTGCACTTTTACTGAGATACAGTTTATGTATAACATTTTATAAGATACTCATCGCAATGATTTGAGAGATATATTACTGTGAAATGATTACCATAATAAGTTTGCACCCATTACCTCACATACTTACAATTGTTTTCCTTATGGTGAGAACTTTTGAGATCTACTCTCTTAGAAACTTGCAAATAAACAAAATAGTATTCTTAGCTATAATGATTATGTTGTACACTATATTCCCCAGTGTTTATTATCTTATAACTGGAAATGGACATCTTTTGACAACCTTCGTCCCATTCGTCCACTCTACACTCTGCCTCTGGCAACCACGAATCGGATCTCTCTTATCATGAGTTTGATTTTTCTAGATTCTGCATATAATCGATATCAAACAGCATTGCCTTTGCTGATGAAGTATGCTGCCCAAGATATGCCAGTGATTAGTTCAGGACAGTATAAGATCTAACACACAGCACTGTGACTTTTTCTGGGCCTTCTGTGGATGGAAGCAGGTGCTTATTTCTTCTAGATTTGGCCCTAAAAACATGTGGACAGAATCTGCTATGCCCATCACTTACCCATGGTCAGGGGCCAAACAGCAAAAGGCAAAACTGAGCAAAGGTAACAGCATCTCATCTTGGAGACATTTTCTGAGTCATGAATAAAGCGGTGAGTGATCTGTTGCTGGATCTAAGTTGTCTGTTTATTTCTGGTTCCAGAAACTTAACATGAAGTTTTGGAACCTCTTTTATAGTGAACCATCATTGATGGAACATGACTTTGTCTCTGATTCTTAGCTCTTGGCACCCTAGAATATTCTTTTTGGGAATATATCAATAATCTGAGAAAGAAAAATGTGAAGGCTTGATAGGTAGACGGAAAACATTTCTTTGACTCAGAAGTTTAAAAATTCTATTACTTTAGTAGAATAAAGTTATTTTTTATTTAGGGTTATTCAGAATTTAGGATCTTCATTATGTAATGTATTCCAAGTATTTTTTGAATTATTTTTGAAAAAAATACAACCCATAATTCTTATACAATCATTAAATGAATCATAAATATATATGTATATATGTATGCATATATATACATACACACACATATATATATATGAATATATATATATATATATGTGTGTATATATATTCAATCATTGAGGAGGAAACCAGTTAAGAATGCAAGTGTGGTTCAAATATATTTTGAGGAGCTACTTGTAAACAACTGGGGAGAAAAAGTAATGTTAGGGTAATACTACTAAAGTTAGACACAAAACTGCTTAATGTCATATAGAGCAATAAAATCATAATTTGGGGGATGATATTTTCTACCAGACAGAAATATGCAAGCTAACATTTAACCTAACTATATGTGGACTCAAAAGTAAATAGGGAATCAGTAATAAAAAAGTAAAATATAGGCACATTCTTCTAAAGAATTAAATAATTCTTCCATCATTTATTGTTTAACAGTGTCTCAGTATGACATCAAAAAGGCATGCTGTGGTTTCTTTTGACTTCCAAATTTGAGACAATGGTTTCTAAAAATCTCTATCCAAATCAATTATTTTTACTTCCCTTGTACTATATTGACTTCATTTCAATAAATTGCATTAAGTGTCCTAAATTAATATCTCAGGAATGGAGATTCAACAGCAAAAAGATACTATCTTGTTATGAAGAAGTGAATCAACCATTATGACCCAGCAATTCTACTCTTAGCTGTGTATCCACAATAAATAAAAACATGTGCCCACACAAACATATACATGAATGCTCATAGCAGCATTATTCATAGTAGCCCAAAATGAAAACAACCTAAATGATCATCAACTGATAAATGGATAAAGAAAATGAAGCATATCCATATAAAGAAATCTTATTAAGCGATAAAAAGTAATGAACTGGTACAGACTACAACATGGATGAACCTTGAAAACATTATGCTAAGTGAAAAATGGGAGCACAAAAGACCATTTGTAATTTATTTATATGAAATGAGTGAGATTATCCTGGAACAGACCAATACAGACTGAAAGTAGAGTAGTGGTTGTCAGAGGCTGCAAAGAAGGGGAAACAGAATGACTGCCAATGGATACAGGGTTTTTTAGAGGGGGTAATGAAAATATTCTAAAATTAAATAATGGTGATGGCTGCATAACTTTATGAATATACTAAAAACTACTGAACTGTGTATTTTAGAAGGAAGTATTGTATGGCATATAAATTACAAAACTGTTATAAAAAAGGTGGGGCGAGTGAAGCATTACACAAAGAGAAGAAGATTACATCCGTGGCTGACACCAGGAAGTCACTAAAATGGAGTATGTACTGAGTATGAAGTTGGATTTTCAATACCATTGCCATTACCAGAATCAAACCCATAAATTACTGAGATTTGTTTGTGATTGCTTATACAGATAGATTGTCCTGGTCAATTCAAAATCCCTCATATTTTCTGATCAAAATTTTAGCATATTTAGAATTATCAAGGAGAATATTTAAAAGGCCTTATGGTGGAAAACTATATAGTTACAATTTCCTCGTATCAGCAATACTGAATATATATTTCAAAAGGACACAAAACCTCTGGGTAAGTTTCCTTATACCATAGTAATTGACTAGAATTCAGAAATAAAGCTCTGGCTCCTAAATAAGGAAAATCATTTAATTCAGCCACTAATTTGAGTTTTTATTCTGTTAATGTTCAATTGGTTGCCACATCAGTTGAAAGGCACTCCTTTGTTGCTGTCAGTCAACTAAATATGTCAGAATAGCTAATATTTTGCCATCAAAGAGGACAAACTCTTGTGAAACAGGAACTTTAATTTTGCATAGCAAAGGAGATAAGACTTTTCAAAAATGTATTAAAAGATTTCTATTCCTGGCTGGGTGTGATTAGGTGTTTATAGCACACTCGAAAACACGAGAAGACAGATGAATTTCAAAGGTCAGTTTTTAAAGAAATCAAAAGGCTTTTGGAGCAACAAGAATGAGATACATTGTAATTCCAGAAGAGTCAGAGACTCTACTACAATGAGCCAAGGATCACTGCTTGTTTCTTATCCTTTGCTGAGAGTATTTGCCAATTCTGAGCATGAAGTAGGGCTCAGGCTTAGCTGAAGAGACAGACTCCATTGGCAGGAGAAAGCAGCAGGCTTTTGGTCTTGTTCTAGACTTAAATCCTTGCTTGGTTATTCAAAATCTCACTATTATGTGCCTTCAGGGGGAAAAGGTGAATTGATTTTGTATGGTTTGCATGGGCCCAATATTGGTTCTTTAAAGATTTTTCTTAGAAAATTAGATGGTCAAACATTTCCTATTTAACATACCAGTTTGTTTTCCATTATCCTTCATTTTTATTCAGGAAAACCTGCCACATTATGTGAGATTATGGGGAAAGCTGAAATATGGTTGATTCGAACTTACTGGGATATTGAATTTCCTTACCCTTATTTACCTAACATTGAATTTGTTGGAGGACTGCACTGCAAACCTGCAAAGCCCCTGCCGAAGGTAAATAAGTGTGTTTATTTTTGATTGTTTAACTTTTTATCTCCTGGAATTATTTCTAGTTTATTATTTATAATGTTTAATCCCTAAGCTGAAAACATAGACACAGCAATTAATGGACATTATTTTCTTAGACTATTATACTACCGTAGGTATCTTATAACATTATCATGGCAACCACTAGTGATGTTGTTCATCAGCTATGCCACATATTTGCTAAGGATGAGATTCCTAGCCCCTGAGTATAGTGGAACCATGGAGTACTCTGCACAATGAGACTGAGCTAAAGTGGTATGTATCCCTTCTAGGCCCACTATTTAATTGTCAGATCTGGTTACTACAGAGTTCTCTTTTCCTTTGTTATGTCAAAGGGCTACAGATAGTAGCTACAGGTAGTGTTCTAGATAAT
This sequence comes from Lynx canadensis, assembly GCF_007474595.2. Lineage (NCBI taxonomy): Eukaryota > Metazoa > Chordata > Mammalia > Carnivora > Felidae > Lynx > Lynx canadensis. The sequence goes on along the minus strand of NC_044306.2, from coordinate 150,002,535 downwards.
ATATCAACCTGAGTTCCCGATTAAAGAATGGATAAACCAGCTGCAGCTCAATAGATAAGGATTCAACATAAGAAAAAAATAAATTGTTGTCTTAGGCCACTGAGATTTTGTAGCTGCATGTTATTTAGCATAACCTAGTCTTAGAAATGGATAATAGTGGGGAAATTATAATACTCTGAGAATATTTCATATAGAGCTATAATGGCCCATCCAAAAAACCTGGCAAAAGTTCAACAATGATGAACTGTTTGGTTTTAACAAAGAAGAGAAATTAGACTGAAAAGGTTATCAGGAGATAGTTTATTAAAAAACAACAACAACAACAACAACAACAAATGGGCAATACTAAGTATTCTTCAAATTTAAGATCAATGAAAGATCAGTGTATAATTTTTAAACAGCAATGTGATACAGCTTACCTTTTCATAAACATTGACTATTGTTTGGAATGAAGCAAGATTTAACACAGGGAAATGAGCTGAGATACAGTTGCAATAATTCCTGCAAGAGACTATAGAGATCCAAACTATAATATGATAGTAATTTTTGAGTAGAAGTAGAGAGATTTAAGAAGTACTTACAAAAAAAATCATTATGATTTGGTGATTGGCTGGAGGTGGGGATTAAGGGAGAGAGTTCGAGAATGAATCCTTGGCTTGTTGTTTCTGTGTATATGTCTTTGTTGGTTTCTTACAGGCAATTTAGCAGAGAATAGTGGCATTTACTAAAGTGAAGAATTAAAGGGGAGCAGCTGTGAGGGAAAATAATGTGTTCATATTTGGGCATGCTAAATTTGAGGTACCAACACGATGTTAAGTAAGCAGCTGTTGAATACAGTGTCTTAATCTCAGGGGATAGGCAGTATTTGTGTTTTTCTTCTTTTAATTTTAATACACTGTTTTTAGAGCCATTTACATTCACAGCAAAATTTAGCAGCAAATATAGAGAATTCCCACCCTTTCCTGCCTCTTTCCTACACACAGCTTCTTCCACCATAAATATCCCACACTAGTGGGGCACAGTTGTTACAATCAATATCAACCAATTTCCATAACTTAAATTTAACTCTTTATGTTATATATATTATAGGTTTTGATACATGTATAATGTCATGTATCGGCCCTTTTGGTATCATACGGAACAGTTTCACTGCCCTAAAAATCTCCTATTCTCCACTTATTCATCTATCCCTATCCCTAAATCCCTGGGATCACCACTTTTTTACTGCCTCCATGGTTTTACCTTTTAAATAAGCAATGGTCTTAAATTAGGGATGTCAAGGGATAAAAAAAACATGATTTCATATTGGGTGCTTATCGTGAACATTAAGTTACCCAGAGTAAAAACAGAAGTTGGGGTGGAGCATAAGACTACGAACTAGATGCCTCTGTGAACGGGGGCTGTTCCTAAAAGATTGACAATTGGCATTAGGAATCATGGGTTATTGATATTGATATGTTTTTATGATTAAAAACATAAAGATGAAGATACTTTTTTAAGGCATAGTAGAGGAAACTGTTGGAAATACAGTCAGAAGAGAGGAGAACACAGATCAAGTGTCTATCTGGACCCTGACTGATATAAGTATGGTAGAATGAATAGAGTATACTTAAAGGATTATAGGGCAAAATCCAATTTTCAGTAAGACCAGAAAGTATATGGAATACTCATCGAAGAGACAGAATATTTGGGAATTTTTAAACCATGTAACAGGAAGTTTTACTTTATTTCATTATATAAATTAATATTTTGACAACTTAATATTGGAAATCCATTCTATATTATTCTAAACTATTGCTTTTGCTCAGAAAGTAATCACTTAGGGGCATCTGGGTGGCTCAGCCTATTAAGCTCCAACTACTGATTTTATCTCAGGTCATGATCTCACAGTTTATGAGATCAAGGTCCATTTTGGGCTCTGTGCTGACCTTATGGAATCTGCTTGGGATTTTCTTTCTTCCTTTCTCTCCATCCCTCCCCTACTTGCTCTCTCAAAATAAACATTAAAAAATAAGTAATCACTTAAATATTCTGAGCCTTCTTTACGTTATTTCATAGTTTTTGATAAAATATCCATGCACTGTATAGATTCAGTTCTAAAGACAAAGAAAAAACTGTCAGGATAGTGTAAGATTTACTTATAGGCGTATTTGCTATATTTTAATAATCCAGTACTATTCAGAACCCTCCTATTGCCTTATTACTGATACCATAACATGCCATATGTGTTTACATAATCTATGTTTGTGTGTATTTACATAATTATTTATTTCACCAGTAATATATGTTTCTCCAATGCAATCTTATTTCCCCTATCTCTTCCCACCAGAGCATAGTAGGACCCCAGGGACACTACAAAAGTGTACAAACACTAACTCAAAAACAGCACACAAATGTGGTTATTATTTGTGGAAAGAATCAAGTTTTATCAGATTTTGTCATCATGTTTCTTTCTGTTAGAGCCTCAAACCTCATGATTACTTCACTTTTCATCCTCATTATGGGTTACTTTGTACATTCACATTGACTCTTCTATTTGTAGGTAACATACATTTAGTGTCCTTAATCTGCTTTTTATAATTAGGGATATTACTGAAAATCCTGCAATATTCTAATACCAAAACTAAACACCTGAATTATCCAAGGAATGAAATTTTGTGAAAATGCTTGCATATTAAAGAATTAACAAATAGGTGGATTCTGAGTAAAACAAATTGCTCCCCATCATGTAGGTGATCTAGTCAGTTAAAGGCTTGAACAGGCTTATTTAGATTTTATATTATTATTACAATATCATATAAACATATGTAGGAGATAAATATTCACTTCCCTTTTTTGTCTCAATAATTTATATATTATTACACCACTCCTAATAATCTACTCAGTGTGATTTTTTTTCTCACTGATTGTCTCACTAACTTCTGACATCACTCTTATCCCATGGCAGGCTTTCATATACTCAGTTCTTTTTCTGGTTTTACTACTTTTGTTCTATTGTTCACATCATCTAGTAGGAGATCAGAGCAATCATTTTACATATTTCATGTTACATATTACATATTATTATCTGAGGTACTCTCAAGTATTTCCTTTTATTTTCCAAAGTTCATTAATTATTTATGAAAGATATTCTTCTACATACATTATAGAATATTTGCCAATTTCTCAAGAAGATTTTGCTGTAATTGAAAATTAAAGAGACTGTTGGGTTTACATATTAAGTCAATCCATCTATCATCACAGTGTGATAGTTAATTTTATCTGTCAGCTTTCCTGGGCCAAATACTTAAATATTTTGTCAAATATTATTCTGGGTGTTTCTGCAAGGTAATTTTTGGATAAAATTAACATTTAAATAGGTGGATTTTGAGTAAAGCAAATTGCTCTCCATTATGTTGGTGAACCTCTGAAGGCTTGAATAAAACAAAAGTCTGACCATTCTGAAGCAAAAGAGAATTCTGACAGCAGACAGCCTTCAGACCTGAAAGACAGTATTGGCTTTTCTCTGAGTCTCCAGACTGATAGCCTGTCCTGCAGATTTTGGACCTGTCGGCCTCCATAATCATGTGATCCAATTCCTTAAAATGAATCTCTTTCCTGTCTTCCCCTTTCAATCATCATACATTTTTTTTTTCTTGTCTTACTTGATTGGCTTAGTTTATTTAGTACTTGAAAATGGGATAAAAAGATTGCTTTTGACTTCAACATGATTAAATATGCCATTTTTATCTTTAATGCAAAGCCATATATTTCCATAATATTATTGTCACTTACAGGTATTATATTATACGTATTTCTGTGTTACTTATCTGATAAGTTGTATGGCTACCTGATTTCTAAATGTGGTACTGGAAGCTTATATAAAGCACAAATGTAACCAAAAGAAAATTTAAATTTAGAAACAGAAAAAAAGTAAGTATGCCATTAGCATATCATTATTCTGGCTGTGAATGAACATAAAAGTTCATGATAATCTTCTTAGCATCCAAGGCTAAATATAAAGTGAAGTACCAGAAGAATTTAACTTAGAGCAGTAATCAAATGCCACATTTGGGGCATTATGGAGAGGATGTTAGAGGCAGTAGAGAGTACTAAGTATGGTCACTGGCTGTACAGTCAACAAGCTTCACTTAGAAATTTGGTTCTGCCGGCTACTGCTGTGTAGCGTTGGACAAATTACTTAACCTCTCTGAAACAGCTCTCCCATGTGGAAATGTATACGTATCTCTTAAGTTCACCATATATCTAAGTTAAATAATGCATCCAAAGACCTCAGCACATGGCAGGAGATAACACATAGTCAATAATTTGTAAACACAGGCACACACAAACATACCTCAAAAGTGTTTAGAACACATTGGAAGGGAACCTCCAAAGTAAATTATTTTTATTTGCCTGATAACCAGTGATTATATTTCATACTCCAAAATGGTTAACATGGAAAGACAGAACTGTTCAATAATTCAAACACAGTGCTAAAGTTATATGGCTTTCTTGTTCTTGTAAGCTCTAAATTTTCATTATTACAAAGACTGTTTTCTTTACAGGAGTTAGAAGAGTTTGTCCAAAGCTCTGGAAAGGATGGAGTTGTGGTATTTACTCTGGGTTCAATGATCAAAAACCTCACAGAAGAAAAGTCTAATCTAATTGCATCAGCCCTTGCCCAGATTCCACAGAAGGTCAGATAATTTTATCTTTTTTTTGAGGGGCAGCCATTTTGAAGTTCTCCTTAAAAATCTACTTAACGAATGTTAAGAAAAGCTATTAGTATTGTTAATATCAATTTAACTGAACTTTGAGGAAAAAGTATTAAATGCTAGAGAGGGCCACTAAAAACATTTGATTATTATCTTGCTTTAAACTTGGCATTACTATCAGGAACACATATTGTAGTATTTTTATTTTTACTAATAGGATAAAATAAATCATTCACTAATCTGAAGCAATCTGTTGGCTCTATGTCTAGGATTTAAGGCTTCTGTGTAATCTAATCTTATTTTGTTGTTCTTGTTTATTTTTAAGTCTGAGGCACACATGCCAGTTATAACGAATATGATAGTAAAGGAAAAGATATTTTAAAAATATGAACTTAATTCATAATTGGGACATAATTGGGACTATATATAATTGGGACTTTTAATTGATGGTTTTGAACCAGGTCCTGGTTTAGCCTGGAACTGACAGCTTAGCTTCCTAGAATACTCCTAAATAAGGATTCTCTTAAACAGTTAAAAATTTTAGTAATACAGTAAAAAATTTGTGCATTTCACTCTATGATGTTCCTAGCAAAATCTGATTTTTAAGTTAATAACATTCTAGGTTATAACTTAATAATGTTCTTAAACTACCAGGGATATTTTTTTGTTTTCTAGCTTTAGTCAAAATAGACAATTACATGTATTTTTAAGTTCCAAACAATCATGACAATGCTTAAATTCATAACTAAATTCCTTTGGAAAATTGTTTGTGGAAGCAGTACCCATTTAAATATTTAATTTTTAAAAATCTTCATAAAAGTATTAAATTTTTAATTGTATTGAAATATGTTTAGAGGTGACATCAAGGTAAAGTAGGAAGCACCAAGGAAGCACCTAAACAGCAATTATACTAGCAAAAACTCTGAAGTAACTGTATTAGAACTCTGCAGTCTATCTGAGCACTTGCAATTTGCGGAGAAATATTGGCTGATCAATTGTAATTAATTTTGGTCAATTGTAGTTAATTTTGGCATTGCAGGAGCTTCAGATCCTGTATCACCCAGCCTCATGGCAGCTAACCTGCCTGTATTACTGTGTGATTTGGTGGAGCCAAGATGGACAAAAAGGATCTTATCCTCTAAATATTATGATTCTGCATTCTGATTGCTAACTACTGCCTTCCATCCACTGATATGTAGAAACAAAAGTTGGTCATAATTATTTCAACACTCATTAGTTGAAGCAGCACTGTTGTTTTTTTTTTTTTTTTTCTTTTTCCCTCTTTTCTCTGCCTGTGAGCCAGACATTAAGGAATGAGGCCATTCAAAACAACCTGACATACAATGGAATTTAGAAAGCAATATCCATGTCAAGGGAAAGATACAGGTTCAAAAAAAATGCTTTAGATATAGAAGATCTAAAGCATTCACCTCAGTCTGATTCCTAGCAAAGAGACACTTTTCAATAATGAAAATAAATAAGCCTCAAACCCTAAGGAAAGAGAGAATCCTATTTCCAGGGGCACTGGGTGGTTCAGTTGGTTGAGCGTCCCACTCTTGATTTCAGGTCAGGTCGTGTTCCAAGGTCATGGAATCAAGCCCTGCATTGTGCTCCATGCTGAACATGGAGCCTGTTTAAGATTCTCTCCCTCCCTCTCTCTCTCTCTCTCTCTCTTCCTCTCCCTCTCTCCCCCTCTGCCCAATACCTTGCCTGTATGCTCTCTCTCTAAAATTAAAAAAAAAAATTGCCTAAAAAAATCTGATTTCCAAAGTTATTATATTGATTACAAAAATCGTTTGTCCAGTTCTCAACAACAAAAAAAGTGACAAGGCATACAAAGGTATGTAAAACTATGGCCTATCAAAAGGACCAAAATATATTGAGAGAAACCGTTCCTTTTTTTTAAGTTTATTTACTTATTTTGAGAGAGAGAGAGAGAGAGAGAGAATCCTAAGCCGTCTCCACACCAGCAGTGTGGAGCCCAACACAGAGCTCAAACCTATGAACCGTGAGATCATGACCTGAGCCCAATCAGATGTTTAACCAACTGAGCCACTCAGGCACCCTGAGAGAAACCATTCCTGAAGAAGCCTAGCTGTTGGAAGTACTAGATAAAGAAAACAGTTGCCCTAAAGATGCTCAAATAGTTAAAGGAAGACCTTGATAAAGAGAAGAAAATGATGTAGGAACAAAATAAGAATATCAGTAAAGAGAAGGATATCATAAGAATGACCAAAAAGAAATTCTGCAGCTAAAAATTACAATAACTGAAATAAAAAATTCACTTCAGGGATTCAAAATCAGATATGAGCCAGCAGAAGAATCAACAAACTTGAAGAAAGAATAATTGAAATTATCAAGACAGAAGGACAAAAAGAAAAAAGTGAACAAAGCCTAAAGGTCTTATGGGATAGTATAAAGTGGAAGAACAAACACACTCTGAGAGTCCCTGAGAGTAATGGGCAAAAATAATTTGAGGAAATAATGGCTTAAAAGATCCCAAATTCAATGAAAGACACAAATCTAAAAATCCCAGAAGCTTAATGAATTTAAAGTAGAATAAACTCAAAGGGATCCACACTAAGATACATAATCAAGTTGTTGAAAGACAAAGACAATGAGAGAATCTTGGGAAGCAACTCAACACATAACAGGTGACTAGACCATTTCTCAACAGAAACCTTGAGGCCAAAAGGTAATGGGTGATATATTCAAAGTGCTGAAAGAAAAAATTGCCAACTGAGATTTTCATTTCAGGCACATTTCTTTCATATATGAGGTCAGAAATTAAAACATTAACAAGTAAACAAAAACAAGGGAGATCATTACCACTAGACCTCCCCTGCAAGAAATGAAAGGTCTTTATGGTGGAAATGAAAGGCTACTAGACAGTAACACAAAATCGTGAAAAAATAAAGATGTGCAGCAAAGGTAAAAACTAAGGCAATTACAAAAGCTAGTATTATTGTAGTTGTAATTGTATTTGACTTTTTACTTTTTTTCTTATTTATTTTTTTAAATTTAATTCATTTTTTAAATTTACATCCAAGTTAGTCAGCATATAGTGCAACAATGATTTCAGGAGTAGATTCCTTAAAGTCCCTTACCCATTTAGCCCATCCCCCCCTCCCACAATCCCTCCAGTAACCCTTTGTTTGATCTCCATATTTAAGAATCTCTTATGTTTTGTCCCCCTCCCTGTTTTTATATTATTTTTGCTTTCCTTCCCTTATGTTCATCTGTTTTGTCTCTTAAAGTCCTCATATGAGTGAAGTCATATGATTTTTGTCTTTCTCTGACCAACTAAATTCGCTTAGCACAATACCCTCTAGTTCCACCCACATAGTTGCAGATGGCAATATTTCATTCTTTTTGATTGCCAAATAATACTCCATTGTATATATATACCACCTCTTCTTTATCCATTCATCCATTGATGGACATTTGGGCTCTTTGCATACTTTGGCTATTGTTGATAGTGCTGCTATGAACATTGGGGTGCATATGTCCCTTTGAAACAGCACACCTGTATCCCTTGGATAAATGCCTAGTAGTGCAATTGCTGAGTCATAGGGTAGTTCTATTTTTAGTTTTTTGAGGAACCTCCACACTGTTTTCCAGAGTGGCTGCACCAGTTTGCATTCCTACCAACAATGCAAAAGAGATCCTGTTTCTCCGCGTCCTTGCCAACATCTGTTGTTGCCTGAGTTATTAATGTTAGCCATTCTGACTGGTGTGAGGTGGTATCTCATTGTGGTTTTGATTTGTATTTCCCTGATGGTGAATGATGTGGAGCATTTGTTCATGTGTCTGTTGGCCATCTGGATGTCTTCTTTGGAGAAGTGTCTATTCATGTCTTTTGCCCATTTCTTCACTGGATTATTTGTTTTTTGGGTGTTGAGTTTGATCAGTTCTTTATAACCCTTTATCTGATATGTCGTTAGCAAATATCTTCTCTGATTCTGGTCGGTTGCCTTTTAGTTTTGATGATTGTTTCCTTCCCTGTGCATAAGCTTTTTATTTTGATGAGGTACCAATAGTTCATTTTTGCTTTTGTTTCCCTTGCCTCGGGAGACAATGTTGAGTAAGAAGTTGCTGCGGCCAAGGTCAAAGAGGTTTTTGCCTGCTTTCTTCTTGAGGATTTTGATGGCTTCCTGTCACATTTAGGTCTTTCATCCATTTTAAGTTTATATTTCTGTATGGTGTAAGAAAGCAGTCCAAGTTCATTTTTTTGCATGTCGCCGTCCAGTTTTCCCAGCACCATTTGCTGAAGAGACTGTCTTTATTCCATTGTATATTCTTTCCTGCTTTGTCAAAGATTAGTTGGCCATACGTTTGTGGGTCCAGTTCTGGGTTATGTATTCTGTTCCATTGATCTGAGTGTCTGTTTTTGTGCCACTGTATTCCTCTTTTTAAAATCTTCTCAAAAATTTAATTGTATTCTACTTTTTAAAACCTTCTCAAAGATTTTTTTTAAAATGCATAAATAGCGGGGCGCCTGGGTGGCGCAGTCAGTTAGGCGTCCGACTTCAGCCAGGTCACGATCTCGCGGTCCATGAGTTCGAGCCCCGCGTCGGGCTCTGGGCTGATGGCTCAGAGCCTGGAGCCTGCTTCCGATTCTGTGTCTCCCTCTCTCTCTGCCCCTCCCCCGTTCATGCTCTGTCTCTCTCTGTCCCAAAAATAAATAAACGTTGAAAAAAAAAAATTAAAAAAAAATGCATAAATAGCCATTATTAATCTAATCTATTTTTATAAACATAATGTATAAATGTGTATCTTGTGTCATCAGGAACAGAGAGTGGGGGATGTAGCTATGAAGGAGCAGAGTTAACGTATCCTATTGTACTTTACAACTTATAAGCCAAAAAATAAATCACAAGAGTAATTACAAATACTTTGAAAATGAATGAAGACAATACACCAAAATTTATGAGATGCAATGAAAGCAGTGCTCAGAGGAAAGTTTATAGCTATAAATGTCTACATTGAAAAAGAGGCAAGATCTAAAGTCAACACCTAATTTTACACCTTAAAGAACCACCTAAAAAGAACACCTAAAAAGAAAGCTAACTAAACCCAAAGTTACCAGAAGGAATGAAATAACATTAGAGCAGAAATAAGACAGAATAGAAAAATAATAAAGAAAATCAATGAAACCAAAAGTTGGTTCTTTGAAAATATCAACAAATTTCTGAAACTTCTAGCCAGGCTGGCAAAGAGGAATTAAAAAAAAGTAAAAGAAGATGCAAATAATTAATATCAGAAATGAACCTGGGCAGATTACTGACTTCACAGAGATAAAAAGGATTATAAGAGCTTATTAGGAACAATTGTATATCAACTAATTAGACAACCTAAGAGAAATGGATAAATTCCTTGAAAAACACAATTTACTTTAAAAAAGAAACAAATATTTCAACAAACCTATACCAACTCAAAACATTGAATTGGTAATCAAAAACCTCTCAATGGCAAAAGCCCCTGGACATATAGCTTCACTGGTAAATACTACCAAACAGTTAAGAAATAAGTAAATAAACTAATGCTTTTCAAATTCTTCAAAAAAATTGAAGAGGAGGGATCACTTCCTAAATGGTTCTGAGGCCAAATCTGCCCTTATACAAAAGCCAGATAAAGACAGTAAGAGAAAGTAAAATTACAGACCAAGATCCCTTGTAAATATAGATGTAAAAATACTCAATAAAATATTTGCAAATAAAATCCACTAGAAAAAAATTATTTAAAAAAATGATATCCACTATAATATTGAAAGGTGTTTCACCATAAATGGGATTTATCCCAGGAATGCCAGAGTAGTTCAGCCGAAGTAAATTAATCAGTGCAATACATCACATTAATACTTATGAAGGAAAAAAAAAATCACATGATTATTTCAACTTACCCAAAAATGGAATTTGATAAAATCCAACATTCTTTAATAATAAAAAAATCTCAGAAATCTAGGAATAGAGGGTAAATTCCTCAATATATGATAAAGAGTAAACTTGGAAAACCCATAGCTAACATCACACTTAATGGCAGAAACTAAAAGTTTTCTCCCTAAAATCAAGAACAATACAAGGATGCCTAATCTCATTGCTGCTATTTAGCATTGTACCAGAAGTTATGGTCTGGGCATATTACACTAGAAAAAGAAATGAAAAAGCATCCAAATTGGAACAAAAGAGTAAAATAATGTTTATTTGCAGATGACATCATCCTATACATAGAAAATCCCCAAAAATCCACAAAGAGCTAATAGAGCTAATAATCAAACTCAACAAAATTGTGGAATCAATACACAAAAATCAGCTGTGTTTATACACACATATTTGAACAATCTGAGCATAAAATTAAGAAAACAATTCCATTCCCAAGAGCAACCAAACAAATCAAATACTTAGGAATAAATCTAACCAAGGAGGTGAAATATTTGTATGTTGAAAACAACAAAACATCATTTCTTCAAGAAACCAGAGAATATCTAAATAAGTAAAGTCATACCATGTGCATGGATAGAAAAACTTAACATGGTTAAGTTGTCAACATGATCGAAAGCAATGTACAGATTTAATGCAATGCCTATCAAAATTCTAACAGACTTTTTTGTACAAATGAAAATCCAATCCTCAATTTCATATGGAACTGCAAGAGCCATAAATTGACAAAACAATCTATGAAAAAGGATAAAGTTAGAGGACTCCCATTTTTCAACTCTGAAATTTGAAATTTACTATAAAACCACAGTAAATTAAACAATGTGGAACTGGCAGAAGAGACATATAAACCAGTGGCATGAAAGACAGAATAAAAGTTAACCCTCACATATATGATCAGTTGATTTTCAACAAAGGTAACAAGACCAGTAGGGAAAGGAGAGTCTCTGAAAAAGTGCTGGTAAAATCCTGATATCTACATGCCAAAGAATGAAGTTAAAACCCTATCTTACACCGTATACAAAAACTAACTCAAAATGGATCACAAACCTAAACTTTAGAAGAAAAACTATAAAACGTATAGAAGACAATATTGGAGGAAAACTTCATCACATTGGATTTGGCCTTGATTTCACGGATATGACACCAGAGGCATAGGCAACAAAAGAAAAAAATGGACTTCATCAAATTAAGAACTTTTGTGCATCAAAAGATACTACCAAGAAAGTAACACAACATACAGATTTGGAGAAAAGCTTTGTAAATCATGTATCTGATAAGGGATTAATGTGCACAATACATAAAGGACACCTAAAACTCAACAACAAAAACCCAATTCAAAAATGGAAAAGGACTTGAACAGATATTTCTCCAAAGAATATATACAATGGCCAATAAGTACATGAAAAGGTCCTCAACATCATTAATCATTAAGGAAATTGCAATCAAAAGCACAAAAGATATAACACTTCAAATCCATTAGTATAGCTATTATTTAAAAATTGGGAAATAACAAGTGTTAGTGAAAATGTGGAGAAATTGGAACTCTTGCACATTGTTGGTAGGAGTGCAAAATAATGTAGTAGCTATGAAAAACAGTTTTGTTTTTCAAAGAATTAAACGTAAAACTCTCATATGACCCAGTGTTTACAATCCTACCTACATATCCAAAAAAACCCCAAACAAATGAAATCAGGGACTCAACGAGATATTTGTACACCAATGGTCATAGCAGCATTATTCACAACCACCAAATAAATGGATAAACAAAATGTGGTATATACACACAATGGAGTATTATTCAGCCTTAAAAAGGAAGGAAATTCTGATATGATATAACATGAATGAACCTTGAGGACATAATGCTAAGTGAAATAAGGCAGTCAGAAAAAGACAAATACTGTATGATTACACTTAGATGAGGTACCTAGAGCAGTCAAATTCATAGAGACAGAAAGTAGAATAAAGGTAACCAAAGTCTGCCAAGTGGGAGGAATAGGGAGTTAATTGTTTAATGATACAGAGTTCATGTTGGAGATGATGGACAGACACATTTGAGTTAAAAATAGTAGTAATGGTTCTACAATATTGTGAATGTATTTAATGCCACTGTATTGTATACTTATAATACATTAAAATGCTAAATATCATTACATATATTCGACCACAATAAAAAAGACATTGCTTCTTTTTTAAAAAATGTTTTATTTATTTATTTTTGAGAGAGAGAGAGCACAAGCAGAGGAGGGACAGAGAGAGAGAGGGAAGCACAGGATCCGAAGAAGGCCCCAGGCTCCAAGCTGTCAGCACAGAGCCCAACGTGGGGCTCAGTCTCACGAACCATGAGATCATGACCTGAGCTGATGTCAGACGGTTAACCAACTAAGCCACCCAGGCACCCCAACAATACTTGCTTCTATGTCACTGTCAAGTTTATAACAAAAGTTCAAAACACTTACAAATTCCTAAAGGGAATGTAACATCCTTCTCCTTTGCTTCTGGAAACGTTGTTTAAAAAAATTCCCTTAACCACAAAGGCCTAATAACACCAATATGTAGTTATTCCATATACAGATTGTCTGTTTTTGTTTCTTCACCTACTGAGAATGGCCCTGATGATGACAGTCTATTAGGATTATTGCAAGCATTTGAAAACATAGTTGCCATTTCAGTGCTTTAAACATTCATTACTTAATCATTTAAGGCCTTATTTTGTTCATTTGTTACAGGGAGGCATTGAACTAGGCTAATTCTGAGTAAGTGTCTCATTTTGAAAGGATGTGCTTCTGAGAATCTTCTAATAGATTAAAGGTATATATTTTAACAGGTTCTGTGGAGATACACAGGAAAGAAACCAGACACGTTAGGACCCAATACCCGGCTATATGAATGGATTCCCCAGAATGATCTTCTTGGTAAGACCAAAGAGAAGCAAAACTCAACAGAGCTGAATGAGGGATCCTCTGAATGATAATTTAGTAACGGATCAATCCAACAAATTTGTGTTAAAAACAAGCAAAAAACTCTTTAATTTCTTCTTCACATTTCTTCTGGAACTTGTTAAAGAAAAAATTCTTCATGATACTTGTTAAAAACTGTGAGGCACACTTTATTCAAGACCATTATGATGAATATAGATACTAGTTCATGGACTTTTGCAGTGAAGCAGAGAGACTGGACTCAACTCTGAATACAATAAGAAAAAGTGGGGATCTTATAGCCAAGGAGCAGAGTGGGGGTCACTGGGTAGAAAAATACTAAGAGGAAACATCAGGGCAAGGGAGGGATTCTGGCTACACCAACCTAAGCAGATTCTTGCCGAAAACAGACCAGGGTCATCAGACACCACCTGGGGAAAGTGAAGGATGAGGAAACCAATCAGATATAAATATGGGTGATCAGATACCAAACTGGGGGAGTCTAGCTAAACTGATTTAGTAGGATTCTTGCTAAAATTGGGCAATGCAGAGAGAAATTCAGAAGCTCCAAAATCAGAGCCTAGTTGAGAAGAGAGTTCAAAGAAATTTGACTAGAGTTTGGTCAAGGAGCAAATCTTTCCCGAGCTCTAAATTACAATCAAAATATAATTCTCCCATTTATGACTCCTCAGAGTCAGAGTCAACACACTTTTAGATCAGGCTCTCATTAACTCTTGCATAAAATACTGCAGCAGCCTCCTGGTTCTCTATATCCACTTACTCCCACCTCTCTTCTTTCCTCCTCTGTTTGAAAAAAAAAAAAAGTGAGAATCCTATTCACCATCTCTAATATTATAAATGTCTCTATACTACTATAAAATCAAATGTAAAATCCCATTTTATTAAGCAGAGTGCTTCATGAACTTTCCCTAATTTATCTTCCTAGACTGTTATGCCAACATTCTCCCACTGAAACCCTGTACCTCCCACCACTCCTTCCCTTATCCATACAAGAATTTCATTTTTTAAATCCCTCCATCCTTTTTTTTATTAATTCCTCACCCCAATTTGTCCAACTGGCAACTACTCTCCATCATTTAAAGTCCACACAGACCTTCTTAGAGGTTTGTGAAATGACTTACTTGCTAGAGTAAGTAATTGCTGCTTAGCCTGGAATAACGAATTGCTGCTTTCTTTAGATCTTATAGGAATTTATATATAGTCTCATGGCACAGAATTGTGTAGAAGATGCTGCCTAAATCATAAGAGACTTTTAAAGACATAGAATGGGTGCCTAGGTGGTTCAGTCAGTTAAGCATCCGACTTTGGCTCAGGTCATGTTCTCACGCTTGGTGAGTTCAAGCCCCATGTAGGGGTCTGTGCTGACAGCTTGGAGCCTGGAGCCTTCTTCGGATCCTGTGTTTCCCTCTCTCTCTGTCCCTCCCCAGCTCATGCTCTCTCTTTCTCTCTCTCTCTCAAAAATAAATAACCATAAAAAAATGGAACAAACTGAGGGTTCCTGGAGGAAGGGAGGGAGGGAGGGGCCTAAATGAGTGATGGGCATTAAGGAGGATGCTTGTGGGATGAGCACTGGGTTTTATATGAAAGTGATGAATCACTGGATTCTACTCCTGAAACCAATACTACATGGCATGTTAATTAACTTGAATTTAAGTATATGTTACCTAATTGAATCAATGGTTTTAGGTGTCACGATTTTCTGTTTCTGAAACTCTCACAACTTTGAATAATGATATGTTTTTTCCTCTTAGGTCATCCCAAGACCAGAGCTTTTATCACTCACTGTGGAACCAATGGGATCTATGAAGCTATTTACCATGGGGTCCCTATGGTGGGAATTCCCATATTTGGTGATCAGTATGATAATATTGCTCGTGTGAAAGCCAGAGGGGCAGCTCTTAAAGTAGACTTACATACAATGACAAGTTCCGATCTACTTAACGCTTTGAAGGCAGTTATTAACAACCCTTCGTGAGTATAGAATATATTCTTTTCTGAGAAGCATCTGGTGTTTTAAAAGGAGTAAATTGTTTCATTCAATTTTTAAACTGATACTTTTTTGAGATGGAGAGAGAGGGTGCAAGTGAGCAGGGGGCCAGGGAGAGAGAGAATCTCAGGAAGGAAAGAGGGAGAGAAAGGAGGGGGTGAGAGAGAGAGAGAGAGAGAGAGAAGCAGGGCTCACCTGAAACAGGGCTCGTGTTCACCGAAAGTGGGGCTGGAGCTCACCGGATGTGGGACTCAAACTCACCGTGAGATCATGACCTAAGCCGAAGTCAGATGCTTAATGACTGAGTCACCCAGGTGCCCTAAGCTGACACTTTTAGGTAATCAATAGCAAATAACTAATATCAGATTCAATTGTTTTATACTTCTCAAATTTTATGCAGGCCTTTTGATTCACCTACTGTTAATAGGTAATAGATTACAACCTCAAAGAAATACTGTTTATTTAAAGAAAATAAGTTATTGTTGAAGAGACGCAGATCTTTATTTTTTCCTAACAATTTTATTGTTTATTTCTTAAAAATTGCAAATATTACCAGTATAAAGAATTAGGCAATATAACAAAAAATAGAGAAATAAAAATAAAAAATAACTTTCCTGATGCAGATATAACTAGTTAGCAGTAGAGAAATATTACTTCAGATATTTCATTTTGCTAATCTATAAATAGGGAAGAAAAAGAAATAATTTTATAAAAATTGGATCATGCTACTTTTTGATTAAAAAAATTCTATATTGGGGTGCCTGGGTAGCTCAGTAAGTTAAGCGTCTTGACTTCAGTGCAGGTCATGATCTCACAGTTTGTGAGTTTGAGCCCTGTGTCCGGCTCTGTGCTGACAGCTCAGAGCCTGGAGCCTTCTTCAGATTCTGTGGCTCCCTCTCTCTCTGCCCTTCCCACATTTGCATTCTGTCTGTCTCTCTCAAAAATAAATAAACATTAAAACATTTTTTAAAATCCTATATTGGTATATACTAACTTAAAACAAGAGAAAGAAGATACAATACAATTGAGAGATCCAAACAGCAAGATAGAAGACCCTAGCCTCTCTGTTGCCTGGCAAAGTTCAACCTTATAGAGCCCTCCAGGAAAGAAAACATCTCCAGAAAAGAACTAGAGTCTACTTAACAAATTTTAGCAACACATCAGAACAACAACAACAACGACAACAACAACAACAAACTGAAAATAACATCCCAAGAAGAAAAGGAACACAGATTCATTTTGCTTGCATCATCCCACTAACACTCCAGCTCAAACTCAGGCAGGGGGAGAGGGGGTCCCTTATCATTGGCCTGCCCCTCAATACTGCTTCCTATCACTAGCTCATTCCTAATACCTTGCTTAGCAAATGAGATCAAAAGTCTGTATTCTAACCTACATATTCTGTATTTCTTTTTTTTTTTTTTAAGTTTCATTTATTTTGAGAGAGTGAGAGATAGCTCGTGAGTGCACATGAATAGGGGAGGGGCAGAAAGAGGGAGAGAGAGAGAATCCAAGCAGGCTCCACACTGTCAGCAAGGAGCCCCATTCAGGGTTGAACCCACAAACCGTGAGATCATGACCTGAGCCAAAACCAGGAGCCAGAGGCTTAACCCACTGAGCCAACCAGGTGTACCTCTACATTCCTATTTCTAAACTTTTTAATGGTATTTCCAATTAGCAAGTCTTTTCTCCCTTACTTCCAATTATTACTTAAACTACAAACAATTCTGCTGATAGGGCCAACGTATCTAGAAATCTCTCAAGAGGAAATAAATTGTCATAGGCATTCTGTACTCGATATCATTTATGACAATTTCTTATATAATTATGTAATATCCTTTTAATGATAGAAACATAATTTTAGGTATCTCATGTTCTTAATGAATTTTTTCAAATTGCTATCTATGTATCCAATCTTTAGCTATAAAGAGAACGCTATGAGGTTATCAAGAATTCACCATGATCAGCCTACAAAGCCCTTGGATCGAGCAGTCTTCTGGATCGAGTTTGTCATGCGCCACAAAGGAGCCAAACACCTTCGGCCAACCTCCCATGACCTCACCTGGGTCCAGTACCACTCGTTGGATGTGATTGGGTTCCTGCTGGCCTGTGTGGCTACTACTATATTCCTGGTCACAAAATGTTGCCTGTTTTGTTGCTGGAAATGTGGTAAGACAGGGAAGAAGAACAAGAGAGAATAGTTTTCTTTAATAGTTTAGATAGAAAACAGGGCCCATCTGAATTAACCAGCCAGTGATTTGAACAGATTCCTTTCCTAGTTTTCCCAGTTCTTGTCCATTCCTCAGCTTATGAAGTCAAAGATCAAAGAATCACCCAAGGATTTCACCACATGATTTGGAGTTAAGATGTATATAATACCTTATTCTTTAAAAAGAGAAGATAAACACATGGAGGTTCCTACTACTAAAATCCTAGTACTTTATTCACTTGTTTTAGCTCAACAAATTAGGATGGTGTTTGAGAACTCAGGAATGCAATAATAAATTCTATTTTCAGTACTAATCATATTAAACGTTTTCTAAATACTTAACATCATTTTGCATCCAGTATGTTATAATTATTGCATATTCTCTAAACTAGACAAAGTAGAAAAAAGCATGCTATAGCCAGAGGTTCCCTTCTAATAGAAATATTAGGAGATTCAAAGTTTCTACTGCTGTGAATCATGTTTTAAAACCGTTAATTTCATTTCATATGACACATCGGTCTTTGTTCCCCTTGGAGTACAAAACACTATTTTTTGTCTTTGATTTGAAGATTGCCCTTGATTTAAAAATTAATAATAATAGTACCAGATTTGTACTGTAATACTTTGTGACTTTAGAGAACTAGTTGATTTTGATTACTTAGAATTATAGATGGTATGGTGGAACAAAACCAAACAATTATAATTTAATACCTGCCCTTTACTCTTCCCACCAATTTTACTTATAATATCCATGTTTGGAAAGAAGAGACAAAACTATAACTCTTTAACTGCACTGCAGATAATTTGAGGGGGGGGATATGCATTTCTCAGAATTCTGTCTGCTGTGGGGATGATTTCTCCATCTAACAGAAATGCAGTGGGTTTTCCCATTTCATCCTTTCCCTTACCCCAGCACTTCTCCTGGTCCTCTCAAAAACTGTACTGTGACCACCATACCAAGCACAAATACTTAGGCTTCTTGATAACTAGCATTCGCCATAAATCTGCAGTAAGCATGAGGATATACATTAAATTTCAATAGAAGTAAGGATTCTCTCTCCCTTTCTTTTCTAAAAAAACTATCTTCCAGTACATCTGCCAATTCTTTACCCTTGAGGTTGAAGAATTATTTAATCCAACTGGAATTATGTATTAAACAAGCTCAGTAAATGATTTACCACAGTTTGATATTTATAATCCAAGTTTAATAGACCTAAAATTATAGCTGCATCTTAGAACAATATAAATCATTTGGAGGATTATCTGTGTTTTACAGGAATAGTGGCCTAAATAACAGCAAGGCAAACAATTCTTAGGTGTTAAATTAACAATAAAGAAATGTAAAGAAACAACATATTTTCTCAATTTGATGAGGTTTGAAAATAATTATGATGCTTTGAAGAATAAAGTTTCAAAATGTAAACCCTAATGCTGCTTGGTTTAAGATCTATCAAAGCAATGTATCATAGTGCTGAATTATTTTATCTGGCAATTAGATAATGTGCTTTCCTATAATAGTCTTTAAAATCATAGTTTAAAGATATTCCTTCTCTTCTTTGTTATAAAATGACATAATATAAAGGAGTTAAAGTAAAGATTTGCATACCTTGTTAGCAATTCCCGGGTTTATTCAAAACAACTACCTTAACAATTAAAGGAATATATTCTACCTTGTGGAGATGAAAGCTTTTCTTAAAAAGAAATATTTGCCTATTTAAATAATCTATAAAGCATAATATTAAATATATAAACTCTGATAATAATTTTAGGTATACAAAGGCTAAATAAAACCATTGAAGCATTATATTTTTTCCAGTTTAAGTTTTAATAAGAACACATTTTTCAGGAGTTGAATGACTTCTGGCTTTTCTAGTCAATTAAAACGTAGATCATAATTTAATTGAAAATGCTAATAGGTAGATGTAATTGTTTTGTACATGAGCACATATGTTAACACAAAGAATGTTCTACATGTTGTGAATAAAAATTCATTCATATTGTATGTTTTGATTTTTAAACTTGTTTGGCTTTTTCAACGTTTATTTATTTTTTTGGGACAGAGAGAGACAGAGCATGAACGGGGGAGGGGCAGAGAGAGAGGGAGACACAGAATCGGAAGCAGGCTCCAGGCTCTGAGCCATCAGCCCAGAGCCCGACGCGGGGCTGGAACTCACGGACCGCGAGATCGTGACCTGGCTGAAGTCGGACGCTTAACCGACTGCGCCACCCAGGCGCCCCTTGTTTGGCTTTTTCAATGAGGGATTTGTTTCTGTTATATTCTACATATTTTACCAAAAGTAATGATTCACCTGCAGGCTCAGATCTACCATACTCCCTACATTAAAGGGAATAGTATTTGTGAATTTCTTTTTTGTATTTGTGGGATTTTATTTTTTTAAAAAATTAATGCTTCTTTTTGAGAGAGAAAGAGTGAGAGAGAGTGCAAGCAGGGGAGGGGCAGAAAGAGAGGCAGACACAAAATTCAAAGCAGACTCCAGGCTCTGAGCTGTCAGTACGGAGCCTGAGGCTGGGCTTGAACTCAGGAAGCATAAGATCATGACCTGAACTGAAGTCAGAGGCTTAACTGACTGAGCCACCCAGGCACCTCTATATTTATGATATTTTAAACTGTTATAGTTGAGACTAAAATGTGTCTGGTGCCTATGGAACAGAAAAATGTAAGTTCCACAATTTACACTGAATCACTACGTGCCTTCTAATCTCACTTTTATTTTCTCCCCGGGTTCTTTGCTTCTCAATCCCACTTCAGTTCTGCCATTGTTCTGAGTCTGGCTCTAAACGCAGCTAAAGAGACTGAAATCTTAATCTCTCACTTTAATTCCCGTCAATTATTTTTCCCAGAGACGGTCCTTTCATCCGCTCAGTTGAACTCCCTTCACATATGATACCAGCAATCCGTATGATACCATGAAATGCAGACACTTACTTTTTACTTCTAAAGTGATTGTCAGATTATCAAATCATGATTCTTTGATTAAGGGAAGCTACCTCCTCTGTCCTGGGGATCCTTTATGCTGATTAGCATGCCTCATTTTAGTTCCTGTCTCCTTTCCAAGAACTCCTAGACATAAGAGTTTGTATTAACACTTTATTTCCAATATATGCTCCCATTTCTTTTTTGAAAAAATCCTATGTTGACTTTCTTTCATAGATGAGGAAATTCTTTCTTTATAGGAAATGGAAGAATTTGCCCAGAGCTCTGGGGAAGATGGTATTGCAGTGCTTTCACTGAGATCAGTAATCAAAAATCTCACAGAAGAAAACACAACATAATCAGTGGCCCTTGCCCAGATCTTATGGAAAGTTAGATAAACTTTAAACTCTATCATACGATACATTGCTTTCTACAAAAGGAGGTAATATTTCAAAATGCACATGTAACCAGGTATCTTTTTACTCATTTGCTTAAATTCCTCAAGTCTTGCTTTGGATTGCTTTCAGGAAGTTATATGTTATAAATTAAGGATAAAATTTGGGCAGTATGGCTAGGAGCAAAAGAATTTCTAAATTCATCCATCAGGCAGGCTTTATTCCCATTGGAGGGGGTGGGGTGGTTTCTAGATAAAGTGTGAAACCTGTAAGAAGTTTCAGAGGGAGTCATGTTACTCCCACTACCTGTTAACCAGTATAGAATTGGCAAAGTGTTGAGTTTACAAGCTCTGACTCTAGATTAAAATGACCTCTAACTCCTGCCTTTGCTCATACTCCCTCTTTTGCCAAACCAAATGCAGTGTAAAATTTGGGAATAGCATACTTATTTTATCTCCTGAGAGAGATTCATAGGCCATGATGAGTCCACTAAAACTCTGTGGAGTAGAGGAGAAAAACCAAAAGCCAGTTCAAAATCGCTAGTCCTTTTTCTAGTTTCAGGTGGGAAATGGCAACAAAAATGTTGGGACATAGGTTCCTGAATTTAATGTTTCCTCACTTGCCCATCCAGAATGTGATCAAGCCAATCAATCCATTTTCTTCCAAAAAATAAGGTTAACAACTCGAACATTCTCAGCTGGGGTAAGAGTGTACAGATATACACTTGGTTAAAAAATAAGTGGGCAGAATTATGTCTAACCTAGGAAAAAGAAACAAACACTCTTCTCCCTCTGCAATCTTAGTGTTTTTCTAAAATTATAAGATCAGCTTTCTCATTGTTTTTGAACTACATGCCAGGCTCATGCCTGATCTAAACTCCTTCCAAGAAACCTACACTACTTTTATCACAGTGTTATTTTAGAAATGACCTAGCGGGGCGCCTGGGTGGCGCAGTCGGTTAAGCGTCCGACTTCAGCCAGGTCACGATCTCGCGGTCCGTGAGTTCGAGCCCCGCGTCGGGCTCTGGGCTGATGGCTCAGAGCCTGGAGCCTGCTTCCGATTCTGTGTCTCCCTCTCTCTCTGCCCCTCCCCCGTTCATGCTGTCTCTCTCTGTCCCAAAAATAAATAAACGTTGAAAAAAAAAAATTAAAAAAAAAAAAAAAAAAAGAAATGACCTAGCATATAGTACATAACAACTTGTAATTTTAAAAAATGCCCTAGGGGCACCGGAGTAGCTCAGTCGATTAGGCGTCAACTTCAGCTCAGGTCATGATCTCGCCCTTAGTGGGTTCGACCCCCGCGTCGGGCTCTGCTGACAGCTCAGAGCCTGGAGCCTGCTTCAGATTCTGTGTCTCCCTCTGTCTCTGGCCTTCTCTGCTAGCGTTCCATCTCTCTCTCTCTCTCTCTCTCTCTCTCTCTCTCGGGTGCATATGTGTATAGAACAGTGATATCTTCTTGATGAGCTCACCCATTTATCATTATATAATGACCTTCTTTGCCTCTTGTTATCAGTTTTGGCTTAAAGTGTATTTTGTCTAATATAAGTGTAGTTGTCCCCCCTCTCTCTTTTTAAATTATTATTATTATTATTATTATTATTATTTTGGTTTCTACTTGCATGGAATATCTTTTTCCATCCCTTCACTTTGAACCCATGTGTATCCTTAAAGTGGAAGTAAGAAGCTTTTAGGCACCGTATAGTTAGCTGGGTCTTTTTTTTTTTTTTTAATCCATCAGGCCACCCTGTGTGTTTTGATTGGAGAACAATCCATTTATATTTATTATAATCATTAATTTGTAATGATTTGGTAATGCCATGTTATTAATTGCTTTCTGGCTGTTCTGTAGTTTTATTGTCCTCCTTTTACTTTCTGCCTACTGCTTTCTTTCTGCCTACCTTTGTGGATAGGTGATTTTCCATGGTTGTGTGCTCTGATTCACTTCTCTTTATCTTTTGTGAATCTACTATAGGTTTCTGCCTTGTTGTTACTATTAGGCTTACATAAAACGTCTTATAAATAAAAACAATTTATTTAAACTGATAACAACTTAAAGTCAATTGCATAAAAAGTTCTTTCCTTTACTCACCCCTTTTATTTTGATGTCACAATTTACCTCTTTTTATATTGTGTATTCATTAACAAATAATAGTTGTCATATTTATTTTTAATTCTCTTTTCCTTTAACCTTTATATGTATATTTACTATTTGACTACTGTGTTGTATATTTTCATATGTTTTCATTGAAAACATGTCGGGTAAAGGACTTTTTCATTTAATTTCAGCTGAAGTACTCCTTTTCACTGTTTCTTGTAATGTGGATGTGTAGTAATTTTTATTTTAAAGAACTCCTCTCAGCATTTCTTACAATGAAAATATGGAATAATGAATTCCCTCAGCTTTTATTTGTCTGGTAAAGTCTTTATTTCTTCTTCATTTCTGAAGGATAACTTTGCCCGATAGGGGATTCTTGGCTGGCAGTTTTTTCTTCTACCACTTTCAATATATCCTTTCACTTCCTCCTGGCCTGAAAGGGTTTTGCTGAAAAAAATTTGCTGATAGCCTAATGGAGGTTCCTTTATAGATTACAATCTTCTTTTCCCTTGCTTTCAGGATTCTCTCTTTGTCTTTGATTTTTGACAGCTTCATTATAATATGTCTTTGAGAAGATTATTTTGCATTGTAGTTATGGGTGATCTATTAGTTTTGTTAAGTTGGATATCCAAGTCTCTCTCTGGCTTGAGCAGGTCTCAGCTAGTATTTCTTTAAATGAACTTTCTGCCTCCTTCTCCCACTCTTCTCTTTCTGGAATTCCAATGATTCATTTATATGTAGATAAGTTTTCTTTTTACTGATGTTCTATAGACTTTTTCCACTGTATTTTTTTTTTTTAATTCTCCTCTGATTGGCTTATGTCCAAATTCCTATCTTCTAACTCACTAATTCTATCTTCTGTTTGGTCGATTCTGCTGTTGATGGTCTCTATTAAATATATATATATTTTTTATTTCATCCACTGTATTCTCCAGATCTACAGTTTCTATTTGATTCTTTTTTATTTCCGTCTTTTTGTTAAATGTGTTATTTTCTTCATGTATCATTTTTCTGATTTTATTGAATTATTTATGTTTTTTTTGGAGCCAATAAAGTTTCCTTAAAATGGCTATTTTGAATTCTTGATTGGGTAAGTTGCAGAATTTTGAGTCTTTGTGATAGTTACTGGACAATTTTGTGACCTTTTGGTGATGCCATGTTTCCTTGATTTTTGATGTTCCTTGGAGTTTTGCATTTGAGGTTATCGGTCACCGCCTCCAATTTTTACAACTGCTAACAACTGAGAGATACATTACATTGGTTTTGCTTATATCTGGGGCTTTCTCAGTGTTGTATGGATACACTTGTTTCATGCTTCTTGCCCCCTTTTGTGGCAGAAACCTTAAGCTTCTTATGTCTTTTCCAGATCTTAAAACTCATCAGGTCAGTTGCTTGAAACTTTGCTTTTGTTTTCCTAAAGAGACACTAAAGTTCAAGTTTGTGGTTTCTCCCTTGCCCATAGACCTTGGCTAATTTTCTGTGCACAATCCCTTTCTAACAGAGCTTACTTTTACTGCCAATCTCAGATGTATGTCCAAGTAGCCATTCACAGAGTTGGGGGAAGTGTGAGTTTCGCCTTTGAGCACTAAAAAAAATTAAAAATAAAAATCATTTCAAGTGCTAAACATACTTTGATTATTGAAGTGTAAGTGCTCAAACTAGTTTACAGAATATTTGTTGGCAAATGCTTACCATATTTTAATTAAATGTGATTTACTTCCTACAGCTTCATCACTCACTGAAAACAGAAATTCTAGATTTGAATCTTAGAGTCCAGCTTTGATCAGGTTTGGAGAGATCAATAGTGCCACATCCATCCTTAGAATCCCTCCTTATGCAGGCAAATTCCTCCAAAGGGAATGGCCAGAATTTTGTGTTTCAAAAATAAATCACCTCAAAAAGAAATTTACATTAGATTTTAAATTTTATTATGGTATATGGAGCTATTTAGGAAAGTTGTTTCTTTCACAACTTACAGTAATTTTTCCTCATGGCTTTAAAGATATTCTACTTAGATCTTCTCCCTCTATACATATCCTTCAATAGTGAAAGTTCTCAAATGCAATTCATCTAATGAAGTTAAAGTCTTTGAATAATTATTCTTTCAAAATTGTAGGCTATATTGTGTTATTGAAAGTGTTTTTATGAATAAGTTGTATATAAAGCTATTTTCCCCGTAAACAAAATTTAGGTTCTCTTTTCTCATTCTTTCTATGTTTTCTCAAAGCTCTTTCTTTCATCTCATCTCTTTAACATATAAACACTGAGTCTTTCAGCAGAGGTGATATTAAAAATAACTCCTTCTCTGTGTTTTAAGTAACATAAATCTCTAATAAATGACAAAATAAAAAATTATAAAGATATTGGGAAAAATTAGAAACTAATTCACAAAGATTTAACAATTCCTCACAAAAATTATTTCATGATGAGTTTTCTATAAGGAGAGACCTGTAAATATCTCAGTTAATCAAGAAGTTCATGATCTAAGATCTATAATAACAAAATAGTCTTAATCTCACAGCCTAAATTCATTTCAAAATAAAACTCTAATGATATGTTCCTGCCAGGGAAGTTTACAACAGGATTTTTTTTTAAGTTCATATAAAAAGTATGAGGTAATTTTAGGGAAAAAAATAACATTTTTAAACTGGTACATATAAGTTTGGTATATTTCCTAATTAAAATTATCAGTAAAAATTATCTCACTCCAACTTAAACTATAACAAAACCCTTAAGATTACAGTTACTTAGTATTTTCTTTGCAATTCAGATCATTAAAGATCTTTCCAATGATTATCCTTAAGAATATCTTCTAATTACAAATTTGTCATTATTTCTTAACCAAACGTCCTTTCCCATTTCTTATCTTTCTTAAAGTAATTAGGCATTCAGTGGAATTCTAATTCCATGCTTTAAAAAATAGTTTTGAATGAGAAATACATGGAAAAGTATTTATCCCGTTTAAGAATATAAACTCCCAACTCAAAGGAACCAGCATATTTAATGAAAAATATACTTACACTTGAAAACATCTGACATGAGTTTCCTTAAACAAGGAGACAACCAAATAAGCAAAAAATAGAAAAATAAAACACTGTAATTAGCTTTTTCAACCACATACGTGTGTGTGTGTGCGCGCGCGCACACAAACACACACACACACACACACACACAGTGTTCTTTCTTTTCCTCAGATAATCTGGAGAGCTCTAGAGGAAATGACCATGTATCTAATTCACCAGCCCCAGCTAACATACCATAGCACTTTTTTCTGAAACTGGGGCTAAAAATGTGAAGAAATCATTACTCAAATAATAAAGTGAGGCATTTCAAATCACATATTTTATTTTCTAAATTTATGCTTTGGTTCATTTTTTTAAATTCCCTAAATCAGACATTCTTTTGATTATATCTGTTATTCACCACAGAATTGCTAAAAACCACTGATCTACAGCCAGTGAACTTATCTGTTATCAGTATTAATTGTGCAATGTTAATAGGTGCATCCTGGCATGAGTGTAAACTATTTTGTTCTTTATTAGGGGAAAGGGTGCTTATTTTGTTTTCTTAATCTTAGGAAGTCTGGAAAAATAAGAGGGTGTACACTCTCTCAGTTCAGTAAGTCACCAAACATCTATATTAAGAATATTCCTGGGGTGCCTGGGTGGCTCAGTAGGTTGAACATCCGACTTCGGCTCAGGTCAGGATTTCATGGTTTGTGAGTTCATGGTTCATGTAGTCAGTTCATGGTTCATGACAGCTCAGAGCCTGGAGTGGGCTTCAGATTCTGTGTCTCCCACTCTCTCTGCCCCTTCCCCACTTGCTCTGTCTTTCTCTCTGCAAAATAAATATACATTAAAAATATTAAAAAAAAAAGAATATTCCCTTGCCACAAAGCTTCTTCAGTTTCTGCTTTAATTTGTCTACTCAAGACTATTCCTAGTTGTTTGCACTGCTTAAAAATAGGTTTGGACTTCCATTTCTGGCCCTTATGGTGTTACTGTGGGCAGACTAGACCTCTACTGTAAATAAATAGAAAATGCGAAAATTATATATAACAATTATTTTCAGACATTGAATATTAGGCATCACAGGAAGATGATAACTAAAAGAAAGTAAACTAATGAAGTGAATCTTAAGGTCTCTCCAGTTTTCTGACTATAGCCACTATGTAATTTGCAAATTCAAAATAGCCCACACTATTTTCTACTGAAAATTAAGATACTGAGAAAGGGCTTTGTTTTGACACGCAAAAGTCAGTTTTCACACATGACCTTAAACTATCTTGATTTTAATACCAATTTATATCTCTCAGCCTTATCAACTGTTTTAAATGCTAAAATTCCAGGTTAATGGAATGTGACCTTTCCACAGAGCCCATGCAGATAAGAAAGATAAAGTAATTCTCGATATACGTGGCTATTGCTGTCAGGGAAAATAGCCAGAGTGGAAAAGATCCAATTTGGGAAACTGGCACCTTCAACTATTCCATATCAGGGATACAGTGTTCGACTCTATAGCTAGTAGATTTGATATTCTTGACAGTTTAAATAGTAGTTAGATCAGCTTTGGTAAATAGAAGTCCATACATGCAGGCCTAAACATGGCCTTACTGTCTGCTACGATGGTCACTTTGTTAATTTGTTATTAGAGCCAGCACTGGAATGATTGTTTATAGAGACTGGCTGAGTGATTTTGCCTACTTTAGTGTTTAGCACCTATTCCATGATGGATGTTCTCTGGTGGGCATTAACATGGCATCTCATGGTCAAGGGTTCTAACAGGGTCCTGAAACATGCCAGGATTTCTTTTTTTCAAATGCATGTAATTCTTCAGTCCAGATGGCATCGTCTGGCTGTGCTGTTATTCTCCTAGGCTTGCCAGAGATTCCGCACGTATAGAATGTGCAAAGCCTTTTTGGCTGCCTATATATTTTACCCTTAGCTCTGCCTGCTGTATATAACCATATCCATAGCTTTACATGGGTTAGGACTGCCTGGTTGCCACTCTGACCTTACTGCTCATTGTGATCATTGTGACCACTTGGCTTCTAACAATTGAGTGCTATCAACTTGTTTTTGAGCTGTTTTGTAACTACAAACAGACCTGGCCATCAGAGGACACCACACTGAGCATTCCTTATAACTTCAGTCAGTATACAATCACTGCCAGATTTTCCAGATTTATGCAGCATCTCTATCTTAATATATGCACTTCTCCAAGCCCTTTGATTCCTTCTTCCACTGTTTCCCATGGCACTTCCAGCATGTCAGTTTCACTTTGTGTGGGCCATTCCTTACCACCGCTTCCTGAAGTGTGAACAAAGGTATTGAATTCTATGTCCTGAGAGAGAGTGCTCCAAAATAAAACTATGCTTTCTTCTGCAAGCTTATATTCCACTTTCCTAAATCCAGTCCCTCAGCATATAGTTCTCTATATAATTTCCCAGTTCCTACTAGGAGATATTGGCTATGTCCTCCAGTTCTTTTGAGTTTGAGTAATATCTTCCTGGTTACAACTGGCGGTAAATGATCCAGCTCCAAAATCCAATCTCAGTGTCTACTCTGATTCCATTCTTGATTCCATTATCAAGCTGAAGATAAGCTTGCAGGGAGATTATTAAGGAGTGATCTTGGAAACAAAGTCTGTGAAAATGAAGGATTTGAAGAAAGATTGAACAGTGGAAAAGACAGAGACAGGGCACCTGGGTGGCTCAGTTGGTTAAGCATCTGACTTTGGCTCAGGTCATGATCTCACAGTTTGTGAGTTTGAGCCCTGCAATGGGCTCTGTACTGACAACTCAGAGCCTGGATCCTGCTTTGGATTCTGTGTCTTTCTCTCTCTCTCTGCCCCTCCACTTTTCGTGCTCTCTCTCTCAAAAATAAACACTTTAAAAAAATTTAAAAAGATGGAAAGAAAAAAGAAAAAAAAGAGACTTACAGTATCCCTCCCCTTAGCCACAGTTTCATTTTCTGTGGTTTCAGTTACCCCTGGTCAACTGCAGTTCAGAGGCAGATGATTCTTCTGACATATCATCAGAAAATCAAAGGTAGTCTAGTGCTATTATCACCATGCTTACATCATTCACTTCACTTCATCTCATCACATAGGCATTTTATCATCTCATGTTATCGCAAGAAGAAGGATGAGCACAGTACAGTAAAATATTTTGAGAAAAAGAACACACTCACAGAACTTTTATTACAGTATATTGTTTTAATTTTTCTATCTGTTATTTAGTTATTGTTGCCTAATTTATAAATTAAAACTTTAGCTTAGGTATGTATGGATATGGAAACATAGCATATACAGGGTTTGGTACTATCTGTGGTTTCAGGCATCCACTTAGGGTCTTGGAACATATCCTTGCAGATAAGGGGTGGGGAGACTACTGCAAGGAAGCTTCAGCCTAGGTCTCAACCAACCCAATCTGAAAGTAAGATCACCTTTAAGAGTTTCCCCAAATTGAAATGAAGAGGCAGGCATTGAATATGGGCTGCCCCAGGAAAAAGACATCACTTTAGACTACATAGTTCTCTTCAGCAGAAGCAGCTCTTAAAGGAAGCTGATAGACGAGAGCTGTCAATCTTCTCACCAGCGGAGGAATAACTTCTATATTCCCAAAAGGAGAATCTGGGTAACACATCAAACATCAAAATATGCCAAAGGGCATTGCCATATTAAAGGATGTTGCAACTCTGTGGACAATGCTTTGCTTAGAATCTTCTGTCCAAATCCTTTTTAAGAGAGAATCTCCTCTCATTTCAAGTCAACAGATTATTGATAGCAAGAAAACAAGCCTATTCCATGACATGAGTCTTCTCCTTTCTACTTCTAATTTGAAGAGACTTCCTGATAAGATTTTTAAAATACAATTTACATGGATTACGAAGGTAGACTACAAAACAAAGTTCAGAAGATACCTAGAGGATAAATACTTTGTCAAAGTGTTGAGGAAGTAAAACTAACATAAGAATTTTGCAAATGTTCAGAAAAGGAAAATATCATAATTGGGAGGTAGCATTTTCAAATGAATGAAAGTAATTTAAGTGGGACTCAACGGGCACCCAAGTATGGATAAAAAGAAAAAAAAGTAGTAGTAGTATCTACAGTCAGAAAAACAAAGTCAAAGAAATGAAATAGAGCTAAATATAACATGTAAAATATGGAAGAGGAAATTCAGAAAGCTGGTTTGGAAATGCTCAAATCAGAATAGATTTGCTCTTACACAATGCTGCTTTCTTATCTGAAGATTCCCTATATGCAAGGTAGTTTCTTTCTAGCCCAGTGATAACAGTATTTCCAGTGATACTGGGATTAATTAGAGGCACATACAAATACAAGATCATCTACCCTTTTCCTTATTTGCTTACCGAAACCTCTACTGTTAGTTCGTACCAGTTATATTTTAACTACTTAATTCGTTCATTCCTGTGTGTGAATGACAGCCGCATCAGAAGTTAAGAGAGGTTTATAAAAAACGATTCATTTTACCAGAATATCTAAGAAGTGGACTTATCTTTCCGTGCTGTATTTTTATCTCAGCTGTGGGACCTGTGGCAAGGTGCTAATGTGGCGATTGGAATAATCATTAAATCAAGTTAAAGACAATACTATCTGAATTTGCTCAGAGGGGTCATGAGGTGACTGTTTCATCCTTGCGGATTCCACCACACCATCTGTTCTGAAATTTGAAGTGTATCCTACATCATTTACTAAGAATAAATTTGATTTGCTTGTCATGAAAAGTTCAAGATGTGGGTATATGAATTACCAAAGAGTAAAATGTGGATGTATGATTCAAAAATGCAAAAAAATAAATATTCTGATACTTTTCCAAAGCTCTGTGAGGGATGCAGTTTTGAACAAGGAACTTATGAAGAAACTGCAAGAATATAACTTTGATATTATTTTTGGAGATGCTATTTCTCCTTGTGGTGAGTTACTGTCTGAATCATTTAACCTACTTTTGGTCTACTGTCTTTACCACTAGCAATATGTATGCAAAACTGTGGAAGGCTTACTTGATCTTCCTTTGTACCTGCTGTCGTCTCAGAACTTAATGACAAAGTGATAATTACGAAGAGGGTGACAAATATGTTGTATTACTCCTATATTTTGACTTTGTATTTGAGACCTTTAATAAGAATTGGGATAAGCTTTACAGTGAAAGATAAGTCAGTAGTTTATTTATTACATTTTATCTAAAGTAGGTGGAAAGAAACCTTATTTTATATATACTGTACATAGATATACTACACATAGATACATAGATATAGATGATATAGATGTAGTTTATATATATATATATATAATTTTAAACTAAAGAGAATTTAGTGTTGAAATGGATATATAATAGTTTCTCAATCAAAATGTATCAACCATTCAAGAGAACTTGTGTAATCTAGAACTCTGTGACACTAGAGATGTCCCTCCACTTGACATTGATCTACTATATTAATATTCTTAAGGCTTTAATTATTTAAAGAGCACTGTGTTTTTCATAAATCCTGCTGTCTCTGTTATTTATTGCTGTGTAACCCACCATCTTAAAACTCAGGGTTTAAACCAAACATTATTTGCTGATCCTACAGACCAGCAATTTAGGCTGGGCTCAAGGGAATGTTTCTCTTTTGGGGCTTTCCTGGACTCACTCATTAGGCCCCAGCTAAGGAGGAATGGTCCAAAAAAGTGTCACTCACATGGCTAGGGTTTGCTAAATTAGCAGGACACTTTGATTCTCACTTCATATGGCCTATCCAAAGACAAGCATGTGCTTTTTCCAGTGATAGTAGAAGTCCACAAGAGCTCACATGAAAGTTCTAGGCCTAGGCTTAGAAGTCATACTATGTCACTTTTACCACTGCTATTGGTAAAACAGGTCATGAGGCAAATCCAATCCAAAGTTTGGAGAAATAGCCTCCACCTCTTGATAGAAGAACTTGCAAAGAATATGTAGCTATTTTCAATGCACTACAGGAAGAAACTTAATTAAATATACTTATAAAATCAATGAAGGTCAGTTATGAGGAAACATATTTTCCAAGCCTCGTTCTGTTTTAAAATATTCTTCATATATAAGAAATAATGAGTATTTTGTGTGAACTTTACATTTGCTTGCCTTTACAATTAAAAATTACTATGCACTTATAGCTAAGGTACCTTTCAGCTTTCAAAATCAAAGTCCTGGGGCGCCTGGGTGGCTCAGTAGGTTGAACGTCCGACTTCGGCTCAGGTCATGATCTCGCGGTTCCTGGGTTTGAGCCCCCAGTCGGGCTCTGTGCTGACAGCTCGGAGCCTGGAGCCTGCTACTGATTCTGTGTCTCCATCTCTCTCTGCCCCTCCCCTGCTCTTTCTCTGTCTCTCTCTGTCTCTCAAAAATAAATAAATGTAAAAAACAAAACAAAACAAAATCAAAGTTCTTATATCTCTCTTCTAGATTCAATTTTTTTTACTATTATATCTGTTCTAATTCTTTCATCTAATCATCTAATATCTCCATTAGAAAGGAAAATTGCTTCATTGTGGATAAGTTGTCTCTGGGCATTATTTATATTACTCCTTCCTTCTCAATGGATTAAAAATCAGCTGCTAGGTAAATCTAAAACATTGGGGATTACATTAGAATTATCAATATCTGTTTTCTAATGCTAGATTAACTACTTACTCTCAGTTTTTTCCACTTGAAAAATAAAGCAAAATGTGAGGGTACAGTATATTTGTCATATCTGAATGATTTCTAATCATGATTCTGTGAGCACATTCATTCAATAAAGAAGTTTATTGAGCTTCACCTATGTTTCCTGTTTAAAGGGGAAATTGATAAACATTTGTTGAGAACTTTCTCCCGGGAAATCTTCTATGTCCTTCATATTTATTCACTCATGGAGGACACACATAGAAATTCTTTTTATAGGCACTATTATTCTTCTCATGTTACAGATGTGAAAACTGAAGTACAGAAAGTTCAGGTAACTTACTCAAGTTCTCATAGGTAAGAAATGTTGGGATGGAATTGAAACACAGCAGTCTGGCCCCTGGACCTAAAAAATTTGCATATTGCAATAACTGAAAGAAAAGAGAGAGACCCTAACTTCAAAACCTATTACTGGGAGAGACACTGTACTAAGTACCAAGTATACTATTATATAGAAGACCAAGAAAGTTAATTTTTCTTAATCTGAGTGGTCTTTTTTTTTTTTTCTTTTTTTGAGATAGAGAGACAAAGAGAGAGGGAGCAGGAGTGGGGGAGGGGCTGAGGGAGAGGGAACAAGAGAATCTTTTTTTTTTTTTAATATATGAAATTTATTGTCAAATTGGTTTCCATACAACACCCAGTGCTCATCCCAAAAGGTGCCCTCCTCAATACCCATCACCCACCCTCCCCTCCCTCCCACCCCCCATCAACCCTCAGTTTGTTCTCAGTTTTTAACAGTCTCTTATGCTTTGGCTCTCTCCCACTCTAATCTCTTTTTTTTTTTTTCCTTCCCCTCCCCCATGGGTTCCTGTTAAGTTTCTCAGGATCCACATAAGAGTGAAACCATATGGTATCTGTCTTTCTCTGTATGGCTTATTTCACTTAGCATCACACTCTC
Organism: Lynx canadensis; assembly: GCF_007474595.2. Lineage (NCBI taxonomy): Eukaryota > Metazoa > Chordata > Mammalia > Carnivora > Felidae > Lynx > Lynx canadensis. Next base: position 149,968,748 of record NC_044306.2, on the reverse strand, counting down.
CAGTTCCATCCACGTTGCTACAAAAGGCCCTATTTCATTTTTTCTCATTGCCACGTAGTATTCCATTGTGTATATAAACCACAATTTCTTTATCCATTCATCAGTTGATGGACATTTAGGCTCTTTCCATAATTTGGCTATTGTTGAGAGTGCTGCTATAAACATTGGGGTACAAGTGCCCCTATGCATCAGTACTCCTGTATCCCTTGGATAAATTCCTAGCAGTGCTATTGCTGGGTCATAGGGTAGGTCTATTTTTAATTTTCTGAGGAACCTCCACACTGCTTTCCAGAGCGGCTGCACCAATTTGCATTCCCACCAACAGTGCAAGAGGGGGAACAAGAGAATCTTAAGCAACCTCCACACCCAGCATGTGGCCTGATATGGGGCTTGATCTCATGACCATGAGATCATAACCTGAGCCAAAATCAAGAGTCAGATGCTTAACCAACTGAGCCACCCAGGCGTCCCCTGAGTGGTCTTTTTAACAGATGCTTTCCATTGCCAGCATATGTCACCAACTACCCAAACTTAACTTTACCAAAAAAAGTGTTCTCTTATGACAATTTACTCAATAGAAAGAGCATCTTTTTGTTGAGCAGTATTATAAACATTTTGGAAACCTGAGAAAAATATCCCTTTCAAATGGAAGTTAACTACCCTCACATAAATGTCATAATTATTCTTAGGAGCTAAAAGGTATGTCAGATTAAGGTTACTGAGAAAATAAAGCTCTTAGTTATTAAAACATTAACCTGTGACTATATATTTTGTATGAGGTTACTGGAGGCAGTGGGTTAGAGAATACAAGTAAGACTAAAGCCTCTAAAATAAATCTGCTAAAAATTAAAGAATCACAGGTCATAGAAAAGAAACTCTTCTTTTAGGTAAACCTAGAACACTGGAGACTTTTTTGACTCTCTGAGATTCCATTGCAAGTTCATGCAAGGCAATGTGAAGGAAAACAGGGCATTGAATGACAACTAAAGTAGAAAGCTGGATGGTAAATGAAGTGAGAAGGTGGGCAGATCCATGATCAAAAACCAAACTGAAACACAAAAAACACTAAAGAGATAATACAAAGACCAAAGTTTCTAAGATAAATCTGCTAAAAATTAACCAAGAATCATAGGCCATAGAGAATAATCTTTTAGATGATGCAATATACGGACCTGCACGGTAATACGAAAGAAACAGGGCATCAAGAGGCAAACAACCAAAGTAGAAAACCGGATGGTGAGTGGAATGGGTGGTTGAGTTGATGGGTCTGCGGGAATAAAAAACTAAATAATCCAAAGTCATAAAGAAGCAAAGGAACCCTTATTTTGGGTAAATAAGGGGACAAAGATGCAAAAGACTGATGCAAATAAACATGTACAACAAGAAGTTTTCCAGCTTAGTTCTCCAGAAGTTGTTTGCCTTTTCTTGAACAGGCACCAATCACAGCACTGCTGATTTATTCTAGGCCTAGAAAGTGACAAAAGAGATCACTTGGTTAAATTACAAATATATAAAAAGGAAAATTTACAACACTTTGAAAGTGAATCTCTCTTACCACCCACTCCCACATGCTTAGTAATATTTATCTTCAGTTTTTTCATTTTATTATTTTTCTGGAGACCAGAACACAAATTTAGATCCAGGAAAACACTTAATGGACTGAATCATGGAACAGTTCTTTGGCTCCCATTCTTTCCAGGCAGTTATCAAGCAGTCTTCCCTTTACATTAAATCATAATAATTAATACATGTCAATGTTTCAAGTTTCCTCGAACAGATAAAAATACATGATATGGCTGTGGAGGTGAAAGACATCATTTTATGTAGTGCATCTCATTCATGATGCACTTTACTGATTATAGAAAGTCCAGGAATTTGGTCCTGCAATAACTTTTCTTTTGTAAAATATACAGGAAAGGATGAGTCTGCAAAGCTATGGAAAGGGAGGCATGTTGATTCCTGGTGAGGTCTGCATCATCAGGCAGGACCTTTGAGCCACTGGGGTTTCTCTGCTTGCCTTTCCCTATACTTCTAAAGGATAATCAGCTTCCTGTTTTCGCTGTGGTGGCTGGCTCAGTGCAACTGAAGACCAGATTGAGAGAAGTGTGATCAATGCAAATTTTTCATGCTGCAGACCCATATTTAATATGGAAGATCAGGGTGAGATTTAGACAACACAAAAAAAAACATAAAATACCTAGGAATAAATCTAACCAAAGAGGTAAAAAATCTATACACTGAAAACTATAGAAAGCTTATGAAAGAAATTGAAGAAGACACAAAGAAATGGAAAAAGATCCCATGCTCCTGGACAGGAAGAACAAATATTGTTAAAATGTCGATACTACCCAAAGCAATCTACATATTCAGTGCAATCCCTATCAAACTAACACCAGCATTCTTCACAGAGCTAGAAAAAATAATCCTAAAATTTGTATGGAACTAGAAAAGACCCCGAATAGCCAAAGCGATCTTAAAAAAGAAAACCAAAGCAGGAGGCATCACAATCCCAGACTTCAAGCTATACTACAAAGCTGTAATCATCAAGACAGTATGGTACTGGCACAAGAACAGACACTCAAATCAATGGAACAGAATAGAGAACCCAGAACTGGACCCACAAATGTATGGCCAACTAATTTTTGACAAAGCAGGAAAGGATATCCAATGGAATAAAGACAGTCTCTTCAGCAAGTGGTGCTGGGGAAACTGGACAGCGACGTGCAGAAGAATGAACCGGGACCACTTTCTTACACCATACACAAAAACAAACTCAAAATGGATGAAAGACCTCAATGTAAGACAGGAAGCCATCAAAATCCTTGAGGAGAAAGCGGGCAAAAACCTCTTTGATCTTGGCCACAGCAACTTCTTCCTCAACACGTCTCTGGAGGCAAGGGAAACAAAAGCAAAAATTAACTACTCGGACTTCATCAAAATAAAAACCTTCTGCACAGGGAAGGAAACAATCAGCAAAACTAAAAGGCAACTGACAGAATGGGAGAAGATATTTGCAAATGACATATCAGATAAAGGGTTAGTATCCAAAATCTGTAAAGAACTGATCAAACTCAACACCCAGAAAACAATCCAGTGAAGAAATGGGCAAAAGATATGAATAGCACTTCTCCAAAGAAGACATCCAGATGGCCAACTGACACATGAAAAAATGCTCCACATCACTCATCATCAGGGAAATACAAATCAAAACTATAATGAGATACCACCTCACATGTGTCAGAATGGCTAACATTAACAACTCAGGCAACAACAGATGTTGGCAAGGTTGCAGAGAAAGAGGATCTCTTTTGCATTGTTGGTGGGAATGCAAGCTGGTGCAGCCACTCTGGAAAATAGTATGGAGGTTCCTCAAAAAACTAAAAATAGAACTACCCTACGACCCAGCAATTGTACTACTAGGCATTTATCCACAGGATACAGGTGTGCTGTTTTGAAGGGGCACATGCGCCCCCATGTTTATAGTAGCACTATCAACAATAGCCAAAATATGGAAGGAGCCCAAATGTCCATCGATGGATGAATGGATAAAGAAGATGTGGTATATATACAATGGAGTATTACTTGGCAATCAAAAAGAATGAAATCTTGCCATTTGCAACTACGTGGATGGAACTGGAGGGTATTATGCTAAGTGAAATTAGTCAGCCAGAGAAAGACAAAAGTCATATGACTTCACTTATATGAGGACTTTAAGAGACAAAACAGATGAACATAAGGGAAGGGAAACAAAACTAATATAAAAACAGGGAGGGGACAAAACAGAAGAGACTCATAAATATGGAGAATAAACTAAGGGTTACAGGAGGGGTTGTGGGAAGGGGGATGGGCTAAACGGGTAAAGGGCACTAAGGAATCTACTCCTGAAATCATTGTTGCACTATATGCTAACCAATTTGGATGTAAGTTAAAAAAATAAAAAATAAAACGAGTTAATAAATGAGACATAAATAAATAAATAAATAAACATTAAAAAATCAGTAAAAAAAAAAAAAAGAAAAAGAAAACTTCTTATTCAGTCACTGACATCAACCTTGGGGCATTTCTCCGTTTTCAGTGAGGAACAAAGTGAGTTCTGAGCTAGGCCCAGGTGCCATGTGAAACTCAGTCACATGTGTCTTCGTCAAATGATGAGGATCATTAGCACGGAAAATAAGGCACACTTAAAATGCCATAGGGTTAAGTAAAAATACCACAAATATCATAAAAGAGACACAAGCCTAATGATACGGAGATGGAAAACAAGATAGCCATTTAGAATGTAATATAAATCATATAAATGCTCATAGAGAAATACTCACAAACATATCAGTCATCTTGAATTTGTAATACATGAAAGAAAATGACGTTTTATTGAATATTTGAACCTAGAAGGCTGCAGAAGTGGGAGTATTTTATTAAATACGTAACCTTTTCACGCACAGGCTCTTCTTTTCATTTTTGTTGTTTAAATGTTTGTTTAAACTTTAAAACACTGGCATACTTTGAACATCCTGCCCCACAGAGATCTGAAACTGTATTACTATATCTTCTAAGAAATATAAACAAAAATTCACAAACTAATATATCTTTGTTTCTCTATTTTCTTTTTCAGGAAGATCCACTACATTATGTGAAATGATGGGAAAAGCTGGCATGTGGCTGATACAAAATATTGGGATTTTGAATTTCCTCACCCCCTCCTTCCCATCCCACCCCCATTAACTAATTTTGCATTCATTGGAGGACTCTACTGAAAACTTGCCAAAATATTGCCTAATGTAAAACTTTAATCCCTTAGAAAGAGTCTTCCATCCGACATTCAGACATCTTACCGAAAAGACATGGGGCAATGTGTAAAATTTCTTCACACCAGTCCCTCACATGACAGTGTTTCATAGTTCACCTATCACCGAAGATTCTGGGCTACATAACCGTTGTGAAAAGTGTGAAAGAAGTGTAAGATCATGTGGATATAGCTACTATAAAACAGTCTTTCACTGTCCAACATGTAAGAAAGGATAATTTTTTCCACAAATGTGTGTGTTGCATCCGCTAGATGCTAGATTCCACCCTCTGCACTGAAGGAGAGTGAATGACATAAATGCAGTCACTGCTTTTGGGAAACTTATAGAATAAGCAGCTATGAAAACTATAGATGTTGGGGCACCTGGGTGGCTCAATCAGTTAAACACCTGACTCTTGATTTCAGCTCAGGTCATGATCTTACTGCTCATGAAATCAAGATAAGATAGAGTCTAGTGTTTTGATACATTGTATTATGATAGCCAGAAAATATACAAAGACCCCAATCCTGACAGTAATACCTTTTCCATAAAATATGGTTGTACAAGAAAAAAAAAAAGAGAGAAAAATGGGAAGGAAAAAAAAAAAGGTTTTGCATACCTACCTTATTGGATCGGTGTGAGAATAAAAAGCTCTATGACAGTCATTTTTCATTATTTGCAGATGACATATTTTCAAACTTGTCTACTCAGTAAAGTTTATTGGTAACCCCCAAACCAGTACTTGTAGCGCTTTCATGGTCACTCACAGATATGCACAGAGCAGCAACAAACATAGATTCACCCAATAGGCATGTTCCCCGTTGAGGCTGAATAAGGCCATACTCTGCCGTGTTGTTTCATTTCAGACTATAAACAAGTGTTCCTTTTCTAGTATATTTTATGACACATCTTTTGCATTTCTGTGCTCTTTCTTGGTGATTTCATTGTTGATAATGGCCCCTGAGAACAGTGCTGAAGTGTTTTCTAATGTTCCTAAGAGGAGGCAAGAAGATTGTGATGTGCCTCAGAGAGAAAATATGTTTGTTGACTAAACTTCATTCAGTTCCATTAGTTATAGCACTTTTGACTATGAATTTGATGGTAATAAATCAATAATATATATTAAATAAAGTGTTTTTAAACAGAAATACACCTGAAACAAAGTTATATGTGTATCAACTGAGGAAAATGTGAGGAGAGACTAGTAGGAACCTAACTGTATATTTCCCCCGGGAGCAATGATTTGATATTTGCTAACACATTCTGTTATAGAACATAACTACTGTGAATAGTTTCTGAGAAGCCTTTCTCAGAAATTATTTGTTCTGGTGCACTAAAATTCATTCTTTAGTGCATAAACTGAATAACTTTATTTCAATCATTTAAATTGCTTAGTATCACTGGCTAGGCTTGAGACAAATATAGTAAGATACCAGGAAGGAAATATCCAGTTTAATGTTAACCTACACAATAAGCCACAAAGTTAGAAATACAAATAAAAGTTTTCAATAACTTTATGTAATGCACTCCAATTAGTTTATATATAGACTGATTAAATGTCTTATCCATTACATCACACTGTCAAGGAGTAAAATCCACCTGAAAAGCAAAATTTGTCACACTCATTATTATAACTATGGCTCTGGCTCCCTTTAAATATCTGGGCCAGGATCAGAAATAGCATCACATTTATATACAAGATTTAATCATTTTATATAAAAATAATGTTAATGCACATCATTGCAATTTTGTTAGAACTCTGAGTAAAAAGTTCTGAGTAAAAGGGAAGAAAAAAAGTATACGAGGTTTTGAAAAGTTATTTCCTTAATGTGAGATGAGATTAATATACCATGCCAGATATTAGCAGAGCATAAGGCAGAAAGAAAAAAGATATAAAACCTTAAGAAAAGGAAAATATTTCCATAAATCTTTGTCTCCATCAATTAATATAATACCACCAGAAAAAAAGATTAATGGGTAAATCTTAGCTGAAGCTTAAACTTGGGGAGCCTATTGATAGTGGGAATTTGAAACACAAGGAAAGGTTGTGGTTAATAAATTGAGGGTTCTTTCTTATGTGCATTTCAATGTTTTAACAAGAGTGCTGTCCTTCTCTTACCAAAGTAATTATATGTAATCTCATAATTAGGTTATATTATCATATGTAGCCTTCACAATCAGGAAAATCTATATATCAAAAGAGACTTCATGAAATGTTGTCGAGAAGAAATATGGATCGATTCAATAACACCTATATTGGACACAATGACACACAAATGTAAGAAGCCTAGTTATGGATTTGTCTTTTGCTGTATTCAAGGATTTCTGTTAGCAGTTCAGATCCTTTTGAATATATAAGCCAACTGCCAACTCCCCAAAAGAATACAAAAATAAATAAATTAATTAAAAGTTGATCAATCAAAGCTAGGTTTATTTGACATAACAAGAAAGGAGAACAGCACCTTGACAGGGTTTTACTATGATTTGAGAAGAAGAAAGTCAAGGGAAGATCATTCTAAGGTGCTGGGGCCTGGGTTGGTGATCACAAGGAAGATTTTGTAAAGCATGGCAATGATTGGAACTGGGAAAAGTTTATGACATAACTTTGGATTGTTGGACACAGTCAGGTGAGATCTTGAAACTTGTTTTTGTGAATAACCTATGTGTTTTAATAAGTAAACTACATTAGTGGTTACAATTTTTGTTTAATCGACCCTTAAATACACCCTTGGGACATAATGTCCTTGATCTGCTTTCGAGATATGACTATAATTCTCAAACATCTCCTCCCCAGTGGCCTACCAGCACATACTCCCCAGCCACTGGAGTTATAAAAGCAGGTCTTACAGGAGGTGGAGTTGTGGAGATCTACTTGCAGCTACCTAAGATGTATTTCTGCCCTTAAGTCCCCTTAATAAACCATTTATTGTCAAGCAGGACTTGTCAGTCTTTATATTTTGAAGAAATATAAGAAGAAAAAGAAGATGACAAACAGATGGCCCACAGACACATGAAAAGATGCCCAACATCACTAATCATCAGGGAAATGCCAATCAAAACCACAATGAGATATCACCTTACATCAGTCAGAATGGCTAGAATCAAAAAGACAAAAAATAACAGCTATTGGCAAAGATGTGGAGAAAAAGGAACCACCACCCTGTTGGTGGTGCAGCCACAATAGAAAACAGTATAGAGGTTCCTCAAAAAATTAAAAATAGAAATACCATACGATCCAGTAATTCCACTACTGGGTATTTACCCAGAGAAAACAAAAACACTAATTCAAAAATATATATGCACCCTATGTTTCCTGCAGCATTATTTGCGATAGCCAGCATATGGAAGCAACCCAAATGTCCATCAATAGATGAATGAATAAAGAAGATATAGTATATATAGACAATGCAATGTTACTCCACCGTAAAAAAAAAAAAGAAAAAAGAATGAGATCTTGCCATCTGTGATAATATGGACAGACCTAGAGGGTATTATGCTAAGTGAAGTAAGTCAGAGAGAGAAAGATTAATACCATATGATTTCACTTATATGTGGAATCTAAAAAACAAAGCAAATGAATAAACAAACCAAAAGCAGAAAGACTCAAAAATATAGAGAACCGATGGTTGCTAGAAAAAAGAGGGGGAAGGGGAAAGCAAAATGGGTGAAAGGGAGTAGGAGATACAGGCTTCCAGTTATGGAATGAATGTCAGGAGGATAAAAGGTACACCATAGGGAATATAGTCAAAGTTACTTCAATGGCGCTGTATGGTGGCAAATAGAATCTACATTCGTGGTGAGCATAGCATAACAGATAACTTGTTGAATCACTATGTTGTAACCTAAAACTAATATAACATTGTGTGTCAACTATGCTTCAATAAAAAAAGGAATAAAAGATTATCTTTAAAAAGTCCATGCCACAAAAAAAATTTTGTGAGGTGAAGGATGTGTTAACTAATTTTATGGAGTAATCATTTCATGATATATTTGTACACCTTAAACCTGCACAATGTTATATCAATGATATCTCAATAAAGTCAGAAAACAAAATTTTAAAATAAAGCATTATGCTAATTAAAGTACCAGCACAAAAGACAACATAATGTATAATTTCATTTATATGAAATGCTCAGAATAGGCGATATATAAGACAGAAAGTAGATAAAATGTTGGCTAGGGCTGAGAGATGAAGAAAATAGAGAGTTTCATTAGAGGGTAAAGGTTTCCATCTGGGGTGAAGAAAGTGCTCTAAAATTGATCAGTTTTGTTCACGATGGTTGCACAATTCTGTGAATATACTATGAAATACTAAATTGTACACTTTAAATTTGGCAATTGTATAGTATGTGAATTACATGTCAACAAAATTTATATGAACAGAACAAAAAAATCCCTTGAACCATCATATCCAAGCAATATAATTCACCTGTATAATAACTTTAATTCTTGTTAAGAAGACTGCAGACACAGTTACCTCTTGCCTCTTCAAAATATATTACATAAGATAGGTGATTTGCACATGCAAGGTCATTGGCTCTTAGCTAGATAATAGAACTTATAATCATTAAACAGACACTAAGCACATGTGTACATAGATGAAGTCATCTGCCTTTGACTTTTTCCGCTTGCCATCCAAATGCTTTGACTGTTCATACAATGTGTTTACTTTGAATGTAAGCGTTACATTTTAACTTCTTGATTGACTTCTCCTTGGGTATTAGCACAAGCGATGGTAGAAGGAAACAGGAATTTGAAAAGAAGCATTACATTCCACCAGGATGTCTATGAAATGGATTTCAGTTCTGCTGCTACAGCTGAGCTGTTACTTTAGCTCTGGGAGTTGTGGACAGGTGCTGGTGTGGCCCACAGAATACAGCTACTGGATCAACATGAAGACAATCCTGGATGAACTTGTCCAGAGAGGTCATGAAGTGACTGTTCTGACATCTTGAGCTTCCATTCTTGTTGATCCAAGCAAATCATCTACTATTAAATATGAGATTTATCCTACACATTTACTGAAAGATGATTTTAGGATTCTCTTCAGAAAATTAATCACCAAATGGACATACGATTTATCGAAAGATACATTCTGGGCATATTTTTCACAACTGCAAGAAAACTCGTGGGAATATTCTGACTGTATTGAAAAGCTCTGTAAAGACGCAGTTTTGAACAGGAAACTCATGACAAAATTACAAGAATCAAAGTTTGATGTCATACTTGCAGATACCGTTGGACCCTGTGGTGACCTGCTGGCTGAGCTACACAAAATACCTTTAATGTACAGTCTCCCCTTCTCTCCGGGCTTTACATTTGAAAAGTATAGTGGAGGACTTTCTCTCCCTCCATCCTACGTACCTGTTATCATGTCAGAATTAAGTGATCAAATGGCATTTATGGAGAGAGTAAAAAATATGATATATGTGCTTTATTTTGACTTTTGGTTCCAAACATTTAATCAGAAGAGGTGGGATCAGTTTTACAGTGAAGTACTAAGTCATGTTTTTCACTGGTGGCATGAAGTCTTAATTATCCTAGTGCCTTGGAAGGTACATTTGTATAAAGTCAGAGGAATTTGTCTTTTATAAGTGAAACGATGAAATGAAAATATGAAATGATCTCTCAATCCTCAATCTCACAAATATTACGGAAAGACTTATACAACAGGGTCAGTTTGAACCTGTGGTCCAGTATTAGTACTTACACTCCAGGAAGTCAATACCCATAAATAAAGCACTGAGGATTTCTTGAAGCAATTACATATCCATTATTTGTGTGTTTGTTTTTAATACTTAAACTTTTTTTTTTTTACTTTTTTACTTTTTTTTTACTTTTTTTTACTTTTTTTAAGTTTTTACTTAAACTTTTTTTTTAAGTGTTTAATCCTTCCTTTGTTTATTAAATACAGGGTGAAAATATTACTTATGATATACTTTATTTTTTAGAATAATTTGAAGTCACAGCATATTGAATCGAGATTTCCCATATAACTCCTGTCCCCACACATTCGTAAGTTCCCCCATTATCAACATCTCCCACCAGAATGGTACATTCATTACAACTGATGAACCTATATTGACACATTATCATCCAAAGTCCATAGTTTACAATAGAATTCACTTTTGGTGTTGTACATTCTATAGGTTTTAACAAATTTGTAATGACATGTACCTGCCACTATTATATCAGAGTAGTGCCTTAAAAGTCCTCTCTGCTGCACCTATTTCCTACATATCCATTTTACTATACTTTTTCCATCTTTAAGAAAAGGCATTAGAAATTTCACTATCTTGATGTAAGCAGACGTGTAGACTAAGGAGTTCCATATTTCTAGGACAACAGTCTGTATAGAGTATTGAGGACATTATTTTCATTTGTTTCTCCTCAGTTTCCTCATTTAAAACTTAAAGTGTTTTGTCACATTACCTGAAAGATTCCTTCACAATTGGAAGATATGGTGGCTCTATCCCAGACTCAGGAAACTATAATATGAAGTTTCCAATGATTACACGTTCTTTCACAAGGCCTTACAAATCATGTTTTAAAGGCTTAAAAATCTTGTTGAAGGGTGCACACAACTATGTCACTCCATAAAGACAAAATGAGCCAAAGTTAACAGTGCACGTGTTTCCATACTTGATGAAAATATTCCAGCTGTTATTTGCAAATATTATTTAAAACACAAAAATTATTAAGCTACTCATATGAACCAACCGCAATGGTAAGCACAAGGAATCAAGCCATACCCTCAAAGCCTCACAGTTTTCTTGGAAAATCTAGGATCAAGGGAATAACTTGCTAAATTATAGAAATTAGACAGGATTCTAGGGAAAGGTGTTTCCATTGGTTAACTGATTGGGGAGCTCAAATAGTTGCTTACATTTGCATCTGTTACTTTTGCAGCATTTCAGAGTAAACATGTGTTTTTAATTTGATAGTGGCTTAGGTTTAATAATCGTTTATGATTGTGAATGTACTACTGTGATGTTAGAAATGAGCCTCTTACACTTTGTCTTTTATATATACATGTGAACAACATATATATGTAAATATATATTTGCATCATTATATATGTTTGCATCATCATACATGCTTTGTATCATATATGTATTGTGTGTGTGCATAATTAAACCACAGACACTTTTAAACATTTTTGGCTAAATTATTCCAAACTCCTTTCAGAAAATTCCCTCATATATTCACATTATACTACTTTCATCTCCTCTACCTGTTGCTTGATTTGGGTTTATTTATTTATTTATTTATGTGCTTACTTATTTACTCTTTTTTCCTATTAAGTTTTTATTTTGATTCCAGCATAGTTAACAGACAGTGTTATGTTCATTTCAGGTGACAATACAGTGAATCAACAATTCCATCCATCACTCAGTGCTCATCACAACAAATGCGCTCCTTAATTCCCATCACCTATTTTACCCATTCCCCTCATTCACCTCCCCTCTGATAACCATCAGTTTGTTCTCTACAGTTAAGAGTCTGTTTCTTGATTTCTCTCTCTCTCTCTCTCTTTTTGTCCTTTGCTTGTTTGTTTTATTTCTTAAATCCATACATAAGTGAAATCATTTGGTATTGGTCTTAGCCAATTTCACTTAGCTTAATTTCACTTAGCATAATACTCTCTAGCTCTATCCATGTCATTGCAAATGGTAAGATTTCATTTTTCTGTATCCGTTCAATCTACAGACCCTTGGGCTGTTTCCATATTTGGCTATTATAGATAATGCTGATATAAACATATGGGTACATGTATCCATTTGAATTAGTATTTTTGTATTTTGGGGTATGTGGTAGTGCAATTGCTGGATCATAGGGTAGTTCTATTTTTAACTTTTTGAGAAATCTCCACACTTGTTTGGGTTTTTTATTTTAGCCATTCTGAAAGGTGTTAAGTGGTATCTCATTGCAGTTCTGACTTGTATTTCCCTGATGATAACTGATGTGGAGCATCTTTTCATGTGTCTATTGGCCATCTGTATCTCTTCTTTGGAGAAATGTATGTTTATGTCTTCTGTCCATTTTTTAATTGGATTATTTGGTTTTGGGATGTTGAGTTGCACAAGTTATTTATATATTTTGGATAACTTACGCTTTCTTGTATATATCATTTGCAAATATCTTCTCCCATTCAGTTAAATTGCCTTTTAGTTTTGTTACTTATTTCCTTCATTGCACAGAAGGTTTATTTTATTTTGATGTAATCCCAATAGTTTATTTTTGCTTTGGTTTCCCTTGCCTCAGGAGAAAAATCTAGAAAACCATATCTAGAAAAATATTGCTACTGCTCATGTCAGAGACATTACTGTCTTTGCTCTCCTCTAGGATTTTTACATTCTCAGGTCTCACATTTAGGTCTTTAAGCTATTCTGAATGTATTTTTGTATATGGTGTAAGAAAGTGGTCTAGTTTTATACTTTGCATGTGGCTATCCAGTTTTACCAACATCATTTGTTGAAGAGATTTTTTTTCTCTTTTTTTTGTCAAAGATTAATTGACCATATAATTTTTTTCTCTTTTTTTTTTCTCTTTTTTTTGGTCAAAGATTAATTGACCATATAATTGTGGGTTCACTCTGGGTTTTCTATGCTGTTCCATTGATCTATGTGTCTGTCTTTGTGTCAATACAATACTGTTTTGATTACTACAGCCTTGTAGTATAACTTGAATTCAGGAATTGTGATACCTCCAGTTTTTTTCTTTTTCAAGATTGCTTTGGCTATTTGGGTCTTTTGTAGTTCCATACAAATTATAGGATTGTTTGTTCCAGCTCTGTGAAAAATGTTGTTGGTGTTTTGATAGGGATTACATTAAATCTGTAAATTACTTTGGGTAGTGTAGACAGTTTAGTATTTGTTCTTCCAATCCATGAGCTACCCTGAGTAGCTCAGTTAGTTAAGCATCCAGCTCCTGATTTCGGCTCAGGTCGTGATCTCATGGTTTATAAGTTCAAGCCCCACATCTGGCTTTGTGGTGACATTGTGGAACCTGTTTGGGATTCTCTCTCTCTGCCCATCCCCCACTTGTGCTCGCTTTCTCTCTCAAAATAAATAAACTTAAAATAAATGAATACAACCACTAACACCTGCATCCTATTATAAAATTGAACTATGTGAAAGTCTTTGATTTCATGACCAAATTCTCTTTTCTTCCTGACCTTTAAACATATTCACGTGACTGGGGCTTCTGAATGGCTCAGTCAGTTAAGTGTCTAACTTTGGCTCAGAGCATGATCTCATGGTTCACAAATTTGAGCCCCGCATCGGAGTCTGTGCTGACAGCTCAGTGCCTGGATCCTGCTTCAGATTCTGTGTCTCTCTCTCTCTCTGCCCCTACCCTACTTGCACTCTCTCTCTCAAAAATGAATAAACATACATATTTAAAAAAAATATTCACCTGGCTGCTTTCACTCTCATATTCAGCCTTTGATAGGTAACAGATATAAGGTCTTACTACCTGGTTAACCTCTTAAGGCTCAACACAGAGGCAGCAGACAGAAATGCCCATCTTCCAGTCTTTCCCTGAAAGAGGTCTATTTCATACCTTAAAAGCTGCTTCCCAAGGATTAGGCTTCCAATTCAGCACAAATCTATCAACAGATTGCAATCCTCCCCGGAGTCCAGGGAGGTCTGTGGGTACCATTTTCATGTTCACATTTTCGCCCATTGCAGATCACCACTGCTTCACTGGAATGAGGTTGTACACACGTCTGACATGCCAGGTTTTGCGGCAGCTGCACAGGAAACACCAAACTTGATCCTTGGTTCTGGGATATTCTTCAAATACATCATACATTAGGTCACAAAAATGTCTAAATAAACTTAAGAAAATTGAAATCATATCAAGCAACTTTCCTGACTTGGTCAGAAGTGTCAGAAGTATTGTATTGTGGAATAATAAGAAATATATAGATTGGTCTTGATTCCCAGGTCCTGACAGAGAGCTTCTAAACTCCCTATAAATTTGTTAGTGGTAAGTACACTAGAGCATCTTCTATTCTAACAATTGGTCTTTGATCCTTGTCCCTGACACAAGGCTTCTAAAACTCTTATATATTCCTAAGTGATAAGAACACTAAGAGCATCTTTTATTCTAATGAGGTAACTCTAGGCCGACTCCTGGGTGGGAGCTGGTCACCAGAAAGACCACAGCATAATTTGATCTTGCAACTTTCAACCTCACTCCCCACTGCTTTAGACAGAGCAAAGGAGCTAGAACTGGAGTTAATATTGATCATGCCTACATGAGGAAGCCTCCATAAAAACTCCCAAAAGTACAAGGTTCAGAGAGCTTTCAGATGGGAGAACACATCCATGGATGGGGGGGGGGTGGTACACCCAAATCCACTGATATAGAACCTACTACAATCCAAAACCTCTAAGACTTTGTCTTACGTGTCTTCTCATTTGGCTGTTCACATCCTTTAATACTCTGATAGACATAATTAAGTGTTTCCCTGACTTCTGTGAGCTGTTCTAGCAAATAGTCAAATCCAAAGAGGGAGGAGGCCATGGAAACTTACAATTTGTAGCCAAGTTGAACAGAAGTTGAGGGTAACCAGAGTATGGACTACTTGTAATTGGCATCTGAAGTGACATCTCATGGGACAAGAGCCCTTAACCTGTGAGATCTGTTGCCTCCAGGTAGCTGGTGTCAGAATCAAATTCGAGGACACCCAGGTGGTATCACAGAGAATTTCTTGATATGGTAAAAAACAAAACAAAACACATATTTGGTGGCCAGTGTGTCAAGAATGTTTTTAGCATGGTAGTAGTATAAGAGTAAGGAGAAACACAGGAAGAAGACTGGAATGTTTTCCTTACATTAAGAAACCAGAAATCAATTCAAAAAAGAAAACTGGTAAATTCACAAATATGTAGAGATTAAACAACATACTACTAAACAACCAGTGGGTCAAAGAAGAAATTAAAGGGAAATCAAAAAATATCTTACGATAAATGAAAATACAGGTATAAAGTAAGAAAATTTATAACATGCAGCAGAAGCAGTTCTAGAGAGAAGTTCATATGGATAAACACCTATACTAACTTTATTTTTTTTAATGTTTATTTATTTTTGAGACAGAGAGAGACAGAGCATGGAAGGTGGTGGGGGGGGGGTGGTCAGAGAGAGGGAGACACAGAATCTGAAGCAGGCTCCAGGCTACGAGCTGTCAGTGCAGAACCCGACGCGGGGCTCTAACTCACAAACTGTGAGATCATGACCTGAGCTGAAGTCGGACACTTAACCGACTGAGCCACCCAGGCGCCCCAACATCTACACTAACTTTAAAAGAAAGATCCCAAATTAAAAAAAAAAAATTTTACACCCCTATGAACTAGAAAAGGAACAAACCGCACTCATTATTAGATGGAGGGAAATAACAAAGATCTGAACAGAAATAAATGAAATAGAGACTAAAAGGCAATAGAAAAGATCAATGAAACTAAGTGCCATTTTTTAAAAAGATGAACAAAATAGAAAACCTATAGCTAGACTCACAAAGAAAAAAGAGAAAAGACTCAAATGAATAAAATTAGAAATTAAAGAAAAGACGTAACAACTGTAACACACAAATATGACAGATCATAAGAGGCTACTGTGAAAAAATACATGCCAACAATTTGAACTACCTACAAGCAATGGGAAAATTCCTAGAAACACACAACCCACGGAGACTGAATCATGAAGGAACAGAAAATCTGAACTGACCACTTATCAGTAAGCAAATTGAAACAGTAATCATATCACTCAAAAAATAAAAGAGCAGAAGCAGGTAGCTTCACTAGCAAATTCTACCAAACATTTGAAGAAAAATTATTGCCAATCCTTCTCAAACTCTTCCAAAAAAATAGGAGAGAACAGTTCCAAATTTATTTTATGAGGCCCACATTAACCTGAAGCCAAAATCAGACAAGAACACTATAAGAAAAGAAAATTAGAGGCCGATATCCCAGATAACATGGATGCTAAAATCCTCAACAAAATAATAGCAAGCTGAATTTAACCACAGATTAAAGGAATGGATTAAAAAAATTGCATACCATCATCAAGCGGAATTTATTCCAAGGATGGCTCAACATCTGCTAGTCAATCCATGTAACATACCGCATCAAAAAGTACAGATGAAAGTCATATGATCATCTC
This sequence comes from Lynx canadensis, assembly GCF_007474595.2. Classification (NCBI taxonomy): domain Eukaryota; kingdom Metazoa; phylum Chordata; class Mammalia; order Carnivora; family Felidae; genus Lynx; species Lynx canadensis. Next base: position 149,951,796 of record NC_044306.2, on the reverse strand, counting down.
AATAAATGCAGGAAAAAAACCTACCTACGAAAGTCAACATCCATTTATGACATAAACTCTCAACAAAGTGGGTATAGAAGGAAAACACCTCAACATAATAAAGGCCACTTATGGCCATCTCACAGCTGGTACTCAAAGGTGAAAAGCTGAAAGGTTTCCCTCTAAGATAAGGAGCAAGACAAGGATACCCACTCTTGCCACCTTTATTTAACATAGTACTGGCAGTCCTTCTCATAGCATTGGCAAGAAAAAATAAAATCACCCACGTTGGAAAAGAAGGATTAAGACTGTCTCTATTTGCAGGTGACATAATATTATATGTAGAAAACCATAAAGACTACACATACACACATAGACACACACACTACTAGAAGTAATGAAGGATTTCAGTAAACTTGTAGTATACAAAATTCAAACACAAATCTCAGTTGCATTTCTATACCCTAACATCAACTATCAGAAAGGAAAATTAAGCTGTCTTCCTCAGTGCTACCTGAAAAAGTGGCAGCCATCTCCTACTGGGCATCATGGCCACCCTCAGACCTCTGGTGAAACCAAAGATCATTAAAAAGAGGACCAAGAAATTCATCCAGCACCAGTCAGAAATTCAATATGTCAAAACTAAGTGCAACTGGAAGAAACCCAGAGACATTAGCAATACGGTGCACAGAAGATTCAATGACCAGATCTCGATGTCCAACATTGGCTATGGGAACAAGAAAGTAAAGTACATGCTGCCCAGTGGCTTCCAGAAGTTCCTAGTCCACAACATCAAGGAGCTTAAAGCGCTACTGTTCTTCAGCAAATCTTACAGTGCAGAGATTGCTCACAATGTCTCCTCTAAGAACTGTAAAGTCATTATGGACAGAGCAGCCCAGCTGGCCATCAGAGTCACCAATTCCAGTGCACGCTGCACAATGAAGAAAATGAATAGACAGCTTATGTGCATGTCATATTTGTGTTAATAAAACCATAAAACTATTAAAAAAAGAGAAATTAAGAAAGCAACCCCATATATAATTGTACCAAAGAGAACAAATACTTAAATACATTTAACTAGGGAGGAGAGATATCTGTACACTGAAAATTAAAGAGACTGATGAAAGAAACTGAAGAAATCTCAAATAAATAGAAAGATATTTCATGCTCATGTATGGGAAGAAGTAACATTGTTAAAATGTCCACACTACCCAAAGCAATCTATAGATTCAATGCAATCCCTATCAAAATTCCAATAGTATTTAGTATTTAGTATTTTTATTTTTTTTTTTAATGTTTATTGATTTTTGAGAGAGAGAGAGAGAGAGAGAGACAGAGCATAAGCGGGGAAGGGGCAGAGAGAGGGAGACACAGAAACTGAAGCAGGCTTCAGGCTCTGAGCTGTCAACACAGAGACTGACGCAGGGCTTGAACTCACGAACTGCGAGATCGTGATCTGAGCCAAAGTCGGATGCTCAACCGACTGAGCCACCCAGGCACCCCTTAGTATTTTTCATGGAAATAGAGCAACCCTAAAATTTGTATGAAACCACAAAAGGCCCCAAATAGTGAAAGCAATCTTGAAAAACAAGTACAAAGCTAGAGGTGTCACACTTCCTGATTTAAAATTTTTTTTTTCAACGTTTATTTATTTTTGCGACAGAGAGAGACAGAGCATGAACGGGGGAGGGGCAGAGAGAGAGGGAGACACAGAATCGGAAACAGGCTCCAGGCTCTGAGCCATCAGCCCAGAGCCTGACGCGGGGCTCGAATTCACGGACTGCGAGATCGTGACCTGGCTGAAGTCGGACGCTTAACCGACTGCGCCACCCAGGCGCCCCACACTTCCTGATTTTAAATCATGTTACAAACCTATAGTGATCTTAACAGTAAAATATTGGCAAAAGAGATCAAAGGAACAGAATAGAGAGCCCAGAAATAAACTCACACATATATGGTCAATTAACTTAAGACAAAGGAGGCAAGAATATGCAATGGGGAAAGGACACTATTTTCAATAAATGTTGGGGAAACAGGACAGTTACATGCAAAATAAGAACACTGGACCCCTATATTGCACCCTACACAAAAATTAACTCAAAATGGATTGAAAACTTAGATATGAGACCTGAAACTATAAAACTTCTAGGAGTAAAACATAGGGGATATGCTCCTTGACATTGGTCATTGCAATAACTTTTTAGATATAACATAAAAAGCAAAGGCAACAAAAGCAAAATAAACCAGTGGGACAACACCAAAATAAAAGGCTTCTGCATAGCAAAGGAAACTGTCAACAAGATGAAAAGGTAATTTGTAGAATGAGAGAATATATTTACAAATTATTTTCTTGATAAGCAGTTAACATCCAAAATATATGTAAATAACGCATGTAACTCAATAGCAAAATAACAAACAATCCAATTAAAATAATGGGTAAATGAACTGAATAGACTTTTTTCCAAAGGAGACACACAAATAGCCAACAGGTACATGAAAAGATGCTCAACATCACTAATCATCATGGAAATGCAGAAACAAAATAATGAGATGTCACCTAACACCTATTAAAATGGCCCTTATCAAGAAGACAAGAGGTAACAAGTGTTGGCAAGGATGTGGAGAAAAAGAAACCCTTGTGCACTTCAGTGAGAATGTACATTGGTGCAGCCACCACAGAAAACACTAGGGAGGTTCTTTAAAATATTAAAAGTAAAACTATTGTATGACCCAGCCACCCAAGGAAACGAAATCACTATCTCAAAAAGGTATCCGCACTCCCATGTTTACTTTGGCATTATTTACAATAGCCATAACATAGGAACATTCTAAGTGTCCATCAGTGATGAATGGATAAAGAAAATGTGGTGTATTGATATATACCTAGGGATATTATTAAGTCATAAAAAAGAAAGAAATCATGCCATTTGTGACAACATGAATGGACTTCAAGGGCATGATGCTAAATGAAATAAATCAGACAGAGAAGACAAATACTGTATAATCTCACTTGTATGTGAAATCAAAAAAATTGAACTCACAGCAATGGAGAACCGGTTGGTGGTTGCCAGAGATAAAAGCTGGAGTTTGGGGGAAATGGGTTAAGGTGGTCAAAAAGTACAAACTTTTAGTTATGATATAAATAAGATCTGGTGATGTAATATACAGCATGTTGACTATAATCAATGATATTGTATTGTATATTTGAAAGTTGTTAAAAGAATAGATCTTACAAGTTCCCATTACAAGAAAAAAAATTGTACCTATGTGAGGTGATGGATATTAACTAAACATATATATACACACAATATATACATGCACCAAATTATTAAGTGGTATACCTTACAGTGTTATATGCCAATATCTCTTAGTAAAACCAGAAAATAGATTTTTAAAACACAGACACTAGAAAAAGAAGAGCAAACAAAACCCAAATTTGGTAGAAGAATGGAAATAACAAAGATTAGAGCTGTGATACCCAAAAACGGAGAATAACAAACAATAAAGCAAAAGAACAGAACCAAAAATTTGGTTCTTTCAATATATCAACAAAATTAATAAATCTCTAGCTAGATGGACACTCCAAAAAAGAAAAGACACAGTTTCTAAAATAAGAAATGAGATTGGAGATACAACTAGCAACCTTAGGCAAATAAAAAGGATCATAAGAGGGGCGCCTGGGTGGCGCAGTCGGTTAAGCGTCCGACTTCAGCCAGGTCACGATCTCGCGGTCCGTGAGTTCGAGCCCCGCATCGGGCTCTGGGCTGATGGCTCAGAGCCTGGAGCCTGTTTCCGGTTCTGTGTCTCCCTCTCTCTCTGCCCCTCCCCCGTTCATGCTCTGTCTCTCTCTGTCCCAAAAATAAATAAAAAAAAAAAAGTTGAAAAAAAAAATTAAAAAAAAAAAAAGGATCATAAGAGAACATTAACAGAAACTGTATGCCAACAAATGAGATATAGGTGAAATGGACAAATCACTAGATAGACACGAATATGAAAAGAACTCAAGTAGAAACAGAAAATCTGAATAGACCTATGACAACAACAACAAAAAGATTGATTGAATTAGGGATCAAAAAACTACCACAAAGGAAAGCCCAGGCCCAGATGGATCCATTGGGTGATTCTACCAAGAATTTAAAGAAAAATTAGTATCAATTATTTTTTAAAATTCTCCAAAAAATACAAGAGCAGAAAATACATTCAATAAAACATGATACTAAAACCAAACAATGACATCACAAGAAAACTACAGACCAATATCCCTTTTGAATACACCCCCAAACCCTCAACAAAATGCTAGTGAACCAAATCTTTAACCATGTAAGAAGAATTATACACACACACACACACACACACAGAAATGGAGCTAATCCCAGGAATGCAAAGTGGCTTTAATATCTGAAAAATCAATTAATGTAATACCACATACAAATAGAATAAGACAAAACTGCATGATTATCTCAATAAATGCAAACAAATTCACTGTTGTTATTCTATGAATTCCAACAACCTTCATGACAAGAATACTCAATATATCAAGGAATAGAAGTGAGCTTCCTCAAACTGAGAAAAGGCATCTACAAAAAATCCATGCCAACATCATACTTAATGGTGAAAGACCTAAATGCTTTCATTCTTAGATAAGGAAAAAGACAAGGAAAGCCAGTCTCTTCACTTTCATTTAATGTAGTATGTAGGTACTAGCTAAGACATTAAACAAGAATATGAAATAAAATAAATCCTAATTTGCAAGGAAGAAGTAAAACTACTGACTGATGACATGATCTTATGTAGAGAAAATCTAAGGGTGACACTAAAATAATATTGTATCAAAACACAAACTAAGGAAGTTTTCAGGATACAAGATCAATACACAGAAAGCAATTGAGTTTCTATATATTTTGCAATGACCACTCCAAAATGAAATTAAGAATACAATTCCATTTACAATACCATCAAAAAGAATAAAATACTCAGGAATAAATTTAACAAAGGAAATTCAAAACTCACACCATTGAAAACTCTAAAATACTGTGGAAGGACATTAAAGACTATCTAAATCACTTCCTGATTTCAGAGCCAACTATAAATCTACAGTACTCAATGGAGTGTGTTACAGGCATAGCAATAGATGTATAGATCAATAGATTTTAAATCCAGAATAATCCCTTCTGGGAAAATTAATTATCCACATGTGAAAGAATGAAGTTGGATCACTCTACCTCAAACCATATACAAAAATTAACTCAAAATAAATAAAAAATCTAATGTAAGACTTAGAAAAATAATTTTAAAAGCTCTTAATAAAAAACATGGGGTAATATTTGTAACCTTAGATTCAACAATGTTTTCTTAGGTAAAACACCAAAAGCACAAACAACCAAATTAAATTTGTATTAGTTGAACATCAAAATTAAAATTATTGTGCTTCAAAGGATATCATCAAAAAAGTGAAAAATAAACAACCCACAGAATTAGAGAATATATTTGCAAATCATGTCTGATAATGAGCTTGTACTGAAAACATATAAAGAAATACTACGACTCAATAATAGGAAAATAACCAATAAAAATGAGTATCTAAAGTATCTAAAACAAATTTCTACATGGAAGATATACAAATAATCAATAAGCACATGAAAAAAATGCTCAACATCGTTAGGCATCAGGGAAATATAAGTGAAAACCACAATGAGATACAACTTCATGCCCAGTACCATAACTATAAACAAAAAGACAATAACAAGTGTTGACAAGAATGTGGGGAAATTAAAATCATTATATATTGCTTCTAGGAATTAAAAATGGTACAGCCACTTTGGAAAACAATTTGCAAATTCCTCAAAGGTTAAACAGAGAGTTACTATATGAACCAGCAATTCCACATCTCGGTATATACCCATGAAAAAGGATAATGTGCACATGTGCAGATTTTTCACCTCCCTAACAATGTTCACCTAACAATTTTATTCCCTTTGATGCAACTGTAAGTGGGATTCCTTTCTTTCTTTTTTCCAACTTTTATTTATTTTTGGGACAGAGAGAGACAGAGCATGAACGGGGGAGGGGCAGAGAGAGAGGGAGACACAGAACCGGAAACAGGCTCCAGGCCCTGAGCCATCAGCCCAGAGCCCGACGCGGGGCTCGAACTCACGGACCGCGAGATCGTGACCTGGCTGAAGTCGGACGCTTAACCGACTGCGCCACCCAGGCGCCCCTGGGACTCCTTTCTTAATTCCTCTTTCAGATAGTTCATTGTTAGTGTATAGAAACTCAACTGGGTTTTGTATGTTGCTTTTGATCCTGCAATTTTACTGAATTCATTTATTAGTTGTAACAGTTTTTTGGTGGAGTCTTTAGCATTTTCTATATATATCATGCCACCTGCAGAGAGAATTTTACTTCTTTTCTGCTTGGGAGCAGGTTCCATATTGTCAGTGCAGAGCCCAAGGCGGGGCTCAAACTCATGAACCTTGAGATCATGACCTGAGCTGAAACCAAGACTTGGGCGCTTAACCAACTGAGCCACCCAGGCATCTCTCAAATTTTTATCAAGCAGTATGATGTTAGAGGTGGGCTTGCCAGATATGGCCTTTATTATACTGAAGTATGTTCCTGGTATACCTAATTTGGTGGGAGCTTTTATCATGAAAGGATGTTAAATTTTGTCAACTGCTTTCCTGCACCTATTAAAATAATTATATGACTTTAATCCTTCATCTGTTAGTGTGATGTATCATGTTAATTTTTTGAATCATCCCTGCATACCAGAGATGATTTCCACTTGGCATGGTGTAAGATCTTAATGTGCCTTTGAATTTGGTTGTTAGTATTTTGTTGGTGAATGTACTGATGTGAATGACATTAGAGATAAAATGTTCCTCTCACATTTCTCTCACATCACCTTTCATATATATATAAATATATATGTAGATCTATATAGATATACACAACACCCACACACAATTGCTTTATCAAAGAAAACTGTCAAACATCTTTGGCTCATCATTCCAAATTGCTTTCAGAAAATTACTACAGTCACATGACAAAATTCTCATTTCGTCTAACAGTTGTTTTATGTTTTTGTATGTGTTTTTCCACCCACAAAGACCCAATATATTATCTGAGTTAATGGGGAAGGCTCAAATATGGCTCATTTGAACCTACTTGGATTTTGAATTTTCTCGTCCACTCTTACCACATTTTCATTTTGTTGGGGGACTCACCTGCAAACCTGCTGAACCCTTCCTAAGGTAATATATTTCTTTATTTTGCTTTGGTCACTTTGCATTTTCAATATGAATGATTCTATTCTTTACTTAGACAGTTTATTTATAGTGAGAGAGATATGGGAAGCTAAAGTGACCTGCCAATTAGAAACTCACGCATTTCTATACAACACAAGTACCTGAATTTCATTAACATTACAAAATAAAGTGGAATTCCTGGGAGACTTTGAGAATAGTGTCAGTTAAATCAAGGCCTACATTATTCAATACATAAGTAAGTAGCAGATATTCACTAAAAGAATACTTCCAAAGTAGTTAGCATATTCTAAAGGTAAGTGCCAACATGCAGGGAAACTGTAGAGTTTCATGACCACCGACCTGACACTCTATTTGGAAAGACAGAATACAAGCACATAATAAAAACAGAATGAAACATGTTATAATAACAAAGGATCACAGTGGTAAGGAACATTCAGTGGGAATCACAGAGAGCATATCTCAGTCATTGATAATCAAGGTGCAATCCACGGGATATGCAGAAGGATATACAGAAGGATATGTAGAAGTGATGGGAGCAGAGAGTAAGGAAGACACAAAAGCAAAGCAGGTAAAAGAATGACAGTTCTCAAGAGCTCCAAATTTAGCCTAGCAGGAAGATGCCAAGTGAAGGACAGATGATGCTGGAGGGAGAAGCTGGAGACAGACAATCACAAGGAGGTTCAAACCTCTAGTAAGTGCATTAAGGAGAAAACGAAAAGGTTTAAGAAAGGGAGTAATATGATCACATTTCCTTCTTTAAAAAATCCCTCGAGATGTAGTCACTGAGTTAGCCTGTAAAAAAGCAAGAGTGAAAAGGGGGACCACTCAGCAGGCTGTTGCAAAATATAGGCAGCAATTATGGAAAACTACACTACACTGTTCATAGAGAGATGATAGTAATAATCATCATTGCCATATTGCTGTTGTGGAGGAAAAAATAGTACACATAAAACATCCCAAATATCTTTGGCACATACTCAGTAATCCAGAATAAATGTTAACTCGGTATTATTGTTATTTTGGTACTATCACATACTATTAATAATCAACCCAATGGTGCCAACCACCCAGATCTAATTCCTCATTTAATAGGAACTGGTTTTCTAACACATCAAGATTATACTCTCTAGAAAAGTCCTAGAGAGCAGGTATCCTATGGAGTTGTTTAAAAGTATATGTGTAAGGATAGGCAATGAGACAAGCATGTTAAAATGCTCACCTTTTTTGGTAAGGGTTAAGGCTCTTTGCCAGTTCTCTAACTAAAAGGAAAACCATTCCTCGATGATATAAATGTGTTCCCTAACAATGTTGGAGCTAAATCCAACATTTATTTGCATCTACTCCAGCATTTAAATCACTCCTCAACTACGTGAGTGGAACTAGAGGGTATTATGCTAAACGAAATTAGTCAGTCGGAGAAGGACAAATATCATATGATTTCACTCATATGAGGACTTTAAGACAAAAAACAGATGAACATAAGGGAAGTGAAAATAATATAAAAACAGGGAAGGGGACAAAACATAAGAGAGTCTTAAATATAGAGAATAAACAGAGGGTTGCTGGAGGGGTTGTGGGAGGGGGGGTTGGGCTAAATGGGTAAAGGGGCATTAAGGAATCTACTCCTGAAATCACTGTTGCACCGTATGCTAACTAACTTGGATGTAAATTGAAAAATAAATAAATTATTAATAATAAAAAACATTCCTCATATGAAATCCCATGATTTTACATCTTAGAGCATTTAAAAAAGTTTTTTTTATGTATTTATTTATTTTTTGAGACAGAGAGAGACAGAGCATGAGCAGCGGAGGGGCAAAGAGAGAGAGGGAGACACAGAATCTGAAGCAGGCTCCAGGCTCTGAGCTGTCAGCACAGAGCCAGATGCAGGGCTGGAACTCACAAAGTGTGAGATCATGACCTGAGCTGAAGTTGTACACTTAACCGACTCAGCTACCCAGGCACCCCCATCTTAGAGCATTTTAAAAGAGTGACTTAGTCTGTTAGAACAGATGTTTTCTGCCTACACCAAATTTACAGAAAACCTCAGTAAAGCTCCCCTAGGGAATATAGGTCTCAACATCATAGCTGCCTGACAGAATGAGCACAGAGAAAATGTAGACTTCATATATAATAAGAACCATAAATTCTGCCATATAATAAAGATCAAATAATCTCTACCACTTGAATCTTAAAACTACCCACAGTTTAAAATTACAAACAATTCTATTCAGTTTATAGGATGATATTCCTTATGAAGGAAAACAATATCTACATTTTAAATTGATAGATCTTTAAAACATAAATAGGAAGCAAATGATCTTTAGTGGACTACTTTACAATCTCTTAAGAGATCCTTTTGTCTACCTCTTTACTGGTAGCAACATAAAACTGGTATCTTATTTGAGAGTAAAGCACAATGTATCTTTTGATTGCAAATTATTTATGCTACCTCTGATAAGTTTCACAAAGTTCAATGACAGTGGTAAGATTAGTGAAAGTTCTACCTTATTTATTCTTACCTTACCTTATTCTTTTTTTTTATTCTTTTTTTTTAATTTTATATATGAAATTTATTGTCAAATTGGTTTCCATACAACACCCAGTGCTCATCCCAAAAGGTGCCCTCCTCAATACCCATCACCCACCCTCCCCTCCCTCCCACCCCCCATCAACCCTCAGTTTGTTCTCAGTTTTTAACAGTCTCTTATGCTTTGGCTCTCTCCCACTCTAATCTCTTTTTTTTTTTTGTTCCTTCCCCTCCCCCATGGGTTCCTGTTAAGTTTCTCAGGATCCACATAAGAGTGAAACCATATGGTATCTGTCTTTCTCTGTATGGCTTATTTCACTTAGCATCACACTCTCCAGTTCCATCCACGTTGCTACAAAAGGCCCTATTTCATTTTTTCTCATTGCCACGTAGTATTCCATTGTGTATATAAACCACAATTTCTTTATCCATTCATCAGTTGATGGACATTTAGGCTCTTTCCATAATTTGGCTATTGTTGAGAGTGCTGCTATGAACATTGGGGTACAAGTGCCCCTATGCATCAGTACTCCTGTATCCCTTGGATAAATTCCTAGCAGTGCTATTGCTGGGTCATAGGGTAGGTCTATTTTTAATTTTCTGAGGAATTTACCTTACCTTATTCTTAAAAGATTTCCTCTTTCAGTTTTGAGAAAATAATTGTCAGTAGGAAGGAGAAAAAAAAGGAGGAGGAGAAGGACAAGAAGGATGTGTGGCAGATAATAATGATTGCTAATAGTAGCTGTTGTTATTAAGTTGCAAAAACAAGATTTGAATCCATGTCAGTGACTGTGAAGACATTGTTACACAAAGAAATGGTTTCTACACACTACTTACTTTTCCATTAATTATTACCTTCTCAGAAAATTTTTGTACACTTTTTAAGAATTAAGACATTTGGCAAGATGCATCAAGAGTCTTAAAAATGTTTATAGCCTTTGGCTTCATAATATACTCATAAAACTATACAAAGAAAAATAATCCAGAGGTGCAAAATCTATTTTGGGCAATTATTCATAAGAGTAAACACTGTAAATAATGGAAGTATCGTAAGTATCCAAAATTAAGCAATGAGTAAATAACTTCTATTTGTGCATATTATACCATTATAATCAGTTTAATCAAATAATGCTTAATTACACTAAATTAGCTGTAATATGAGGTTTAATTGAAAAGAACGGGACAAAATGATAAATATAAGAGCACAATTTCCTTATAGAATGAAAAAAAGTATAAATTAGGATTAAATTTTTCAAAACATGTCATAATATAGATTTAATTATATGAATAAAGATTAGAATAAAAACATACAAATTTTAGCATAATGTCCTCAAGCTCCATCCATGTGGTCCCAAATAGCAGGATTTCCTTTGTTTTCATAGGTAAATAATATTCCATTGTGTGTGTGTGTGTGTGTGTGTGTGTGTGTGTGTGTATATATATCACATCTTCTTTACCATTCATTTGTTGATGGCCACTTAGGCTGTTTCCCTGGATTGTTGTGAATAATGTTTCTATACATATGGGAGTGCATATATCTTGTCAATATCCTGTTATTTCTTTTGGGTATACACCCAGAAATGGAATTGTTGGATTATATGGTAGATATATTTTTTGTTTAGTGTTTTAATTTTGAGAGAGAGGGAGTGTGAGTGGAGAAGGGGCAGGGAGAAGGGGACAGAAAATCCAAAATGGGCTATGCACTAACAGCAGGGGCTCAAACTCACAAACTGTGGTATCATGACCTGAGCCAAAGTTGAGCCATCCAGGAGCCCTGGCAGATCTATTTTGTTTTTGAGGAATCTCCATATTGTTTTTCATAGTGGCTGAACCAATTTACATTCCCATGTACAGTGTACAAGGGTTCCCCTTTCTCCTCATCCTCACAAACACTGATCACTTCCTGATAATAGCCATTCTAACAGATGTGAGTTTATATCTCATTGTGGTTTTGATTTGCATTTCTTTGATGATAAGTGATACTGAGCATCATTTTGTGTACCTTTTGGCTATTTGGATATCTTCTTTGGAAATATGTCTATTTAGTTCCTCTGCCCATTTTTTAATCATATTGTTTGTTTTTTTGTAATTGAGTTGTAGGAGTTCCTTATATATTTTGGATAATAACCGCTAATCCAATATATGGCTTGCAAATATTCTCCCATTCTATAGGTTGCCTTTTCATTTTGTTGTCTCTTTTGCTGTTTGAAAGCTACTAAGTTTGATGTAGTCCCACTTGTTGGTTTTGTTTTTGTTGTTTGTGGTTTTGGTCTCATGTCCAAAAAAATCACGGCCAAGACCAATGTCAAGGAGCTTCTTCACTATCTTATCTTTTAGTAGTGTTATGGTATCAGATCTTATGTTTAAGTCTCTGATTTATTCGAGTCAATCTTCGTGACTGGTATAAGATACAGGTCCAATTTCATTTTTCTGACACAGTTTTCCTAACACCATTCATTGACAAGATTATCCTTTCCCCATTGGGTATTCTTGGTTCCCTTTTTGAATATTAGTTGACCATTTATATAGGGTTTAATTCTGGACTCGGTATTCTGTTCTAGAGGCCTGTCTATTTTTATGCTGGTCCCATAGTGTTTTAATTACTATAGTTTTGCAACATAGTTTGTAATCAGGGAGTGTTATGACTTCGGCTTTGTCCTTCTTCCTGAGGGATGCTTTGCCTAATTGTAGTCTTTTGTGGTTCCATAACAGTTTTATGCTTGTTTATTCTATTTCTGTGAAGAAAGTCATTGACACTTTGATAGGGATTGTATTGAATCTATAGATGGTTTTGGGTATTATGGACATTTTAGCAATATTAATTCTTTACATCCATGAACATGGGAGGTCTTATCATTTGAGTCTTCTATTTTTTTTTCCCACAATGTCTTATAGTTTTTGCTGTATAGACCTTTCATTTCTTTGGTTAAATTTATACCTAGATACTTTATTGTTTTTGATGCTTTTGTGAATAAGACAGTTTTGTTTATTTTTTAGATGTTTCACTACTGGTGTATAAAAATGCAATTGATTTCTGTATGCCAATTTTATATTCTGCAACTTTACTAAATTGGTTGATTAGTTACAACAGTTTCTTTGGGTGAGTCTTTGGAATTTTCTATATACAAAATTATATAATCTGCAAAAAAACACAACTTACTTATTTTTTTCCAATCAGATGTCTTTTACTTCTTATTTTGTCTAGTTGTTCTATCTAGGATTTCTAGCACTATATTGAATAGGGCTGGCAAGAGTAGTATACTTATCATCTTCTTCCTGATCTTACAGGATAAGCTTTCAATTTTTCACCATTTAGCATAGTGTTAGTTGTGGATTTGCCATATATAACCTTTATTATGTTGAGTTGTATTCCTTCTGTGACCAATATGTTGAGGGTTTTTTTTTTTTATCATGAAAGGATGTTGTATTATATCAAACCTGTATTTGTATCTATTGAGGATTGGATTATTTTATTTTTTGTTCTATTAATGTGATGTATTAGAGTTACTAGTTTCCATATATTGAACTATCCTTGAATCTCAGGAATAAATCCCACTTGGTCATGGTGTATAATCCTTTTAATATGGTCTTGAATTCAGTTTGCTAATATTTTGTTGAGAATTTTTACATCTATATTCATCAAGGATATTGATTTGTAGTTTTCTTTCTTGAGGTGTCCTTATTTGGCTTTAGTATCAGGGTAATGCTGGCCTTGGAGAATGATTTTGAAAGTGCTTCCTCCTCTTCAAGTTTTTGGGAGAATTTGAAAAGGATTGGCATTAATATTTCTTTATATTTTTGTTAGACTTCACCAGTGAAGCTGTCTGTTCCTGGGAATTTCTGTGTTGGAAGGTTTTTGATTACTGATTCGATCTCTTTACGCATTATTGATCTGTTTAGATTTCTATTTCTTCATAATTCAGTCTTGATAGGTTCTGTGTTTCTAGGAATTTATCCCTTTCTTCTAGGTAATCTAATTTGTTGGCATATAATTGTTCATAGTAGTTTTTTGTGATCCTATGCATTTCTGAATTATTAACTATAACGTCTTCTAATTTTGAGTCTTTTTTCTTAGTCTATCTAAAGCTTTGCCAATTTTATTTATCTTTTCAAAAGGACAGAGAAAAAATATGCGATATCTCTTATATGTGGGATCTAAATAAGCCAAACTCATAAAAACAGAGAACGGTTAGTGTGGTTATCAGGGGCTAACCACCAAAAAAAGTGGAGAAATAGCAGAGATATTGTTTAAGGGTACAGACTTGCAACTAGCAGTAAGTACGTCTTAGAGAGCTAACGCACAGTATAGTGAATACAAAAATAATGTATTATAGTCCTCAAATTTGCTAAGAGACTAGAACTTAATTATTCCAACCACAGAAAGGAAATAATTATGTGACACAATAGAGGTGCTATAAATACAATGGCAATCATATCACAATATACAAATGTATCAAGTCAACCTGTTGTGTACCTTAAATTACACAATGTTATATATCATATTTCAATTTAAAAAAAGAAAGCATACAAAATATTAAGCCAGGCATATCCTGATATAAAGCATGAGTAACTCTTATTTCCTTCTTTGTAATTTTTTATACTTTTGCAAATTTTCTTGCAATAAGCTTAAATTATTTTCATAAGCATGTCAGGGAATGAGAACAACCAGTCCACATCAGTCATTAATCCACAGAGGATATATTACTGTAATACCATAAGGAACCATCTTCCACAGTACAAATGAAGAAGCTTTAGGCCAATGAAACAAAACACTGAAAACAGGTAACCTTAACTGTTGGTACACATCACTGAAATCACACATGTTACAAGGATGCACTAGGTGAATTACAGGAAAGTTCAGTGATCCTCATATTAAAAATAATGTCATCTGGGTGGAATTATACTTTGAAGAATGCTCTACAAAATATAGTCCACAGGATCACCAAAGCTTGAAAACAGTTTCCTTTTTCTGTAAAAACAATTTTGAAAAGAAGTTTTTGACAATGATTAGGATGAGAAAGTAGAGTTTTTATATTGGAAAATTAGATCATTATGTTCCAGAGAGAAAAGAACTAATAGCCAATTTAAAGAAAAGAAGCAAAAAAAAAAAAAAAAAAAAAAAAAAAAAAAAAGACAAAGATGAGTATATGGTTTCGACCAGGTATCCAGGAAACTTTTGTTCCTCTACAATTTTTTTTCTTTTTTCTTTTTTTGGTAGGAGGGTACACTGAGCAACGTGGAGTTAGTCTAGCATAGAAAGTAATATTTGTTTTTAATCGGCATGGATCAGGGACAAGACATGATGATTCTGAAACATTTGCAGGCAAATATGTCCTCACCAGGGGCCTTATATAGTTTGAACTGAGCTACTAAGGAGGATGACCACATGCCTGCTGGACAAAGCCCTGCATACTTCTCCCACCGCAGTGCAAGTGCTCTCTGAGACACTCACTGTGGTGATGACCAGGGCCCCTCCATTCACTTCCAGCTACACACAGCACATTCTGATGAGACATCAATTTTACAATATAATTTCAGGGCATATGGTATCATATGTAGACAAACCCAGCAATATTGTTACTCAAATATGTAACTACAGAAGTATATTTCCGGGTTATAAAGAGGATTCGTAGGATGCTTTCACAAAAGTTCAAACTATAATACCATATTCCTCAATGTCAGCAATCAGTAATTTAAGGACACAGTTCGGGAAATTTTGAAAAATTTTAAGGTAAGGTATAAAGAATTATAAGGCTGAGATAACGTTAGATATAAACTCATCTTAATCGTAAG
The DNA here is from genome assembly GCF_007474595.2 of Lynx canadensis. Lineage (NCBI taxonomy): Eukaryota > Metazoa > Chordata > Mammalia > Carnivora > Felidae > Lynx > Lynx canadensis. The sequence continues at coordinate 149,936,226 of NC_044306.2, read as the reverse complement.
TAACATTTTCCTAGAGCTCATAGTCAGGTAAATGAAATTCTAATGAGTAAAATAATTCTCCAGAAAACCTGCCTGGAATAAACACAAATGATTTAGTAGAAGTATAACAATAAACGATAAATGCTGTGTGGCTCTCTTCCAAAAATCCACAGTAGTAATTTTAAAAAAAAAGGTTTTTTATTTTATAAAATTTTTTTTTCAACGTTTTTATTTATTTTTGGGACAGAGAGAGACAGAGCATGAACGGGGGAGGGGCAGAGAGAGAGGGAGACACAGAATCGGAAACAGGCTCCAGGCTCCGAGCCATCAGCCCAGAGCCTGACGCGGGGCTCAAACTCACGGACCCCGAGATCGAGACCCGGACCGCGAGATCGTGACCTGGCTGAAGTCGGAGGCTTAACCGACTGCGCCACCCAGGCGCCCCTAAAAAAAAAAAAAGGTTTTTAAAAAAAATATTTATTTATTTTTGAGAGAGAGAGCGAGAGCATGAATGGGGGAGAGGAATAGAAAGAAGGAGAGACAGAATATGAAGCAGGCTCCAGGCTCTGAGCTGTCAGCACAGAGCCCTACACGGGGCTTGAACTCACGAACTACGAGATCATGATCTGAGTCAAAGTCTGACGCTTAACTGACTGAGTCACTCAGGGGCCCCCACAGTAGTAACTGATAGCATTATTTATAAAGAGTCTGAATATAATACTCTCTAAGAGTATCTCCTCTACACTATTGTGTGCTGGCTCTATTTAATTTCTTGCTCACACACACATACACTCATTTGCACAAATATATATAATAGAGGAAATTGACCTCATGGACACATCTCTTTCCCAGGATAGGAGGGATTAGATCTGTTAAAAAACAGCCATTACTGAAAACAACAAGGAGTTTCCTCAAAAGATTAAAATAGAATTATCAAATGGTCCAGCCGTGTCATTTCTGGGTATATATCCAAAAGAACTGAAATCAGGATCCAGATGACAGATTTGTACAGCCATGTTCACAGCAACACTATTAACAAGTGCCAAGAAGCAAAAGCAACCCAAGTGGCCATCAAGAGATAAAGTAGTAAACAAAAAATGGAATATTACTTGGCCTTTAAAAGGAAGGAAATTCTGACACATGTCACAACACGGACTAAGTTGACAGTAAGCGAAAGGAGCCAGTCACAAAAAGACAAATACTGTGCAACTCAACTTACATGAAGTATCTAGACTTGTCAAATTCATAGAAACAGAAAGTAGGATGATGATTGCCAAGGGCTAGGGAAGAGGGAGATAGAGAGTTTTAATAGGTATAGACTTCCAGCTTTACAAGACAGAAAAGTTCTGAAGATTGGTTGCACAATGAATACACTACTGAACTGTATACTTAGGCATAATTAAGATGGTAAAATTTATATGCATTTTACAATTTAAAAAAACAGCTGCTCCCTTAATTCCTGATTATATTTTATGTGTTTGTTTCTACAGTTATCCTTTAAATAGTGTTTGCTTTGCTGTTCTTTTTTTTTGTGATGGAGCAAATTCTTTTTTCACAGGAAATGGGAAAGTTTTCCCAGAGCTCTGGACAAAAATGGTATTGTGGTTTTTACTCTGGGGTCAATGGTCAGTAACATGACAGAAAAAAGAGCCGACGTGATCGCATCAGCCCTTGCCAGATTCCACAGAAGGTAAAGTATCTTATAGCAAACAGCTACTTAATAAGTCAAGCTCTGTAAAAGTTTTGATTATAAACATTTCCTGCAAGACAGGTAACTATTATGCCTACAGATTTACCTCAGATATCCATTTAAAAACCAAAATAAAACACAGCAGGGGCTAAAGTAGTACCGAGGGTGTCTGACAGTAACTTTGACATTGACACTGTAATATATATCTATATACCATATATAAATTATATATATGTGTGTGTTTGTGTGTGTGTGTGTATATATATTTATAGATGAGGTGCATGATGAAATTTTGGTATTATAATGGTATTGTGGGCAGGTACAAAATCACTAAACTCTACCTTATCATTTGCTCCTTTTCACTGAAGGATTCCTGAGGACCCTGTGCGCGCTGTAGATGTTATCAGAAAAAAGTTAAACTTTCACAGTAGCTGTAGTAGCACAATAATGTTAAGCAATATTGATAAAAATCTGAATGCATCATGCAGTTTTTACACATGCCATATAATCCTTCTTTTATTTCCTCTAAATTTTGAATAGGCCTATTCAGTGTGCTTTTCAGGATGGCCAGAGCTCACCAAGCCGTGTCCAGGTATCTAAGCCAGCCACGATGATTTAGAGAAAGAAAAATCAGTCTGTCCTGGTTGACTGGGCCCTACTAAAATCTGAAACAAGAAAATAAAAGATAGTTGAGATCGGTCCTGTCCTTAAGTAAACCCTGTGCATTATAAAATCTGGCCTCAAATGGACTCTGCTTCTAACTACTGCTCCTGATGGAGAAAGAAGGAATAAAAGGAGTCAAGCAGAGGGAAGACTGCATGTAAAGGGCTCAGATGCATCCTTCACCTTAAGATATAATAGTTTCTACTAACATATAAAAAAATACCTGGGGTCTTTGGGTATTTGCGAACTACTTTTTAGTTTCCCATCTGATAGAATCTTCACATAATCACCTATGCTAATTTTTTTGCTGAAAATCTAAAGTTACTTTACATTCTGCTTAACAAACAGAAGTTAAACACTAGTAAATTATAATCTAAGTCATGGGGATTGCTTGGAAATTCCAAAATCGGCACCGTATTTTGGTACTGGTATATACATAAACCATGTTAAATAATGCCGTCAATGCTTTGTGCTTCATTTTTTAAGTACTGGAAGTCAGCTGAATAAATTTTAGCATTACAATTTTGGAACTTTTTCAACAGCCACACTGCTATTTATACATTATCAACATCGAAAGAATTTCTCTGTTTACATCGAAAGAATTTCCAAACCAGCAGTAGTGTTAATACTCTGGATTCATGTCAAAACTTATCAATTGAAATTTTTCTTGGGGGTAGTGTTTTAACAATCTATAATCTAAAAGAAGTTATACTTATTTCCTTATTAATTAATTAGAATTAATTATTGATTATTTATTTTGGTATTAATTAATTATTAAGCAGAATTAATTATTAATTTTAAGGAAATACAAATACTTCTCATAAGTAGTTGATTGCATATATTAGCCTTTTTGTATATCAAAAGAGACAAAACTCCATGTAATAACTTGAGAAACAAGTGGATATAAGTAAATTCCCTTCTATAAGAGCCAAAAACAAATACAGGCTAATATTAGGTTTAGAAAATGAGAGCTAGTATATATAGCAACATAAATGTGTAGATTAATTTGCCACTGTTTTCTGCTCTAGAATCATGACAGCCTTACAATTTCTTAAATATCTGAATTTGTCATTGATTATGCCATTATGATTTGCCTACGCCATAATATGTGACTTTACTCCATAGTTGACTTAACATAAAAAATATGTACATGTTATATGAGCATTTCTATTATAACAGTGTCTTACTGGTTCTCGTTACCTAACACCTCCTGTCCTCATTTCTTCATCCATCATATGGAAGGGATTTAACTGGATGTCTTTGAATCACCCTAGAATCCTAATATGCTGTAACTTTGAAGTTCAACTACAGAAAAGTATTTTATCTTAACAAGTTTTATGGTGGTTTGATGGCAAGAAGCCAGAAACCTTAGGACCCAATCAATACTCGGCTGTATATGTGGATACCCCAGAATGACCTTCTTGGTATGACTCAGGAGAACAAATACTGAAAACATAACAGCTGAGCAATGCGATAATAGCTCAACAAAAAACAAATTTAGTGAGCATTTATTATTGAAACATTAAAAAATAAAACAAGTTATTTTTATTATTTCCAGTCCTAGGAAAGTTAAGGAAAAAATGTAAGAGTTGGCATTTCATTACATTCCTTATGGCCCAAATCAAAATACTTTTATTTCAAGTGTAATTACTTTTCACAGGTGAATTTTTCAATAACTTCCAAAATTGTTGCTGTCTTTTAATTCTCTCCATACACCTATCTATCTTTCTCCTAGTTGCAGGGGTATTTCACATGCTATTGAAAAATAACAGCGCTTTTATTGTACTCCATTTTCTTTCTTTTTTTTTTTTAATTTTTTTTCAACGTTTTTTATTTATTTTTTTTGGGACAGAGAAACAGAGCATGAACGGGGGAGGGGCAGAGAGAGAGGGAGACACAGCATCGGAAACAGGCTCCAGGCTCCGAGCCGTCAGCCCAGAGCCTGTCGCGGGGCTCGAACTCACAGACCGCGAGATCGTGACCTGGCTGAAGTCGGAAGCTTAACCGACTGCGCCACCCAGGCGCCCCTGTACTCCATTTTCTATAGGAAAAAATATACAATGTTTTTCATTAATTAATAATACGTTTCATGAATAAATGTGGATTTTCCTTCTTCTGTTTCCAGTGTCACCACCATCACCCTTTCTGCTGCCCTGAAGTCCTTTATATCAGATTCAATGACTTCACTACTTTAAGAGAATGTTTCCAACATGCCCCCTGCTTTTTTGCACATGTTTCTTTTTATCCAAAATGTTCTTCCAATTTGTTCACCTGCCAATCTTGTGTTCATTTTTGAAGTTCAAATGACACACCACTTCTTTCATGTAGTCTTCATTTACCTCTCCAGCAGACTTACATGCTTCTTGCTCTGAGCTCTGAAAGCAATTTAAATGCAATTTCACGTATATAATATTCTGTTATCTAAAAAATACTGCCTCTAGATTCAGTGCATTATAATGCTCATTTCTGATTTAAAGACTTATAATAATTTTAGTAAAATTCACTCAATTCTAGGTCATCCAAAAACTGAAGCTTATATAACTCATGGTGGAACTGATGATCTATCACGGGGATCCAATGGTGGGCATTCCTTTGCTTGTGGATCAACCTGGTAACATTGCTCACATAAAGGCCAGAAAAGCAGCTGTTAGACTGAACTTGAACACAATGTCAAGTACAGATTTGCTCAATGCATTGAAGTGAGTCATTAATGATTCTTCACGAGTACAATTTTTTTTTTTTACTAGATACTATTTCTAGAGAGATGCTAATATGAAGGTCAGGTGAGCAAAAATGAGTCCTGACATGAACACAATTATGAGTAAGATCTGCTCAATGTTTTGAAGATAGCCATCAATAACCCATTTTGAGTGGCACAGTAAGTTTTCTTCAGTGGTTTTAGGGGAAAAGTTTGTAACAGGTTTAAAAACAGTGGAGAAATTTTAGGGTGCCTGGGTGGCTCAATCAGTTAAGCATCTGACTTCAGCTCAGGTCATCATCTCATGGTTCGTGGGTTTGAGCCCTGAGTCAGGCTCTGTACTGACAGCTCAGAGCCTGGATCCTGCTTTGGTTTCTGTGTCTCCCTCTCTCTCTGCACCCCCCCCCCCACTCACACTCTGTCTCTCTCAAAAATAAATGTTTAAAAATTTTAAAACAAAGAATAGTGGATAAATTTTGAAATATCAATAAAAAGAATCACTGAAATGGTTAACAGAAAGATGAAGAGGAAGCACTGAGAACAAAGTTGAAGTCGGGAACCATGAATGTTGTTATAGTGATGCCAGCTGGATTCCTTCGCACGGGTACCACTTGTACTGGCCTTGCCACTCTGCCCCTTACCTGCAGCCCTGAACTTTAAACCCAAGGATTAAGGCAAAAATGAAAAACAAAGCAGGGGTGCCTGGGTGGCTCAGTCGGTTGGGCGTCCTACTTCAGTTCAGGTCATGATCTCGCAGTCCATGAGTTCGAGTACCGTGTTGGGCTCTGTGATGACAGCTCAGAGCCTGGAGCCTGTTTCAGATTCTATGTGTCCCTCTCTCTCTGCCCTTCCCCCACTCATGCTCTGTCTCTGTCTCTGTCTCTCTCTCTCTCTCTCTGTCAAAAATAAATAAAACATTAAAAAAAAAAGAAAAACAAAGCAAAACAAAAGAACAGACCACAATACAAAAAAACAAGAAAGGAGAAATAAAACAGCCAAAGATCAAAACAACCAACATACCTGGCCCTATGCCCTACACTGGGGAGACTATACCCAGAAGCTTTCTAAGGAGCAGAGACTAGTGTCTGTATCTTCAAACATACTTTGTCTAGGCTCTGACATGTATAATCGCAAAAGCAGTTTCTCCAAACACCTCTGTCCAAAGAATCCGTTTGGACGTCTGGAGAAGGAAAAGGAGGAAAATATCAAAACTGGCATCATCTGCGAGGTTCAGAAAAACAGGAGGTACAGAGTATGCCTGCTTTCCAACACTTCCCACAGGGCTCTGAACCAACACGCAAGTCTCAGAAAACCAGGAAGGAAAACTGAGTTTTACAGAAACTGGAATAAAACTGACCAGTCTAGTTTCATTACCCAAGCTAGATGGGAAATGCAAAAAAAATCAAAAAAAGTAAACAGAAAAAAAAAGATTAGTACTGTTATAGTACTAATCTGCACAATTATGATTTTCTTTCAGCATGAGAAATAAATTGTTTTAAAACTCGTCTAAAATAGTTTACTTTCTGTAAACCAGTATGACCTGATCAGTCTCAAATTCCCATTAAATACTTCCCAAATTTTCTATGGTAATATTTTGATCCCACCACAGATAAATGATAAATAACTAGGGCTTTCAAATTTACTCGATTAAAAATTATGTGAACACTACTTATAAATTTAGTTAAATTCTATTAATTTTGTTTATGCTTGTTTTTGTCTTATTTGGTAGAAGAACCATAAAATCAAAAAGCAATTGACTTAGAAGAGATATATTGGAATATTCCTTTTAAAAGTCAAATTTTCTGTATCAGAAATATTTGGTTTCCAAATTAGTTCAGGATGTTACTATTCCTATTATTATTAATATCATAATTATGTATACATTTTCTCCTTTTGGTTTCATAATGACTTTAGAAATAAAATTTTGCTTGAATATATATTGGTTATAGTATCATTTGCATTTTAAATGGACATTTGCATTTTAAAACCAATGTTGTCTAGTTTTAATTTAGTCCAACTATTATTCATCTTAAATAAGCACCACGAGAAGCACATTTTTTTAAGGATTGTATCTTCTATTTGGTGGTTTTATGTCAAATCACATCTTTCTAATATAGATGTCTTTCTACATCTTAAAATTTTTAATAAGGTAAAGCTGTGCCCAAAAAAGAAAATTAGCTGATGTATACTGAATGTTTGTGATATGGTACACATTGTACTAGTAAGTTCTTTGTAGGGAGTAAGTAACTTCTTCACTATAGTCTTTGCCTATTGTATTACAAATGTGTTTCAGGATTACTTCTCTCCTCTCAAAAACCCAGCACTCTCACTGGTTTTTACAGGACAGAGACAGATATTACCTCCACTGTACTGCTACAGTCCCATGTTATAGCACTTTGTGATTTAAAGTTTGTAAGCCCTCTTTATTTAGCTTTCTTCCTTGTCTGTTAGTTCATAATCATTTCAACAGTAGAAATCAATGAAACTGGCAATGCCTGAAAGTGGAATGCTGAGCACTCTCCAGATTCTAAAATGACAATACCAACAAGAAAAACCACAACAGCAAACACAAACTGGGTCACCAAATGATAGGGTCAAATCCAAGAATCAATATGTCATTCCTCAAAATAATCAGATAAGAAAGGTACTATTCCTATCCACTCAAAAATGAAAACCCAAGGAACAGAAACACTAAAAAAAGCACACAAGTGTCAGAGTCAGGATTCAAGCCAATATAATCCACTTCCACACTTCTAATCACTAATTTCACTGCTATCATGTCAATACCAGCTCCTGATCAGCTCTGCTCGGACATGTCCATTAACCTCATCATGGACTTATATCCTATCTCTGGATTATAATAATATTTTGAAACTTGCTCAACAGATCTATTAACAATTCCTTACTGGATAATTCAAAATTTGCACAAAGAAATCATGTATTTCAATTTTTTTTCTTGCCTTTCTAAGCTAGAAATACTTGTCCTTGCCCAACTTCTCTTTTTCTTCACAGCTTGAAATCCTAGACATTAGCAAATTCTAGCCCATTAAGATCTCTATAATCATCTCTAAGAAAAATAATAGATTTTTCTTCCAGGGTTATGTGGCACTCATTTTTACCCTCCACGTGAAAATCAACATACTTTCCAGTTTGTTCTATAAATTATTTGATTTTCCTCCAGCTACAAAGAGAATGCTATGTGGTTATCAACCATTCATCATGATCAGCTTCTAAAGCCTTTGGATGGAGCAGTCCTCTGGACTGAGTTTGTCACGCGGCACAAAGGAGCCGAGCACCTACGACCAGCTTGTTACAACCTCACCTGTTTCCAGGACCACTCTTTGGATGTGATTGGATTCCTACTGGCCTGTGTGGTAATTGCTACTTTCTGTGTCATAAAATGTTGCTTGTTTTGTTGTCAAAAGTTTAAAAAAGAAAATAAGAAGAAAACAGGGAGTAGGCTTTTGAGACACAGTAGGCGTAGTAAACATTTGAAATAGCTAGTAAGCACAAGCAAAGTCATTCTATTTAATTCAACCACTGTGGATCAAGTTGTGACAGATTCTCCTCCACAACAATCCATGTTGTAAGATGTGTGCCATACCCAAATATTTTCCTCTTGGCTAAACATATTGTGTTAGTTAACCCATTCCACCCTAAGGGGGAAATAACTCTATGTATTTTTTGACAAACACTTCTTCAATATTTATCTTGAGATTCTTCAATTCTGTTCATCAAATCAAAGAAGATGTGGTACCTATAGATGGATTATGCTCAATTTATAATTCTAATTGTATAAATCCTCAAATAACTCTACTTTAATACTGACATATATAATTTCCTAACTGAAAAAAAACAGGGATTTAACTACAGCCTTATTCTGTGATTTAAGAGTGAGAAGCCTGATTGTTTTTACCAAGCATTTTCAGAAACATCTACTGTATAAATAAAATCAATCAAATAGAACATATGTGTCCCTGACTAAGAAAAACACAACTGAACAGTTGTTAAAGATGGCAAGACAGATTTTATTCATCCATTTATAGAAGGGGAGAGAAATTCCAGTATGAAATGAGTTCAACTCCAACTAAGATAAAGGTGACTGATGTTTTTAAAGGAGAGCAGACAGGGAACAAAAAGGGACTATGGAAAAGTAAAAAGGGGAACAAAAAAGAGACGAGGTGACTACATGGAAATGGAAGATTACAGAAAGGAGTAAGTGGAAAATTACTGAAAATGGTTTGGCAAGTTGGGTTTGACAATGTATGTTTTGTTGTTTGGTAGGATCATAATTTCTTGAGCAAAGACTTTTTTTAAATGTTTATTTATTTTTGAGAGACAGAGAGAGACAGAGTGTGAGTGGGGGAGGGACAGAGAGAGAGGGAAAGACAGAATCTGAAAGGCTCCAGGCTCTGAGCTGTCAGCACAGAGCCCGACATGGGGCTCGAACTCACAAGCTGTGAGATCATGACCTGAGCCGAAGTCGGACGCTTAACTGACTGAGCCATCCAGGTGCCCCAGAGCAAAGATTTAAATAAGGGAGCTGGGGCCAGTTTGAAGGACACAAGCCATGACCTACATACAGATGGAAGAGAAGTTAAAATTTGGACAAGTCCCTTAAGCACAGTGTTTAGGCAAGTCCTTTGTGTTTACAGTTCACAACCCTCATGAAATACAAAATATTCCTTCCTGTAAATTTCCTTTGTTACAGGAATCTGAATGGTTCTTACTGGATTCCTACCTAAATCTGGGCAACCAGTAAAAAAGATCTTTGGTTAAAAAGACTAAAGATAATTTCCACACAAAGCCTTGGATATGTTTCAGTTACTCTTCTCTATCGAACAATGCTTTATAAGTGGATGGTAAAACACAAAATAAAAGGAGGGTAGGAATGCTAAGTGAGGCCCAGCAAGATTGGGCCCAACCCTCTGGATTATGTTAGATTTCCCTCCTCCTGCAATATGATCGCCCATATTTTGGTCTTACCTTGTCAAGTCAGTCAGATATTTCCAACTCTAATACCTGGGATATTGAGAATATCAAAACAGAAACTTATATAATCTTTTTATTGATTTTTTTCCACACATCTCATAGAAAAATAAATTGCAGATGGCATAAAGAACCAAATATTGTATGCAACAATTTTTAAGTCCATGCATAAGAAAACATTTGAAATAGCAAAAAGATCTCCAAAGCTTGCCTTTAAATATTGGTAATCGAGCCTTTCGAACACAACTTAAAAAGTGAACCACAAAGAGAAGAAAGAAACCAAGTTAAGAGCAGTTCTTCTGCCTGACAAGAGACATGTTTAAACAGTTGGACAGAAATGAGGCATACTTTGCACTTTTGATATACGGAGATATTTTTATAGCATTCTTCTATACAACAAAATTACTTTCAGCAATAATCATGGATGAAACTAATTATAATAATATCCAGAAAGGAAACAATGAATATTTATTAAACTTGGAACATATAATAGTAAAGTACAAAAAAGAAAAAAAAGTAAGGCATTAGTGTTCTTTAATACATTAATATCTGTTTTTAAAAAAAAATAGGAGCGTGGGGGAGGGATCAGAGGAGAGAAATCTTACACATACACATTAGCATGAGGCATAAGGAAGCCCTGCTGTGCAATACTGAAACTGAATTCCAACCTACTGGTTTTCTTAATGAAGTTAACTTCTGCAGATTAGGTAATGACTTTGTCAAAACTGATCTTTTCAGGAGGAGGAGCCAAGATGGCAGAAGAGCATGGAAGTTTTTTGTATGTCTCACATCCATGAAATACAGCCAGACCAACACTAAACCATCCTGCACACCTAGAAAACTGGAGGATTAACACAACAATCTGCACAACCTGAACCACAGAATTCAGCAGGTATGCAACATGGAGAGGTGAACTTGGGGAAAGAGAAGCCACGGCGGGCAAGGAGGTGCTTTTGCATGCAGAGAGAGGATGGAGATGGTGGGGAGATTATGGGAAAAGCACCCCTCCCCAAAAGCAGCTTGGAGAGACAGTGGAAAATTGGAAACAGCCGCAGGGACTAAACTAAGAAGGGAGAAAGGAGAAAGGAGAAAGGAGAGGGTTTAAATTCCATTAAGACTGTAAACAGGGGGAGTGCAGAGTCTGAAACTCTGCAGCTCAATACCTGGTGGTGCTCTGGTGGGAAGGGCGAATACCCAAGAGCAGAGTGAGGTCTAGGAGGTTCTCTGGCCACATGGTGAGAAGTGGTTCCACTGCTGGAAGGACATTTGGTAGAGGCTGTGAGACCACCTGGGCCCAGCAGACCCCAGAGAATGGCCACATTTGCTGCTACTGGAACAAGTTCATTGTGGGTGAAGCCTGGTGCCAGATGTGTGTTGTGATTTTCCATAATCCCTGAGGCACTGCTGCTATACTGTCTTGCAAAATTTTTCTGGGGTGGGCTGGCACCTGGCCACAGTCTCTGGGCATCAGCAGCAGCACAGTCCCACAAGCATTCCTGGGTGCGGCCGGCACCCGGACATTGCTCGGTGAGACCCTCCACAGGGGGGTCCAGAGTGGGTCAAAGCTGCAGTTCTTCAGAAGTGGGGGACTGGAGAAGGCAGCTGCATCTGAGACAAAACTCAGGAGGGATGTGCTTCCTGGAGCTTGGTCATGGACAGTGTGGAAATGGGGGGTGAACTGAAGCCTAAGATGGACTGGTGCTCGATTGCTGACCAGGGAGAACAGAGTTCCGATCCTAGAGACTGGATAGGTGGGTGATGCCATTTTCACCACTCCTGCGCATGCACATACGCACCTACAAGCACCACAACAATTCACCTCAGTAGGCTAGCAGCGCCATCTAGTGGAGAACAGAGCCGTTACACTAAGCCCTGCCCAAGTGGGCCAACCTCGCTCTTCAGGAACACAAGTCTCATGCCTGCTTAGTTTATGAACTATAAAGCGCCTCATAGTTGGACTTCTAGGGGAAAACAAAGGAATTTCGGTCATGTTTCAGTCTGTTAGCTGGTCCATCTATTCAATTTTATTTCTTTCTTTTTTTTCTCTTTTTCATTTTTCTTTTTCTTGAATACAGAAAAAGAAAAAATTCATTTTTATTATCAATTTTTATTAAAAATATTTTTAAAAATTTGTTTCTACTATATTTTTTACTTTTGTGAAAATTTATTCAAATTCTGTTTTACTTCCATCATCTCATCTTAGTCTACTTCAGTGTATTCATTTTTTCAAATTTTCAAACAATTCTTTTCCTCTTTTTTCTAATCTATCAAGCCACTTTCCACACACAGAACAAAACACACCTAGGATCTAGCATCATCTGTTCAATTTATTGTGTGTGTGTGTTTCGAATTTTTGAATTAATATTTTTTGAATTTTAATTTTTTGAATTTTAATTTTTTCTACCTCATTAATTCCTTTTCTCCCTTCAAAATGACAAAACGAAGGAATTCACCTCAAAAGGAAGAGCACGAAGAAGCGACAGCCAGTCACTTCACCAATATCGATACAAGCAAGATGTCTGAACCAGAATTTAGAAACATGATAATAAGAATACTAGCTGGAGTCGAAAATGGATTAGAATCCCTTTCTGCAGAGATTAAAAAAAAGTAAAAGCTACTCAGGATGAAATTAAAAATGCTATAACTGAGCTGCAATCACGGGTTGGTGCAGTGGTGCCAAGGATGGATGAGGCAGAACAGAGAATCAGCCACATAGAGGACGAACTTATAGAGAATAATGAAGCAGAAAAAAAGAGGGATATTAAGGCAAAAGAGCACAATTTAAGAATTAGAGAAATCAGTGACTCATTAAAAAGGAGCAACATCAGAATCATAGGGGTCCCAGAAGAGGAAGAGAGAGAAATAGGGTTAGAAGGGTTATGTGAGCAAATCATAGTGGAAAACTTTCCTAACCTGGGGAAAGACACAGACATCAAAATCCAGGAAGCACAGAGGACCCCCATTAGATTCAACAAAAACCAGCCATCAACAAGGTATATCATAGTCAAATTCACAAAATACTCAGGCAAGGAGAGAATCATGAAAGCAGCAAGGGAAAAAAAGTCCCTAACCTATAAGGGAAGACAGATCAGGTTTGCAGCAGACCTATCCACAGACACTTGGCAGTCCAGAAAGAAGTGGCAGGATATATTCAATGTACTGAATCAGAATAATATGCAGCCAAGAATTCTTTATCCAGCAAGACTGTCATTCAAATTGAAGGAGAGATAAATAGTTTCCCAGACAAACAAAAATTAAAGGCGTTTGTGACCATTAAACCAGCCCTGTAAGAAATTTTAAAGGAGCTCTCTGAAGGGAGAAAAGATGAAAATATAAATAAATAAATAAATAAATAAATACCAAAAGCAACAAAGATTAGAAAGGACCAGAGAACACCACCAGAAACTCCAACTCTACAAGTATCATAATGGCAATAAATTCATATCTTTCAGTACTTACTCTAAATGTCAATGGACTCAATGCTCCAATCAAGACATAGGGTAACAGAATGGATAAGAAAACAAGACCCATCTATATTCTGTTTACAAGAGACCCACTTTAGACCTAAAGACACCTTCACATTGAAAATAAGGGGATGGAGAACCATCTATCATGTTAATGGTCAACAAAAGAAAGCCAGAGTAGCCATACTTATATCAATCTAGACTTTAAAATAAAGACTGTACCAAGAGATGCAGAAGGGCATTATATCATAATCAAGGGCTCTATAGACCAAGAAGACCTAACAATTGTGAACATTTATGTGCCAAATGTGGTAGCATCCATATATATAAATCAATTAATCACAAACATAAAGAAACTCATCAGTAGTAATACCATAATAGTAGGAGACTTCAACACCCCACTCACACGATGGACAGATCGTCTAATCAAAAAATCAACAAGGAAACAATGACTTTGAATGACACACTGGACCAGATGGACTTAACAGATATATTCAGAACATTTCATCCTAAAGCAGCATAATATACATTCTCCAGTGCACATGGAATGTTCTCCAGAATAGACCATATACTGGGACACAAATCAGCCCTCAGCAAGTACAAAAAGATCGAGATCATACCGTGCATATTTTCAGACCACAATGCTATGAAATTCGAAATCAACAAGAAAATTTGGAAAGGTGACAAATACTTGGAGACTAAAGAACATCCTTCTAAAGAATGAATGGGCCAACCAAGAAGTTAAAGAGGAAATTAAAAAGTATATGGAAGTCAATGAAAATTATAGCACCACAACCCAAAACCTCTGGGACACAGCAAAGGCAGTCATAAGAAGAAAGCATATAGCAATCCAGGCCTTCCTAAAAAAGGAAGAAAGATCTCAGATACACAACCTAACCTTATGCCTTAAGGAGCTATAAAAAGAACAACAAATAAAACCCAAAACCAGCAGAACACATGAAATAATAAAGATTACAGCAGATATTAATGCTATCAACATCAAAAAAATAGCAGAACCGGGGGCGCCTGGGTGGCTCAGTCGGTTAAGCGTCCGGCTTCAGCTCAGGTCACGATCTCGCGGTCCGTGAGTTCGAGCCCCACGTCAGGCTCTGGGCTGATGGCTCAGAGCCTGGAGCCTGCTTCCGATTCTTTGTCTCCCTCTCTCTCTGCCCCTCCCCCGTTCATGCTCTGTCTCTCTCTGTCTCAAAAATAAAAAAATAAACGTTAAAAAAAAAATTAAAAAAAAAAATAGCAGAACCGATCAATGAAATGAGAAGCTGGTTCTTTGAAAGAATTAACGAAATTGATAAGCCACTAACCAGTTTGATCAAAAAGAAAAAGGAAAGGACCCAAATAAATAAAATCAAGAATGAAAGAGGAGAGATCACAACCAACACAGCAGAAATACAAACAATAATAAGAGAATATTATGAGCAATTGTATGTCAATACAATGGACAATCTGGAAGAAATGGACAAATTCCTAGAAACAGATACACTACCAAAACTGAAACAGGAAGAAATAGAAAATTTGAACAGACCCATAACCAGTAAGGAAATCAAATTAGTAATCAAAAATCTGCCAAAAAGCAAGAGTCCAGGGCCAGATGACTTTCCAGGGGAATTCTACCAAACATTTAAGGAAGAGTTAACACCTATTCTCTTGAAGCTGTTCCAAAAAATAGAACTGGAAGGAAAACTGCAACAATTCCACTGCAAACAATTAACGTGATTCATCACATCAATAAAAGAAAGGACAAGAACCATATGATCCTCTCAATAGATGCAGAGAAAGCATTTGACAAAATACAGCATCCTTTCTTGATAAAAACCCTCAAGAAAGTAGGGATAGAAGGAGCATACCTCGAGATCATAAAAGCCATATATGAATGACCCAACACTAATATCATCCTCAATGGGGAAAAACTGAGAGCTTTCCCCCTAAGGTCAGGGACAAGACAGGGATGTCCACTCTTGCCACTGTTATTCAACATGGTATTGGAAGTCTTAGCCTCTGCAATCAGACAACACAAAGAAATAAAAGGCATCCAAATCAGCCAGGAGGAGGTCAAACTTTCACTCTTCACAGATGACATGATACTCTATATGCAGAACCCAAAAGATTTCACTAAAATACTGCTAGAATTGATTCATGAATTCAGCAAAGTTGCAGGATATAAAATCAATGCACAGAAATTGGTTGCATTCCTATACACCAACAATGAAGCAACAGAAAGAGAAATCAAGGAATCAATCCCATTTACAGTTGCACCAAAAACCGTAAAATACCTAGGAATAAATCTAACCAAAGAGGTGAAAAATCTATACACTGAAAATTATAGAAAGCTTATGAAAGGAACTGAAGAAGACATCCCAAAAAAATGGAAAAAGACTCCATACTCCTGGATAGGAAGAACAAATATTGGTAAAATGTTGACACTACCCAAAGCAATCTACATAGTCAATGCTATCGCTATCAAAACAACACCAGCATTCTTCACAGAGCTAGAACAAACAATCCTAAAATTTTTATGGAACCAGAAAAGACCCCAAATAGCCAAAGCAATTTTGAAAAAGAAAACTAAAGTCAGGAGGCATCACAATCCCAGCCTTCAAGCTGTACTACAAAGCTGTATTCATCAAGACAGTATTGTACTGGCACAAGAACAGACACTCAGATCAATGGAATAGAATAGCAACTCCAGAAATGGACCCAAAAACGTATGGACAACTAGTCTTTGAAAAAGCAGGAAAGAATATCCAATGGAATAAAGACAGTCTCTTCAGCAAGTGGTGCTGGGGAAACTGGACAGCGACGTGCACAAGAATGAACCTGGACCACTTTCTTACACCATACACAAAAACAAACTCAAAATGGATGAAAGGGGGGATGAGGGAAGATGGCGGCGTAGGAGGACGCTGGGCTCACCACATGTCCTGCTCATCACTTAGAGTCCACCTACACCTGCCTAAATAACCCAGAAAACCGCCAGAGGATTAGCAGAACGGAGTCGCAGGAGCCAAGCGCAGACGAGAGGCCCACAGAAGAGGGTAGGAAGGGCGGCGAGGCGGTGCGCGCTCCACGGACTGGCGGGAGGGAGCCGGGGCAGAGGGGCGGCTCTCTGGCCAAGCAGAGCCCCCGAGTCTTGCTTGCAAAAGCAGAGGGGCCTGACGGACTGTGTTCCGACAGCAAGCGCGACTTAGCGTCTGGGAGGTCATAAGTTAACAGCTCTGCTCGGAAAGCGGGAAGGCCGGAGGACAAAGGGAGGGTGAGCTGCGGAGCCCCCGGACGACAGAGCTCAGTTTGGTGGGGAACAAAGGCGCTCGCCAGCGCCATCTCCCCCGCCCATCCCCCAGCCAAAATCCCAAAGAGAACCAGTTCGTGCCAGGGAACTTGCTCGCTCCGAGCAAACACCCAACTCTGTGCTTCTGTGGAGCCAAACCTCCGGCAGCAGATCTGACTCCCTCCTGCTGCCACAGGGCCCCTCCTGAAGTGGATCACCTAAGGAGAAGCGAGCTAAGCCTGCCCCTCCTGCCCCCGTGCACCTTGCCTACCCACCCCAGCTAATATGCCAGATCCCCAGCATCACAAGCCTGGCAGTGTGCAAGTAGCCCAGACGGGCCACGCCACCCCACAGTGAATCTCGCCCCTAGGAGAGGGGAAGAGAAGGCACACACCAGTCTCACTGTGGCCCCAGCGGTGGGCTGGGGGCAGACATCAGGTCAGACTGCGGCCCCGCCCACCAACTCCAGTTATACACCACAGCACAGGGGAAGTGCCCTGCAGGTCCTTACCACGCCAGGGACTATCCAAAATGACCAAGCGGAAGAATTCCCCTCAAAAGAATCCCCAGGAAATAACAACAGCTAATGAGCTGATCAAAAAGGATTTAAATAATATAACAGAAAGTGAATTTAGAATAATAGTCATAAAATTAATCGCTGGGCTTGAAAACAGTATAGAGGACAGCAGAGAATCTCTTGCTACAGAGATCAAGGGACTAAGGAACAGTCATGAGGAGCTGAAAAACGCTTTAAATGAAATGCAAAACAAAATGGAAACCACGACGGTTCGGATGGAAGAGGCAGAGGAGAGAATAGGTGAACTAGAAGATAAAGTTATGGAAAAAGAGGAAGCTGAGAAAAAGAGAGATAAAAAAAATCCAGGAGTATGAGGGGAAAATTAGAGAACTAAGTGATACAATAAAAAGAAATAATATACGCATAATTGGTATCCCAGAGGAGGAAGAGAGAGGGAAAGGTGCTGAAGGGGTACTTGAAGAAATAATAGCTGAGAACTTCCCGGAACTGGGGAAGGAAAAAGGCATTGAAATCCAAGAGGCACGGAGAACTCCCTTCAGACGTAACTTGAATCGATCTTCTGCACGACATATCATAGTGAAACTGGCAAAATACAAGGATAAAGAGAAAATTCTGAAAGCAGCAAGGGGTAAACGTGACCTCACATATAAAGGGAGACCTATAAGACTCGTGACTGACCTCTCTTTTGAAACTTGGCAGGCCAGAAAGAATTGGCATGAGATTTTCAGTGTGCTAGACAGAAAAAATATGCAGCCGAGAATCCTTTATCCAGCAAGTCTGTCATTTAGAATAGAAGGAGAGATAAAGGTCTTCCCAAACAAACAAAAACTGAAGGAATTTGTCACCACTAAACCAGCCCTACAAGAGATCCTAAGGGGGACCCTGTGAGACAAAGTACCAGAGACATCACTACAAGCATAAAACATACAGACATCACAATGACTCTAAACCCATATCTTTCTATAATAACACTGGATGTAAATGGATTAAATGCGCCAACCAAAAGACATAGGGTATCAGAATGGATCAAAAAACAAGACCCATCTATTTGCTGTCTACGAGAGACTCATTTTAGACCTGAGGAAACCTTTAGATTCAGAGTGAGGGGATGGAGAACTATTTATCATGCTACTGGAAGCCAAAAGAAAGCTGGAGTAGCCATACTTATATAAGACAAACTAGACTTTAAATTAAAGGCTGTAACAAGAGATGAAGAAGGACATTATATAATAGTTACAGGGTCTTTCCATCAGGAAGAACTAACAATTATAAATGTCTATGCGCCGAATACCGGAGCCCCCAAATATATAAAACAATTACTCATAAACAGAAGCAACCTTATTGATAAGAATGTGGTAATTGCAGGGGGCTTTAACACCCCACTTACAGAAATGGATAGATCATCTAGACACACGGTCAGTAAAGAAACAAGGGCCCTGAATGAGACATTGGATCAGTTGGACTTGACAGATATATTTAGAACTCTGCATCCCAAAGCAACAGAATATACTTTCTTCTCGAGTACACATGGAACATTCTCCAAGATAGATCATATACTGGGTCACAAAACAGCCCTTCATAAGTTTACCAGAATTGAAATTATACCATGCATACTTTCAGACCACAATGCTATGAAGCTTGAAATCAACCACAGGAAAAAGTCTGGAAAACCTCCAAAAGCATGGAGGTTAAAGAACACCCTACCAAAGAATGAGTGGGTCAACCAGGCAATTAGAGAAGAAATTAAAAAATATATGGAAACAAACGAAAATGAAAATACAACAATCCAAATGCTTTGGGATGCAGTGAAGGCAGTCCTGAGAGGAAAATACATTGCAATCCAGGCCTATCTCAAGAAACAAGAAAAATCCCAAATACAAAATCTAACAGCACACCTAAAGGAAATAGAAGCAGAACAGCAAAGGCAGCCTAAACCCAGCAGAAGAAGAGAAATAATAAAGATCAGAGCAGAAATAAACAATATAGAATCTAAAAAAACTGTAGAGCAGATCAACGAAACCAAGAGTTGGTTTTTTGAAAAAATAAACAAAATTGACAAACCTCTAGCCAGGCTGCTCAAAAAGAAAAGGGAGATGACCCAAATAGATAAAATCATGAATGAAAATGGAATTATTACCACCAATCCCTCAGAGATACAAACAATTATCAGGGAATACTATGAAAAATTATATGCCAACAAATTGGACAACCTGGAAGAAATGGACAAATTCCTGAACACCCACACTCTTCCAAAACTCAATCAGGAGGAAATAGAAAGCTTGAACAGACCCATAACCAGCGAAGAAATTGAATCGGTTATCAACAATCTCCCAACAAATAAGAGTCCAGGACCAGATGGCTTCCCAGGGGAGTTCTACCAGACGTTTAAAGCAGAGATAATACCTATCTTTCTCAAACTATTCCAAGAAATAGAAAGGAAAGGAAAACTTCCAGACTCATTCTATGAAGCCAGTATTACTTTGATTCCTAAACCAGACAGAGACCCAGTAAAAAAGGAGAACTACCGGCCAATATCCCTGATGAATATGGATGCAAAAATTCTCAATAAGATACTAGCAAATCGAATTCAACGGCATATAAAAAGAATTATTCACCATGATCAAGTGGGATTCATTCCTGGGATGCAGGGCTGGTTCAACATTCGCAAATCAATCAACGTGATACATCACATTAACAAAAAAAAAGAGAAGAACCATATGATCCTGTCAATCGATGCAGAAAAGGCCTTTGACAAAATCCAGCACCCTTTCTTAATAAAAACCCTTGAGAAAGTCAGGATAGAAGGAACATACTTAAAGATCATAAAAGCCATTTATGAAAAGCCCACAGCTAACATCATCCTCAACGGGGAAAAACTGAGAGCTTTTTCCCTGAGATCAGGAACACGACAGGGATGCCCACTCTCACCGCTGTTGTTTAACATAGTGCTGGAAGTTCTAGCATCAGCAATCAGACAACAAAAGGAAATCAAAGGCATCCAAATTGGCAAAGATGAAGTCAAGCTTTCGCTTTTTGCAGATGACATGATATTATACATGGAAAATCCGATAGACTCCACCAAATGTCTGCTAGAACGGATACATGAATTCAGCAAAGTTGCAGGATACAAAATCAATGTACAGAAATCAGTTGCATTCTTATACACTAACAATGAAGCAACAGAAAGACAAATAAAGAAACTGATCCCATTCACAATTGCACCAAGAAGCATAAAATACCTAGGAATAAATCTAACCAAAGATGTAAAGGATCTGTATGCTGAAAACTATAGAAAGCTTATGAAGGTAATTGAAGAAGATTTAAAGAAATGGAAAGACATTCCCTGCTCATGGATTGGAAAAATAAATATTGTCCAAATGTCAATACTACCCAAAGCTATCTACACATTCAATGAAATCCCAATCAAAATTGCACCAGCATTCTTCTCGAAACTAGAACAAGCAATCCTAAAATTCATATGGAACCACAAAAGGCCCCGAATAGCCAAAGGAATTTTGAAGAAGAAGACCAAAGCAGGAGGCATCACAATCCCAGACTTTAGCCTCTACTACAAAGCTGTAATCATCAAGACAGCATGGTATTGGCACAAAAACAGACACACAGACCAATGGAATAGAATAGAAACCCCAGAACTAGACCCACAAACGTATGGCCAACTCATCTTTGACAAAGCAGGAAAGAACATCCAATGGAAAAAAGACAGCCTCTTTAACAAATGGTGCTGGGAGAACTGGACAGCAACATGCAGAAGGTTGAAACTAGACCACTTTCTCACACCATTCACAAAAATAAACTCAAAATGGATAAAGGACCTAAATGTGAGACAGGAAACCATCAAAACCTTAGAGGAGAAAGCAGGAAAAGACCTCTCTGACCTCAGCCGTAGCAATCTCTTACTCGACACATCCCCAAAGGCAAGGGAATTAAAAGCAAAAGTGAACTACTGGGACCTTATGAAGTTAAAAAGCTTCTGCACAGCAAAGGAAACGACCAACAAAACTAAAAGGCAACCAACGGAATGGGAAAAGATATTTGCAAATGACATATCGGACAAAGGGCTAGTATCCAAAATCTATAAAGAGCTCACCAAACTCCACACCCGAAAAACAAATAACCCAGTGAAGAAATGGGCAGAAACCATGAATAGACACTTCTCTAAAGAAGACATCCGGATGGCCAACAGGCACATGAAAAGATGTTCAGCGTCGCTCCTTACCAGGGAAATACAAATCAAAACCACACTGAGATATCACCTCATGCCAGTCAGAGTGGCCCAAATGAACAAATCAGGAGACTATAGATGCTGGAGAGGATATGGAGAAACAGGAACCCTCTTGCACTGTTGGTGGAATGCAAATTGGTGCAGCCGCTCTGGAAAGCAGTGTGGAGGTTCCTCAGAAAATTAAAAATAGACCTACCCTATGACCCAGCAATAGCACTGCTGGGAATTTATCCAAGGGATACAGGAGTACTGATGCATAGGGGCACTTGTACCCCAATGTTCATAGCAGCACTCTCAACAATAGCCAAATTATGGAAAGAGCCTAAATGTCCATCAACTGATGAATGGATAAAGAAATTGTGGTATATATACACAATGGAATACTACGTGGCAATGAGAAAAAATGAAATAGGGCCTTTTGTAGCAACGTGGATGGAACTGGAGAGTGTGATGCTAAGTGAAATAAGCCATACAGAGAAAGACAGATACCATATGATTTCACTCTTATGTGGATCCTGAGAAACTTAACAGGAACCCATGGGGGAGGGGAAGGAAAAAAGAAAAAAAAAAGAGGTTAGAGTGGGAGAGAGCCAAAGCATAAGAGACTGTTAAAAACTGAGAACAAACTGAGGGTTGATGGGGGGTGGGAGGGAGGAGAGGGCGGGTGATGGGTATTGAGGAGGGCACCTTTTGGGATGAGCACTGGGTGTTGTATGGAAATCAATTTGACAATAAATTTCATATATTAAAAAAATAAATAAATAAATAAATACCAAAAAAAAAAAAAAAACAAAAAACCAAAATGGATGAAAGACCTCAATGTAAGACAGGAAGCCATCAAAATCCTTGAGGAGAAAGCGGGCAAAAACCTCTTTGATCTTGGCCACAGCAACTTCTTCCTCGACACGTCTTCAGAGGCAAGGGAAACAAAAGCAAAAATGAACTACTGGGACCTCATCAAAATAAAAACTTCTACACAGCAAAGGAAACAGTCAGCAAAACTAAAAGGCAACTGACAGAATGGGAGAAGATATTTGCAAATGACATATCAGATAAAAGGTTAGTATCCAAAATCTATAAAGAACTGATCAGTCTCAACAGCCAAAAACCAAATAATACAGTGAAGAAATGGGCCAAAGACATGAATAGACACTTCTCCAAAGAAGACATCCAGATGGCCAAGCAACACATGAACAAATGCTCAACATCACTCATCATCAGGGAATTACAAATCAAAATCATAATGAGATACCACCTCACACGTGTCAGAATGGCTAACATTAACAACTCAGGCAACAACAGATGTTGGCAAGTTTGCAGAGAAAGAGGATCTCTTTTGCATTGTTGGTGGGAATGCAAGCTGGTGCAGCCACTCTGGAAAACAGTATGGAGGTTCCTCAAAAAACTAAAAATAGAACTACCCCACGACCCAGCAATTGTACTACTAGGCATTTATCCATGGGATACAGGTGTGCTGTTTTGAAGGGAGACATGCACCCCCATGTTTATAGCAGCACTATCAACAATAGGTAAAGTATGGAAGGAGCCCAAATGTCCATCAATGGATGAAAGGATAAAGAAGATGTGGTATATATACAATGGAGTATTACTCGGCAATCAAAAAGAATGAAATCTTGCCATTTGCAACTACGTGGATGGAACTGGAGGGTATTATGCTAAGTGAAATTAGTCAGCCAGAGAAAGACAAAAGTCATATGACTTCACTTATATGAGGACTTTAAGAGACAAAACAGATGAACATAAGGGAAGGGAAACAAAACTAATATAAAAACAGGGAGGGGACAAAACAGAAGAGACTCATAAATATGGAGAATAAACTAAGGGTTACAGGAGGGGTTGTGGGAGGGGGGGATGGAATATTCTTCCTATAATTCCTGAGGAGGCCTACAAGTCACTGTGTTCCTTTTAATGAGGGCAACCAATGAATGACAAAACTAAAAACTGCAAAATAAAATGCGTGTGTTTATTTGGGATCTTAGGAATTGCAATCTGGGAGACAGAGTTGACTAAAATCAAACATGTGCTTCTGAGAGAGAAAGAGGTTTAAGGTTTTTAAAGAGGAAAGATACAAGTTGCTTTGAATGAAATCTGATTGGTGCTGGTATAGCTACAGTTACATGAATCTATATGTGATTGGTTACTAGGGCAAATGTTAGGCAGAAAGTCCATTTATGTCTATTCTAATATGCATCAGATTCATTGGCTTTTAACTGAGTTCAGCAACAATTCTGAGAATTAGAGACAGGAGATGTGCATAAACCCTAGTTCCTCAATGTCCTCCTAGCTCCAAATCTAAACAACACTTTTAGCAATGTTTATTTCATTTTATTCTCTCCTTTATCAATGGAGAAAATGGCAAAATGTGAAAATACATTCTCTATTTGGGACGTGTCAAGGTTTATCCCCCACTTTCTGGATCTCATGTATCTCACACAAGTCTCCAAAATCCTAGCCACTTCTCGCTCATTCTGTGTGATTTACATAATGACATCAACATAGTGGATTAGGGAAATTTTCTGAAGGATTTCCATATAATCCATATCTCCTGGAGCTAAGTTATTTTATATAATCCTGAGGCAGAACTGTAAATGTATGCCAATGACTGACTGCTCCAACAGAATGAAAATTATAAGAATGAGAAATGTTTCTGATCCTCTTTCCAGATAGGGTTGGAAGAGGACACCAAAGCAATGGCCTCAAAGATGAGTTAATCTGATCGGTCAGGGAGCGCACCTCTGGCACAAGAGATGATACTGGAGCAGCTACTTGGTAGAATTTCCAGGAGTCTACTATCAGTCTTCAGGATCTGTTGGTTTGCAGTGGCAAACTGCAACGGAACTAATGGAAATGTAATGGAATCCATCATTCTACATCCTTTAAATTATTTAAGAATTTAAGACATTTAATGTCCACCCCTCCCCCAGAATTGTGATATTATATTCTATTCGTCTTTTGGTTGTGGCCAGGGAGATGGTGGAAGGAAGTTATTTCAAGGATATAGAGGGTTCAATAGCGGTCCTTCCAAAAATATGTCCAAGTCATAACATCCAGAATATATGAAAGTGACTTTATTTAGAGAAAGAGTCTTTGCAATATAATTAAGTCAAGGATATCAAATAAATTCCTTTGGGTTTAGGATGGGCTTTAAATCCAATGACAGGACTATTTATAAGAAGAAAGATGGAGGTAGATTTTGATACCTATAAAAGAAAAGGTAATGTGAAAATAGTGACAGAGATTGGAGGGAAGCCACAGCCAAGGAACACCAAGTGTTGTCAACAACCATCAGATGGTAGAAGAGTGGCATGGAATGGATTTTTCCCCAAGCCTCCAGAAAGAATGGACCCTGACAACACTTTGACTTCAGACTTCTGGCCTCCAGAACTATTGGAACAATAAATGTCTATTGTTTTAAGCCACCAACTTTGTGTTAATTTGATACAGCAGCTTTAGGAAACTCATGAAAAGTCCTTCTATTTGGCCTTTTCTATTATGACCTTATCCCACAGGCTGAGGATGCAATCTGGGGCTTGTGCCAATGACAAAGTATACCTCTTCGATTATATATTTTGGGGACTGAGAAAATCATCAGTTGTTCCAGGAATTCTGTTGTCCCTTTAGGAAAAAATTGAGGGAGTTATTAGCAAGTACATGCACTGTGATGTTACAGGATTTTTTCTCTGGGGGACCCATTCTTATATCAGTCAGTGAATTTGAGGTATGAAAATACTCAGGTCCAAAAACTTGGCAAGTGATTGTGATTCTAGGGAAGCAATTGTCCTCACCCTTTAGATATCTATCTTTGAAGTAATCTGGTAGTGTAGACTGAGCAATGCCATTTTTGGTGGCTTATCTATTTTGTCCCTAGCTCTGCCTGCTGTATAACCATATCCATAGCTTTAGGCCTGCCTGGCTGCCACTCTGACCTTACTGCTCATTGTGATCATCCTTATTGGTTGACTTCTGATGACCAAAGCACCATCAAGTGGTCTCTATTATTTTCAGATTTGATTATAATTAACCTAAAACTCAGTTTTGTAATTACCAAAAGAACTAATTGTCAGAGAACAGCCACATTGAGCATTTCTTATAACTTAAGTAAATAATCACTGGTAGATTTTCCAGACTTATATAGTACCTCTATCTTAGTATATCCACTGCTCTAAGCCTTTTGATTCCTTCTTCCACTATTTACCATGGCACTTTCAGCCTGTCAGTTTTACTTTGTGTAGGCCATTGCTTTTCCCAAGGTTCTGTGGGCATCCTAGTAGTCTGTTACCACCATGTCCTGGAGTTTGAACACAGGTATTCTGTGTTCTGAGGGAGTGCTACGAAATAAAACTATTCTTCCTTCTGCAGTTTTACATTCTACTTTCCTTAATCTTGTCCCTCAGCATACAGTTTCCAATATAATCTCCTAGTTACTACTAGGAGATATATTCTAGGTCCTCCAGTTCTTTTGAATTAGAGTAATATCTTTTCTCCCTTAATAGGTCCAGCTTATACCTGGCTGTTGACAATGTGATTTAACCCTACTTATTGATCTATGGCCCAGAACTATGGTTCTGAGAGGGACGCATGAAGCCCTGTGGAAAAGATCATAATATATCATCTTCAAACAATGGAAAAGTGTTATTCCTTAACAGCAAGGAGCAGGCCACTGTAGACTCAAAGTGTTCAGGGGAATCTTGGAATTCAAGATTGCCAAATACAATTAACCATTTCTCAGATGACTTGGGATTCTATTCTCTTTCAACTAGCGCCCTGACATGGGTAAGAGATCAGACTAGGTTGGGAATTTAAGTAGAACTGGAAATGTCTTATTTAAATATATACACTTTTTTTTTTTGGCTTCTGCTAGAGATGAGAATCTCTTTATATGCTGCAAAGGAGGCCTCTCTGGCTTTCACACTTTGCCTTAATTTGATGGTTAATAACCATCACCTTTTCATTTTATTTTCCAAAGCATGAATTTTGCAGAAACCACTATCTCCACTGTCGTTGTAATTTGTCCTGTGTTCAAACTCCAGGAGATGGAGTTGTTTATCAAATACCTGAAATATCAACACTACTAGTGCTTTTTCTCCCAAAAGTATATGAACCCATTCACCATAGCTGAAAGTAATAAATATTTCAGTTCACACAGTCCAGGGGCTCTCTGGGTCAACACTGGAGTATTAGGTAAGTGAATTGTTTATTTATTACATTTTCCCTGCAGTTAAATAGAAACTTTGATTTGTGTCATATGTACATATGTATGTGTGTATATATATACATATACACACACATATACACACATAATCATTATAACAATTTAATATAATATATTATATATTATACATGTACATAATACATATATTCATATATGTTTATATAATACATATATTCATATATATGTATATAATTCACATATTCATATATTCATATATATGAATTAAAATATTTTACATCTGTTAGGAGTAGTGAGGAAGTAGAAATATGATGGTTTCTTAGTCAAAATATATTTAGGCCATTATAGACAGCTTGCGCAAAGTATCCTGTAATACTCCAGACCTCTCTCCAGTTAAACATTGATCCGTTATATTTACATTCTTAGGGCTTATTTGAAGAGCAAAATATGCATGGTATTTTTCACAAATCCTAATGTCTCTGCTTATTGCTGTGTAACCCACTATCTTAAAACTTAGGGTTTAAATCAGAAACATTATTTGCTCATGATCCTGTGGACCAGCAATTTGGGCTGGACTCAAGGAAATGTTTCTTCTTTGGGGCTTTCCTGGGCTCACTCAGTAGGCTGAAGCTAGCTCTCAACTTAACTAAGGAGGAAAGGTCCAGGAAAGTGTCACTCATGTGGCTAGGTTTTCTAGATCAGCAGGACGCTTTGATTCTCACTTCATGTGGCCTCTCCAGTGGACCATCTTGTGCTTTTTCTAGTGACAGCAGAAGTCTACAAGAGCTTGCATGAAAGTTCTAGGCCTAAGTGTAGCAGTCACTCTATATCATTTCTGCCACCTCTATTGGTAAAACAGGTCATGAGGCAAGTCCAATCAAAGATTGGAGAAGTAGTCTCACCTCCTGATAGGAGAAATTGCAAAAAAAAAAGTAACCATTTTTAATATACTATAGCAAAAAACTTCATTAAATATATTTATGAAATCAAGTGAAAGTTAGTCTTGGGGAAATATATTTTCCAAATCTGTTTATAATAAAAATATACACTTTATATGTATGGAAGTATGACTACTTTGTATGAACTTTAAGTTTATTGCCCTTTACAATTAAACATTTCTATGAACTTATAGCTAAGGTTCCACTCAGCTTTGAAAATCAAAGTCTCTGATATCTGTTTTCTAGATTCAATTTTCAGTTATATCTGTATTATTTCTTTGATCTGATCATGGAATATCTCCCTTAGGAAAGAAAATTGCCTAGTTGTGGATGAGTTATTTCTGGGAATTATTTACTATTACTCCTTTCTTTTCATTGGATCAAAATTATCTGCTAAGTAAACCTAAAATATTGGGAATTACATTAGAATTATCAATTTCTGTTTTTTGATGCTAGATTCAGCACTTCTCCTCAGTTTGAAAAATGAAGAAATATATGAGGGTCCAATGTATTTTTCATATCCGACTGATTCCTGTCATGATTCTGTGATCACATTCATTCAATAACAAAAATTTACTGAGCTTCACTTATGTCTTTTGGTTAAAGGGGAAATTAATAAACATTTGTTGAGAATTTACTCTCTCCCAGGAAATCTTCTATATTTATTAACTCATGAAAAAACACAGAGAAATCCTTACTTTTTTAAAGTTTGTTTTCATTTATTTTGAGAGAGAGAGAGAAAGAGAGAGAGAGAGAGAGAGCTGGGGAGGGGCAGAGAGAGAGGAAGAAAGGGAATTCCAAGCAGGCTCCATGCTCAGCAAAGAGTCCGACATGGGGCTCAGTCCCACAAGTGTGAGATGATGACCTGAGCTGAAATCAAGAGTCAGATACTTAACCCACTGAACCACCCAGGTGCCCCCAGAAATCCTTTTTATAGGCACTATTATTCTTTTCATTTTACAGATGTGGAAACTGTAGTACAGAAAGTTCAGGTAACTTACCCTAGCTGTCATGGAGAGAAAGTGGTGGAGATGTGATTGAAATCAGCAGCAGTCTGGCTCCTGGACCTAATCACTTCCATATTGCATTTAATTAGAGGAAATAGAGGGATCCTGACTTCAAAGCCCAACATATTACTCATAAAGACATTGTACCAAGCACCAAGGAAGACCATTAGGTTAGTTTTTCTTGATCTGGGTGGTGTTTTTAACAGACACCTTCCATAGCTAGAATATCACTCACCTATCCAAATTTATATTTGCTAAGAGAGATGTTCCCTCACTGCCATTTAGTAAGATATGTGAAGCATTTTTGGTTGGGGCATTATTGTAAACGTTTTAGTAACCTAAAAAAAAATCCCTTTTGAATGGAACTTAACTGTCATTAACATAAATGTAATAATTACTCTCAAAGGCTAAGAAGGTATGCAAGATTAATTTACAGTTACAGAGGAAATAAATACCTGAGTTCTAATAAAATATTAACCTTTGGCTGTATATATATAATACATGAGGATACCAGTGCCAGTGAGTTGAAGCATAGGCCAAGACCAAAGTCTCCAGTATAAATCTGTAAAAATTAATCATATATCACAGGTCACAGAAAATAAGCTCTTGGAATGAGATTCTGAAGAAAGGCATGCAAGGTGACGTGAAGGAAAACAGTTCATCAATGGTAAAGAATCAAAGTAGAAAGCTGGATGGTGATTGAAATGAATCAGTGGGTTTGTGGATCTGTGGGAATAAAAGACTAAAATGAATAATCTGAAGTCACAAAGAAGCTTAGGGAACATTTCAGGTACCCTAAGCGATCCATATTTTATAGGTAATAAAAAGTATCTTGCCAAAAATCATAGAACTTGTCACATGGTGGGCCATCTGATTGTGAAATGGAGATGTGTGACCAAGATAATTATTAGAGGCAATGGTTGTATAAAAATTAGACTTATTCAACACATAATAATAGTCTTACTTCAGTCCTGTGATATTTATTTTGTGCATTGGCTTCTGTTCACTTAAGTGTTACATTCAAATATATATAGATGATTGACTTCATGCATGTATAATTTCTTCAAAATAATATTTAAAAATCACTATATTCAGTCATAGTCCCAATAAATATTCTATTATCCAAAGATTGTATTGTGAGCCAACCTCTAATGACTTGTATAAGACATAAAATGAGAAAGAAAGAGAGGAAAATGGTTAGTATATACAAATAAAACATGTAAGTGACAAGCAAAGAGAAAATGTCAAAGCTACTGTAGTCCTCACTTCTGTAAATTGGTCATGATGTCATAGTTAATATCAATGGCTTCCTTCCTTAGCACCCATCTCATACTTCCCTTATCTTCAGCCAAAAACTTCTCGGGATTCTTTATCTGGTGGAGTGACTTAATTCTTTATTTCTGAAAGGTCTGAGTCTTTAGTCATTCTTCCTTTTTTGGTTGCTGTTAGTGCTCTCTTAACATTTACAATTTGACATGGAAGTAAAAGAGGCATTCTAGAGAATCCCCTGGGTTCCATACATGGTCCTATTTACCTCCATTGTGTAGCAGTAACTAAACTTCTCCTTGTTAATCAGAATAAACCACTCCATACAGTAGACTACCTTTTTCCACCCTGTGGTTCAGAGGCATAAAAAGTCCAAAATGGCTAGGTGGTCATCTCATCTTTCAGTAGAACCATTACTGTGTTCCCTGGTGGAAACATTTCCCACTGAGGATTAAGATCAATTGCTGGAATGGGAAGCAAAAATTCTGCAGGGGTAATAGTGTAATCCCACTTCTACCCCTTGATTCTTGCACCCATATATTCTGGCTATGAGAAGAAGCACTATATAATAGTCTCTGAATCAAAGCATACACTATCTGCTATAACAAAGAACCCCACCTTTTAGGTGTTGCCTCTCAAGTGTTACCATAACTTACTCATCAGTAAGTCATCCCTCCTTTCAGTTAGGCCAGATACTTCTGGTCATATGATAAAGTCCATTACAAACTTGTCCACTCACTCTATGCCTTGTCTATTCACTGTTTTCATGGTGTCTTTAATGGATTAAAGTTCTTTCCTTTGATGTGCTTAAGTTTGTAATTTTTTTTTATGATTAGTGCTATCACTGTCTTCTAGAGATTTTTCTGTGTTGAGATCATGGAAATGTTGTTCTATAACATACTTTTTAAAAAAAAATTTTTTTTAACGTTTATTTATTTTTGAGACAGAGAGAGACAGAGCATGAATGGGGGAGGGTCAGAGAGAGGGAGACACAGAATCTGAAACAGGCTCCAGGCTCTGAGCTGTCAGCACAGAGCCTGACGCAGGGCTCAATCTCACGGACCGTGAGATCATGACCTGAGCCGAAGTCGGCCGCCTAACCGACTGAGCCACCCAGGTGCCCCTATAACATACTTTTTTAAATAGTTGATAGTTTTGCCTTTCACATTAGGTTTTCCATACCTTGGGGTTGATTTTTTTTTTTTTTTGTATGCTGTGAGAAAAGGGGATTTTTTTTTCCTATGAAGATAAGCAATTGTCCCAATGCAGTAAAATGGAACATGTACCCTTCTCCTCTTATGCCTCTAATCATTTCTGTCATATAGCAAATATCCATACATGCATTTGGTTCCACTTCTCAATCTGCCTTTCTGCTCTAATGTCATATTGTCCCAACGGTTATAGTTTTCTCACGTGTTCAAAGTTGGGTCCGCATTACAGAAGACCTGTTACCAGGTTGCTTGCATGGATGTGGTTCTCTCCATGTTCCTGGGAGGATTCCTACTGAGTCATTGGGTTGGTCCTTGGGCAGGTAAGACTAGCCCTGTACCACACCTAGGGGGGGTCTGGAACTAAATCACAGAGATGCTTTAAGGTCCATAACTGAATTCAAGGTTTGCAGGCCTGCCTGTGGGAGCATTAATAGGCATCTCTCCTACTAGATTCCTACTCATGCAAGACATCTCCTGGATTGTGACTAGGAGGGGTAGGAACTCAGTGAAAGGATTGCATCAGGACTTGCAGTGGACTGAGGTTTGCAGACCTGCCTCTAGGGGACAACAATGGGCATGTCTCCCATCGGGCCTCTGGGCTGGACCACGGCTGGGGTGGGGCTGGAGCCTCATGATTTACAGGACTGCTTCAAGGATTCATAGCAGGGACCAAGGTCAGCAGGCCTGTTACCCAAGGCACACGTAGGCGTAGCTCTTCCTGGGTCCCTCCTTAAATGGTACTAATGGCAGGACCAGGATCAGTCATGACTCTAGCAAAATCCACAAGGGTATGGGGATATTTCTGGTCTGTAGCTAGCATTATGGTTGGCCAGCCTGCCACCTGAGTGCCTGCCTTTTTAAAAATAGCCCTTCTTAGTCCTAGGCTTCATCGGGGTTTCCAAACTTCCTACCTGGATCCCAAAGCTCCCACAAAAGCACTTTTGTTGGCAGATGGCTGCAAAATTATTGTTGCTGTTGGTGGATATGAGTAGGAATCTCCTATTCTGCCATCTTGCTGGCATCACCTAGCCATGAGCATTTTCCTAACTGTATAATTGGAACAAGTCTCTAAGGTTATTCCTTAATATAGCAAACAATAGTCCATTCTATTCTGTATTGAGCAAACTATACCCTCAGCATCATGTTCATATTCTAAATGCTACAATCAAGAATTATGTTTAAAAACAGAATTCTTTGCATATCAGAATTTCTTGGAGTAAAGAAAGCTAGAACGCTATTTTATCTCAGATGAAAAATACAGGTGAAGCTATGTGACACTATCATGAAGAAAATAAGCGTTAGTGATTAAAGCTTGAAACTTATCTATAATGAGGTTATATTTTAAAATGCATTTATAGAAAAGCTGCCAAACACTTAGATGTATTTTATTCAAGCAATTTTTGTGATATTGGTGGTTTGAATAAAGATTAATTTTTAAGTACATGGTGGCAGTTGTAGTTGCTGTGTAGGGAAAAATGGGTTGAAAAAACAGCTCTGTTGAGATTTGTCAGGGCAGACAATTTTGTTTTCTCTTTTGAAGGACTAAATTATTACTATAATATAAATCCAGTTATTTCTCTGGACTTTAACAAATGAGAAATATATATGACCCAGAAATGAGCAGCAATATGAAACTAATTACGAAAATTGAGATTTTTAGATCTTTCTCCTGTGATTTGGTATTGATATCATGTAATATACTTATATTACTATAAAACATTTAAGTATAGACATATTGGCAGTAAGAGTATAAAAGTGTGTATGTGTGTGTGTGTGTGTGTGTGTGTGTGTTTTCTTTAATTGATACCTTAGCAGTAGTACCTAACATATGGTCTGCCCTAATTAGATTACATGCCAGAGGAAGCTCCTAAAGTCATTTTCATTTTTCATTTAAAAAAGTCTTTCTCTAGGGGCACCTGGGTGGCTCAGTCAGTTAAGCAAACGACTTCGGCTCAGGTCATGATCTCACGGTTCGTAAGTTCAAGCCCCACATTGGCTCTGTGCTGACAGCTCAGAGCCTGGAGCCTACTTTGGATTCTGTGTGTCCCTCTCCCCTCACTCATCCCTGCTCATGCTCTCTTTCTCTCTCTCTCTCTCAAAAAATGAATAAACATAAAAAAAACAAAAAAACAAAACAAAGGTCTTGCTCTAACTAAACCCAGGCTCAAATCAAGCACAGGAAGCTCATAATCCAGAGTTATCATAAATGTATTCCATCCTTCATTCTTTCATCCAGTTGATGGTGAATGGACTGAACTTTGGACAGCCTGCCTATGCCAACATTTGAAATTGAGTATAGTAGTTCTGATGTAAAAGGTCAATAAAATTGAGAAACATTGCTCAAACTACCAAATTTTTTCTAAAAGCCACATTTAGAGGATAGGAATACAAGTGCTTAAAATTTAATCAGAGTAGTTTCTAATTGAATCTGAAAGAAGTCATCATTGTACACAAGTGATCGTTGTATTATCAGTACTTCTGCTATTCAAAGGAGAGTCTGCAAAACAGAGAACACTGACATCACCTGGGATTTTGTTAGAACTGCAGAAACAGGTCCTACTCTGAATTGCCTGAATCAGACCCTGCATTTTAACAAGAATCCAGGTGATTTGTTGCACATTAAAATTTGAGAATCACTACTTTAAAATTTATGCGAATTCTATGAGTCTTCTTTTATATTTAATAAATATTTAATAAGAACTATTTTAAAGTATTGAAAAAGAGCTCATCATCAATGCCTGTTCAAATATAATACTTGGTTTCTTTAGATTAATTTGAATATTCATTTGAGCAGAATATATATTTTCTCTCACTGTTGTATTTTCTTAATATTGGAGTGATGGTAGATGTATGCTTTGAGGACTCATACTCTAATTTACAACTTTTTTGTTTTTGTTTTTGTTTACATTTTGTGACTGGTTTATTTCACTTAGTATAATGTTCTGAAGGTTCATCCATGTTATGGCAAGTGATAACATTTCTTTTGTTTTTTTTTTTTTTTTTTTTTTTTTTTAATTTTTTTTTCAACGTTTATTTATTTTTGGGACAGAGAGAGACAGAGCATGAACGGGGGAGGGGCAGAGAGAGAGGGAGACACAGAATCTGAAACAGGCTCCAGGCTCTGAGCCATCAGCCCAGAGCCCGACGCGGGGCTCGAACTCACGGACCGCGAGATCGTGACCTGGCTGAAGTCGGATGCTTAACCGACTGCGCCACCCAGGCGCCCCGCATTTCTTTTGTTTTTAATGTTGAATAACATTCTTTTGTATGTGCATCCCCATTTTATCTATTCATCTGTTAATGAATATTTGGATGACTTTCACATCCTTGCTATCGTAAATAATGCTTCATGAGTGTGCAAATATCACTGTGAATATATACCCATAAGTGATATTTCCACATCATATGGTAACTTTTGGGAACTTGCATAGTTTTCCATAGTAGCTACACCATTTTACATTCCCACCACCAGTGCACAAGTGTTCCTTTTTATCCACATATTTGCCAATGCTTGTCATTTTGTTTTTAGCTAATGGACAGGTCCAAAAGTTTCCTTATAACTTAGTAGTCTAGAGTTCAGAATCTCTTTCTCTCATAGAAACAACTTATACCCTATGACCCAGCAATTGCACTACTAGGTATCTATCCAAATGATACAAAAATACATTTGAAAGGACACATGCACCCCAATGTTTATAGCAGCACTATCAACAATAGCCAAATTATGGAAAGAACCCAAATATCCATCAACTGATGAATGCATAAAGAAGAGGTGGTATGTATGTATATGTATGTATATATATATGAATAATATATATAATCATAATATATAATGTATAATATGTAATATTAATATAATATAATATATAAGAATATAAGAATATTTTTCAGCAATCAAAAAGAATGAACTGTTGCCATTTGCAATTACATGGATGGAACTAGAGTGTATATACTAAGCAAAATTAGTTAGAGAAAGACAAATACCGTATAATTTCATTCAATGTGGAACTTATGAAACAAAACAAGCATAGGGGAAGTGAAGGAAAAATAAAATAAGATAAAAACAGACAGGGAGGCAAGCCATAAGAGACTCTTAACTATAGAGAACAGACTAAGGGTTGCTGAAGGGGAGGTGGGTGGGGAATGGGCTAAATGGGTGATGGGCATTAAGAAGGGCACTTGTTGGGATGATCACTGGGTGTTACATGTAAGTGATGAATCACTAAATTCTACTCCTAAAACTAACACTACACTATATGTTAAGCAATTTGAATTTAAATAAAATCTTAGAAGAAAAAAAAGAGAAAAAAACTAGGTTTGAATTTTGTCTTTGCTATTAACAAATTGTGTTAACTGGGCCATTTAACCTTTTTAGACCTCTGTTTCTTATACATACAAGGTTGTTTTAAGAATCAAAGGATAAATGAGGTGCCTGGGTGGCTCATTCCGTTAAGCATCCGACTTTATCTCAGGCCATGATCTCGTGGTTTGTGAGTTCGATTCCCCCCCACCCCGTCAGGCTCTGTGCTGACAGTTCAGAGTCTGGGGCCTGTTTTGGATTCTGTGTGTGTGTGTGTGTGTGTGTGTGTGTGTGTGTGTCTCTGCCCCTCCCTGGCTCACACTGTCTTTCTCTCAAAAATAAATAAGCATTAAAAAAAAAGAATCAAAGGATAACTATAGCAAAATAAAATCCCTAGGTTTATACTATAAGTTAAAACAATGCAAATTACATTTACTGAGTGAAATGAAAAACAAAACAGAAAAATAAGTCTGCCTATTTAAAATAAAGGACAAAAAAAACAACAACAACAAAAAACCAGTATTTGCCTAAGTGATGAGATATCAAAATTTTGATATTTAAACATTGAATGATTGTGAGGAATAATGTAACTGTGGGTTTAAATAAAATATCTAAACAAAATCATTATATAATCATTATATAATCAATATATGTTATATATAATCATTATGTATAATTATTTTTAGAGAAGACTGTATTTGAAATTGTGCAGAAATAAATAGTAAGCGGTGTAGAAAACCTACTTTTGATGTTCAGGTTTATTACCTAAGTCATTCCTGTTGATTCATTTCATAACTCGTATTTGGATATGTTGATTGAAAGGCCAGACTAGCATGTTCTGAGGACATTTGAGTCTATTAATGTTATCTGTAAAGTGCAATGACAACATCAACAACATCAATGTATGGAATTATTGAGAATTATAAGTTACTATATGAAAATCATGTAACATGATTCCTGGTAATGTTCAGTGTGTTGGAAATGGCGAATACTATGACATCACAGTGTAAGTAGCATATTTGTTGATAATAAAATAGAAAATAAATAATAATAATGTTGAAACTTTCAAAAGGTATTTTCTTTTGCAGAAAGCAGAAATGGGAGGAAACTAAAACAGATTTTAAAGAGAAAATGGCCACTCATCAATAAGAATGATATGGATAAAACACATACAGTGGAACATAAAGATGTAGGGAGCAAGACAATCATAACACAGGCTTCTTACCTCCACTGTATCACACAAAGCTGTTTTTGAGAAAAAGATATTAAATAAACTTATTTCTGGGCTGGCCAATAGATGACATGGTTGGACTCGATAAGACTAACAAAATCAGGACCTAGGGAATGTGGAAACAGTGTGACTAAATTCATGTGCACCAGTGAATGGCATAGAAACAAGGAATGCCACTTTTTTTGAATAGTATTAATACTTTGGAAGGAATCTTTTAAAATCATTTACTTAGTTTGCACAAATGTGGTAAAACTTATGCATAGGCTTTTAATGACATACATACTTGATACTTAATTTAGACAACAGAATGGCTGACACTTAATTGACTAAACCATCCCCAAAATTTATCTGTAAATTATGGACCCAAATAGAGTAATAACTATGTTCTCTGCTAAAGTCGGATAAAAATGTATCAGTAGTTTTATTTATATGACCTAAATTTAATAGCATTTTCCTATATCTGCTAAAATTCTTCCTATACTTTGTGACTTATCATATTCTCCAGGCTTTTCATCTACCTTCTATTTGCTCCACTTAGTGTTTTCCACCTCCCCCCCCCTCACCCCCATTATAGTAGCTTCTGTCTGTCTAGTAAATATGAGGGTTCCTTATTTATTCACTATTCCAGTTAATAATTACTAAGTATCTTCTATATCTTCCATTGTTGTGGTCTCTGGATGGGATGCCCCTTCATTTTTTTCTGTCTTTTTTTCCAATTTTTCATTTAAATTCTAGTTAGTTAACACATAGTATAATATTAGTTTCAGAAGTAAATTTAGTGGTTCATCACTTACATATAACACCAAGTGCTCAATGCAACAAGTGCCCTTCTTAATACCCAGCATCCATTTATCCCATCCCCCTATCCACCTCTCCTCCAGTAATATGTTGAATAAAAGTTGTGAGAGTGGAATCCTTTCTTGTTCTTGACCTTACATGAAAACCTCTGTTTTTCCCCACTGAGGATAATATTAGCTGTGGGTGTTTGTTATATGGCCTTTATGATTTTGAGGTGTGTTCCCTCTATCTCTTCTTTGTTGAGGATTTTTATCAAGAATGGATACTGTATTTTGTCAAATATTTTTACTGCATCTATTGAGAGGATCATATTATTATTAATTCTCTTATTAATGTGGTGAATGACATTGATTGATTTGTGAATATTGAACTACTCTTGCAGTCTGGAATAAATTTCACATACTTGCGGTGAATAATTCTTTTAATGTACTATTGGATTGGATTTGCTAGTATCTTGTTGAGAATTTTTGCATGTTCATCAGGGATATTGGCTTGTAATTCTCTGTTTTAGTGGGTCTTGGTCTGGTGTTGGAATCAAGGTAGGGTTGGCATCGTAGAGTGAGTTTGGAAGCTTTTCTTCAGTTTCTGTGTTTTGGAATAGTTTGAGAAGGATAGCTATTAACTCTTCCTTAATTGGTAGAATTTCCCTGTGAAGCCATCTGCCCTGGGCATTTGTTTTTGGGGAGACTTTTGATTACTGATTCAGTTTCTTTGCTGGTTATCAGTCTGTTCAAAGTTTCTATTTCTTCTATTTCAGTTTTGGGAGTTTGTATGTTTCTAGGAATTTATCAATTTCTTCCAGATTGCCCAATTTGTTGCAATATAATTTTTCATAATATTCTCTTATAATTGTTTGTATTTTTTGGTGTTGGTTGTGATCTCTCCCCTCTCTCATTTGTGATTTTATTTATTTGGGTCTATTTTTCTTTTTGATAAGTCTAGCTAGAGGTTTATCAATTATATATAATTCAAAAAAACAGCTCCTGGTTTCATCAATCTGTTCTATTCTTACTTTGTTTCTTTATCATTTATTTCTGCTCTAATCTTTATTATTTCCCTTCCTATGTTTGCTTTAGGTTTCATTTTCTGTTCCTTTTCTAACTCCTTTACGTATAAGGTCAGGTTGTTTATTTGAGACTTTTCTTGCTTTTTGAGATAGGCCTGTGTTGCTATATACTTTTCTCTTAGGACTGTCTTTGCTGCTTCCCAACAGTTCTGGATTGTGTTTTCATCTTCATTTGCTTCTGTCTTTTTTTTTTTCTTTAATTTCCTGGTTAACCTATTCATTTTTTAGTAGGATGTTCTTTAACCTCCAAGTATTTGTGGTCTTTCAAATTTTTTCTTGCAGTTGACTTCGTTTCATAGTGTTATGGCTGGAAACATGCATGGGATAACATCAATCTTTTTGTACTTCTTGAGGCCTGACTTGTGACCTAGTATCTGATCTATTCTAAACGGTGTTTCATGTGAATTGGAAAAGAATGTGTATTCTGCTGCTTTAGGATGAAATGTTCTGAATATATCTGTTAAGTCTATCCAGTCCAGTGTGCCATTCAGAGCCATTGTTTTCTTGTTGGTTTTCTGCTTAGATGATATGTCCATTGTTGTAAGTGGGATATTAAAGTCCCCTACTATTATTGTTATTATCAATGAGTTTGTTTATGTTTGTTATTAATTGTTTTATATATTTTGGTGTTTCAGGTTTGCGGCATAAATATTTACAGTTCTTGGGGATTGCCTGAAGCATGGCCAGTACACACTTTAGCTGTTTCCCCCCACCTAAACACATTAGGCTGTTTCCCCCTGCTTAATTATCCTTTGATAATGCTTCTGTCCTCTTGTTATCAACATGAGTCCTTCCAGAGGTCTTTACTAAAATAATCCAATTTTACTAAAGTATGGCAGTGACCAATTTATAGTTCCATCTCTTTAACTTACCTCTGAGGTGGACTTGAGGCCAAGATCCTTATGTTTTTTACCCAATCTATATATAGTCTAACATGTAGTCTGCATCTAGGCAATGTGTACTGATTATTAAATTAATTAAATAT
Source organism: Lynx canadensis (assembly GCF_007474595.2). NCBI lineage: Eukaryota > Metazoa > Chordata > Mammalia > Carnivora > Felidae > Lynx > Lynx canadensis. The sequence continues at coordinate 149,896,686 of NC_044306.2, read as the reverse complement.
AGTAAATCAATGCATTTAAATTAAAATCATGTCTAAATCTAAGGACTTTTGAAGTGGGTTCCTTTGAACATTAATTTGGTGAAATAATTAGATATTCAATGAATTAAATTAGGTAATATTTTCTTTCTAATACGAACCTTTGTTCATTACTTCATATCTATGTCTAATACTCAGAGACAATTGAAGTGGAAGTCTGAGTTGATCGATTCTGACCATACCTGAGTTTATGAAAATTCCAAAGAAAAAGCATTTTTATCAGAAAAGGCAAGGAATTAAAAACAAGTAGAATAAATTTATATCAGTGAAGTAAAAAAAAAATCTTTTTACTGCTAAGAAACAACGTTTCTTAGAGTTTTCTAATTGCTTTTTCAGGATTTTGTATGATACTCTCTCCAAAAATATAAAGCATTCTAGGAAACTTTTCAGTGACAAGCCATGATGAAACTTTCCAAATAGGACTTTCTGAAGTTTCATCTAAAATTTATAAGAGGGCAAAAATGATGAGCAGTCTGTTCTAATAGGAATGGTATAAGATTGGGTGTAATAATCCCTAATTATCAATAATTTTTGGAGCAGATTCAGATAAATTAACTCTTTTTGTTAATCTCCTTGTTAATGTTGACATATTTCTTTTTTTTTTATGAAATTTATTGACAAATTGGTTTCCATACAACACCCAGTGCTCATCCCAAAAGGTGCCCTCCTAATACCCATCACCCACCCTCCCCTCCCTCCCACCCCCCATCAACCCTCAGTTTGTTCTCAGTTTTTAACAGTCTCTTATGCTTTGGCTCTCTCCCACTCTAACAATGTTGACATATTTCAATTTACTACTGGTGTCAGTAAGTGGGTTTTATCTTACTCTTAGAATAAATATTATACTATTTTTACCAAGAATATCTACAATTTCTTCCTATATGAAAACTCTTGGTACTGAACTTGTATGTCATAACCAAACCTGATAAACAATCTCTCTTACAGAGGATTAATAATTTTTTGAGTGTTTTGTATTGTTTTGGACATGAATTTAACAAATATTAAGGTATCTTATGGGAAATGATTTGATGACTATGAAAAGTAACCATGGCAATAAATTTCTTGTCTCCATTCTCACTTAGTTTTTGATAACCAGTTCATTGTTGTCACTTGTAGAGTTAAAATGGAAGACAAATGTTTTAAAATGTATTCCTTTCATTGATATAGATTTCACTTAAATCTTTCTAAATTTCTTCTGATAACAAGTTTAAAATGAAAAGCAGTGTCTCTTAGCTAATGCCTCACTATAAAACTGTTTCAAAATGAATGTCATAATCCTGGATCCAGAAGTCAAAGAAAACAGAAAGCATTGCATTTCTCATTCTTTCCAGAAAGGACATTCTGTTAATCCTGTCATGTGAACAACTACATAGGAAGGCAGGGCTGGAAGTTTCCCACAATGTTTCTCCTTCATGCTTCCTACAGAGGCTCTTAACGTGGTCAGAAAAGGGACTGCAAGCAATTCTGCCATCAGCTCCCCAGAGGGCATCACAGGATCTGTAATCATTACATTGTAGTTGATTTCCTGGAATGTGATTGTAGATTATACTCTCCCATAGGACTTTTTTAGTTTCAGTCATTTTGACAAAGAAATCTCTATTTCATCGTTGACTACCAGTATGTTAATTCTGGCAAGACATTAAGAGGTAGGTCTATAAGTTTATTATTTGAATTTTCAAATAATGTTTTGATATCCACTGAATGGATTACCTTGAAGTTCAGAGCAGGAAAGCTTCTTCTAGTCAATGAGGAGAGCACATGAAGGAGTCAACACTGTTACCTCATGGTCTTTCACTGTGAGTTTGTCCAGAATGATCTTCCCATGAAGCCAGTAGCTCATGTCACAGGGCCACCCCAGAATCTTCCCACAGAGTCTACAACCAGAGCAGAGCTGCAGCAGGAGAACTGCCCCAGCCCCCTTCTCGGACACCAAGACAACAGCACCCTCACACATTGTTCTGCAGAGGTTGCAGTGTGTTGCTGCTGGATGCAGAGAAAAAATGACAGTTTAGACACAGAAAAAGTTAAAAATTAATTTTAAAGGAAAAATTTTATTTATTGCTTGCAAGTTTTATGTTGATTGAGAGAATAAAACAGACAGGCAAAAATACCTAGGAAAAATTATTCCAAACTTATAGAACTAACATAAAATAGAGATACACGTATTCTCTGGATTGGCAATGAGATAAACAACAAATAAGAACCCTCTATAATTAGTATTTCACACATTGAAACATACACACACACACACACACACACACACACACACACACTATGTTTAAAGGGGCCAGGTGGTTTAGGCAAACATATTCCACATCTTTTTCCCAACGTGGAATAGCAACTAGTTTGCTTAAATACACTTGGATACCTAGAGGAACACATTGGTAAAAGTCAAATAAATAGTGCGGGGTGTTCAGAATTCCAGAGGAAAATAAACGTCATTATTGCTATGGGACAATTAGAAACAACTTTAGTAAGGCAGATAACACATGGGGTGAGGTGAAAGCTTTGGTAGAATCTAGGCAGAGTATGGCAAAAAGGCAGGTTTCACGATATATAGAAGAAGGGGGAAAGTTAAAGGATAATAGAGAAGTATTCAAATGGATATGGATCTCAGCTAAAGCTGTGGGCAGTAGGTTATAGAAGAAAGCTGGATTGACATAAGAGACATTAAGTTAAACTTGAATGATATAAAATAAGTTTGGATTTTAATTCATAGGCAAAAAATATTTACTTAGGTTTAAAAAATCACAAGATCAAATTTTTCCTCTAGCAGACAGTTCTGGCAGCTAAATATAAATTGGCATACAAAGGCAAGAGTTTAAAGAACAGAAAATGAAAAAAAAAGAACAGAAAGTCTTTAAAAATATGGATTAATAACTTAAACATGGAATCAAACTAGCCTGAAACATGGACTGCTACTAGTAAATGTTAGAAACATAGTTGAAATTTGTAATTACTGATTAGGTCTGTGACTAGAAAAAATATATTAGAGTAAAGATGTATGGTTTTGTACAAAGAGGTGAAGAAATGTGATTTCTGCCTCAATAACCAAAAGGCTGATAATATCATTAGGTAAGATGTGATACACAAAACACAGCAGGTCTAGGAATCAATATCATCTATTTGAGATTTTTTTCCCTACAGTGATTGATTTAATAAGACAACTTTATGGGAATGTTTATATGCTCCTTGAATATTAAGATTTAAGTACATGATAATGTTTCAAGATATGAAGTGGATAATCATTCATCTATTCATCTATCTATCGCTCCATGTTAATAATGAATGTACATCAATGTAATTCTTTTTTTATTAACACATTCAATATACAATGTCTACCCTGTTGAATGAAAATGTTTCCAGCAGTACTCAAACTGCACAAGATTTTATATCAATAGGTGAATTTGGAAAGGGAGGAAGAGTATAATTTTTCCCATCTTGCATCACTGAGATGACTGTGAAGAATTGTGACTCATTGTGTGGTATGTGTATGTGCATGTGAATATGTGTGTGTGTTTATGTGTGAAAAATGAGAGTAGAAGAAAAAATGTAATATTAAAGAATGGGATATTATCTAGAGAGCCATGAAAAATGTCATGCCTTATTTTTTATGTCTAATAAATATTGACTCATTACTCCTACAATAGTAACTCTCAGTCGAGGTTGGATTGCAACAATAACTTGACTAGGGAAAAAAAAGGATATTCAAAATCTTGAAATAAAATTTCAAACATCAGTACACATTGTACCATAAATAGGAATCAAGATCCCTCCTTTACCTTGCAATCTTCCCAAGGAGATTTTACTCATATTCCTACAACCCAAGCAAAAGATGGCCTCTCTTCACAGACCCTATTATTAGCTAAATAGGTATTGGTCCCTGTTTGTCGTTACTATCTTTTCCTTCTCAGTACTGTTTCTTTCCAAAATCCCTAACACTACATTTCTTTTTTGGAGACTTGGGATGTGTTATGCAATTTTCTTTTTTTACTTAAAAAAAATCTACCATCACACTGATAGAGAACCAACCCATGTTTAGGTCTCTCATTTCCATAAAGTCTTCTTTCTGCTGTTGAGTTTCAATCTATTTCTTTTGCTATTTGCTGAGATTGAGACCTTGTGTTATCCAAATGACTTCTAAAAATCTCCATCCAAATATCACTTTGGCTCTTCAAAGTAAATAAGTTCAAGACAGAACACAGCATATTAATCTCAGTGAAGCTGCCCCTCAAGTTGTTTTCTATTTCTGTAAAAGCAAACTCTGTCCAAATACACTCACAAGGTAGAAATCCAGGAGTCCATCTTAATTTTCTCCTCCCTGGACTTCCCTTTCATTGTACTTTTCTCTATGAAAACTTAAAATCTAATAGAAGCTCTTAAAGGGCACCTAACTTAATTTCTATTGTTGATAAATGGATAGGGACAGTCATATTTATGGTAGAAAAATACAGAAAGACATTATGGTCATAAACTTCTCAATATTATTTTCATATCCACACTTGCAATTCTTTTCTCTAGAAAATTACTCATTTTTCATAAAGAAGTGCAATGTTTAACTTATTAACTATCATATCCTCTGTAATAGCACAATTATTCTCCAAAACTTCATGTTTTCTCTAAAAATATTTGTTGAATAAATGAGTGAATTAAATCAACATTGAATGAAGTTTCATATTTCTAGTCATTGTTAATTAGCACATATAATTTATACAAATGTAATTATACTTATATAAATGTAGTTATATGTAACTATTTTTTCCCCTAAACTGAAGGTTGATGGCGGATGAGGAAGAGGGGAAAGTGGGTGATGGGCACTGAGGAGGGCACTTGTTGGGATGAGCACTTGGTGTAGTATGTAAGCCAATTTGATAATAAATTATATTAAAAAAATTCTAAGTCAAATGTAAGAGGAGACTATTATAGAAATAAAAATATATATGCACTGTTAACATGTAGTTTATGTATATAGTTATATATAAACATTTGTTTTTTCATGTATCTTATGATTTTATTTTTTATTTTTTATTAAAAATTTTTTTATGTTTATTTGTTTTTGAGAGAGAGAGACAGAGCATGAGTAGGTGAGGCGCAGAGAGAGAAGGAGACACAGAAACCAAAGCAGGCTCCAGTCTCTGAGCCATCAGCACAAAACCTGATGTGGGGCTTGAACTCACGAGCAGTGAGATAATGACCTGAACTGAAGTTGAACACTCAACGGACTGAGGCATCCAGGCGCCCCTCATGTATCTTCTGATTTTATGTCCCCACAAAATAACATTAAGTACATACATATGGCTTTCTTACTCATTTTACTAAGATGAATATGTCTGCATCATGGAGTTGTTTTAAGTACTACAGAAATGTGTATAAATCACCTCACAAATACTTGGGAAAAGTTTACTCAGTAAGTTCAAGGATGTAGAATTTTTAGTATCTGCTCATTTTACTGAGCTTCTATTAATTCTAATAGTTATTTGATTAAATAAGTTTAGACCTTCAGGTAAACAATTGTATCTGTAAAATTGATTACATTGGTGTCCTTCTCAGTGATAACTCATGCGTGTCTTAAAAGTTAGTGCATTGTAAAAGTTTCCCTGGTTTTGCATCATGTATCAATGAGAATGCTTAAATAATTTCACAATTATTCTTTCCCTCCTTCTTGAAACAACATCCTCTCCTGGTTTCCCTAACAATACAATCTCCAGTTTTACTCCTGATAGCTAGTCATTCTTTCTTATTCTCACTTTATAACTTCTGTTTCTTTGTCTCTGTTCTGAATGGTGGCCCTGGAATGCTCTAATTATTCTTTATTTATATTCCCAGACTTATTATCCTCAATTTTCTTTTCTACTTTTGGCTCTCAGGAAGCTCACATCTGTGCACTGTATCATGTGAGTTCCTCTGCCTTGTCACTTCTGGTTCAGACAATGGTAGAAGAGAGCAATTGTAGTTTTTTTGCTGTTTCTTCCTTGGTTTGGGACCTTGTCTTCAGCAATTGGTTTGTCCTTCCATTACTACATCTCTTGTCATTGGTTTCTTCCTACACAGTTCTTATTCTCACTAGTCTCTGGAAATATTACCGCTTTCTTTTATGCCTTAGCCTAATGGGTTAGTAATGGCTTGAACTGTTGTTAGTCTGGGGGCCTCACCATTCCTTTTAGTATCCTTCACACTGTCCAGATATTTGCTAAGTATTCTTTTCATTGAAGTGATCCTGTTTGAAACATCTTAGGTGACTTTTGTCATCTGCATGGAAATTGAGTAATTAAATCTGAATAAAGTGGGCAGAAGATCTGAATAGACATATCTCCAAAGAAGACATACAGGTGGCCAATGTGTATATGAAAAGATGCTCAACATAACTAATCATTAGGGAAATGCAAATCAAAACCACAATGAGACATCACCTCACATCTGTTGTTAGAGTGGCCATTATAAAAGAAAGTATTGGTGACGATATGGAGATATCAGAATCATTGTGCACGGTTATAATATAAATGTAAGTAATGTAACACATATGGAAGGTAAAATGATGCATCCACTATTGAAAACAGTATGGATATTACTAAAAAAATTAAAAATTATTTTTCTATGATACAGCAAGTCCTTTTCTGGATACTTCTCCAAAAGAATTAAAATCAGTATCTCAAAGAGATATCTGTACTCCCTGGTTAATTGTAGCATTATTCACAATAGCTCAGACGTGGAAGTAACATAAATGTCTACCCATAGATGAATGGCTAAAGAAAATGTGGTATAAACATAAAATAGAATATTAATCAGCATTAAAAAAAGAAGGAAATCCTGTCATATGCTACAACATGGAAGAAACTTGAGGCCAGTATGCTAAGTGAAATAAGCCAGGCATGGAAGGAAAAATACTGCATGATTCCACTTATACGAGGTGTCTAAAGTAAACAAACTTATTGAAGCAGAAGGTAGAATGGTAGATGCCAGAGGCTACAGGGGTGGGTCAACAGGAGTTGCTGCTCAAGAAGCAAAACATTTCAGTTATGCAAGATGAATGATCTCTAGCGATCTTTTGTACAAACACTGGGCTTATGCTTTAATAACACTGTACCATATACTTAAAATTTTGGTAAGAGGGTAGATCTCATGTGTTGCTTTGTTTACCACAATAATAAAGAAAATCCAAGGGTAACTACTATGCCAGTACCAGATAGCAATGTTAAATAAACTTTTGACAACCCCCAAAAAAGAGAATCTTAGGATTTTGAAGCAAAAATATGATCCATTTTCATGATATCTCTTTCCTATAGGAAAAAAAAAAAACATCTCCTGGCTTATTACTGAGCTCTGGCTGAGATGAGACACTTGACCATGGGCACCAAGTGACTATGCTACTTGTGATGACCTATGTTGTGGTAGCAAGAAAAATGTGACTGAACGTTAGCAGCAACATAATACAATTAAATAGATATAGTATATATGAGAACAGGCCAAAGCAGGCCCAGAAAAACAAGTAAATTTTCTCTGCAGGTGGCTTAGACTCTCATGGAACTTAATGAATATTTTTAAAAAAATTTGTCAATCCTCACTTTCAGAATCACAAAGGAATTACCCTTTGAAAATAGGGAAAACATTCTCAGGGCTAATTTATGTATGAGTATACATGATATTCTCCCAGCAGCAGGAAGTAGCCATTGTTACAGCTCCACTGAAAGGTGTCTCTGAAAGATAGTGGTGAAAACAAAATTTTCCCCATGTGTAAAATATCAAGCAGTATATCTAGGTAACTCTGTTTTTATGGGGAAAAGGTGCTTTACAACTCTATAGATTCATAGGCAAAGACTAATGGATTGAGTGGTTTGTCAAAGACAGGAATAATTACAGAGAAGATTAAAGGCAAGAAGATCTGAGGGTAGAGGTTTGTGAATAAACCTCTTGGAGCTTGCATAGATTATGAAGATACTTATATTCTGTAAAAATTCCCTTCAGAAGTCATGTGCTATAGACAACGGTCTCAATAATAAGGTGGTTTGGATGAGCAGTCCTGTCCTGTTGGAGTCTTTTTCCAGACAGTCCAGAATTTTATCATGAAGCTCATGCACAAAGCAGTGAAGACTGGGATGAAACTATGTATGAATGCACAGCAAGGAGTTCACCTCACCAAGGCTCATCTGGCTGTGCCAGCTGTTACATGCTCAATCTGTTATTAGCAAATATGTCCCCACCTCCTTCCCAATATGGTAAACTGCCTAGGGCTCTAGCTAGCTAGAAAGTAGAAAAATTGGTCACCTTCCACTGAAAGGATGAACCATTTTATTCTTCATAGAAATAGTTATAATTTCAAGGTAACAGATTTCCCCTTCACCTTATCTGTAGTATTTCTGCCAGATCACAAACTATGCACATGAGGCCTTAGTAAAAATGTTGGTTTTGATATCAACATTGTGTATGACCAGGAAACATATTTACAGCCAAGGAAATGCAGCAAAATCTAATATTCATGGAATTTGCTGATTTTACCAAATTCCCCCTTAGCTAATGAAAGATTTTCAGGGTTTTAGCTGGGAGACAATATCCTATGTATTTTAGTTTCTGTCTCAAAGGATGCAATGTATGCTTCAAATCAGAGTCTTATATAAAAAATCTTCTGTATTTTAGTTTGAATACATGGGTTCAGATCTCAAGGGGTTGAAAATGGTAATGAGTCCCCTACAAGTATGCGTCACCATTTTCCTTAGACAAGTTTGTTTTCCATTATTACAACTTGAAGTCAGGCAGTTGGAGGTTGCATTTCTCAAAAGAGGAATGATATGGCCATGATTTACTTAGATTATAAACCATGAATGTTTCTTGATTATTTTGAGCTCCTCTGCTTCAGAATTCAGTCAGAGATTGTGTTACTCTCTTGGCTGTAGTCATGGTAATTAAGCTGCTGACGTTTATTTGCTGTGGATGAAGTTTTGGATCACCCTATCAGGTAAAGAACCCTAACTAGAGGAGATGCTGTCAGAGGATAAGGGGAACATGTAATGCTTATGAACAAAATAAGTAAAAGTATTAAGTGCAGCCTCTTGAGTATCTCTAAGTTCTGAGAATGTAAGGGCTGTGGAACAGTGCTCTGATAGGACTTGGTTTCTGCTTGTTAGGGATGAGAATTTCCTCATTTGAATAGTTCTACAAACAACCGCTCAGGAAAGTTCATTTTCAGTGGGTATGTATGTATGTATGTATAAATGTATGTATGTGCGTATGTATTATTTTTATTTAATTGTTTGTTTATTATCCAAATACATGTTGCAGTTAGACAGCTAACTAACAGGAATTTTTGCCAGCTGCCTTCTGATGTTCAGGCAAAGGAAGAAACCTGAAGATAACCAGTAGGAGGGGAGAAAGGAGGTGAGCAGTGGCTATTGAACAGAAACAAATCTCTATGTGGTAGGTGGCCAGTCTCTGAAACCAAATGGGTGTCTGAACATGGGTAGTGCTCAACACCATGAATAGCTAGCCAACCTCTCATTGGACCTTAAGTCATTTACTGCAATCCAATAGCAGAAAGTGAACTGGGCATAGAACAAACAAAAGCAGCTCTTCTGGGAACATAATCAAATTGTAAAATTAAAAACACATCAACATGAATCAACTACTAAAATGTTAACATTTAACAAACACATTTTCAGCCTTCACAAAAAATTTCTTAAGAATTTATTTGCATTTCCAGTCATGTACATATTCAAAAAGAAATTCTTATATGTTCACGTATCATATATCATTCAGTTATTTTAAAATTGGACGTCGTTTTCAAAATGCCACATTGAAATGACAACAGATTTCAAAATTTTCAGTAAGCCAATGGATGTTATTTATTGCCTCAACTATACAGCTAATACTGGAATTAAAACTTTAATTAGAACATGTCATTAAGTTTATAAAGGGTAAAGAAAGTGCAGTCTTTAATCTATTTGCTAAATTAATGCAAAGCTGATTCAAATATGATCTTTGCATGATAACTATTTACTATAGCATGCCCTTAGTCATGTAGACCTGCTAATACCATACGTCCTTGGCATAATGCTTAATTAATAAATTTAAATTTGTAGAAGACAAAGACTGAAAAATGATACAATGATCTTATATTCCAAGTAAATATTTGTTTTTGCTAGAAAACTGAACAAATTTGATTATAAAGAGTGATTATAGATTATGTGCATTAGTCATTTTTCAATATACTAAATTGGCATTTAACTTTATCAATTGTACTGTTAATTAAACATTTCATAAAAGTACTAAAGTCTTTTCTGTATTTCTTAGTTATTTCTTCCATAAATGATCTCTTCATCTTTAACGTTGCTGACATTCTCTGTCCCTGAGAGCAAATAATGACCCACTTAATCTCTTTTGTTTGAGGGAAGTCCCCAGACCCTTGCATTAGAGTCCACACAAGAGTACTGGTGGATTACAGGCTGGAACATAGGCCATGATTATCTGTGTGTTCAGTGGGAATTTGTAGACTTTCCCTAGAATGATACATTATTACAGTTATCAATATAGGCTCTGACTCCAGTCGCTTTGGGCTAGCAGAAGGGCTTATTTTTATGCAAAAATAAATAATTACTCTTATTATAGCATACGAATCTTTTATGGTGGTTCCTTGATTTGTATATTCTAGGGGAACTTGTGAAGTTTAGTCTTCTATGTTCCCTACATCCATCACATTCAGCTCATAGTTTGTGTGTTCCTGAGGATTCAGCATGTTGTCAGCCAGCACGTTCCTAAGGTTAAGCATACTGAAAAATAGTGATATTTTGAATAGGGTATACATAAAATTGTTAGTGTCCCTGTGTCAGGAAAATGAGAAGAAGAGGGTAAAGGCACCTGGGAAAAGACAAAAGAAGACTGGGACGTGTTTACTAGCTAATGATCCTGTTGAATTCTAGGCTTTATCTCTAAGCTAAGGTAGAGGAAAGGGAATTTTGAAAACAGGATGGAGATAATGTGTTTTCATTAAGGTCACTGTGGCTAGAATGAACAGGATTGCCCATTAAGGCCTTTGCCAAACTTAGAAAGATCTATTCCCTCTTTTTCTTCTTTCCTGTTTTACCAAGTTTTTGGCAAGAAAACAAACAACATTTTGTGACCAAAAAGATAGCAGTTGCTGCACAGACCAGCAGGAAACCAATCACATCGAAAGAATGGTACTGGAACCAGGTGAGGTCATGGGCAGCTGGACGCAGGTGCTTGGCTCCTTTGTGACGCATGACAAACTCTATCCAGAAGACTGCTCGATCTAGGGGCTTTACAGGTTGATCATGTTGAATCCTTGATAACCTTGTAGCATTCTCTTTATAACTGGTAGGCAAAAATAGACAAATGAGAAATTACATAGAAATTAGAAAAAGGTTTTCTTCTCATTATAGGCAATATGTCATGCGTGTTATATGTTAATTAAGCCAAAGGCCATAGATACCTTGAGAAAAAATTCATTCTTTGTGAGACATTAACTTTGTTGATTGTATAGAATCTTAAAAGAGGTGTTAAGAGAGGATGTAGAAGAAATATATTCTTAACAGAATGCGGTGAAATGCAAACATAAGAGATGGAATAAATTTGTTACAAAAGTATAGCCTAATTTTTCCAAGGAGCAATTTTGGTCTTGTGTAAAGTATAGTTTCCAGGACCGTTCCAAAACCAAGACTGTGAATAACCCAATATTGTGGGAAAATATCCATAAGAAGTTCCATAAGCATGGTCTCTAATCTCTGGCTAGTTCATGACGATAGACAAGTAACTGATAATTAACATAAGTAAACCATTTCTTCGGTGTCTAAGACCTTGACTCTGATAATTCCTCTGCTGCACGCACTTGTGTTTTTGTAATGCGAAACACAGTGTCTATATAGGCAATATCAAGATTGGGTAAAGATAATAGGGTAATTTTGGAAGTATCAAGGACATGAACTTTGAGTTTTTCAGATAAATAGAAATATCTCGTTAGAATTATTGCCCCTAATCAATGTGACATCACTGTAGCAATAGTTATATAGAGTTTTAACAACTCTAATCTCTCAAACAACAATGGGAATAAGTATGTATTTGAAAGGCAAGTAATGTCTTCACTGGACATTTCTTGGCTGGTGAGCCAGAATTAGTATATTTTATTTTGGTTTTGTGTTAGAAATAAAAGTTCCAAATGGAGACATGAAGCTAAGGGAAGGTTGGTGAAATGCGAAGAGATGTCCTGATGTGAGTTGGACATTTGGGATTGGAAAAGGAGGAATGTGATCATCAATCACCAGTGAACATGGTATGCTAGATCCAGTAGCAGGGGGTAATTTACTTGTATTCTTTTTTGGTGTGCAGGGAGAAAGGATAGTCATACTATTTCAATTGGATTGTAATATAGGTAGGGTTAAGTAGTATTTCACATAGCTCATCCTAAAACATTTCAGGCAAACTGTGGTGGCAATAAATGCCTATTTTTCCAAATCATATTTTTGTTCAAGGTTTTCTCCATTTATAGACAGAGATTTAAAATCTGAAATACATATATACTAGATAGATAAACTTGCATTTGTAAAATATACTTTCCTATCAATGTGAAAAGAAAGACCTTTGCTCATACTTAAAATGATCATTTAATATTTTATTATACACTAATGTTATATGACTGTTATCTCAAAACACTCAATTAATTAAAATTACTATAGTTTATGTATTTAAGTGTAATCTTTTGTGTTCCTTAATTCCTTTATGGATTAAGAAAAATGGAAACTAAATATATCCATATATACACTCTACAGTAAACCCTTTTGTTCCCAGATAATTTCAGAATTAGAATTAGGTTTAGAGTTAATGGTAAGATATTTCAAAAGAAATAATTTTAGGTATTTTACTGGAAAATTCTGATTACTTATGTTTCTATCTTTTGCGTCAATAGTTTCCAAATTTACAATAAAATTTACTGGCATTCTATGCAATAAAGTAGAGTTTTAAAAAATTACAGAACTGACTTACTCTGATATTTAGTAAAAGGAACCACATTGTCAGCAATTAACAACCCAGCAAGTCTAATGCATTAGACATCGAGATCATCATTTATGAGAAACAGAAGATCATAGTAAGCCTTGATGAAGCTCTTAACCCTAGATCCAGATCCTGAATTGATGATACCAAGACTATTTTGAAAATTAAGACTTAAAATGCATTTAATAAAAATCATTTGATTGGAATGTGTGTGAGAGGGGAAAATGAACTACTAGCACTGACTTTTTAAGTTGGATATAAAGCAAACATTGAGTGTTCTCCCGCTTGGGAATCAATACCTTGACCCCTTTGTCTAAAAAATCCTGCAAGTAGGGCTTTGAATAGATGGTTTTACATAGATTAGTTCCACCAAAAAAAAAAAAAAAAAAAAAAGCTGCACAACATTGCCTTTGAGTTTACCTTCTCCTCTACCTCCTGAATTTCAGATTTCAGTAATATAAACAGAATGTGATAACTATCCTTTGAGTTTTGCCTCTGAATAAAATAATGGAGTCTCAGATAACCTGGAAACAAGTTTAAATACAAGACACCTGTACAAATTCAGAACAAACACTGAGAGAGCTAGATGAAAAAATATACAATATTGGGGGGAAACATAAAAATGATGGACTCAGAATGTAGTTAGGCATAATACATATCTTAAGGAGAGTTGAATTTTAATAAGAATGCAATGGTGATCAACAAAAGATTAAAAAATCAAGTTATAAAACAAAAAACAGTGATAAAGGATAGAAATAGGCAGTTTGAATGGTTAAAATACCTCCTTAAAGGATTAATAATGAAATTAGAAACAGTAATTTTTTAATGGCAAAAAGTAAATTTACTAATTATGGATTGTTTGAGGAAATCTCAATGAGTTAAGAAAAGTAAAAAATATTAGGACACTTAGAAAATAACACAGAAGCAAAACAATCCAAAATATTTTAACATAGAGGACATTGAACTTTGATGTCTCTGAAATAGAGAGAAAAAAAATGGAACAAACATTCTAATAAATAACAAACAAAAAAATTTTCTGAGAAGAAAAAAAAATAAATATTTTTTATTCTAGATTAACAGTATTGAAAGGACATACCATAACCCAGGAAAAGTGTAGACAATAACGGATAAAGATACATCATTAACTAGGTTTCTGAATTTAGAAAAAAAGATGATTTTTTTTCCAAACTGAAAAAGAAACAACCAAAAATAATCAGACAAGCCTCAAGTTCTTAGAGAAGGAGTTAAAGCCAGAATACCATGAGTAATATTTACACAGTTCTGAAGAAAAGAGAGAGCTAAATATATTATATTCAGAGAGGTGTCATTCTTATATCAAGGCATTCAGCAAATAAGGCTAAACATGTTCTGAGGGAATTCATACAATATATTCAGTTAAGAATGAATCCAAAATATTTTGGAGTAAAAAAATCTCTGAATCAATGGCAAATCCAGATTCCCTTAAGATACAGCCAAAAGAGTAAATATGAGGAAAATAAGTGGCATACATATTGACATGTTAAAAAAGAATTTGGAGGTGGGGGAGAGAGAGAGGGAGATCACGAGTGGGGGGACATGCAGGGCCCAACATAGGGCTTGATCCCAGGATTGTGACATCATGACCTGAGTTGAAATCAAGAATCACCTGCTTAACTGACTGAGCCACTCAGGCACGCCAACAAATTAAAATTTTAAGTAATACATATTAGAGATTATTTCTATAGCAGGAGTTCAACTATTGCTAAAATTAAAAATAAATAGTTAAAAATAAAGACAAAACTGAGTTCATGTATTAATTCTTAATCTTGGTGAGATCTTTCAGGGAAAAAAACCCATAATGATATATACCTGAAGTTCAATATAGTTTATTGATTTATTGTAATTAATCTTTACCTAAATCAGATAAAATACAAAATTTTGTTTAAAAATCAACACATAGTAATAGCCAATATTTATAAAATTATTGCCTACTCTATATTTCTCCTCCCTGTGTATATTCATAAACTGCAGAATGGTATATAGTCAGCGTTAATGATGGGTATTTTTGAATGACAGTGTTAATTATTACTTCCAATTTTGTACTTACTGAATGGTTATACTATTTAAATAAGCATATATATGTGTGTCTATACATATAAGCAGATTATTAAAAAATATCTGGGAGTTTATGTCATCATGGAAATTATTGATTTTGAAATTACATTGATAAAATATTTGAAGTATTAGTCTTTTTTTGCAATTTCAGCAAATTACTCCAGTGTATGGGAAATGAAATAATAGAGTGGTTCTTATATTGATAATTTTATGATTGCTATTTGAAAATACGTCAGTTAAAAGGCATGAGACATTGGACGTTTTTCCAGGAGTGATGGGCAGTATAAACAATGGTAAGCCTTTAAAAGCAGTAGTACTTACGAAGGTTCATTAATGACTGTTCTCAAGGCATTGAGCAGATCTTCACTTGTCATTGTGTTTATGTTCACCTCCACAGCTGCTCCTTTGGCCTTCATGTGAGCGATATTATCAGGCTGATCAGCAAACATGGGAACTCCCACCATAGGAACCCCATGATAAATAGCTTCATAGATCCCATTGGTTCCACCATGAGTGATAAAAGCTTTTGTTTTGGGATGACCTAGGTCGGAAATTGGGTGAGAAGTGGGTGAGGATTTCATTAAGACAGGTTAACAGAGTTTCAGGAAGAGACAGGGAAAAAACTAAGGGTAAGTCAATGAAGAAAGCAGCATTTTCCACAAAAGCTGAGCACATGGGCTATTTCTATGCACATAGAAAATGATCCCTGGAAAGGAGGAATTAGTTCCCTCTGCATTGTGCAGAAAGATTTGCTTGAGGAAGTAACACCTGAACTGAGATTGAAACTTGAAGAATAATGAGAATCTGAATTGAAGATGCTCTTTTGTGAACCGAAGAAAGCATTGAATCTATAAAATCTACAGCCAATTCTCAAATTATTTCTGCTTTGAAAGTGTAAGTAAAATGTAACATTTTATTATTTTTTCTAGCTTTAGTTTTTAATTTATTTTTTAAATTTTATTTTAAATTCCGGTATGGTTAACATACAGTGTTCTATTAGTTTCAGGTATACAACACAGTGATTCAGTAATTCCATATTTCACCCAGTGCTCATCACCATAACAGCACACCTTAATCCCCAGCATTTGTTTGATCTACCCCTCCCCCACCTCCCCTCTGGTAACCATCCATTTGTTCTCTGTAGTTAAGTCTGTTTCTTGCATTGTCTCTCTTTTATTTTTTCTATGCTCATTTCTTTTGTTGCTGTTTCTTAAATTCCTCATATGAGTGAAATTGTATGGCATTTGTCTTTCTCTGACTCAGTTCTCTTAGCATTACACTCTCTTGATCCATCCATGTCTTTGCATATGGCAAGATTTAATTCTTTTTTATGGCTAAATAATATTCCATTGTGTAAATATACCACATCTTCATCCATTCATCCATCGGTTACACTTGGGCTGCTTCCATACCTTGGCTACTGTAAATAATGCTGCTATAGATATAGGGGTGCATGTATCCCTTTTATTATTGTTTTTATATTCTTTGGGTAAATGGCCAGTAGTGTGATTACCGAATCATATGGCAGGTCTATTTTTTTTTTTTTTTTTTTGAGGAACCTCCATAGTGTTTTCCAGAGTGTCTGCACCAGTTTGCATTTTCACTAACAATGCAAGAGAGTACCTTTTCCTCCACACCCTTGCCAACACTTGTTGTTTCTTGTGTTTTTCATTTTAGCCTAAAATGTGACATTTTCAATTACATACTTATTGAATTTGTTTGTTGTTAAACAGTCACTTTACTTGTCCATTTCCAATTGTACAGCTTTTTTTCTCTTCAGTCTTACCAAGAAGATCATTCTGGGGTATCCAATCATAGAGCCGAGTATTGGCTCCTAATGTGGCTGGTTTCTTTCCTTTGTATCTCCATAAAACCTGTGGAAGACGGTACTTTAATTTTGCAAGTGAAAACACAGAATGAAGTCATCTTAAGGCTAGAGAGTTATTTATAAGTCATGTAGCCCACCACTACTTTATGTGATAGTGAGAAAAGTGGACATAAGGGATAGTTTGCAAACATGGAGATATAGTGGGACTGTTTACATCAACGTTGTCAAAAAGGGCTTGTGCTAATAGTCTATTAAATATAGTTTTATCATTTTTATATTTGTCACTCAAAGTATTGAGGTGTGAGATTGTAAGTGAAGAGAGAGAAAAGAAAAGACTAATTTAATCAACCAGAGTGTGGAGGTTCTAAAAAACATTAAAATAAACATGAATACTGTGTAAATTTATTTATGTCATAAGGCCATCCTAACTCTCATGTTTCAAATGCAATGTTTTCCAGAAATATAATTAGCTTTAAAATTGTATTGTCTGGTTTTTGAATGATAGTCTTTCCTTCTTTCCTTCTTCCTTCTCTCCCTCCATCTGCCTCTTTTTCTTTCTCCATTCTTCTGTCTTTCCTTCCTTCCTTCCTTCCTTCCTTCCTTCCTTCCTTCCTTCCTTCCTTTTTTCCTTCCTTCCTTCCTTCCTTCCTTCCTTCCTTCCTTCCTCCTTCCTTCCTTCTTGCCTGCCTGCCTGCCTGCCTTTCTCTCTGCCTTGTTCTCCTTCTTTCTGAAGTTGAAGGGAGGAGGAAACAGAGGTTTGCCTTCTGTAATTATTTAATAAAGTATCTTCTTGGGATGTTAACCTTTTGTTACATACTTTTAGGGGTGAGCTCTGTATGACTAAGTTCAGATTGAATATAAGTAAGTGGCACACTGTTTAAGTTTTTATTTTATTCAACAATTCTATGACTCACTTAGTGCTCATCACAAGTGAATTCCTTAATGCCCATCACCTATTTAACCCATCCCCCCCAAACTCCTCCCTTCTGGTAACCATCAGTTTGTTCTCTATAACTAAGAGTCTGTTTCTTGGTTTGTCTGTCTCTCTTTTCTCCCCCTATGCTCATTTGTTTCTTAAATTCCGCATATAAGTGAAATCATATGGCATTTGTCTTTGACTTATTTTGCTAAGCATTATACTCTATAGCTCCACCCATGTCTTTGCAAATGGAAAGATTTCACTTTTTTTTTTTTTGGCTGAATAGTATTCTACTGTGTATCTATACCATATCTTCTTTATCCATTCATCAGTTGATGGACGTTTGTGCCCTTTCCATAATTTGACTATTGTTGATGGTGCTGCCATAACATCAGGTGCATGTATCCCTTTGAATCAGTAGTATTGTATTCTTTGGGTCAATCTCTAGCAGTGAAATTGCTGGATCATAGGGTAGTTCTATTTTTAACTATTTGAGGAACCTCTATATTGTTTTCCACAGGGGCTGTACCAGTTTGCATTCCCAACAGTGCAAGAGAGTTCCTTTTTCTCCCCATTCTCAGATGGCACAATTTTAGCAGAAAAGCTTAGAAATAAAAATTCAAAGGTTTAACAGGCCTCATTAGTGCACTCACGGTTATAGAGTTTTATATAGTTTAACTAATATGCCAATATAATGAATTCTAGGGTATTTAATGAACAGGAGTATATAAAGAGTAGAAATCTCGAACTATAATGATAACACAAAGTTAATTGAGTATCACAAATCATAAAATACATACTGTTTGATAATAATACTAGGATTTTTAATTGTGTTTAACTGTAGAAATTTCAGTTTAGAAAGATGAAGCTTCTATTTCTAAACCAACTAGATCATGATAAAATCTTAATAAAACTTAGAGATATAAAGTATATCCTTGAGTATGATTCTTGTCTACTTTATGTAGAACCTCTCTCCTTTCCTGGACCTTGGAGTTAACATTCTTGAGAATTTGAGGAGTACTCAGTGCAGGTCCTAAGATTTCAAAAGGTTATTGGGATCTTAACATTTTAATCTCTATTTCATTGAAAATAAATGATACTATAAAAAGATGTATTTCCATAGCAATGCAAAAGTTTATTAAACAAGTGATCAAATGTGCCCCAATACACCGTTTTAATATTTTGAGAAAATTTTACTTACAGATGGTACTAGTTATGCTCAGTGTTTCAACTTTGATCTAGAAAGAGAACTGTTAGCCACACTTTCTCTCCAATTGGCAGAGTTGCTATGCACCAGGATCCAATGTTGTACTAACCTTTTGTGGAATCTGGGCCAGGGCTGAGGCAATGAGATTGGCTTTCTCATCTGAGAGGTTTCTGACCATTGACCCCAGAGAAAACACCACAATACCATCTTCACCTGAACTTTGGACAAATTCTTCCATTTCCTACAGAGACAAAATTATTTTCATTGCAAATATGCAGGATCATAGGGGGAGAAAAGTTTTCTCATTTATACATGACATGTGTTAAAATTGTACCATGTCAATTTAGATCCAATAAATTATTAAAAAATCAATCTAACTCTCTCTTAGGCATTCAGGATATTTTTCTCATGTTTATTCTTTTCCTGACTAATAGGCCTACAAATGAATTTTTTAGAACTTCCATATATAATTATATGTTTTAAAAGGTAAACTTCTGCTATTGTCCTATCATGATAACATTTATGAGACATTATTTGTCTACCCTCCCACAAGTAGCTGACATGCCCTTAACTTGAGCCTTAGCGCACTGGTAAATATAAATTTCTCGACAAATAAAATTTTCTGGGTCACCACTTACAGTTATGCAGGTTGGGCTCTGCAAAGTCTGGGATTACAGTCTTTTGTATCGTAATTTATGTGAATGTCAACTTCTAGAGATCTGTTATGCATGCCCTGTGCAACTATTGTGGCTTCCCTGTAATATTTCTCAATATATTTATTACAATTATCAATTATATTTATTTCTCAATGTGTTTATCAATTTAAAGGTAGTAAAATTACTAGGGAAAGGATGATGTCATAAATGAAAGTAGATTGCTATTTTAGCTTAGTTAAATGTTAGGAGAATATCTCTGAAGTCCCAGGAATTGGTGTTTTGCCATTTTGATTTACCACCCTAAGGACAGTGATTGAATAAACACACACACACACACACACACACACACACACACACACACGTACATGAAGCCTTACACATCTAGCAGCTGGATTTGGATTCTTGATTTGGCTGTTGTTCATTGGTTTTTTTTTTCTGTGTATACAATGACTGGCATAATTTTTTCATCAGAGATATAAGCTATGATTGGTGTCCATATTGTCCAAATGTTTGTATTAGTAATTGGGCTTGGGATGGAATAATTTTTCCTCCTTTACAAAAACATGTCTGAACTATTTTGTGAAATTTGTGTGTGTGAAAAGTGAGGATGGGAAGATAAGTATAATAGTGTGGTATGGGATTTTATGTAGTGAGCAAGGAATATGTCACATCTCTTTCTGTAACTCTGTTTAGATACTGGTTCATTATCTGCTATAATAACACTCAGTAGAGCTTACCTGCAGCTATAACTTGAGTGGTAAGAAAAGCATATTCAGAATCCTGCCATAAGATTTAAACTTAAATGTGCATTTTACCCTAAATAGAAATTGAGAACTCTCCTAAGAGCACTATTTAACCTGCAATTGCCTCAGAGATCATGTTTGTTTATCTGCAACACGAGCAAATGAGTGTCTGCCTCTTCAATTCTTTCATAAAGACAGTTATTGATAAAGAGACTTAAATACAATATTCTTATCATGTTTTTCTCTTATTCTCTTTTACTTCTCAATATTGTCTTCTTCCAACATTTTGGCTATCAGTATTTATTTGTTGGTGACTTTGGAATGTGGTACACAATTTTCCTTTCTACTTCAGAGAAACCAGGCATCATGGTATTAAAGAACAAATTCAGTGACTGGGTTTCTCAGTTCTATGATTATTTTACCTAATCTGTTCCTAGTGCTCTCTGCTGAAACCCAGACCTCGCATTACCTGAATGATTCTTAGAAATATCCACCTGAAAATTCCTTTGGCTCCTTAAAGTGAATAGGTCTAAACTGAATCCATCCTTGTCATCTCAAAAAAGCTTTTCTGTGAATTATTTTCTGTCTTGGTAAAGGTCACTGTTATCCAAGAATTGCTACCTAATTCCATGTCTTCTGTCAACACTTACTTCTTACTGACCAAAGTCTGTGAAATCTACCTGAGAGTTCTCATGAAGGCATCGTTATCGCTCAAGGAATCATAACTGTCTCACCTCATAACCCCATCACACTTGTTAGGAAGACCAAAGCACTTTCCTGAGGGAATTCCAAGGCTGTAGCTTCCTGTTCCTTCCATACAGTACCCAAACTATAGACACACTGATGTCTTATTTTATTTTAAAGTTTATTTGTTTATTTTGAGACATAGGGAGAGTGCAAGTGGGGAAGGAGCAAAGAGAGAGGGAGAGAGAATCCCAAGCAGGGTCTGCACTGACAGCACAGAGACCGACATGGAGGCTCGATTTCATGAATTGTGAGATCATGAACTGAGCTGAGATCAAGAGTTAGATGCATAACTGACCCAGCCAGCCAGGTGCTCAACACACTGATATTTTAACATGCCACTTGAATCACTTCTTTCTTCAGCTGAAATATCAAAGTGAAGTTCAAAAAGGTAATATAATTCATAAAAGACTCCTATGATTTGTAAAATAGATTTGGAGTAGCAAATAGTATATCTCTGTTATTGAGGCAACACGCTTTAAATAAAGAAATAATAGGATTATATCATACGGTACACAAAACATCCTCCACTGTAATAGACATACCTTAGGTAATGGTTTGGCAGGTTTACAGTGCAACCCTCCTACAAACTCAAAATTAGGTAAGTATGGACGAGGAAATTCAAAATCCCAATATGTCCGGATTAGCCAAATTTCTGCTTTCCCCATAACCTCACATAATGTAGTGGGTCTTCCTGGAGAAAATGAAAAAAAGGTAAGTGAAAGTTATTAGCATATATGTTTTTTAGGATAAAATGTACCACTAATTTTCTGACAAAAAAGGGAAATCTTTGTCGTCTAGCTATCTATCACATCTAGATGTTAAAAGGAAGGGGAAATTAAGATTATAAGGAGAGAGGGAGAAAGAGAAGGAGGGAAGAAAGAAAGTGGGGTGGGGGTTGGAGGAAGGAAGGAAGGAAGGAAGGAAGGAAGGAAGAGAATAAGGGAGGAAAGAGGGAGGGAGGGAGGAAAGGGGGTAAGGAAAAGAAGGATGAGAGGCGAGAAGGAGAGAAGGTAAGAATATATTTGGGTAGGAATAGTAATATGCAAATGAAGTTTCACAACTACAAATTCAATCTAAAATTTAACCACAACTCCATGTACTGATGAACCTAATACTCATTGTTTCTCTCCAGTTAAATGGCAGATGACAGATTAGCCCCAGCATATCAGCACCAAATTCCCTATCAATGGTTTTCTAACTATCTTCCAGCTTGTTATAGTCTCTGATTTACTCCTATTGTTTAAGAATCCTACCAGTATTTGTTTACTTTATCTTCCTCAATAAAATCCCATTATTTTCCACTACAACTGATTTGCCACTATTTTCTTAGTAGGAATTCCCTGATTCATACCCAATACAACCCCCTTTGGAATGTGAAATATACATGTCACCAATATCACACAGTTATTTTAGTGTTATCTTTGAATTATATTTTTTGAAAGGGATATTCTACGTATTAATTTTAGAAGATTTGTAGAGAAGAACGAGTGTTTGCAAATGACCAGGTCAACCAGTTTTAGACACAGGAAACATGTTTTGCCCTAAATAAAGAAAAATTCAGATGAGAAATCTCCTTTTTTAAGGATTATAAGCAAACTTGGTGATCATGTGCAACACAGAATGGATAGACTCTCTTTCTAGTCATTGCTTTGTAGTGCTTGGATTTACATCTGAAGCTACATGGTCAGATGCCTTAATTTAATAATGAAGAGGAATTTCTCAAGGAAACTTAACTTGAAATTGCCAGAGATTGGATGAAAACCCCACCTCACAACCTTCACGTCAATATATTTATGTACTTTAGTTGTCTTATTCCATGTGTGTGACATCCTGTCTTGATTACCAACTCCTTTGGTGAAATTACTGTGTATAATGTATATATCACATTTTAAGAAATACCCAAATTAAAGTATTGACTAAAATTCTATATTTGAGATAGTGGTGCACAGTTACAAATACAAAGGCAATCAAAAGTAAAGGAAATAAGGGGAGGGACCATGATAGCGGAGCAACATGGAAGTTTTTTGCTCTTTTTGTCCATAAAATGTAGCTAGAAATTCAACTCATCCCTGAAATGCAACAACAAACCATCTTGCACACCTATAAGATTGATCTGAGGATCAACCCCACAATCTACATAACTTGAGTCACAGAATTTGGCAGGTATGTGGCACAGAGAGGTGAACTGGGAGAGAGAAGCTGCAGAGTGTAGGGAGCTATTTTTGCTTGTGGAGAGAGGACAGAGACAGAGGGGAGAGTACAGGAAAAGCACTCTCCCTGAACGTAGCTGGAGAGAAAGTGAATGAGTGGAAATACCCATAAGGGACTGAACAAGAAAGGAAGAAAGGAGAAAGGAGAGGCTTTAAATATGATTAGGACTCTATAAACAGGGGAGCACAGATTCTGGAACTCCACAGCTCGATAACTGGTGGAGCTCTGGTGGAAATGGCCAATCCCCAGGATTGAAGGGTCCTCGGACCACATGGGAGAGAGGCAGTTCCCCTGGTGAAAAGACATTTGGTAGAGGTTGTGTGGCCTCCTCACAGGCAAAGGTCTCAGCAGACCCCAGAGAACATCCACGTTTGCTGGTCTTGGAACAAAGACGTTAGAGGGAGGTGAAGCTTTGCACCAGAGGTGTGTTTTGATTTACCATAATCCCTGAGACGCTGCTTCTACATGATCTCATGGACTTTTTCTGGGGCAGGCTGGCACCTGGCCGCAGTCTCTGGCATCTGCAGCAGCACGGTCACACAAATGTTTCTGTGGACTGGCTGATACCTGGCCATTGCTCGGCAAGATACTCCCCCAGATGGTCAGAGCAGGTCAAAGCCATAGGGACCTCAGAAGTGAGGGGTTTAGAAACACATCCTCATCTGAGATTAAATTTTGGAGAGAGGTGCCATCTGGTAGGCTGACAGCTTGATCATGACAGTGTAGAAGTAGGGGGTGGACAGTAGCCAGAGACAAAGGAGGGGTGTTTTATTGCCGGTGGGAGAGACCACAGAGTTCTGTTGCCAGAGACTATGTAGCCAGGTGATACCATTTTTACCTTTTCTATGCATGTGCATACACGTGTACATGTGCCACAAGGATCCACACCAATAAGCTAAGCAGTACCATCTAGTGGAGAACAGAGCCGTTATACCAAGTCCGTCCAACTGTTCCAACTGTGCTCTAGAGGAACACCACCAGTCTCTCTGCCTGCTAGTTTATGGACTATAAAGTGCTTCATAGTTTGACTGTTAGGGCAAACTGGATGTAATTTCAATAATATTTATTCTTTTCTCTGATCCATCTATTCAATTTTTTTCTTTTCTTTTTCTTTTCCTTTCCTTTCTTTTCTTTCCTATTCTTGAATACAGAAAGAGAAAAGGGTTAATTTTATCTTATGCTTTATAAAAAACATTTTTCTTTATTGTTTTCTACTGTATTTTTTAATTTTTTTATTCCATTTTACTTTCCTCATTTCATTTGAATCTATTTTATTATATATATATATTTAAAAATTTTCATACGTTTTCCAACCTTTTTTCCTTTCCTTTTCTTTTCTTTCTTTCTTTTTTTCCCTTTTCTCTTCTTTCCCTTTTTTCTCTATTCTACCAAGCTTCTTTCATCCACAAGACCAAAACACACCTAGGATCTAGAATCCTTCATTTGATTTTTAAATTTTTATTTATTTTATTCTTTTTCTTCCTTCAAAATGATGAAGCAAAGGAATTCACTCTAAAAGAAAGAATAGGAGGAAATGAGAGCCAGGGACTTAATCAAAACAGATATGAACAGGATGTCTGAACCAGAATTTAGAATCATAATTAGAATACTAGCTCGGATTGAAAAAAGTGTAGAATCCCTTTCTGGGGGATAAAAGGGTTAAAATTTAGTCAGGACAAAATAAAAAACATTATAACTGAGCTGTGATCTCAAATGGATGCCATGGTGGCAAGGATGGATAAAACAGAACAGTGAATCAGCAGTATAGGGGACAAACTTATGGAGAAAAATGAACCAGAAAAAAAGAGGGAAACTAAGGCAAAAGAGTGTGATATAAAAGCTACAGAACTCGCTGCCTCATTAAAAAAGGAATAACATCTGAATCATAGGGTTCCCAGAAGGTGAACCGAGAAAAAAAAGGGTACAAGTTTTATATGAGCAAATCATAGTAGAAAACTTTCCTAACCTGGGGAAAGACACAGCATCCAAATCCAGGAAGCACAGAGAACTCCCATTAGATTAGACAAAAAACAACAATCAACAAAGCATATCATAGCGAAATTCACAAAATACACAGGGAAGGAAAGAATCATGAAAGAAGCAAGGGAAAAAAGTCCTTAATCTACAAGGGAAGACAGATCAGTATCATTGCAGACCTATCCACAGAAACTTGGCAGGCCAAGGAGTGGCAGGATATATTTAACATGGTGAATCTGAAAAAATGCAGCCAAGAATTCTTCACCCAGCAAGGCTGTCATTCAAAATAGAAGGAGAGATAAAGAGTTTCCCAGACAAACAAAAACTAAAGGAGTTTGTGACCACTACACCAGCCCTGCAAGAAATTTTAAGGGGGACTCTCTGAGGGAAGAAATGATGAAACAAAACAAAACAAAAAGTCCCAAAGCCTCAAAGACTAGAAAGCACTAGAGAACACCACCAGTGACTCCAACTCTATAGGGTACACAATGGCAATAAATTCATATCTTTCAGTACTGACTCTAAATGTCAATGGACTAAACGCTCCAATCAAAAGACATAGGGTAACAGAAGGATAAGAAAACAAGATCCATCTATATGTTGTTTACAAGATATCCATTTTAGACCTAAAGACACCTTCAGATTGAAAGTAAGGGGATGCAGAACCATCTATCATGCTAATGGTAGCCAAGAGAAAGCCGAAATTGCCATACTTATATCAATCTAAGCTTTAAAATTAAGATGGTAACAAGAGTTGAAGAAGGGTGTTATATCATAGTTAAGAGGTCTATCCACCCAGAATACCTAAAAATTCTAAACATTTGTGCCCCCATGTGTAAACATGCAAATATATAAATCAACTAATCACAAGCATAAAGAAACACATTGACAATAATACCATAATAGTAGGGGACTTCAACACCCACTTACAGATGGAAAGTTCATCTAAGCAGAAAATCAACAAGAAAACAATGGTTTTGAATGACACACTGGACCAGATGGACTTAACAGATATATTCAGAACATTTCATCCTAAAGCAGCAGAATACACATTCTTCTCCAGTGCACGTGGAACGTTCTCCAGAATAGATCATATACTGGGATGAAATCATCCCTCAACAAATACAAAATCGTACCATGTATATTTTCAGACCACAACACTATGAAACTCGAAATCAACCACAAGAAAAAATTTGGAAAGACAACAAATACTTGGAGACTAAAGGACATCCTACTAAAGAAGGAATGGGCTAACCAAGAAGTTAAAGAGGAAATTAAAAAGGACATGGAAGCCAATGAAAATGATAACACCACAGCCCAAAACCTCTGGAACACAGCAAAGGCAGTCATAAGAGGGCTGTATATAGCAATCCAGCCTTCCCAAAGAAGAAAGAAAGGTCACAGATACACAACCTAACTTTACACCTTAAAGAGCTGGAAAAAGAATAACAAAACCCCAACCCGGCAGAAGACAGGAAATAATAAAGATTGGAGCAGAAATCAATGCTATCATAAAAAAATAAATAAAAGAAAGAAAGAAAGAAAAAACAAAAACAAAGTAAAAACAAAAAGCAGTAGAAGAGATCAATGAAACAGGAATTGGTTCTTTGAAAGAATTAACAAAATTGGTAAATGCCTAGTCAGTTTGATCAAAAAGAAAAAGGAAACAACCCAAATAAATAAAATCAAGAATGAAAGAGGAGAGATCACAATCAACACTGCAGAAATACCAACAATAATAAGGGAATATTATGAGCAATCATATACCAATAAGATGGGCAATATGGAAGAAATGGACAAATTCCTAAACACATATAAACTACTAAAACTCAAATAGGAAGAAGTAGAAAATTTGAACAGGCCCATAACCAGGAAGAAAATCAAATTAGTAACCAAAAATCTCCCATAAAACAGGAGTCCAGGGCCGGATGGCTTTCCAGGGGAATTCTACCAAATGTTGAAGGAAGAATTAACACCTATTCTTTTGAAGTTGTTCCAAAAAAAAAAAGAAATGGAATGAAAACTTCCAGACTCATTCTATGAAGCCAACATTACCTTGATTCCAAAATCATACAAAGACTCCAGTAAAAAGGAAACCTACAGACCAATTTCTCTGATGAACATGGATGCAAAAATTCTCAACAAGATATTAGCCAACCAGATCCAACAATACTTTAAAAGAATTATTTATCAGGACCAAATGAGGTTCACGCCTGTGATGCAGGGCTGGTTCAATATCCACAAACCAATCAATGTGATACATCACATCAGTAAAAGAAAGGACAAGAACCACATGATCCTCTCAACAGATGCAAAGATAGCATCTGACAAATTACAGCATCCTTTCTTGATAAAAACCTTCAGGAAAGTAGGGATAGAAGGATCATACCTCAAGATCATAAAAGCCATATATGAAAGACCCACTGCTAATATCATTCTCAATAGGGAAAAACTGAGAGCTTTCCCCCTAAGTTCAGGAATATGACAGGGATGTCCACTGTCACCACTGTTATTCAGAATATGTTTATCTTTGTAAGAAACCATCAAAATGTCTTCCAAAGTGGCTGTACCATTTTGCATTCCCACTCGCAGAATGTGAGAGTTCCTGTTCCACAACTTGCCAGCATTTAGCCTTTGTCACTATTCTGCATTTTGACCATTCTAATAGATGTAGAGCACTATCTTATTATTTTAATTTGCATTTCTTTCATGGCACATGATATGGAGCATCTTTATATATGCTTATTTGCCAACTGTATATCTTCTTTGGTGAGGTGTCTCTCTTTGTCCTATTTTTAATTGTTATGTGTTTTCTTATTATTGAGTTTTAAGAGTTTAAAAACATATATAACAATCTTTTATCAGATATGCCTGTTGCAAATATGTTCTATCAATCAGCGTCTTATCTTTTCATTCTCTTGACACTGTCTTTTATAGAGCAGAAGTTTTTTAATTTTGATGAAGTCCAGCTTATTCATTATTTTTATTTTGTGTCTTTGGTGTTGTTTATAAAAAGCCATTGACATACCCAACATGATCTATGTTTTTTCCTATGTTATCTTCTAGAAGTTTTATAGTGTTGGGTTTTACATTTAGATCTATGATTCACTAATAGCTAAATTTTGTGAAGGGTGTATGTTCTGTACCTACATGCTTTTTTTTTTTTTTTTTTTGCATGTGGATATCCAGTTGTTCCAGCATCATTTCTTGAAAAGACTATCTCTATCTATTGTACTACTTTTGCTTCTTTGTCAAAGATCAGTTGACTCTCTTGTGTGGGTCTATTTCTGGTCTCTCTATTATTTCCTTTTCTTGTCTTAGTCCCTTAGCTAGAAGTTTCAGTATTACATTAAAGAGGTATGGAGAGAGATGACATTTTGCCTAGTATACAATCTTGGAAGAAAAGCTTTCAGTTTTCCATCATTAAAGATGATTTTAGCTGTAGGATTTTATTTTTAACTTTTTTGTTTTTGTTTTTTAGCTATACATTTTTTGTGGATATTATTTATCAAGTTGAAGAAAGTCCTTGTTATGCCTAATTTACTGAGAATTTTTAACATGAATTGGGGTTGGATTTTAACAAATAATTTTTCTGCATCTATTGATATCCTCTTGTGTTTTTTGTTTGTTTTTGTTTTGTTTTTTTTTTTTTTAGTCTCTTGTGATGGGTAACATTAATTGATTTTTGAATGGTGAACTGGTCTTGCATACTTAGAGTAAATCCTACCTGATGATGGTATATAATTTTTTTTATACATTGTTGGATTCACTTTGCTAATATTTTGTTAAGGATTTTGGATCTATGTTTATGAGAAATATTGGTCTATAGTTTTCTTTTGCTGTAATGTTTTTGTCTGGTTTTGATATTTGGACAATACTGGCACCATAGAATGACTTAGGAAGTATTCCCTCTGCTTCTATCCTCTAAAAGTGATTATAGAAAATTAGTATAATGTCATTATTAAATATTTTGTAGAGGGGGCAGCTGGGAGGCTCAGTCAGTTAAGCATCTGACTCTTGGTTTCGGCTCAGGTCATGATCTCATGGTCATGGGATTGAGCCCCATGTTGGGCTCCATGCTGAGCATGGAGCCTGCTTGGAATTCTCTCTCCCTCTTTCTCTGCCTCTTTCTCTATCAAAATAAATAAATAAACGTTTAAGAAAAAAATAAATATTTAGTAAAATTCACCAACAAACAGCCTGGTGCTTTCTGTCTTGGATGAGTAATTATTAACCCAATTTATTAGATACAGGGTTATTTAGATTGTCCACTTGTCCTCGTGTGAGATTTGGTAAATTATGTATTTCAAGGAACTGTGTTTTTCATGGAATTTGTGGGCAAATAATTATTCATAGTGTTCACTTGTTATCCTTTTTAATGTCCATAGCATCCGTAGTGATATCCTTTCTTTTAAGTTTTTTATTTTGTTTAGGTTGGCTAGAGTCTGATCAATTTTATTGATCTTTTCAACATATCACATTTTTTTTCCTTGATTTTTTCTGTTGATTTCCTGTTTTCTGTTTCATTGATTTCTGCTTTAATTCTTATTATTTATTTTCTTCTGCTTACTTTGAATTTAATTTACTCTTCTTTTGCTAGTTTTCCAAGGTAGAAATTTAGATTATTGATTTTAGATCTTTCTTTTCCTTTTTTATATTGAGGTATAATTGACATACATTGTATTAATTTCAGATGTAAAACATGGTGATTTCATATTTGCATATATTGCTAAATGGTCAACACGACACCTAGTTTACATCCACAACCATACGTAGTTACAGAATTTTTTTCTTTTGATGACAACTTTTAAGACCTACTTTGTCAACAACTTTCAAATATGCTATGTAGTATTATTAACTATAGTCGCTATGCTGTACATTACATTTTCACGACTTTTTATTTTATAACTGCAAGTTTGTACCTTTTGCCTCCCTTCACCCATTTTACCCAGCCCCCACCCCTGCTTTGGTAATGACCAATCTGTTCTGTTTATGGCCTTGTTATTTTGTTTGTTTGCTTTTTTCACAGGTAACTGAAATTATATTGTATTTGTCTTTCTCTGTCTGGTTTATTTCACTTAACATAAACCAAACTCGGGAACGAGAGTAGAATGCTGGTTAACAGTGCTCGGGGCTGGGGCAAATGGGGATTGTTGGTCAAAAGGTACAAAATTCCAACCACAAGATGAGGAAGTTCTGGGGATCTATTATTCAACATAGTCACTATAGTTAACAATATTGTATTATATACTTGATAGTTGCTAGGAGAGTAAATATTGAATGAATAGTTTAATGATTTGTTAGATCCATTGACATCACTACAATTAAGTCAATGTAAAGAATAATGCAGATCTTAAAATATTCTGTGTCAAATATATATTTGTTAAAAAGAAAGGCAAAATGAATATTTAATAATTGCTTCTATTGGCAAAAAAGGAAAAAAAGACATATATAAATACTTATGCTTAATGATGCATAGATAATATCTTGCTGTAATGACAGGAATAGTTAATAATACTTATGTAGAAGAAATATGAAGCCAGTTATTATTCACTATATATATTTTTGTTCCGTTTGAATTTTTTAGCCATTTGTATTAGTTATCTTTTATTATGAGATTGAGAATTAAATCATATTCATGGTGCATTCAGAATTTCCTGGTAAAGAAAATGAGAGAATGAAAATCAACAAAAGTACACAATGAAACAAACAAACAAACAAACAAACCTGTTAAAGATGATAGAGTTTAAAAATTACCATAGATCCTAAGGACTACATTTAATCCATAAAATTTATACATACAGAATCTTATAACTTTCCCCTATATGCATAATATGACAAATGTCCTAAAATCTTATTGATTAGAACTAGGAAAACATCCTTAGTTTTCAGAATATATTTATGTTTTTATGTCTTGCATTTCTTTTCTGACAATAGAATTGAGGCCAAGATACTGTCTGATTTACTTTAAATCCATAGAGCCCAACACACTGCCTACACCCAGGTAGTGTTTCTGGTGCTTAAATTATTTACTGTGAAATTGGCATAGTATAGATTTAAATCATGTATAAACCTCAGGATTTTTAAAGTGCCTTCCTTTGAATATACATTTGTGAAAAAAGGTATCTACTGGGAAGTCAGTGTTATGGACTGACTTGTGTTCCTCTAACACTCATGTATTGAAATCTGATTATATTTTGAGTTAAGTCCTTTAAAGATGTAATCAAGCTTAAGTGAGGTCCTAAGAGTGGGCCTTAATCCAATATCACTGGTCTTCTTATAAGAAGAGGATGAGACACTGGGACTATATATCCACAGAGGAAATACCATGAGAGAACATAGCAAAAAAAAAGTGGTCACATTACAAGCTAGGAGACAGGCCTGAAGAGAAACTGGCCTGGCAACACCTTGGTTATGGACTTCTAGCATCCAAACTATGAGAAAACAAATTTCTGTTGTTTCTGCCACTTAGTCTGCGGTATTTAGTTGTGGCAGACCTACAAAACTAATACAGAGAGTTAAATTAGTTAATATTGATGGAATCAAATGAGACCTATCTGTGTAAAAATAACAAAGCAAAACCATTCCTAATAGAAAAATGCAAACCATTAAAAATAGATGGAATATATATGTAAGTAGTGAAGTAAAAAAAAAAAACATGCTTCTTTCAACACCTAAAGCTATAATTTTTTACAGTTTTCCATTTCATTGTTCAAGTTTCTGTGTAGTACTTCCCGAAGAAGTACAAAGCATCCTAGGAAACTTTTCAGTATGACTAGCTACGATGAAACAATTCACTTAAGACTTACTGAAGCTTCATCCCAAATTTACAAAAGGGGTAAGAATGTCAGGGACTCAGATTCAACACAGAGAATACTATAAATTTTGAATGTAATAATCCATGATTCTCAAAATTTGTGGGAAACAATTCAGGCAAAATAAATTACATGCAAAGTTAATCCCATTGTTAATATAGCTCAGTTTTCAGTTTATTACTGGAATAAGGCAAGGAGATTATATTATTCTTACAACAAACGTTACACTTTTTTGACCAATAAAAAGTCAAATCTCCTCCACTATGAAAACTCAGTATACAAGACTTTTTTGTGATACCCTATATTGGACAAAAAATACATCTTCCATTAGGTTGACATTTATTAGTGTGTTTCATATTTTGTTTTGTTTTGATAACAATCTTTAAGTATCAAGGTTTCTTACAAAATGGTTAGATGACTTTAAAGAAAGGGTAACCAAGACTTATTGCCTCTCCCTCCCAATTGGTTGTTGATAACAATCATTGATATCACTTATGAAGTTTTATGTGAAAGTGAAACTTTTAAAAATACACTCTTCATTTTCCTAGGCTTTTCTTAAACCACCTAAGTTTCCTAACTCCTTTAGAATGAGGAGCACTCTCTTACCTAATGCATCACTGTAAAACTGGTCCCAAAGCTGAGTATCATATCGTTGGATCCAGAAGTCAAAGAAAATGGAGAACATTAAATTTTTTACCCTTTCCAGAAACGTCATTCTGTCTGATAGTGCCGCCATGGTAACAGGCACATAGGAAAGTGGAACCGGAAGTTTCCCACAATATTTTTCCAGCGTGTAACCCATGGAATACCTTAGTGTATACACAAAAGGGACTTCCAGCAACTCAGCAATCAGCTCTCCACAGGGTAACACCGGGTCTATGACCATTACATTGTAGTTGGTTTCCTGGAGTTTCTTCATCATTGACTGGTTGTAGACTACACTCTCACACTGGAGTCTTAAATGTCCAGTTATTTGAAGAAGGAATTGTTGCAGTTTCATTGCTGACTGCCAGAGTGACAATGTTGGCATAACATTAGCAGCTATATCTAAAAAGTCATCTAGCGTTTTCTCAGCAGTCTCTCTGTTTTGTGGCACAGGGATCACCTCAAAGTTCATTGAAGAAGGCTTGCTGTAGTCGATGATGAAACTCTGTGGAGACACCAACACGGTCACCTCGTGGCCCCTTTCTGTGAGTTCCTCCAGTATGATCTTTAGGTTGAGCCAGTGGCTCATGTCACAGGGCCACACCAGGACCTTCCCACAGAGTCCACAGCCAGCGTAGCAGAGCTGCAGCAGCACAATTGCTGAAATCCACTTCTTAGGGACCATGACAGCGGTTCCCTCAGACACTGCTCTGCAGAGGTTAAATGTTTGCAGAGCACAGAGCTGAAGACGCAATTTAGATACAGATCAAGTTAAAAATTAATTTCTAGAGTTAGGAAATGATACTGCGTAGAGAACTTTGTCAATAGCGTGCACTGGGCACAGTACTATAGGATATTTGTTAGGAGAATGCATGAAATATTTACATATTCTGGAGGAAACGGCTGCAGCATTTTAGGAGTTCATTTTAAATATATTAAAATAAAAATGATACTTTTTAATGGACAATTTCTAATTACAATAGAACCCATTTAAGAAAGCCTAGTAAATAATATGGTATATCTTATGGAACATGATGATTGATAATTTGGGAAAACAAAAATGTAGGTCTTGACATAAAGTTGGTTGTATGATAGTATATGGACAAGATGCACACATCACATAACATCACAATAACAATAGGAAGAGTATACTAAATATTATACTAAGGTACAATATTTCCAGGCTCCAGAAGATGCTATCACTCCAATGTGGAAAAAAAATCTCACAAAGCTTCAGGATATGGGTGCCTTTCATTGAGCCCAGTAGCGAACATGACAGAAGATGGGTTCTGAAGGTGAATGGAAGACAAGGAGAAAAAGAATGATGATGTGGAAATGATGGCCATTTAAGTATGCAGTTATCAGTTCAGTATGCATAGAGTCAAGGCTAACACAGAACAGTATAGACAAAGAAAATACTAGTTAAAACAGAGCACTTTGGAGAGTCTTGAGTGCC
Source organism: Lynx canadensis (assembly GCF_007474595.2). Classification (NCBI taxonomy): domain Eukaryota; kingdom Metazoa; phylum Chordata; class Mammalia; order Carnivora; family Felidae; genus Lynx; species Lynx canadensis. Next base: position 149,862,359 of record NC_044306.2, on the reverse strand, counting down.
ATACTCTGGGTTCAATTTTAATTTCCACAAAAGAGGTCTACTCAGATTTTCAAATCATGTCCAGAAAATGATCATATGTGTCCTATAATAAAACTCTTCCAGAATCTAAATAGGATTTGAGTGGTAGGGAAAAAACAATCTGTAAGAGGCTAAAAGTAAATATTAGGAAAACAAGATTTGATGAGTGTCAGGGAAAATATAATATTGGTTTGTGAATGGAAATCACAGAATGAGTCTTAAAAAACAAAGAAGTGCTCAGTTTGTAGTTTGACCAACCGGAGTAATGGATATGACTAGCAAAACCACAAAATGTTAGATAAGTAGTAGCTATGGAAAAGTTTTTGACCTTCAGTGTGTGAGTTAATAATTGGACATGTCTGTGGAAATATTAATTGGGCTGTGAACACTACAATCTCAAGGGAGGGGTAAAATTTAGAAGTGTAGATGTTGTGTGCAATCATCCATCTATACTTTAACCCAATTTCAGTTCCTCTACAAATCCTTTAATATTTCATACCTCCAAAAAACAAGTTTTTAGCGCATAGTGTATGCCAGATTCTATATTATGCACAGGGCATAAACAAGAAAGACCACTTCAGGTTCAAAATGAGTTCACAGATTACTGCAGAAAATGTCATTGGAACCAATACTTATTCTACAAATATAATGGAGATGGATCTTAGATGGTCAGAACGAATTGAGGAAGGCAAGCCCACGAAGGAGGTTGCTTACTGGAAGAAGAGAATAATGCAATAATGCTTTAGCAAAGTCTTTAAGAGCAGTTGGTAGCCACCAGGTTGAAAAGTATCATTTGGAAGTAAAAGAGAATACTAATGTATCTATGTTCTAAGAAGTGTAAATAGGGAGGGTTTCCGGAAGATGGCGGCGTAGGAGGACGCTGGGCTCACCGCTCGTCCTGCTGATCACTTAGATTCCACCCACACCTGCCTAAATAACCCAGAAAACCGCCAGAGGATTAGCAGAACGGAGTCTCCGGAGCCAAGCGCAGATGAGAGGCCCACGGAAGAGGGTAGGAAGGACGGCGAGCCGGTGCGCGCTCCACAGACTGGCGGGAGGGAGCCGCAGCGGAGGGGCGGCTCGCCGGCCAAGCAGAGCCCCCGAGTCTGGCTGGCAAAAGCGGAGGCGCCTGAAGGACTGTGTTCCGACAGCAAGCGCGACTTAGCGTCTGGGAGGTCATAAGTTAACAGCTCTGCTCGGAAAGCGGGAAGGCTGGAGGACAAAGGGAGGGAGAGCTGCTGAGCCCCCGGACGACAGAGCTCAGTTTGGTGGGGAACAAAGGCGCTCACCAGCGCCATCTCCCCCGCCCATCCCCCAGCCAAAATCCCAAAGAGAACCAGTTCGTGCCAGGGAACTTGCTCGCTCCGAGCAAACACCCAACTCTGCGCTTCTGCAGAGCCAAACCTCCTGCAGCGGATCTGACTCCCTCCTGCTGCCACAGGGCCCCTCCTGAAGTGGATCACCTAAGGAGAAGCGAGCTAAGCCTGCCCCTCCTGCCCCTGTGCACCTTGCCGACCCACCCCAGCTAATACGCCAGATCCCCAGCATCACAAGCCTGGCAGTGTGCAAGTAGCCCAGATGGGCCACGCCACCCCACAGTGAATCCCGCCCCTAGGAGAGGGGAAGAGAAGGCACACACCAGTCTCACTGTGGCCCCAGCGGTAGGCTGGGAGCAGACATCAGGTCTGACTGCGGCTCCGCCCACCAACTCCAGTTATACACCACAGCACAGGGGAAGTGCCCTGCAGGTCCTCACCATGCCAGGGACTATCCAAAATGACCAAGCGGAAGAATTCCCCTCAGAAGAATCTCCAGGAAATAACAACAGCTAATGAGCTGATCAAAAAGGATTTAAATAATATAACAGAAAGTGAATTTAGAATAATAGTCATAAAATTAATCGCTGGGCTTGAAAACAGTATACAGGACAGCAGAGAATCTCTTGCTACAGAGATCAAGGGACTAAGGAGCAGTCACGAGGAGCTGAAAAACGCTTTAAACGAAATGCATAACAAAATGGAAACCACCATGGCTCGGATTGAAGAGGCAGAGGAGAGAATAGGTGAACTAGAAGATAAAGTTATGGAAAAAGAGGAAGCTGAGAAAAAGAGAGATAAAAAAATCCAGGAGTATGAGGGGAAAATTAGAGAACTAAGTGATACACTAAAAAGAAATAATATACGCATAATTGGTATCCCAGAGGAGGAAGAGAGAGGGAAAGGTGCTGAAGGGGTACTTGAAGAAATAATAGCTGAGAACTTCCCGGAACTGGGGAAGGAAAAAGGCATTGAAATCCAAGAGGCACGGAGAACTCCCTTCAGACGTAACTTGAATCGATCTTCTGCACGACATATCATAGTGAAACTGGCAAAATACAAGGATAAAGAGAAAATTCTGAAAGCAGCAAGGGGTAAACGTGCCCTCACATATAAAGGGAGACCTATAAGACTTGTGACGGATCTCTCTTTTGAAACTTGGCAGGCCAGAAAGAATTGGCACGAGATTTTCAGTGTGCTAGACAGAAAAAATATGCAGCCGAGAATCCTTTATCCAGCAAGTCTGTCATTTAGAATAGAAGGAGAGATAAAGGTCTTCCCAAACAAACAAAAACTGAAGGAATTTGTCACCACTAAACCAGCCCTACAAGAGATCCTAAGGGGGACCCTGTGAGACAAAGTACCAGAGACATCACTACAAGCATAAAACATACAGACATCACAATGACTCTAAACCCGTATCTTTCTATAATAACACTGAATGTAAATGGATTAAATGCGCCAACCAAAAGACATAGGGTATCAGAATGGATCAAAAAACAAGACCCATCTATTTGCTGTCTACAAGAGACTCATTTTAGACCTGAGGACACCTTTAGATTGAGAGTGAGGGGATGGAGAACTATTTATCATGCTACTGGAAGCCAAAAGAAAGCTGGAGTAGCCATACTTATATCAGACAAACTAGACTTTAAATTAAAGGCTGTAACAAGAGATGAAGAAGGACATTATATAATAGTTACAGGGTCTATCCATCAGGAAGAGCTAACAATTATAAATGTCTATGCGCCGAATACCAGAGCCCCCAAATATATAAAACAATTACTCATAAACAGAAGCAACCTTATTGATAAGAATGTGGTAATTGCAGGGGACTTTAACACCCCACTTACAGAAATGGATAGATCATCTAGACACACGGTCAATAAAGAAACAAGGGCCCTGAATGAGACATTGGATCAGATGGACTTGACAGATATATTTAGAACTCTGCATCCCAAAGCAACAGAATATACTTTCTTCTCGAGTGCACATGGAACATTCTCCAAGATAGATCATATACTGGGTCACAAAACAGCCCTTCATAAGTTTACAAGAATTGAAATTATACCATGCATACTTTCAGACCACAATGCTATGAAGCTTGAAATCAACCACAGGAAAAAGTCTGGAAAACCTCCAAAAGCATGGAGGTTAAAGAACACCCTACTAACGAATGAGTGGGTCAACCAGGCAATTAGAGAAGAAATCAAAAAATATATGGAAACAAACGAAAATGAAAATACAACAATCCAAACGCTTTGGGATGCAGTGAAGGCAGTCCTGAGAGGAAAGTACATTGCAATCCAGGCCTATCTCAAGAAACAAGAAAAATCCCAAATACAAAATCTAACAGCACACCTAAAGGAAATAGAAGCAGAACAGCAAAGGCAGCCTAAACCCAGCAGAAGAAGAGAAATAATAAAGATCAGAGCAGAAATAAACAATATAGAATCTAAAAAAACTGTAGAGCAGATCAACGAAACCAAGAGTTGGTTTTTTGAAAAAATAAACAAAATTGACAAACCTCTAGCCAGGCTGCTCAAAGAGAAAAGGGAGATGACCCAAATAGATAAAGTCATGAATGAAAATGGAATTATGACAACCAATCCCTCAGAGATACAAACAATTATCAGGGAATACTATGAAAAATTATATGCCAACGAATTGGACAACCTGGAAGAAATGGACAAATTCCTGAACACCCACACTCTTCCAAAACTCAATCAGGAGGAAATAGAAAGCTTGAACAGACCCATAACCAGCGAAGAAATTGAATCGGTTATCAACAATCTCCCAACAAATAAGAGTCCAGGACCAGATGGCTTCCCAGGGGAGTTCTACCAGACGTTTAAAGCAGAGATAATACCTATCCTTCTCAAGCTATTCCAAGAAATAGAAAGGGAAGGAAAACTTCCAGACTCATTCTATGAAGCCAGTATTACTTTGATTCCTAAACCAGACAGAGACCCAGTAAGAAAAGAGAACTACAGGCCAATATCCCTGATGAATATGGATGCAAAAATTCTCAATAAGATACTAGCAAATCGAATTCAACAGCATATAAAAAGAATTATTCACCATGATCAAGTGGGATTCATTCCTGGGATGCAGGGCTGGTTCAACATTCGCAAATCAACCAACGTGATACATTACATTAACAAAAGAAAAGAGAAGAACCATATGATCCTGTCAATCGATGCAGAAAAGGCCTTTGACAAAATCCAGCACCCTTTCTTAATAAAACCCTTGAGAAAGTCGGGATAGAAGGAACATACTTAAAGATCATAAAAGCCATTTATGAAAAGCCCACAGCTAACATCATCCTCAACGGGGAAAAACTGAGAACTTTTTCCCTGAGATCAGGAACACGACAGGGATGCCCACTCTCACCGCTGTTGTTTAACATAGTGCTGGAAGTTCTAGCATCAGCAATCAGACAACAAAAGGAAATCAAAGGCATCCAAATTGGCAAAGATGAAGTCAAGCTTTCGCTTTTTGCAGATGACATGATATTATACATGGAAAATCCGATAGACTCCACCAAAAGTCTGCTAGAACTGATACATGAATTCAGCAAAGTTGCAGGATACAAAATCAATGTACAGAAATCAGTTGCATTCTTATACACTAACAACGAAGCCACAGAAAGACAAATAAAGAAACTGATCCCATTCACAATTGCACCAAGAAGCATAAAATACCTAGGAATAAATCTAACCAAAGATGTAAAGGATCTGTATGCTGAAAACTATAGAAAGCTTATGAAGGTAATTGAAGAAGATTTAAAGAAATGGAAAGACATTCCCTGCTCATGGATTGGAAAAATAAATATTGTCAAAATGTCAATACTACCCAAAGCTATCTACACATTCAATGCAATCCCAATCAAAATTGCACCAGCATTCTTCTCGAAACTAGAACAAGCAATCCTAAAATTCATATGGAACCACAAAAGGCCCCGAATAGCCAAAGGAATTTTGAAGAAGAAGACCAAAGCAGGAGGCATCACAATCCCAGACTTTAGCCTCTACTACAAAGCTGTCATCATCAAGACAGCATGGTATTGGCACAAAAACAGACACACAGACCAATGGAATAGAATAGAAACCCCAGAACTGGACCCACAAACGTATGGCCAACTCATCTTTGACAAAGCAGGAAAGAACATCCAATGGAAAAAAGACAGTCCCTTTAACAAATGGTGCTGGGAGAACTGGACAGCAACATGCAGAAGGTTGAAACTAGACCACTTTCTCACACCATTCACAAAAATAAACTCAAAATGGATAAAGGACCTGAGTGTGAGACAGGAAACCATCAAAACCTTAGAGGAGAAAGCAGGAAAAGACCTCTCTGACCTCAGCCGTAGCAATCTCTTACTCGACACATCCCCAAAGGCAAGGGAATTAAAAGCAAAAGTGAACTACTGGGACCTTATGAAGTTAAAAAGCTTCTGCACAGCAAAGGAAACAACCAACAAAACTAAAAGGCAACCAACGGAATGGGAAAAGATATTTGCAAATGACATATCGGACAAAGGGCTAGTATCCAAAATCTATAAAGAGCTCACCAAACTCCACACCCGAGAAACAAATAACCCAGTGAAGAAATGGGCAGAAACCATGAATAGACACTTCTCTAAAGAAGACATCCGGATGGCCAACAGGCACATGAAAAGATGTTCAGCGTCGCTCCTTATCAGGGAAATACAAATCAAAACCACACTCAGGTATCACCTCACGCCAGTCAGAGTGGCCAAAATGAACAAATCAGGAGACTATAGATGCTGGAGAGGATATGGAGAAACGGGAACCCTCTTGCACTGTTGGTGGGAATGCAAATTGGTGCAGCCGCTCTGGAAAGCAGTGTGGAGGTTCCTCAGAAAATTAAAAATAGACCTACCCTATGACCCAGCAATAGCACTGCTAGGAATTTATCCAAGGGATACAGGAGTACTGATGCATAGGGGCACTTGTACCCCAATGTTCATAGCAGCACTGTCAACAATAGCCAAATTATGGAAAGAGCCTAAATGTCCATCAACTGATGAATGGATAAAGAAATTGTGGTTTATATACACAATGGAATACTACGTGGCAATGAGAAAAAATGAAATAGGGCCTTTTGTAGCAACGTGGATGGAACTGGAGAGTGTGATGCTAAGTGAAATAAGCCATACAGAGAAAGACAGATACCATATGGTTTCACTCTTATGTGGATCCTGAGAAACTTAACAGGAACCCATGGGGGAGGGGAAGGAACAAAAAAAAAAGAGGTTAGAGTGAGAGAGAGCCAAAGCATAAGAGACTGTTAAAAACTGAGAACAAACTGAGGGTTGATGGGGGGTGGGAGGGAGGGGAGGGTGGGTGATGGGTATTGAAGAGGGCTCCTTTTGGGATGAGCACTGGGTGTTGTATGGAAACCAATTTGACAATAAATTTCATATATAAAATAAAAAAAAATAAAGTTATCGTAAAGATAAAAAAAAAGTGTAAATAGTTATATCAATGTTATATTCAGTGACAAAATTATATTCAATTAGATAAATTGTCAGGGACATACTGAAATTTCAAGTCCCTTGAGAATTTTTCTGTTGCACTAAAAAGAAGACCCAAAGTAGAATTGTTTAAAAGATGCAAAGATAAATCTAGCATCAAATCTCCAGCCAATCCTGCATAATTAGAATTTGTTTATAAGGAAAGGAGGCTTCATGACTGAGATCCATAAATATTAACAGAGACCATAAATATTGACAGAAACAGAGACCATAAATACTAACACAGTGATTTGAAATATTATTTGAAATGAAGTATATAATTATTTTTTTCAGTGTTTAAGATTATGAAAGCAAAGCCTAAAAGCATAAGGAGCAAGAGATTAAAAAGAATAATTGCCTGGACACCTGGGTGATTCAATCGCTTAAGCATCAGACTCTTGATCTGGGCTCTGGTTGTGATCTCATTGTTTGTGAGTTTGAGACCTCCATCCGGCTCTTTGCTGATGGCACTGAGACTGCTTGGGGTTCTGTCTCTCCCTCTCTCTACCCCTCCCCCATTTGTGCTCTCTCTCTAAAATACTCTCTGTCAAAATAAATAAATTAAAAAAAACAAAACAAAAAGAATAATTGTGAAAAATTACTAAAGAACCAAAAATAATTTCTAGAAATTACAAATTCAACAAATGAAATTTAAAACTCAATAGATATAGTAAAGAGTAAATTAGATACCCCTGTAGAAATAAAACATAACCCAGAAGAGAAATCTTAAAGATAGTCTTTAGAATTAAGTTCTGAATAAAAACACATGGAATACGAAATAGGATAGAATGGTTAAGAGACATGGAGATTAAACTAAGATATCTGCATCCAAACGTTGGTTTGACCTACTTGGTGTCTCCTCTCTCAACTCCTTTTCTACTCTTTAAAGCTGGCTCTTCTTCATGCAACCAGACTGCAAAACCAAGCCCTAAATTTTAGTTCTCTCAAACATATCTTCCAGTGTCTTTTAATTTTTTAATAATTTTAGACAAAAAAGTTACAAGTGAAGTATTGAGACTTCTTTATACCCTGCAGTAATTATTACTCTATCACTATTGTGTTGGCCTAATGGTGAATTACCATTTTCATGATTCCTTATGTAGTTACTAACTGGAATTTTACTGTAAAGGATTGCAAAAATATGTGCAAACATATGGTTAGTATAATTTGCATGGTCTCACAGTATCTCCCTACAAGATATGTATTAATTACATAGGGAGAATCCTGGCAGAAACTATCCTATATAAATTATAAAAATTATCATCAATAGTGATAATCGATTTATATGATGTACCTCCAGATATGCCACACTGTGAAGGACACAGATTGCTTCTGTAGTATTCTTACCGAAAATGTAGAATCCCACTCTAATCGTGAGAATATATCAGAAAACCCAAATTGAAGGATATTATATATATATATATATATATGTATATACATATATATGTGTGTGTGTGTATATATATATATATATATATGTAAGTGATGAATCATTGAAACCAAGATTACACTGAATGTTAACTAACATGAATTTAAATATATAAATATATAAATATATATATATATATAAAAATATAAATTATATTTATATATGTATAATGCCTCATACTCTTCATAAACAAGAGGCAAAGAAAGACTGTGTGAACTATCACAAGTTGGAAAAAAGTAAGGACCCTGGACAAATAAATGCAAGAGGGGAACCTGCATTATTTACTGGAAAGAAAAAAATTAGAAAGATAATTGACATTTAATAAGAATCCTAGTTTTGATCATTTTATTATGCTTATGTAAAATGTTATTATTAACAACATAATTAAAAATTTTTCACTCTTTCTATTTTTAATTTTTTTAATGTTTCTTTTTGAAGGAGAGAGAGATAGTGTGTGAAGAAGGGAGAGGTAGAGAGAGAGGGAGACACAGAATCTGAAACAGGCTCCAGGCTCTGAGCTGTCAGCACCAAGCCTGTGCGGGACTCCAACGCATGAACCATGAGATCATGACCCTGAGCTGAAGTCGGACTCTTAACCCACTGAGCCACCCAGGCGCCCCATCATTCTTTCTATTTTTAATTGGCATTTAAGAAATAGCCTGTTTATTAATTCATTTATGCATATCAGTATAATGCATATAAATTTATTTTATTTTATATATTTTATCTAGCTATTATCATTATTTAAAATTTTTTTCAATTTATTTTTTGAGAGAGAGCAAGCCAGGGAAGGGCAGAGAGAGAGGGAGAGAGAAAAATCCCAAGCAGTTCTGTGCTGTCAGGGTAGAGCCCGACGCAGGGCTCCAACTCAGGAACTGTGAGTCAGAACCACGAGTCAGATGCTTACCAACTGAAGACCCCCCCAGGGGCCTCTCAGCTATTGTCATTATTTATTTTTATTATTCAGTTTGTCCCAGATTTTGGAAACTTTTCCATATATTTTTTCCTATTTCCTTTTGATATGACCCCATTCTTTTAAAGCAATTTTCACTTTCTATTACTATAAGATATTTCAGGCTTAGTTACTATTTTCACTTCCTCAACCTTAAAATCAACCATGTCTCCAAGGAACACTGTTTCATTTTAGTAGAGAATGGCCTTTAAAAATCAAGATGAGAATGCTAAATGTGTTCATTGCTACTGACATGTTAGTTTTAATCAGAAAGTAAACAAGCAAATATAATTGCACATCCTAATACTGTTATAAATCCCTATCTATAGTTTCTATATCTAGCCTTCTCTGTTTATTCCCAAGTCCTTTCAACAGTGAGAAACCTGTCTCCAATACCACTTTATGCTTACTTATTTGATCAGTTTTAGTAGACACATAAAATAGTTTCAGAATTGCTAGTCTATAGACCTGTAAAAATTTTTTTTGCAACCAGAGTAAAATATTTGCCATATAGATTCATTTGTTAAAAGAACAGAGACAGCAGTCAAATTCCTTTGCATGGAGAGAATACTACACCCATATGATTTTACAGGTATACACTAGCAAAATTACAGGTAATAAATCTTTATTCCAAAGGTTGGTGGGAGGGAAGAGGAAGAAATATTCATTTCATTCATCCCCCCCCACCAAAAAAACAGTACAGTCTTATAGGAAAATATTGAAATAGAAACATATTCAGAATCTATAATCACTCATGAATACAAAGGTATTTCTATTTCTATCAACACATGAGCAAAATGTACTACTAGGTATTTATCCAAAGGATACAAAAATGCTGATTTGAAGGGGCACATGCACCCCAATAGCAACTCTATCAACAATAGCCAAATTATGGAAAAACTTCAAATGCCCATCGACTGATGAATGGATAAGAAAGATGTGGGATGGATACACACACACACACACACACACACACACACACACACTGGAATATTACTCGGCAATCAAAAAGAATGAAATCTTGCCATTTGCAACAACATGAATTGAACTGGAGTATTATGCTAAGCAAAATAAATCAGTCAGAAAAAGACAGACATCATATGATTTCACTGATATGTGGAATTTAAGAAACAAAACAGGTGGACATAGGGGAAGGGAAGGAAAAATAAGATAAAAACAGAGAGGGAGGCAAACCATAAAAGACTTAAATACAGAGAACAAATTGATGGTTGCTGGAGTGGAGAAGGATGGGGATGGGCTAAATGGGTGATGGGCATTAGGGAGTGCACTTGGGATGAACACTGGGTATTATATGTAAGTGATGAATCATTGAAACCAAGATTACACTGAATGTTAACTAACATGAATTTAAATATATAAATTAAAAAATAAAAGTAATCAAATGAAATAAAATATGAGACTGCCCTATAATACCAACTTCTATTTAATATTAAATGGAAAATCTCACTAATCACAAGAAAATATATTAAGTACCTAAGAATTAAAAAGAATGTGACTACCATATTGAAATTCAAAGAAACGTACAGCCACTGCCAAGTTATAGCTTTGCACAGAGTCAAGATTTAAATTTATATATGTAAATTATTATAAATTATAAAATATATAGATATGTTAATTGTGTAATGCTATAAATTTATAATTATATATTTAATATATATAATTTTACATATATTAGAAGATGTCATACATATGTATTATTTTTTAAGTTGCACATATGCATGTTTAACTAGATATGATATTACATAGGGTATTCTATATATAATATTATATAAGATATAATATTTATGTAGATAGATATGTTCAACTTTAAAAAACAATATGAACATCACTATAAACATAGATACACACACGTATATAATATTGATGATTTTGGAATCAGAAAGTCATTAGAATAAGAAGTAAACCATAATGGATAATTTATTAAAACAATGCAGTTCATGACTGCAATGTCAATTTCTTTGTAAAATGTTTTCTCTAAACCCCTTAACCTTGAATATGTACTTATAGCAAGTATTCCAAAAACAGCATGGAAACTATTTTAATTTATTTCCCATACTTAAATGTGACTTTGAGTAGATATTGAAGATTATCTTCTTTATCCATTCATCAGAGAAGGACAGATATCATGTATTTTCACTCATATGTGGATCTTGAAAAACTTAACTGAAGACCATGGGGGAAGGAAAGGAGAAAAAAAATAGTTACAAACAGAGAGGAGGGAGGCAAACCACAAGAAACTCTTAAATACAGAGAACAAACTGGGGGTGGACAGGGGTGGCGAAGAGGGGAAAATGGGTGATGGGCATTGAGGAGGGCACTTGTTGGGACAAGCACTGGGTGTTGTACGTAAGCCAATTTGACAATAAATTATATTCATAAAAAGATATTGAGGATCATATAAAAGGAAATTATCTCTAAATCCAACCTAATAAGTTGGAACTTTAATGAGACTTTATCCTAGTAGAGTCTTACCTTTCTCTTTGTTTTAAAGAAGATTTACCAATAGTAACAGCTCAATCTACTCATATACATTCTCCTGTATTTTTTCTCTTATATTTCTGAGACAGCTGGAGTAGGACCATATACATCAAGACCCTTACAAAGTTTCCTTCTCCCCAAATGTTCTCTGGGTGGTCTTTACTCCCCATGGTTCTCCTCTTCCACCTCCTTCTGGTTATAGTCTTATGCTGACTATGCCAAAGCTATCTTTTTCATTTCCCCAGGACCATAAGCTATCATTTTTTCACACCCTTACTATATCATCTCCTACTTTTTATAAGCTTCATTACAGTTAAGCAGATTTTATATTTACAATTTCAATTCTGAATTCCTACAAGTCACTCCAAATATGGATCTCCCTCACTCCAAGTAGAAAAATATTATAAACAAGGAATTACAAAATAAGCATCTAGATAAACACCAAGAGAAATGCAAATAAAATGATATAAATATTCAATAATTAAACCAATTACAAGCAATGATTATAGCTGAGTTGTCAAGGACATATTAAAATTATACACCTCAAATATTTTATTTTGTTAGTGGCATGGAATTACTTAGTGAGGACAAAACCATGAATGCAATCCTATAATCCCCTGGAGAAATCACTGGGGAAGAGCTACTACAGTACGTGTGCATGCTGTTTACACACACACACACACACACACACACACACACATTTACATTATACTTCAGTTACACATACATATGTGCAAAATTACTACATGGTGGTGTTTACTAAAGAATCTGTGACTATGTGTCAGAGCTAACAATGTTACCTAAACACTATTAATAATTGGTATCTGCTTTCTGTATTGGATCCCTCACTCCCCAGTTATAGACAAACATTAATATAACTTTCTTTACTGTTCCCTTGTGAAAGAATATAGTGTTATTTTCCTATTCTGTAAAAGAAAATGAGTGTTACATGACCAATACCAAATGATTTTTTTTTTTTTGGCGGGGGTGCTTTTCCACTGGTTTATTTTCCTAAAAGCAGGGAAATAAGGCTTGTGTTAATCCTAGAACCATGGGGATTCATATAAGGTGTTTAATGAAATTAGTTGGGTGGACTTTGGGGATAAAGAGAACTCTGTTTATATACTGTACAAAATGATGTTTATGATTGAGAGTTACTAAATCTCAGCCTTTATTTCATTATCCATAAAAATGGAGTTAATGATATTTTGTTAGTATGTTGTGAAAATTGTAATACTAACAGAAATATTTAGGAAGATGCTTCAGCAGAGGGTTAAATCACTATATATTTTAATACTAAACTGAAGATAATGCCAAAAGAAAGTATGCGATCCACAGATTAACCACCTAGACATCAATATTGAGAAATAGGTCAGAGACACTTCTACATTCCAAAATACGACAGAATTCATAATATTATTTTGAACAAAAGTATTATTAACATAACCATAAAATCAACAAAAATTGACAGACAAGAAAAATATAATGCTTAGTATGAGAAATAAATGAAAGTTAAATGTTGATTTTTATTTAGTGGGCTTAGTTTAGAAAGATGTGGAGTAAATACATAGAAGGATACACAGTGTAGAGTTTAAATTTTTTTTTTTAACGTTTATTTATTTTTGAGACAGAGAGAGACAGAGCATGAGCAGGGGAGGGTCAGAGAGAGAGGGAGACACAGAATCTGAAATGGGCTCCAGGCTCTGAGCTGTCAGCACAGAGCCCGATGCGGGGCTCGAACTCACGGGCCGTGAGATCATGACCTGAGCCGAAGTCGGCCGCTTAACCGACTGAGCCACCCAGGCGCCCCACACAGTGTAGAGTTTAAAAGGTGCAGTAAATATAACCTGAGTTTAAATTTTTTTTAATTTTAAGTTTTTATTAAATTCTAGTTAGTTAACATGCAGAGTAATATCAGTTTCAGGTGTACAATTCAGTGGCTCAACACTTCCATATAACAGCCAGTGCTTACCACAACAAGTGCACTCCTTAATCCCCATTACCTATTTCACCCATTCCCCAACTCACCTCTCCTCTGGTAACCACCAGTTGGTTCTCTATAGTTAAGGGTCTGTTTCTTGGTTTGTCCCCTCTTTTTTCTCCCCTTTGTCATTTGTTTTATTTCTTAAATTCCACATGTGAGTGAAATCATATGATATTTGTGCTTGACTGACCTATTTCGCTTAGCATTATGCTTGTTAGCTTCATCCATGTCATTACAAATGGCAAGATTTCATTCTTTTTTATGGATGAGTCATATTCCATTGTATATGTATATGGCTGAGTATATATATTCCATTATTTGGCTACTATAGATAATGCTGCTATAAACATCAGGGCGCATAATATCCCTTTGAATTTGTATTTTGTATTCTTTGGGTAAATACCTAGAGTGATTCCTGTTCCTGCCCATCTTCACCAGCATGTGGCTGTAGTTTGTGTTCCAGATTTTGGCCATTCTACGAGGTGTGTAGTAGTATCTAATTATCATTTTAATTTGAATTTCTCTAATGACAAATGATGTGGAGCATCTTTTCCTATGCTTATTTGCCATCTGTATGTCTTTGGTAAGGTGTCTGTTAATGTCTTTGAACCATATTTTCATTGGGTTATATGTTTTCTTAATGTTGAGTTTTAAGAATTCTTTTTATACTTATAATTGTTCTTTATCAGGCATATCCTTTGCAAATATTTTCTCCCAGTCTATAGCTTGCATTCTCATTCTCTTGACATTGTCTTCCACAGAGCAGAAGTTTTTAATGAAGCCCAGCTTAAAAACTATTTCTTTCATGGATCGTTTCCAAGAGGGAGGACATAGCATAATATTACAAAGTTAAAAAGAATTAAGTTTGTTAGTTTAGTGAGGCACACGTACTAAAGTGTAGTAAAAATTTTCCCATAACTGGAGGAAATTCCTTCCTAATCTCTAAGTGGCATTATTCTATTATAGCATCATTAAATTAACATGTGGATTAAAATATTTTTTCCAACTTCCGTTTGAAATGTTACCTTCATGAAATATAAAGCATGGTCAGGTATTGAGCTTCTATTACCTTTGAGGGCTAGAAGAGTGTGATACATCAGAGATCCAGTATTTCCTTGGATTCCCATTGTCAAAAGTTAATAAAAAGTGTGATTGTCTTTGTGTTTGTATTTTTGATAGTATCTACATGGTCTGACATGTCAAGTTTAGTGCACATTTACATTATTAGGGAAATATATAAGCAGTAAAAGGCCTATAACATGCAGAACAGTTGACCTGATCCAAAAATACTAAATTCTAAAAGTAATTACTATTTTTTATTTGTGTTTTTATATATATTAAAATGTTTATTTATTTTGAGAGAGAGTGCACAAGTGCGGGGTGGGGGAGGGAGAGAGAGAGGGAGAGAGAGAATCTCAAGCAGGCTCCACACTCAGCGTGGAGTCTGACATAAGGCTCAGTCTCATGAACCATGAGATCATGACCTGAGCTGAAATCAAGAGTTGGATGCTTAACCAACTAAGCCACCCAAGTGTCCCTAAAAGTAATTACTAATTTTTAAATAAAGGAAATTAAGAATACTGCATGAAATAATCAATTGTTACTTTTCATTTTCTTTTTTTCTTTTTTATATAGGTATCTAGTGCATAAAAGACTTTTTATTGAAGTTTCAAGTATCCTGTAGCAGTGTTCTAGATTAGTAAGTTGTTGAACTAGTTCTTTATTGTAGTATTGTTAGAGTGCATATTATTTTTTCTGGAACATGATCCTTCCTAGAAGGTAAACTTTTTAGTAGTATCTTGGAAGACATTGGGAAAGAGAGTTATTGTATCCATTTAACTTTTCAGAAATATTTAAAAAGTGACAATTTTCTTGAAGGTAAAAAATGATGTATTTTAAAAATGTATGTATGTAAGTGGAGATGGGAGTTCTGTGGCTATAAAAAATGATCTACAGATGAGGGCATTTATTTATTGCCCAAGATTTCTCTTGAGGAACAGATTTCTCCAAGAGAGAAGCTTCTGCTTTACTAAACACATAATTTGTATAAGCTTATAGTTTGTTATATAAAGAAATCTCTGGGTATAATATCCATAGGCCCAGATATTAGTCTGTAGCATGTGTTGGAGCAAAGACTATTTTTCAGCATAATAAGACTTATGTCCATGAACTTTGGGCATCTGAATGGATCAATGCTGGTGTCATAAATGGATATGCTAGAGATTATCTGTACCTGGCTATTGCAGGTTAATGAAACTTAATTGTTAACTTCCATGTGTTTTGCCAAGTTGCTTGTTATATAACAAATAGCTTGAAACTAGTCAAGGTGGAAGGTTTTACACCACAAATATTGGTAAATGCTATGCAAAAGTGTTTTTTTTTTCTTTTTTCACCACAGAAAGCCAATTGGTAAACATTTATAGCACATCATCAGATACTGAAGTGCAAAAAAAGAGAGTGCATATGTAGAGAGAGCAAAGTAGAGTTCCAGGATTTAAAAAATGGAGTACCTAAAAGCTAGAAGTATTTTTATTAGTTTTCCATTATTGAATGATTTAAAGTCTTAAAACAACTTTCTATTTAACTTTGACTCTGCTCCCAATTCTGCTTTAGACTAGAGAGCTTTTCTAGACTGGCTTTGTTCATGTTCATGTGAATCAGACTCATCAGAGGGTGAGCTTATCCTAGAGGTCATCACATGCATGTTTTGCAGTTGTCTCTGTCATATCTTTGTGGGTCAATCTCCCGAGTTGTGTGTCCCTCACCATTCAGCATGCTAGAAGGTTAAATCACAGAACAAAGAGTTCACAGCAATATGGATGGACCTTAAGGGTATCATGCTAAGTGAAACAAATTAGACAGTGAAAGACAAATACTGTATGATCTTACTTGTATGTAGAAAATAACAACAACAAACAACAAGTTTATAGATACAGAGAAAAGGTGGCTACTGAAGGCACAGAGTGGGTAAAATAAGTAAGGCGGGTCAAAAGGTACAAACTTCTACTTATAAAATAAATAATGGGGAAGTAATATGTAGCAAACTAACTACAGTTAACAATACTGTGTTGTATACTTGAAACTTGTTAAGAGAGTGAATCTTAAGGCTTAAGATTAAAGGCTTTCCCAGACAAACAAAAACTGAAGGAGTTCATGACCACTAAACCAGCCCTGCAAGAGATCCTAAGGGGGACTCTGTGAGTGGAACACTGTACAGGCTACAAAGGACCAGAGACGTCACCACAAGCATGAAACCTTCAGATGACACAACGACACTAAATCCATATCTTTCAATAATAACGTTGAATGTAAATGGGCTAAATGCTCCAATCAAAAGAGATAGGGTATCAGAATGGATTAAAAAAATCCATCTTTATGCTGTCTACAAGAGACCCATTTTAGACCTGAGGACACCTTCAGATTGAAAGTGAGGGGATGGAGAACCATCTATCATGCTACTGGAAGTCAAAAGAAAGCCAGAGTAGCCATACTTATGTCAGACAAACGAGATTTTAAACTAAAGGCTGTAACAAGAGAGGAAAAGGGGCATTATATCATAATTACAGGGTGTACCATCCGGAAGAGCTAACAATTATAAATGGTTATGCCCCCAATTTGATGACACCCAAATATATACATCAATTAATCACAAACATAAACAATCCTATTGATAAGAATATGATAATTGCAGGGGACTTTAATACTCCACTTACAACAATGGATTGATCATCTAGGCAGAAAATCAGTAAAGAAACAATGGCCTTGGGCTCAGGTCATGATCTCACAGTTCGTGAGTTTGAGCCCCACGTTGGGCTCTATGCTGACAGCATGGAGCCTGCCTGTGATTCTCTCTCTCCCTCTCTCTCTGCCCCTCTTCCACTCTCTCTCTGTCTCTCAAAATAAATAAACTTTAAAAAATTTAAAAAAAGAAACAATGTCCTTGAATGATACACTGGACTACATGGATTTTACACATATATTCAGAAGTTTTCATTCAAGAGCAGCAGAATGCACATTCTTCTCAAGTGCACATGGAACATTCTCCAATATAGATCACAAATGGGGTCACAAAACAGCCCTCAATAAATATAAAATAATTGACATCATACCGTGCATATTTTCAGATCACAATGCCATGAAACTTGAAATCAACCATATGAAAAAAACTGCAAAGCCTCCAAATGCATGGAGGTTATAGAATATCCTACTAAAAGCAGAGTGGGTCAACAAGGCAATTAAAGAAGAAATTAAAAAAGACATGGAAGCAAATGAAAATGAAATCATGGAGGTCTAAATCTTTTGGGATTCAGCAAAAGCAGTCCTAAAAGGAAAATACATTATAATCCAGTCCTATCTCAAGAAATGAGAAAAATCCCAAATACGAAACAAAACAGCACACCTAAAGGAACTAGAAGCAGAACAGCAAGGAAACCCCAAAGTAAGCAGAAGAAGAGAAATAATAAAGATTAGAGCAGAAATAAACAACATAGAATCCAAAAGAACCAGTAGAACAGATTAATGAATCTAAGTCCTGTTTTTTTTTGAAAAAAAAAATAAATAAACAAAATTGATTAACCCCTAGCCGGACTTCTCAAAAGAAAAGAAAGAGGACCCAAATAGATAAAATCACAAATGAAAGAGGACAGATCACAACCAACACCACAGAAATACAAACAATTATTAGAGGATACTATGAAGAATTATATGCCAACAAACTGGACAACCTGGAAGAAATGGACAAATTCCTAGACATCCACATGCTACCAAAACTCAAATGGGAAGAAATAGGAAATTTGAACAGACCCATAACCAGTGAAGAAATTGAATCAGTTATCAAAAATCTCCCAACAAATAAGAGTCCAGGACCAGATGGCTTCCCAGGGAAATTCTACCAGACATTTAAAGGAGAGTTAATACCTACCCTTCTCAAGCTGTTCCAAAAAATAGAAACGGAAAGAAAGTTTCCAGACTCATTCTATGAAGCCAACATTACCTTGATTTCTAGAGTAACAGAGACACCACTAAAAAGGAGAATTACAGGCCAATATCCGTGATGAATATGGATGCAAAAATTCTCAACCAGATACTAGAAAATCTAATTCAACAGTATATTAAAAGAATTATTCACTATGATCATTTGGGATTCATTCCTGGGCTGCAGGGCTGGTTCAATATTCGCAAATCAATCAATGTGATACATCATATTAATAGAAGAAAGGATAAGAACCATATGATCCTATCAATAGTTGCAGAAAAAGCATTGGATAAAATACAGCGTCCTTTCTTAATAAAAGCCCTCAAGAAAGTCAGGATAGAAGGAACATACCTTAACATCATGAAAGCCATATATGAAAAGCCCATAGCTAATATCATCCTCAATGGGGAAAAACTGAGAGCTTTCCCCCTGGCATCAGGAACACGACAGGAATGTACACCGTCACCACTGTTGTTTAACATAGTGTTGGAAGTCCTAGCCTCAGCAATTAGACAACAAAATGAAATAAAAGGCATCCAAATAGGCAAAGTAGAAGTCAAACTTTCACTTTTCACAGACGACATGATACTCTATATCGAAAACCTAAAAGGCTCCACCAAAAGGCTGCTAGAACTGATACATGAATTCAGCAAAGTTGTATGGTACAAAATCAATGTACAAAAGTCGGTTGCATTTGTAAACACCAATAATGAAGCAACAGAAAGAGAAATCAAGAAATTGATCTCATTTACAATTGCATCAAGAACCATAAAATACTTAGGAATAAACCTAACCAAGGATGTAAAAGATCTGTATGCTGAAAACTATAGAAAACTTATCAAGGAAATTGAGAAGATACAAAGAAATGGAAAAACATTCCATGCTCATGGATTGGAAGAATAAATGTTGTTAAAATGTCAATACTACCCAAAGCAATCTACACATTCAATGCAATCCCAATCAAAATTGCACCAGCATTCTTCTCAAAGCTAGAACAATCCTAAAATTTGTATGGAACCACAAAAGACCCTGATTAGCCTGAGTAATGTTGAAAAAAAAAAGTGAGAGGCATCACAATCCCAGATTTTAGTCTCTACTACAAAGCTGTAATCATCAAGACAGATTGGTATTGGCACAAAAACAGACACAAAGACCAATGGAATAGAATAGAGAACCCAGAATTGGACCCACAAATGTATGGCCAACTAATCTTTGACAATGGAGGAAAGAGTATCCAATGGAAAAAGACAGTCTCCAGCAAATGGTGCTGGGAGAAATGGACAGTAACATGCAGAAGAATGAAACTGGACCACTTTCTTACACCATACACAAAAATAAACTCAAAATGGGTGAAAGACTCAAAGGTGAGAGAGGAAACCATGAAAACCCTAGAGGAGAAAACAGGCAACAACCTCTTTGACCTCAGCTGCAGCAACTTCTTACTTGAGACGTCTCTGAAGGCAAGGGAAATAAAAGCAAAAATGAACTATTGGGACCTCATCAAGATAAAACCTTCCGCACTGTAAACAGTCAACAAAACTAAAAGGCAATCGACAGAATGGTAGAAGATATTTGCAAATGACATATTGGATAAAGGGTTATAACCAAAATGTACAAAGAACATACCAAACTCAACACCCTAAAAACAAATAATCTGGTGAATAAATGGGCAAAAGACATGAATAGACACCTTTCCAAAGGATATATCCATATGGCCAACAGACACATGAAAAGATGCTAAACATCACTCATCATCAGGGAAATACAAATGAAAACCACATTGAGATACCACCTCACACTTGTCAGAGTGACCAAAATGAACAACTCAGGAAACAACAGATATTGGTGAGGATGCAGAGAAATGGGAACTCTCTTGCACTGTTGGTGGGAATGCAAACTGGTGGAATCGCTCTGGAAAACTGTGTGGAGGTTCCTCAAAAAATTAAAAATAGAACTACCCTATGACCCAGCAATAGCACTACTAGGAATTTATCCAAAGGATACAGGAGTGCTGATTCAGAGGGGCATATGTACCCACTGTTTATAGCAGCGCTTTCAACAATAGCCGAATTATGGTAAGAGCCCAAATGTCCATCAACTGATGACTGGATAAGGAAGATGTGGTTTATATATACGATGGAATACTACTTGGCGATTGGAAAGAATGAAATTCTGCCATTTGCAGCAACATGGATAGAGCTGGAGGGTATTATGCTAACTGAAATAAGTCAGTCAGAGAAAGACAGATATCATATGTTTTCACTCATATGTGGAACTTGAGAAACTTGGGGAACTTGAGAAGACCATGGGGGATGGAAGGAGAAAAAATACTTTCAAACAGAGAAGGAGGCAAACCATAAGAGACTCTTAAATACAGAGAACAAACTGAAGGTTGATATGGGGACAAGGGAGAGGGGAAAGTGGGTGACGGGCATTGAGGAGGGCACTTGTGATGAGCACTGGCTGTTGTATGAAAGTGATGAATCACAGGAATCTACCCCTGAAGCCAAGAGCACACTGTATACACTGTATGTTAGCTAACTTGACAATAAATTATTATTAAATTTTTTTTAATGTTTATTTATTTCTGAGACAGAGAGACACAGAGCATGATTGGGGGAAGGGCAGAGAGAAAGGGAGACGCAGAATCCGAAGCAGGCTCCAGGCTATGAGCTGTCAGCACAGAGCCCGTTGCGGGGCTCAAACTCACAGACGGTGATATCATGACCTGAGCTGAAGTCAGATGCTCAACCGACTGAGCCACCCAGGTGCCCTGACATTAAATTATATTAAAAAAAAAGACACACCAAAAAGCCAAAAAAGAAAAAAAAAGAGAGTGACTCTTAAAAGTTTTCATTAAACAAAAAAATTTTGTAACTATGTATAGTGACAGATGTTAACTAGACTTATTGTGATTATTTTTGCAATATATACAAATTTGGTTCATTATGTTTTATACCTGAAACTAATATAGTGTATGTTACTTACACCTGAATTTAAAATAAAAATAAAAATAAAAATTTAAAAAAAATTTAAAAACTCCAGAGCCAGAATTTGGTATATGGAATGTTCTTTCAAACCTTACAGCTGTTTTAAAAGAAACCTGACAGAGGTTTTCTCAAACTTGGCAGTAATTCTTAAAGTTTACCTGATATGACCCAAAAGCAAGTTGTGAAGCTGAAAAAAAATTTTTTTTTTAATTTTGAATAGTAAAAAATACATTTTGGTCAACCATGCTAGACAATAGGTTGAAATACCCTTATTCTCTATAGAATATTGAATTATAAAATGTCATGTGAATAGGGCAAGCAAAGAATGTTCAGCCAAAAAAATTATGAAAAAGGGTTATAACGAAATGCCAGGAAGTAAATTTAAAAATGTGTTATTTTTCTGGGGTACCTGTGTAGCTCAGTACGTTAAGCATTTGACTCTTGGTTTCTGTTCAGGTCATGATCTCACAGTTTGTGGGTTTGAGCACAATGTCAGGCTCTGCCCTGAGAGTGTGGAGCCTGCCTGGAATTCTTTCTCTTCCTTTCTCTCTGCCCCTCCCCTGCTCGTGCTCTCTCTCTCTCTCTCTCTCTCTCAAAATAAATAAGCTTAAAAAAATGAAAACTAAAAATGTGTTATTTTTCTGGATTTTGTGATGCTTATGGTATTTGTCAGCTTTTAAAAACTCAACATATTGAAGGGCAGCTGGGTGGTTAAGCCTCAGACTTTGGCTCAGGTCATGATCTCACGATTTGTGAGTCAGGGCCCCACATTGGGGCTCTGTGCTGACAGCTTGGAGCCTGGAGCCTGCTTCAGATTCAGTTTCCTTCTCTCTCTGTCCCTCTCCCATTCACTCTCTCTCTCTCTCAAAAATAAATAAATATTAGAAAAATCAAATAAAAAACCAAAACTCAATATGTTGTAATGGTTTCTTTTTTAACATTTTTTTATAGTTATTTTTTTTTGAGAAACAGAGTGAGACAAAGCGTGAGTGGGGGAGGGGCAGAGAGAGAAGGAGACACAGAATCTGAAGCAGGCTCCAGGCTCATCTGAGGCGGGCTCCAGGCTCTGAGCAAGCAGTCAGCACGGAGCCTGATGTGGGGCTCAAACCCACAAACTGTGAGATCATGACCTCATGACCTGGGCCGAAGTCAGATGCTCAACCAACTGAGCCACCCAGGTGTCCCTGTTGTAATGGTTTCCTATGCTAAATGAATATTTCCATTAATAGTTTTAAAAATAATTTCACAGAGCAGTGAGAGTAAGCTGCTTATAAGAGTCCACTTGTATTACATTCACATAGGCCAAAGCAATGTAAATAGCTAAGACCAGAGTCAGAGTGGGAGATGACTCCATTTGGGAATGCATTATAGGGAAAGCTGAAAAATCATAATAAAAAAGAACTTAAAAAAAGTAAAGAGAATAGATATAAAGAAGACACTTAAAAACCTAGTTACCAGAACTCTAAGAAAATACATTTGACAACTTAAAGATGGGTAAGATTACCTACCATATTATCTATGTATCTACGTATCCATGTATCTGTGTATCTATATATCTATGTGTCTATGTATCTATGTATCTATCTACTTATCTATCTATCTATCTATCTATCATCTATCTATCCTATTTAACAATAGCCAAAATTGACATAAGTAGAAAAAGAAATCTTCTAAATTTTAGGAAGTATAGGTATTGCCAAAGACTCCCCTGCAATAAATTCCCCAACCCAAGATATTTGACAGAAAATTATAAGAAACCCATAGCTAACATCATCCACAATGGTGAAAGGTCAAAAGTTTTTCCTCTAAAATCAGAAACAACGCAATGTTGCCCACTCTCAGCATTCCTATTCAACATAGTATTGGAAGTCCTAGTAAGACAGTCAGGCAAGAAAAAAGAAATAAAAGATATCTGAATTAGAAAAGAAATAGTGAAATTTTCTCTGCTTGAAGACGGCACCATTTTATATATAGAAAATTTAAACGACTTCACCAAAAATCTGTTAGAATTAATAAATGAATTTAGTAAAGATGCAAGATACAAAGTCAACATACAAAAATCAGTTGTTTCTATACACTACCAACAAAATAACTGTAAAATTAATTAAAAATTATTTTTATCCCATTTGCAACAGCACCAAAAATAATAAAATACTTAGGAATAAATTTAACCAAGAAAGTAAAAAATTGGTACTCGGAAAACTTTATTATTTTTAAATTTAATTACAGTATAGTTAACATACAGTGTTCATCATGAGAAGTGTACTTTTAATTCCCCATCACCTATTTCATCTATCACTCCAGTCCCCACCAACTCTCCTCCGGTAACCATCAGTTTGTTCTTTATAGTTAAGAGTCTCTTTTCTTCTTGGTTTTGTTTTTTAAATTCCACATATAAGTGAAGTCATACAGTATTTGTCGTTCTCTAACTTATTTCACTTAGCATCATACCCTCTAGATCTGTCCAAATTGTTGCAAATGGCAAGATTTCATTATTTTTCATGGCTGGAGAGTGTTCCATTGTGTATATGTATAGCACATCTTCTTTACCCATTCATCTATCAGTGGATACTTGGGTTACTTCCAAATTTGGCTGTTATAAATAATGCTGCAATAAACATAGGGATGCATGTATTTTTTTGAATTAGTGTTTTCATATTCTTTGGGTAAATACCTAGTAGTGGAATTACTGGATAATATGGCAGTTCTACTTTTAATTTTTTGAGAAACCTCTATACTGTTTTCCACAGTGGCTATGACAGTTTACATTTCATTAACAGTGCATAAGCTTTCCTTTTTGTCTTTATCCTTGTCAACACCTGTTTTTTGCGGTTTTGATTTTAGCCATTCTGACAGGTGTGAAGTGATACCTTACCTCACCTGGTTTTGATTTGCATTTGCCTGATGATGAGTGATGTTGCTTATCTTTTTAATGTGTCTGTTGATCATCTGTATGTCTTCTTTGGAGAAATGTCTGTTCATGTCTTCTGCCTAATTTTAATTGGATTATTTGTTTTTTGGGGGGTTTGAGTTAATATGAATTCTTTATAGATTTTGGATACTAACCCTTTATTGGATATATCATTTGTCAATATCTTCTCTCATTCTGTAGGTTGCCTTTTAGGTTTGTTGATGGTTTCCTTCACTGCACAGAAGCTTTTTATTTTGATGTAGTTGTAATAGTTTTTTTTTTCTTTTGTTTCTCTTCCCTGAGGAGACATATCTACAAAACTGTTGCTATGATTGATGTCAGAGAAATTGCTACCTGTGCTCTCTTCTAGGATTTTTGTGGTTTCAGGTTTCACATTTAGACCTTTAATTATACATGGGGAACTTTAAAACATTGATGAAAAAATTGAAGAAGACACAAATAAAGGGAAAGGTATCCTATGTTCAGGATTATAAAAGTGAATATGGTTAAAATGTACATACTATCCAAAGCAATCTACAGATACAAGCAAATTCTTATTAAGATTCCAATTCCATTTTTTATAGAAATAGAAAAGGCAATCCTAAAATTTGTATAGAACCATAAAATACCCTGAATAGCCAGAGTAATCCCAAGAAAAAAGGATCAAAGTTGGAGGGATCACACTTCTTGATGTTAAACTATATGTATAAGGTACAGTAATTAATATGATACTGATATAAAAACAGACACATAGACTAATAGATCAGAATTGAGAACTCAGAAATAAACCCATGCATCTATGGTTAACTAATATTTGACAGGGGAACCACAAATACTCAATAGAGATAAGATAATCTCTTAAGGAAAGGAAGCTGGGAAAACTGGATATTCATATGCAAACGAGTGAAATTGGATTCCTATCTTACATCACTCACAAAAATGGTAAAGACAAATATAAGACCTAAAACCATAAAACTCCTAGAAGAAAACAGAATCAAAGCTGCTTGACATTGGTCTTGGCAATTGTTTTATGGATAAGACAACCAAAGCACAAACAAAGGAAAAAATAAGTAGTACTGCATCAAACTCAAAAGCTTCTTCACAGCAAAAGAAATGAAATGAGGAAGCAACCTATGGAATGGGAGAAAATATTTGCAAACTACATATCTGATAAAGGGTTAATATTCAAAATATGTAAGGGACTCATACAACTCAATCGCAGAAAACCTCAAATAATCCACTTAAAAGTGGGAAGAGGAACTGAAGAGATATTTTCAAAGACAACATAAAAACCACCAACAGATACATGAAAAGGTGTTCAACATCACTAATCATCAATAAATGCAAATCAAAAGCACCATGAGGTATCATCTCACACTTATTAACATGGTTATTATCAAAAAGACAAGTGATGGGTGTTGGTGAGGATGTGGAGGAAAGGAAACCCTTGTGCACTGTTGGTGAGAATGTAAATTGGTGCAGCCACTGTGGAAAACAGTATGGAGGTTTCTCAAAAAGTTAAACGTGGAGGTACCATATGATCCAACAATTTCACTTCTGGGCTTATATATAAAGGAAATTAAATTATTGTCTTAAAAAGATATCTACACTTCCATGTTTACTGCAACGTTCTCATAATAAACAAGATATGGAAGCCATCTAAGTGTCAGTACTGACAGTACAGTATGGTACTGACATGTAAAATAGGCTACATTGGCCAAATGGTGCCTAGATTAATACTGGGTTTCTGCTCTCTTGATATGTACTGTGCTTAGAAAGATGGAAACCAACTGGGAAACCAAAAGGTACAGACAAAATGGGGACATGCAGTTGCTGTACCTGTTTAGTTTTACTATAGCATTCAACCCTCATCCTTCCTAGAGCTGTAGCAAAGGCCAGTCCCCAATCCTACCCACATTAGAGCTATCTACATGCCATACAGCAGATTTCTCAGAGGCTGGGGGGAGATCAAGCTCGGTACAATTTGAAGGTACTCTACAGAACACTTGGCTTGACCAAGATTTATTATCGATTCACTCCTGTATATGAATAGCAATGATTGTCATTTCTCAGATATGCCTGCTCCATTAGGTATTAGAAGCATATTTAAAATTGAATTGGTGATGATTTTTATTTGCTTCATCTATAAAATTTAACATCACACTGATAAATAAAACAAGATTTTTAACCAGTGTAGTTAGATATTTCCTTGTCACTGACTTGTTTCCTTCAATATAGATATTTGGGTATATTCTTTACCATGGTTAAATATGCTATTTTTCTAATCTGCTTTTCCCAGAGACCTAAAGAATAGTCATTTAGAAGTGAACTCCACAGAAATTTGAGGTTATTAAATCTCCTGTGTTCTCCTATGCTTAAGGATAATACGAAGTGCAAGGCACCTGCCCTATTTCAGTATCAGTTTACAGTTACCAGGTGTCCTGAATAAGAATGTAATTGCAAACAAAAGACAGATTGGATTATACCACTCCTCCTGATTTGAAATAAAATACCCAAGAGAGTTATTTGTTGTTCAAGTATGTTTAGTAACATGAGAAGTATAAAGGATATAGATAAATAAAATATTTAATTTCTCAGAATCTAGGATTTCTGAAACTATTATCCTGTGAAAACAAGAAGTCAAGAACATTGTGTTTTACAAAGGCTTTTCCATGCATTATATAACTTGTTATGGTTCCCTTTGAAAAGGGAGATTTAGTATATTCCAGAGGCCATTTATTCTTCATATATACATACACACACACACACACACACACACACACACACACACACACACTACTCTACAAGCACAAAGCCCCATGGTAGTATAATTAGGGTTTTGTCATTGTAGAGTTCTTGTGCAGTTTGCTATAAACAATATTTAACATAAGTATAATTCTTTATAATTGACATAGCATATCCATATATATGGTGTCTAATGGTCATCCTAAAGAGTACAGTGAAATAATTACCCTCTTTTAAAAAGGCGGAAATGTTGTGACTCAGAGTTTAAGTCATTTGCCTGAAGTTACATAGCAAATGGAACTTGAACTCAGAGCCTCATGACTTTCCAGGAACCATCACCATGTTACTTTTTGTAATCCCCTTTTTTAAGGAATATAGACTGCTATCTCACCAATACCTGCAATAGTTGGTATGTGATACATATATGGGCAGAGGGGTAATTATTATAGAACACGTTTAAAGTGTCTTGGGAAATAATCATATGAATAACATCTAAATTTAAATCAAAATATGTCTTTGAGGCATAAGAAATTTGGAATCCAGGAAAAGGAAAATATAATTAGGTGACATTATAATGAATATAAGAACACAACATTTTACTTTCAAAATTCTAATTACTGTATGTATCTTCAAAAGTCTATGCAAATCTAATTATCTTGCATATGTTTTATTTATATGTGTGATGTGTTTGATATTTTCTCTCTAGACCAATTCTATGAAGCAATTTAAAAGTTTAAGTGATGGAAAATTGGATGAAGAATATTCCAACATCCAATAAAGAAAAAATATATACAAAATCGGTTTGTGAAAGGTAAGATTAAGGTCAAGTTACAGTATGGATATTCCTGGTTCTATGACTTACCACAGATCTTTCCATCTACTTGTTCTTATCGATGTCTAAAATACTTTTCCTCAGGGGTACATGGGTGGCTCAGTGGGTTAAGCGCCTGACTCTTGATCTTGGCTCAGGTCATGCTTTCATGGTTCCTGAGTTCAGGCCCCATATAGGTATCTGTGCTGACAGCATGGAGCCTGCTTGCGATTCTGTCTCTTTCTCTCTGCCAGCCCCCACCCCCTACTCTCTCTCTCTCTCTCTCTCTCTGTCTTTCTCTCTGTCTCTCCCCCACTGGCACACATTCTCTCTTTCTCAAAATAAATAAATAAACTTAAAAAAACTAAAAAACAATTTTAATAAAATGCTTTTCCCCCAGGGATCCCAATGGCTCTCACCCTCACTGCCCTCAAGTCTTCATTCAAATGTCACCTTTTGAGACCTTCCCTGACCACTGTATTTAAAAGTGTAACCCTCCTCCCAGAACTATTTATTCTTATTTTACTATACAGCATATATCACAGTCTAACATCTTATATTGTATTCATTTATTGTCTGTATCTTCTTACTGGGATGTAAGCTCCATGGGGGTAAAGATTTTGATCTGTTTTGCCAACTGTACCTAGAAAAGTGGCAGGTACTGGGTTGGTGTTCAAGAAATGCTGTTTTTTACACAATGAAAGCATGATAGAAGGAAGGAAGGAGGGGAGGGAGGGAAAGAAGAGAGGAAGGAGAAAGAAAGGAAAATAAAGAGTGAGAGAGAGGGAGCCTGAAAGGTATGTAAAAGGACAATATTTTGCATATTATCTTCGTGAAAAAGTAGCATTGATATCATCAACAGTTAGTTTCTGCTGTTAATTAGTACTCCTGGTGCTACTGATAAATCTAGAGAAAAAAAACATTCAGGAGAGAAGAAAATAGAAAAATGAAGGAGGGTTCATAAGGATCAGAAAGAGATCAGAAATATAAACAACCAACCAGAGCTGGCCTTGTTTACATTATTTTATTCGATCCTCCTAAGGGATCTGTGAGGCCATGAAACTTGAGGATTGCCAAAAGATACAGGGAAATTAAGTTGGAGCCATGCTAGTCTAAGCACCCAAAGGAGCCTAAGGATGGAGAGATAGAGAAGGGCAGGGTATAAAGTCAGGTTTCCAATCCCCAATGCTAGGCCTTTTATCAGGGTTGAACCTTTTTTTTAATGTTTATTTATTATTTTTGACAGACAGACAGAGTGTGACCCAGGTAGAGGCAGAGAAAGAGGGAGGCACAGAATCCGAACCAGGCTCCAGGCTCCGAGCTGTCAACACAGAGCCTGATGCGGGGTTCGAACTCATGAACCATGAGATCATGACCTGAGATGAAGTTGGATGCTCAACTGACTGAGACACCCAGGTGCCCCCCAATCCTAGGCCTTTTAAAGTTTTCTGCAGACCTACAAAAGAATGAGCAGTGAAGAAGAGAAAGTAAATCATGTATACTTCAAAATATTGGGCAGGTATTTTTTTAGCGGGGTTGCAGTTCATCCTAGTAAAGACACTTTCATTTATATAGGAAGATTGATTTACTCACTGGAAAGCCACTACCTAAATAGGCACGAGATTATTTGCGTTGAAACACTACATACATATTAATAACACCATTACATTTTTTACAAACTTATCCAAAAATAATGATCTTGTAGAGAGAATTATATTTATAATAACTATCTGTACTTCAGCCTGGCATGTGCAGTGGAATAGAAACCTTTTCTGTATTACTATCAAGATAAATAAGGTATCTGGAGTCATTAATAAGACAATATTTTAGAGACTTACCTAGAACTTTGCTGTAGTATGAATTCCATTCTCCCCAATAGGATTCAAATATGTAGTCTTGCAGAAGATAGGATATAGTATTTTTTACCCTCTCACCAAAGGTCATGTGGTCAGTGAGCTCTGACAAAGCTGCAGGAACATAGGAGGCAGGTGCGGGGATTTTCCCACAGTGTCTCTCCACTGTTGAGGCTGGAGAGAACCTCAGTGTGTACACAAATGGAATTCCTAATTTCAGAGCAACCAGGTCCCCACAGACAGTTACTGGGTCTGCTAACAACACATCAAAACCACCTTCCTGAAGTCTTGCCAGTAACTTGGTGTTGTTTAATACTCCATCACAGATTTGTATATTCATTCGAAAAGCAGCATCTAGAAATTTTCCTAGTTCTTTGTAGAAAGTCCAGAGAGTGAGAGGAGTTGGTCTGTGGTCTATCCACAGCATTATCATGTGTTCAATTAAGGAGTCTATATTGCTGCTCTTATAGGAGATAGGTATCACTTCAAAATTCACAGGAGAATCAGGATTGGAGTTGATGAATAGAGTTGCTGATGAAGCCAGTACAGTCACATTGTGATTTCTTTGGATCAGCTCTTCTAGAATGAGCTCAATATTTAACCAATGGCTACCATCCGTTGGCCAAATTAGCACATTTCCATTAAGAACAATTTTAGTCAAAGTCAAAATAAAAACCAGCAGCTGGACAAACTTCTTAGACATGGTGATATCCATTACAAAAACCATCCTACTGTAGATATTTTAATATAAAAAGAAATTTTCAAAGTATATTTAGGCATACTTTTCAAATAAAATAATATTTAATGTGATGGCTACACTCATTCATAGGTCAATTGATCTATAGATTAAAAGGAAAAAGATATAATTCAAACCTTTATATGCATTAATATGATTATTCTGACAACAGAAATGATATTTTAAATGATATTTCAAATCCTATTTTAAAGGAAAAGAAGTCAAGTTATAAGCCTGGTATCTGTGTACTCTGTGATAATACCTATAAAATGTGTCTTCAATTTAATAAACCTTTTCCCAAATTAGGTTAACAAAAAATATTAGTTCTTATTGCTAAAGCCATTTACTCAGAACTTATGGTATCTTCAAATTAGATGTCCTTTATTACAAGGCATATTTTTAGTCTTTACTTTTTACTTATTTATTTTTGAGAAAGAGCAAGAGAGCAAGCAGGGGGAGGGGGAGAGACAGAGGGAGAGAGAGAATCCCAAGCAGGCTCCACACCATCAATTCAGAGCTTGATTTGGGGCTTGAACTTACAAACCGTGAGATTATAAACTGCGCCAAAATCAAGAGCCAGACCCTTTACTGACTGAGCCACTCAGGAGCAGCTAATATTTATTTATTTATTTATTTATTTATTTATTTATTTATTTATTTATTTATTCTTTAGAGAGAGAAAAAGCACGAGTAGGGGAGGGGCAGAAAGAGAGGGAGAAAGGATCCGAAGCAGACCCCATGCTAACAGCAGAGAGCCTGATGTGAGGCTTAAATTCATGAACCAAACCCTGAGATCATGACCTGAGCCAAAGTCCAATGCTTCACTGACTGAGCCACCCAGGCAACCCATATCACAAGGCATTTTTACATACATTGTCTAATTCAGTCCTTCATGGAATCCTGCGAGGCACAAATGATTTGCTCCATTTCATACATAGTGAAATTAATACTGAGTTGCATACCCAAAAGCATATGACAAAATAGGGCAATTTGGGCTATTATCATACCATCATTTGAGAAATTGCTGGAGATCTACAGTATTATGCCTCATCTTTGAAAGTGTTAGAAGCTTTGGGAATGCACAATGACCAGCCTTATGATCACTTCCCCATGGCTCATATTTAGGAAAACAATTAGAAACAACCTTCATTTAGAAGAGGTTTCTTGGACATTTCAAGATGTTTTAGATTAATTGGGTTATAGAGTAGATTACTACACATTTGATAGAGGAGAGTTTTCTTCTCTGATAAATCATATTTACAATCATCTCCTTGGTGCAGGGAATTTTTCACTTTCTTCCATATGACATCTTCACACACAAATCAGGAGGATAGGGCCTGGCACCAGAAGGAACAACATGCTTTTTCACTTGGAGCTGTGTAGTAGCTTAAAATAGGTGGACACTAGCATTCAATAGCCCCAGATTTAAAAACTTCTTTTACAAGCACTGTGACCCTGGAAAACTACCTAGACCCTTTCAGCCTTGGTTTTCTCATGCATAAATGAGAGATAATGATATTCATTTGTTATATTACTTTGTGGGTTAGCAATAATACCTGCAAAGTTGTCTTGTAAACTGCTTGGTTCAAAGCAGTATTTGGTAATATTCGTAGTTTAATAAATTTGCCTAAAGATTGGTCAGGAAACCAATGGGTTAGCTACAGAATGACCAGCTAGACATAGATATAATGATATCTATCAGTTGAGATTCTTACTAAATGCCAAACTGAAGGAGGGCAGCTGTATCATGGTTCTATTTGAAAAATTAAAATTATTAGAGTTTTCTATTAAAAAGAGAAAATAAGAACAATAAAGTGATTAAAAGGATAGAAAGCAGGAATTGAGAGTGGAAATAAAGTGGTTTGCTTTTTTTTCATGTTCTGTTGCCTCTGAATTGACTAATTACAGGCCTTTGAGTAACAAAAAGACCAGAAAGACAGAGAAAGGGAAAGAGAGGAGAGGGAAGTGATGCTTCTAGAATTATTGTGCTTGTATCCTTTTAAGAGTCAGCCTCAATTTCAATATAATGTCCTTAAATTTTTTTTGACGTTTATTTATTTATTTATTTATTTATTTATTTATTATGAGAGAGAGAGAGAGTGAGTATGAGCAGGGGAGGGGCAGAGAGAGTGGGAGAGAGAGAATCCCAAGAAGGTTTCTCCCTGCGAGTGCAAAGCCTGACTTGGGGCTTGAACCTATGAACCATGAGATCATGACCTGAGCCTAAATCAGTTGGACGTTTAACCGACTGAGCCACCCTGACACCCCTGTACTTTTAAAATTTATTAGATTTTGAAACACAACAGCAAAGGAGAGTATGAGTAATCCTGGAGACCATTAAAATTGACCTAGTAGAAAGAATTTGAAGTGTCCTCATAAATCTGTGCTATCACAACCTTCCAATAAATAGGACACAAAACACAGCAATGTACAAGGCATAATCAAAAGTTTATCTATAAAATACCTAGATTTGTCTAATTATGGACGTCCGGATAAATAGAATATAATAAGTAATTAAGGATTATTCATTAACAATAGTTATATTAGCACTTAAAGCTTGTCAAAATATATGCCTGAATCAAATACATGTAGGCAGCCCTAAATCACCCTGAATAAAAAACAAGGAGAGGGGCGCCTGGGTGGCGCAGTCGGTTAAGCGTCCGACTTCAGCCAGGTCACGATCTCGCGGTCCGTGAGTTCGAGCCCCGCGTCAGGCTCTGGGCTGATGGCTCAGAGCCTGGAGCCTGTTTCCGATTCTGTGTCTCCCTCTGTCTCTGCCCCTCCCCCGTTCATGCTCTGTCTCTCCCTGTCCCAAAAATAAATAAACGTTGAAAAAAAAAATTAAAAAAAAAATAAAAAACAAGGAGAGTCCAAGGAGTCAATTTGTCAGTGTTAAACAGTGGCCTTTTCAGGACAATAACATAATTATCTAATTATTGAAGAACAATAGCATATAATAGAATTTATTAATAGCTAATATATATGCTTTTTGATATAAAATTATACTTTGATGTTACAGTGTTTAATTTCACAGGTGTTGATAGAGATGTCTGTTATACTTATCCTCTGGTTTCCTGTATGCCTGAAATATATCATAGTTGCAAATTCAAAAATTTAAAAAGATAAAAAATAAATTATGTTTGGGGACAGATGTAGGTATAACCTTAGATTTAAATTTCCATCAATGGGAAAAATAACTCTTGCCAAATATGCCTGGTTTCATGACAAAAATGAAGTTCAGTGATTTAAAATTATCACGTTTGTTTGCTAATAGGTAATCTGAATAAAGTTTGGGTAAGAGCATAGTGGATTGTCATTCTGCAGAGAGCATGGGTCCAGTTTGTCCAACTCCAACATTTTATATGTAAGAAAACAGATCAAGAAAGGTTTAAGTAATCTCAAAGTCACATTGCTAGTAAGTGGCAGAGTAGATGAACACATGAGTATTCCACTTCCCAGCCCAGTATTCTTTCTTTTTTTATTCTACTTTTAATTAATTAATTAATTAATTAATCTGATGTTTATTTATGTTTTAAAGAGATACAGAGCCCGAGTGGGGGGTCAAGAAAGAGAGGGAGACACAGAATCAAAAGCAGGCCCAGGATCTGAGCTGTCAGCACAGAGACCAATGCAGGGCTCGAACTTATGAACCGTGAGATCATGACCTAAGCCGAAGTCAGATGCTTAACAGACTGAGTCACCCAGGAGACCCTTTATTCTACTTTTTAAAATGTGAGATGGGGCGCCTGGGTGGCGCAGTCGGTTAAGCGTCCGACTTCAGCCAGGTCACGATCTCGCGGTCCGTGAGTTCGAGCCCCGCGTCAGGCTCTGGGCTGATGGCTCAGAGCCTGGAAGCTGTTTCCGATTCTGTGTCTCCCTCTCTCTCTGCCCCTCCCCCGTTCATGCTCTGTCTCTCTCTGTCCCAAAAATAAATAAACGTTGAAAAAAAAATGTGAGATATATTTTATAACAGCAAAAATTAGAAAAAACATATTTTGTAGTGGTGAATATTTGATAATATGACATCTTAAACATAATTAAAGAGTCCAGAAAATGATATTTTTAAATATGTTTCTGAAACATGAACATACGAGTAGGTATGAGTGAAAACTAAGTCAGCCAGAGAAAGTTTGCACCAATTAGCATATAATCCTTGTGCTTTGAATCAAGTTCTCATTTTCATTCTGCTTCTTTTGAAAGGAAGTATTCCAAATGGTGATAAAATAAACAGAAATTTCTCTCAATCTTATTTGATAAAATTTGTGTTTTTAAAGAGAGAAGTGCAGGCCCAAAATGAAGCCATGTTAAGGTTCCACATCAGTAAACAAAGATTTAATATCTAATCTAATTGCAGTTTCAATCCCCAGTTTGAAACCTTTAACCAGCCAAGCTGGAATATTCGGGTAAACCTCAGGAAGTAATCTGCTGAACTTTCTGTTCCCCTTAGGAAGGCAACTTTGCCTAAAACACTGCATTCTTTGGTAATAATTCTCCCCAACCAGTCCTGTTTCAACCTTTCCTTTTCTATAGCTCTACAGAGCTCCCCTCTACTTACTAGATGGGATGCTGTCCAATCCCTGAACCATTTAATAAATCCAATTAGATATTCAAATTTACTCAGTTGAATTTGTGTTGTTTAACAGTGTATATAACACTTGTTGGAGAATATCATCCGTATAAAATTAAATTAAGATTCAAATTCTTTAAAATATGTATAATACTATCAGTTTGAATTGAGAATCCTTAAAATAACATTTTTGTATTCAAGTTCTTTCTTACAATTTTTCCCCCCCAATTACATGCCCTGGCTTGAAGATTTCCTCTTCCTGTGTGTGCTCACTGAGTATTATAATGAATGGGTAGAATTTAATTGTACTAATTCATTTCTCATGGATTTGGAGATGGTCCCAAAGGCCATAAAAGCCTGGAGACCACCCTCCATACTGATATGGAGAACAAAGGCAGAAGAAATTTAGAACAAATTAAATTTCCTTACAACTTACAGCTGAAGTACTTAGGACTAACAGAGTGACCTTCCTCCAGAAACTCAACTGCCTTGATGTTAATACTTTGCTAAAAGCAAAAGGCAAACAACTTAACATTATCCTGACCTCCAGGACCCTGTAAGTCTCCTTTTACATATAA
Organism: Lynx canadensis; assembly: GCF_007474595.2. Classification (NCBI taxonomy): domain Eukaryota; kingdom Metazoa; phylum Chordata; class Mammalia; order Carnivora; family Felidae; genus Lynx; species Lynx canadensis. The sequence continues at coordinate 149,826,456 of NC_044306.2, read as the reverse complement.
AAATTACTTTGGAAGATTCCTTTATCTTGAGGCCCTCAAGATATATGTTAGTAATCAACTTCCAAGCATATGGTCCCCTGAAATACATCTAAAGGGTCTTATGACTAAGGTTTTACTAGATGGTAATAAATGACCTTTGCCTAACAACAGCTAGCCCCATTAAGGTCCTGGAAACCTTGCTTCTTAAATTCCTTAGAGACTTTTGCTGTCCCTAACCCCCCTCCCAGCTTGAAAGTATATAATCAGCCACTCCTCACAACCTCAGTGCAGCTCTTTCTGCCCACGGGTCCTGTCCCTGTGCCTTAATAAAACCACCAAAGATGCTCCAAAAATTCATTTCTGAGCATTTGCTCTTAACCCCAACATTTTCCCATCAATACTATTTTAAAAAACTGAGTAATCAACTCCTTAGTGATGTTAGAGTTTTAGCTTCACATTAGAGTTTCCTTTTCTTTTTTTTGAGTACCTTGTTTGGTATTTAGTTAAACCTTTTGAAAGTGTTCAATTAGATTACTTTTTCCCCCCTTTGTTTTGTTGTATATAAACTGAGTATCTTTCTAGAACTTTCATTTTAGCTCAGTGTCTTGCATCAAATGCTTCACGACTTTCTTGATTGTAACCTCAGGCAAGTTATTCAGCCTCCTCATTACAAAGTGGTGGAGAATGATGGTGCCTATTTCCTATCGTTATGAGGACTAAATGAAAAAAAAAAATGCATGTAAATTATTCAGAATGGCATCCATGCTCAATAAGTGTTAGCTATTTATGATAATGTAAGGAGAAAATCTTACTTTAAGAATTACCAATTCAGTGGCGCCTGGGTGGCTCAGTCAGCTAAGCAACCGACTTTAGCTTAGGTCATGATCTCACCGTCCCTGGGTTTGAGCCCCGTGTGGGGCTCTGTGCTGACAGCTCAGAGCCTGGAGCCTGCTTCAGATTCAGTGTCTCCCTCTCTCTCTGCCCCTCCCCCGCTTGTGCTCTGTCTTTCAAATAAATAAACATTAAAAAATATTTACATAAAAAAATAAAAAAGAATCACCAATTTAACTAGATCTCATCACCTAGACCCACCTCCTCTCTTCCACTTCTCAGGTAATGCTCCCCTGGGGCACCTGAGCTTTGGTGCAGGTTTTCCCGTGTCAGTCATGCTCAGTCTGAGGCCCATCACAAATGATATGGTTAACAATGTATTCAGTACCAAAGTTCACAAAGGGTTTACTTTAAGAAGTCCACACATATAGAATTCAAGATTATACCCATAAAAATGATCATCTTCATTCCCTTTCATTGAGTGGGGGTAAAAGAGTGACCATACTCTTGAAACTGCTCATGTCCCATACCAAATTCTATCTTGGATGTCATCTCATGGCTGTCAGCCCACTCAGGGGTCATTATGGAAAAGGGGATACTACCAGAGGTCATTTGATTGGTTCTAACCAATCAAAATTAATTTACATAAAAAAACTGAAGGAGAAAGGAAGGAAGAGAGAAGAGAAGGAAGCAAGAAAAGGGTTGGGAAGAGAGAGATAAAGAAAAAAAAATGTTCTGAACCAACACGTATTACTCTTTAGGGAAAAAACTCCAATACATTTTTTTTTCTCCTTTAAAATATCTACTGGAAATCAAGCATTTTGGAGATATACACATTCACATTTGTTTCATTTCTAGCACTTTATTTTACATTAATTACCTGTGCTTAGTGTTTAGTTCATGCAAAGATCTGAATATTACAATCATAAATTTTTTTGAAGATTTGTTGTTTTTCCTATTTAATATATTTACAGGAAAGTCTATTGTTATTATAGATGGCATTAGTTCTCAGAGGTTATTCACCAAATATTAATGGATAATAAAACATATGTATTCATATAAATCTAATATATAAAGATTATTCACATAAAAAAAGCTATTTGTTTCTATACTGGCTAAAGGATAAAACTGTTGATAGCAATAGGTAATGTTTATGGATTATAAATATTTTTTACTGGCATTAAAATGCCATATTATTATTTTCTTAATTGTTCCCCCAATTTTGGTGGAGTTTTATTGTTATTAATATGTACACAAAAATAAAATTTTCTTGGTTCAGTTTTATACAAATACATTTGAAATCTGCAGAAGCCTTTTCATACTTTCAGTTAAACGTTGCTTTTAAGGTTCTTTTAGGACCAGAAACCTATCCTCAGACAATTCGCTCCAGGCAACAGTCACATGGAGACATATGCCTAAAGAAACAACAAGTTTCCTAGTGATAACATGAGTCAATTAAACTCCATTTAACAAATTTAATTAAGTAAAATCTGGGATAGCAGATTTCAAAAGCCAAGTCCACCTAAAGGAAGAGGAAAAGTACCCAAGAAAGTTTAACCTAAAAAATATTCTGAATAATTGATGGATTTGCAATTGAAACTTTGAAAGGAAAGAAAAATTGTTCTAGAAGTTTTGGTGTCAGACTTTCATATGAAAACTGTTTTCTCCTACCAGTCACTATATAATTTTATGTTGACTATCGATATTTCCAAGCCTCAATATTCTCACCTGTGATAGTGGTTTTTTCTTCATAAATTCATTGCAAAGATAAAGAGATATAACATGTGAAGGACTTATCACAGTGTCTAGTGCACAGGAAGAAATCAACAAATGTTAACTGCTATTGCTATTAAGATTTTGAACCATGAGTTTGAACCAAATACCCACAACCTGGGATAAAAGAAGTAATTTAGACATTATAATATCTGATTCCTAATAATTAGCAGAGATTAAGAACTCACTCTGAGCTTATTATTGCATTCCACTACAGAAAAGTAATCTTAGAGAAAGTTGTCCTAATTTTTGCTCAGGTGTGCCAGTTTGAGACTTGAGAGTTCATTGCAATGACTTTGATCAGAGCATTCAAACTAAAGTAGAAGAAATTACACATTGGAAGGAAGTGATTTTTATGTCAGCACTATTTATCATTCTCCCTGTACAAAGGCTTGCACAAAAATAAACTACTCTGTCATGTCAGTACTTTTATTTTCTTACCTGGTCTTTTCAATATGAGTGCTCATGTCCCTCAGCATCAATAAGAAGAATATTGCTTGTAAAGACAAACTTAAATAGTCATTTTAAGTCAAAAGAGTGTAATTTGATTGGAAACATGATATTATCAAAATCGAAGGATAAGAACATTTTTAGAAATCTTTATCACACTTCCATGAACACATTGTTAAGAAAGATTAGTCTCATGTCTTATGACTGGGAAAATTGTGTGGTCTTATTACCAGTATTAATTTACAAGCAAAATACAAAGGAACATGTGATTCTATGACCCCCAGTATGAGGAAGGTTTATCTGGGGAATAATCTCACCAATATGAATAAGAAGCATTATGATCGTGATACTTATTATTTCAAGACTGAGAACAAATAGTTGAAAAAAATAAGTAATAAGATAAAAATGTAAACATATATCATGACCAAGGAGCTCTCTACGTACATTCCTCTATTTCATTAACTGAGATACTGCGCATGTTCAGATGTCCCTGTTTACTATATGCATGAGAAGATTAAAGAGTTTTTGCAGATCTTGACAACTTGATTGCCTCATAAAATTGCCATTTCTTTACCCTCTTTCGTCATTTTTAAGATCCTGTTTTACCCTACAATATTGATCATTCACTTCTATCTTCATAGGATAGTTTATAATCAACATAGTAGCTATGCTTATTCTCTCTGAATAACAGTACAACTCAAGTCTTCATTCACATCCCCGGAGATAAAACACCTACTTTTGAATTTGGGGACAACTATTTAACATACTCAGAGGACATGATGAGCCAATTAACAATCCTCTTAACAATCCTCATCAATGAACCCACACATTTATGGTCAATTAATTTATGACAAAGAAGCCAAGAAAATATAATGGGGGAAAAGACAGCCTCTTCAATAAGTGGTGTTGGGAAAACTGGACCGGCAGAAGAATGAAACTGGATCATTTTCTTACACCATACACAAAAACTAACTGAAAATTGTTGAAGACTTGATGATAAGACCTGAAACCATAAAACTCCTAGAATAAAACTTAAGTGGTAAGCAGATTGACCTCAGTCTTGGTGATGATTTGACTCCAAAAGCAAAAGTAACAAAAGAAAACAAAAACAAAAACAAATGTAACTACATCAAACTAAAAAGTTTCTACACAGCAAAGGAAACCACCAGAAAATGAAGAAACAACTTACCTAATGGGAAAAATATTTGCAAATCATACATCTGATAAGAGGTCACTATCTGAAATATATAAAAACTCATCTAACTCAAGAGGAAACAAAACAAAACCACTTGATTAAAAAAAAACAGCCAGAGGATATGAATAGATATTTTTCCAAAGAAAATATACTAATGGCCAACAGGTACAAAAAAAGTGGTCAACATCACCAATCATGAAGGAAATGGAAATCAAAACTACAATGAGATATTACCTGACACCTATCAGAATGGTAATTATCAAAAAGATAAGGCATAACAACTGTTGGCAAGGATATGGGGAAAAAGGGAACCCTTGGGTACTGTTGATGGGAATGTAAATTGGTACAGTCACTATGGAAAACAGTATAGATATTCCTCAAAAAATTAAAATAGAACTACTATGTCATCCAATAATTCTACTTCTGGGTTATACCTAAAGGAAACAAAATCACTCTTTCGAAGAGATATCTGCATCCCCCATGTTCATTTCGGCATTATTTACACTAGCCAAGACATGGAAACCACCTAGGTGTCCATCAATGGGTGAATGAATAAAAAAGCTGTGGCATATGTATCTATAATTGAATATTATTCAGCCATAAAAAGAAGGGAATCCTGTTATTTATGACAATGTGAATGGACTTTGAGGGCATATGCTAAGTGAAATAAGTCAGAGAAAGACAAATATTGTATGATTTCATTTATACATGGCATATGAAAAAAAAAAACACCACATCTCATTGTTACAGAGGACAAATTGGTGATTGCCAGAGGTGGAGAGTTGGAGGGTGGTGAAATGGGTGAAGAGGGTCAAAAGGAACAAACTTCCAGTTACAAAGTAAATTAAGTCCTAGAGATGTAATAATATACAGCATGGTAACTATAGTTAATACTGTATTGTATATTTGAAAGTTGTTAGAAGAGTAGATCTTAAAATTTCTTACCACAGGAAAAATTATTTATGTATGGTGACAAGTGTTAACTAGACTTAATGTGCTGATCATTTTGTGTGTATATATATATATATATATACATACACAATATCTCTCTCTCTAAATATATATATAATATACAATATATATAATATATAATAATATAATATTAAGATAATATATAATATAATATTTTATATTAATATAAATTAATATAATATAATATAATATAATTTATTATTATATAATATATTATCTATATAGTATATAATATATATTATCTCTATATATATCTCTATCTATATAATATCTCTCTATATAATATCTCTCTCTAAATAAATATAAATATAAATATAAATATATATATATATTTAGAGAGAGAGAATCATTAGATTGTACACCTGAAACCAATATGTTATATGTCAATTAAACCTCCATTAAAAAAAGAAACCATCTTAATCTCTTCCTCACGCCTCTTAACATGCCTTACCAATTAGCCATTAGCTTTTACTAATTTCACAGTTAACACAGCTAACACAAATTGAATGGTTCTAGCTCATAGACACTTTTGTAAAATCCTTGTATTGTTGACTAATTTAGTCCTTGCAGTAACCCTGTTAGAGATGGGATAAATAAATGCAGGTGTAAAGAGAATTAATTACTTCTCCATGGTTGCACACTTGTAACCAGAAATTGTTTATCAAGAGCCTTCTTTCCTAATTGCCTTACTACACAGTTTCATCTGCATTATTCTTCTCCACATGTAAGCTACTTCATTCATACATGCTCTTACCACATCTTTCCTGGAGTCACGCAGAAGCTTGTAGCCTAAGACCATCTCACTCTGGGTCCACATCTATCTAGATATTTTATATAAGATGCAATCTATACATCCCTTTAAACAGTTCCCAGTTGTTCAATAGATAAAAAACCAAATGATTAGCATAACATACAAGAGGCTCTGAAAATATTTATTGGATTAATTCATTTTTGCAATCCTGATATCTCCATGGTTCTTTCACATGCATCTTACACTTTGACCTTCATAAATAATGAATCATCAGTAATACCCAGCACACATGTGCTATTTTAAGACTCCGCAACATTGGGCACAGTTTCCTTCCCCAGACTTATTTTGCAGGGAAATTCATATTCACTGTTTAAATTTTTCTTTGTATATCACCTCAACTCTAGTTTCTCAGAATGTCACTCTCTTCTGTCACATACTGTTCATCTCCTTTATGTCCTCTCTGTTCTTTATACATATTTCCATTACCTAATCGTTCGTATTATAAACATTCTCTTTCTTGTATGACGTCTCTGCTTGACTTAAATTCTTGAAGCCAGGAACTCCACACACACACACATTCTATGTTAATAATGGACTTGTAGGAAACAATCTCTTCCAGTTTTCCCTACACACCACTGAAGTTTCTAGGCAATATGTGTTTTCAGTGCAATATCTAAATGAGAATTCAGTCCTATTTTTAAACTAAAATATTTGCTGCTATATGTTACCCATAAAAGAATTTAGTTGGTATCTTTGAGTCCATAAAGTTAGAAAACCCATGATAGTTACAAAGCATATTGTTACTTATCTTCCTTCCTGCTCTCAAGTGATACTAATAGTAATCAATAGGTAGGATTGAAAAATAATAGCCACAGGGAAGTAAAGAAGTGATACAAAGCTCTGTTCTAATTCAGATAATAATAAAAAAATATTACATACCCAAAGCTTTACTATAGTAGGAATCCCATGATTTCCAAAGAGTGTTAAACATGTAGTCCTGTAGACTGTAGGAGATGAAATTTCTTATTCTGTCAGTGAAAGACATCTGGTCCGTGAGTTCTGATAAAGTGGCAGGAACATAGGAAGGAGGGTATGGTACCTTCCCACAATGCTTTTCCACTGTTGAGGCTGGAGAAAACCTGAGGGAGTACATAAATGGAATTCCCAGCTTTAAAGCTACTATATCACCACAAGGAAATACTGGATCTGATATCAGGACCTCAAATTTGCTTTTCTTCAGCTTTTCCATCAGCTTTTGGTTTTTAAGAACACCATCACAGATTTCTCTAGATATCATGTGGAAGTCCTTGATGACTTTGGCTATATCTTGATAGAATCTCCAAATGGTTGAAGGAGATGGCCTCTTTTCCATCCATGTCAAAACAAAGTCCTTGATCAGTCCTTCTATTCTTTCTTTGCCAAAGGCCACCTTATATATTTCAAATGTCAGAGATGGGGTCGAGGTTGGCGTGATGAAAAGTGCACCAGAGGCAACTAAAACAGTCACATTATGCTCTTTTTCAATCAACTCATCTATGATTATCTTAATGTTCAGCCAATGACTACCTTCCATTGGCCAAATCAGAATATTCCCACCAAGAGTGATTCCTAGGAGACTAATCTGGAGACACAACAGCAGAATGTTCTTGTTTAACATGATGTGGCTTGATGTAGAAGATTTGATGAGATATGACAAATGAATTTCTCTGTTTTTCAAGCAAAAAAGAAAGAAAAATTATTTCAGTTTTGATCCAAAACGATACCCTTAAGAGCCTTCTCTCTACCAAATGGTTTTCCTCATGGTAGCACCATATTTTATGATAATTATAGGCTTGGGGTAACATGTGTCTTACCTCTCAACCTGTTGCTTTAGCTTGGGTTATGATTCCTGCTCTCTGATCATTTTCTTTTTTTAAATTTTTTTTTTCAACGTTTTATTTTTATTTTTGGGACAGAGAGAGACAGAGCATGAACGGGGGAGGGGCAGAGAGAGAGGGAGACACAGAATCAGAAACAGGCTCCAGGCTCCGAGCCATCAGCCCAGAGCCCGACGCGGGGCTCGAACTCACGGACCGCGAGATCGTGACCTGGCTGAAGTCGGACGCTTAACCGACTGCGCCACCCAGGCGCCCCTCTAATCATTTTCTTAAACTTGATCCTTTAACTTTTTCATTGGATCTCATAATTGTGAAATTCTTACTGTTAAATTGCTTGAAGCTGTTGTGTACATCAACTCTACCCTCACCTGGCTGCTGAAGCCTCAGTTTGGGGCAGAACTTATTCAGAAATGTGGAGAGGCTAAGGCTATCAGTTTTCCAATATTTAACATGTTCAATATAGTGTCAATAGCGACAATGAAACATTACTATAGTAGTTACTGGTTGTTAATAGATAAGATTATTACAAAGGGAATACTTAGAAAAAATGTGAAGTACAAGCAGATAGAGTAATTATAATGTTTATTGCTACTTTAATAATATGTTTAGGAAAATATTTTATGTTAATACTGAGAAAAAATTATAAGTAAATGAATGAACTGTGTACAAGTATACATGCAAGAGATGATGGGTAACATTACTAGTCAATAGGAGTTCTTTGAAGAGGAATGCTAACTCAAGCATGCTTTTATGGAAAGTGCTGCTTGAAAGCTAGTTGGCTGGTCTGAGTAATAAATAATTTACATCAACATTCAACCTTTCATAATTGCTAGCATTAATTAAGCACTCACCGTGTGTCAGACATTGTGTAAAGTGTTTTACATATGTTCATCTCATTTATTTCTCACTAAAAAAAGATTCAATGAAGTTGATCCTATCTTCTCCCATCAGAGAAGGAAGAACCATTGCTCAGAGAAGTTTAGTAATTTGCCAAGTTCACGTACTAGAATAAGAAAAGAACTGGTAGTAGCAGCCTTCAGGCTCTTTGGCTTCCAGAGTCTATTGTATAAACCACTAAGATAGATTGCCCTATCAGCGTGTATCATGTCCCCTTATCAAGTATAAGCAACCTACCCATGTAAACCACAAAGTGCCCAAAACATGCTGACACAATATAAACTTGTGTCACAAATTCACACATTATGAATTTGTGCAGCCCACACTGGATAATGTAGGACAAATCATCTGAAGAAAATCACCTCTATGAAAAGTGTACATGTATGTGTATGCATATATCTGTGAATAAGTAGAAATTACTTATTTTTAATAAATCTATTGAAATTAGAAATCCTATGTTTTTTAGTGATGTCTTTGCTGAACTCCCCTATAACCACAGATAATTTACAGTGAGACATTTGCTGCTTCTTTAAAGCAGTTACTAAATTTTCCAAAGTACTACTCAGAGTTTGGCAGACTCATCGTACAGTTCTTGGGAGTAGATTTCAATTCAAGACTCTGTATACTAAGATTTTATGGTATGCACAAAATTTTTGGCTGCTGGTGTCAACCTCATCCATAGTTAATTGCCAAGATACTTTAAAATAGTTGTTGTGATTCACTAGAATGAACAATCGGTCACAATTCACAGATATTTTACTCACGTTATTCACTATCAGGGAATCAGATTCAGTTCTAAACAATTAAACTGTAGCCTTTATTAAGTTTATTTGTGTTTATTGTGTGGCTACTAGACAGAGAACTCCCTGCTAAGTGAAAGGCAGATGAATAAAGGACATAATCTCATATCCATTTTATGCTCTCTGTGAAGGTAATTGCAGACGTAACTATAATAAAAATAGGCATAGTATATTAGAGTCAGCATGATATCATGAGAAGAATTTAGGCTTTAGAATCAGGCCAAAGAATTTTGGCCTGTTTAACATTTATGAGACTCAGTTTTCTCCTCTGTAAGGTAGAAATGAAAGGCAATTTAAGAGGCTTTTATATTAAGTAATATAAGATAAATAAAATGTTTATTAATGTATAATAAATGAATAACTATTCAATAAGTACTATAAATTATGTAATGATATGAGCATCATATAAGATAAGGTTATATATTTAAATAAATAAAATAATATCGATTAAGCTACAACTATAGTGCCTGGAATAAAAGACACATTTAAAATCTATTATCTCTCTCATTTAATTCCTTCTCATTCTCCTAACTTTAGAGAAAGCGACAAGTACCTTCAGATGAAATGACACAGGTAAAATGTGTCAGAGCTCTGTACAGATTGCTTTCTGTTTTTTGGGAATTAGAGGTAGGGGTAAAGAGAGGGAAGTTTTTATTAGAAATGTGGTATTTGAGGCTCATCTTGGAGCTTGAAGTGTCTGCACATGAGTGATAGGCAATGACCAGTATTATGTCATAAATTAACTTTTTGATTTTTTAAAAAGTATCTTACTAATGGGACAGTATTAAGAAAACTTCTCAAATTATTGAAGTTAAATTTTAGATTTGTGTTCTTAAATTTAATAGAAAACTAAGTGAAGAAATTATATTAACCATAAAGATTTAAAGAGGTTGTAAAATAAGTTTATTTCAAAAACTAAAAATGTGATTTTAATTATTCTGACCTTAAGATCCCTGAAAAGCTAGTCTCTTTCCAGAAAAATTATAGGAAACTATAGCTAAACATATGACTAATATATTTATGAAATCAGATGAGTTGAAAGGAAAGCTAAAGTAATTTAAAAGAAGCTACTGTATACAAATAGTTTTATCATAGAGAAGATAATAAAAGATGTGCTTCAATTAATTGCACAAAAAGAGAGCACACGTAGTATTTACATTACCCCAATTGATTATTGCTTTTACAACAGAATTTTCTTTCTTTCTTTTTTTAAATTTTTTATTTTTTTTAACGTTTTATTTATTTTTGAGACAGAGAGAGACAGAGCATGAACGGGGGAGGGGCAGAGAGAGAGGGAGACACAGAATTGGAAGCAGGCTCCAGGCTTTGAGCCATCAGCCCAGAGCCCGACGCGCGGCTCGAACTCACGGACCGCGAGGTCGTGACCTGAGCCGAAGTCGGCCGCCCAACCGACTGAGCCACCCAGACGCCCCTTTTCTTTCTTTTTTTAATGGTGATTTGTTTATTTTGAGAGAGAGAGAGGACACGTATGGGGTAGGGGGTGGGAGGGACAGAGAGAGCGGGAGAGAGAGAGAGGGAGAGAGAGAGAATCCCAAGCAGGCTGCACACTGTCAGGGCAAAGCGGGACACAAGGCAGCTCCCTCTCACGAACCATGAGATAGTGACCTGAGCTGAAATCAAGAGCCAGACACTTAACCGACTGAGACACTCAGGCACCCCTATAACAGAATTTTCTTTAGAGAAACTTTAATATCCTTTTTTTTAATAAATTTGACTTTGCATAAAACTTATTTGATATGTATACGTACATGTAAAATATATAAACATACAAAATCCAGTACACAACATTAAGAAGATAAAATGCCCATCGAAGGATGATATCTTGGCTCATCTACACATGTTATCTTAAAGATGGTAGTGGTCACTTGTGAGAATCATGTTTGCCTTTATGTATTTACTTCATGTGTTACCTATTAAAGGACCAAATTAACTCTTCACTGGTAGAAATTCGAGGTAATAGATAGGCCAGTGAGCTCACAGTTGTATACAACTTTAACTTTACTGCTTTGTCGTACACTTCCCTCAAGATCTATCAAATTATTCTGAAGTATAACACCCGGGGGGAAAACCCTCCAATTATGTAAAAATACAACTGAAAACTTTTATAAAGTGATTAAACAAGCCAAAAGTTAACCCACAAGCATGTAATGATTGACCTTTCTTTTAGAAGAAAACATAAATCCAAATGTACATCATATATTGCTTATATATTATTTGTCATGAGATTTTTAAATTTCTTACCTGAAGTTTCCAGCCAGAACTTTAATAGCACTCATTCGCTGTTTGAAAGTTGAATTTAAAGAAATCCTAGTTGACTAAGCATAACATGATGCGAAATGTGATCTTGAATAGAGGAGAGATTATACAGATTTGTTTACTCCTAAGACATTCCACTTCTCTACATTATTAAGCACCTAATCTTCTGTTAAAGGTGTTTTCTTCTATTGGTTTTCTGGCAACTATTTGCATTAAATATTGCCTTTGTTATTACAGTCTCTGCAACCTTCACCACCACCCCTTCCAACCAAGTATGTCTAGGCATGAGAAGATGGACTGGGGATGAGTATGCCAGATCAGGGCCCCTGTCTTCTCCTCATTTGTGATGGTGCGTGTTCCATTCCAGGCATCAAGCGTTTCAGCTGGTGCAGCTTGCAGCAGGACGATAGGATCCCAGTGGAGATTGAGTAATTCCCCCTCTTGCAGGAGTGGGAAGTAACTCACCCATCTTGGTGGGCAATATTCTATTGCAAATTCCAGTAGACAACACCTTTTCCAACTGGGTGATAGGACTTGGTGTTCTCAGCAGTGTACCACATTAGTCTATAGTGAGAGTTGGGGCAGTGTCAGTTTCTTAGGATTTTCATAACTTTATGGTGTTGGGTGCTTTGGCAGAGGGTCCCCAGTCTGGCATATAGAGCACAAGCCCTACTGGTTGATCATTCAAATATATTGAAACCTGGAACAGTACTTTAGTTCACTCAGCCAAGGTGGTTTTACCTGTTAACGATTTACTTTGCTGCTTTAATATTCATTTTCTTTTTCTATCAATCCTGCTCAGTGTAGATTATAGGGGTGATGGAACCTCCATTTAATGTCATGTGCTATTGCCCCATCTTGCAAATCATGACCTTTGAAATGTGACCTCCCAATCACTATATATTCCATGAGGGTATCCATACATGGTATTCCGTTTCTCCTATACCTACTGAAATTGGGAAAGAACCGTGAGAAATAGTAGGTGGTGTAGGAATAGTTCATGTTTTCCCAACTAGAGTGGAAAGACCTGCAAGCAGTTTAAGCAGAGTCCTTAGATATGTACTACCTCAGTGGTGGAGTAAAATTCACCCTAAAATAAGTATGTTGTGAATATGATTTAACGAGCTCTATAGCACACTTCTAATGGATCAAATTCCAAATGTCTCTCTATTAGAACAAAGACCCTGTATATCTAAAAGAATACCAAGAAATGGAAATAAAAACCCATTACCCAACAAAGTAAATCCATAATAAAAATTTATGAGACATTGAACAAAGTATGAATATATAACTTATATGGTATAATATACAGTATCCCATTCAATAGATAAAGTCATAGTGATGACAGATGATAGAATTAGTTGACAAGGACTTTAAAACAGCTATTATAACTAGCATGTGGTCAAAAACATAGTGATAAGCATAAGCATGTGAAGAGAGAATAAAAGAGCTCCAGAGACCTACCCATATTAAACTTCTGGAGATGAAAAATCCATCAGATGGGATTAACACAATATAGAAAAGATTAGACACAGTATAGAAGAAAAATTAACATCCAGACATAGTAATAGAAGTTACACAAAATGAAAATCAGAGGAAATGAACCACTCCCCTCCACCACCCTCCCCAAAAGAACAGAGCAGCCTACCATACATGTAATTATGGCCCTGAAAGAGGGAGTGGATATAGAAACAAATATTGAAAGAAATAATAGCCAAACTTTTTCAAATTTGAAAAATCACATATACACATGGATATAAGAAGCTCTAATAATCAATTTTTTTCAAAACAAAAAGAAAGAGAAAAGCACCTCTAGTGCATCATAATTAAGATGCTGACCATCAATGATTAAACAAAAATCTCAAAAACAGGAAAATTTAGAAAAACACATTACCTAACAAAGGAACAAAGAAATGAATTAAACATTGTAAGCAATGCAAGCTAAAAAACGGTGGAGTGACATCAATAAAGCACTAAAAGAAATTAAAACTCTTCTAATGAATATATATACCCAGAAAATTATATAACTAACAAAATTTTTACAATAAAGACTAATTAGACTTTTCTCATGGCTACAAGAACCAAGAGAATCTTCCACAGACCACAAGTTTAAGAAATGTTAAAGGCAGAGGGAAAATTATCCCCAATGGAAATGTATTTCTAAACAAATGAAAGAAGAATACTGGAAATGGTAAATATGTGGGTGTATATGAAAGACTTTTTTTCTTATTTTATTTAATATCTCTCAATGTCAGATGACTATTTAAAACTAAAATAATAACAAAGTATGGTGAAATTTATAACACATAGAAAAAAAATACATGAAAAATACTGCAAACTCTGAGAAGGAGTACAGGACGTACACTATTTAAAGTAATTACACTAAAAATGATACTTACTCTTTAGAACAGCCACTGGAAAATAAAACCAAGAGAAATATCTACTAAGCCAATAGAAATAGTAATACTCTATTAATCCAAATGAAAGTGGAGAGGAAGAGGGGGGCCTGGGTGGCTCAGTCGGCTAAATTACTTTGGCTTAGGTGATGATCTCATGGTTCATGGGTTCGAGCCCTGCATCAGGCTCTGTGCTAACAGCTCAGAGCCTGGAGTCTGCTTTGGATTCTGTGCCTCCCTGTCTCTCTGCTCTTCTCCTGCTCATGCTCTCTCTCTGTCTCTCTGTCTCTCTCTGTCTCTCTCTGTCTCAAAAATAAATAAACATAAAAAAAAGTAGAGAGGAAGAAAAAAAGAACAAAGAAGAGATAAGATAAACAGAAAACAAATAGCAAGATAAGCAAATTAAATGTGAATGGTTTAATTATCTTAATTAAAAGTTAGATATTGTCATAATGGATTTTTTTTAGGGAGATTAAACTGCACGCTGTCTACAGGCATCCACTTTACAAGAAAAAAGAGGTTAAAAGAATACACACACCATGATAATATTAACTTAGTAAAGCTGAAGTGGCTATCTAAATATCAGATAAAGTAGATTTTCAGAGTAAAGAATATTATTGGGATTAAGAAGGTCACTTTATAATTAAAAGTGTCATTTCATCAAAAAGACGTCACTACCTTGAGTGTGTACGTACCTAACATCAGAGCTTCGAAATACATAAAGCAAATTGATAGAAATAAAAAAGAAATAGATCCACCATTATACTTGGTGATTATGGTAATACTCTCTCAATAATCGATAGAACAAGCTGACAGAAAATCAATGAGTAATAAAGGAGTCTGTATTCATGGCAAAAAAATGTATGAAAATCAGGCAATCTTGTGTAGTTTACAATACACAACATACCTCTTTAAGGAACTTTATCTGTGCTTTTTTGCCAGCATTAATTTTGTAAAATCTGTTTCTTTTTTATTGCTTTCATTTTTTAACACATTTTTGCCCAGGTCCTTATATTTGTTTAATTTTGTTTTCAGATTAATTTATTGTAAAAAGCATTAAGTTGGATTTTTAACTCTAATTTCAAAGGTTTTATGTAAATGATTCTAGTACTATATTATAAATATTACATATAAAGTGAGATAAGCAAATACTAATCTGTAAGAAGGCCAGCTAAAAAAATTAGAAATTATAAATCAATTCTTTATAGTTTACTTCTCATTTGCCCTTCATAATAATGAATTCTGTTCTTTGCATTCTCTTGAATTTCCTTGTACTGTTATTATTTTTGTTCTTATCATTAAATAGCATGTAGTATTATTTTATATTTTTTAATCTTCATATAAATATTGTTAATTTTCCTATATGTGAACAAAAATGCATACATATATTTTTTGTGTAGAGCAAAGAAAATTGTAAACATATGGTTAAATCTAACCATTAATTGAATAAAACATTAGAAAAACCCTCATGAAATTGAAAGATATAAAAGAGAAAGAAAGAAAATATTTCATTCCAATAGCATGTAAGTCATGAGGGATAAATAGAGCTAAAGAGATGTAGGATAATTTATTACGAGAAAAATGAAAATACTGATTAATGTTATGAATTAATACATTTAATAAGAAAGTTAAATAAAAAATGAAGAAATAGGGGCGCCTGGGTGGCTTGTTGGTTAAGCGTCCGACTTCGGCTCAGGTCATGATCTCACAGTCTGTGGGTTCGAGCCCCGCATCGGGCTCGGTGCTGACAGCTCAGAGCCTGGAGCCTGCTTCCGATTCTGTGTCTCCCTCTCTCTCTGGCCCTCCCCTGCCCATGTTCTGTCTCTCTCTGTTGCAAAAATAAATAAAAACATTTAAAAAAAAAATGAAGAAATAAGTTAACCAAACTGATGCAAGAAGAAGGGGTAAATCTATTTGTCCCAAGAACCATATAAGAAATTCAATCAGTAGTTAAATAAATTCCTACAAAAACACTCCAGGTCCAGACCAGATTTCTGAGCAACTTTTGCGAAGTACTCAAAGAACAGGTAACGTTAAATTTTCCCAACCAAAACTTGATACGTACTGTACAAAAGAGAGAAATTACAGGAAAATCACACTGATAAGTATAGAGGCAAGTAATGACACAAATTTAGCAAACCTTTTCCAATTATGTATAATAAGCTTCAAGTACAAGTCAGGATTATTCCAGGAACTCAAGTTTAACTTTCAAAAATCAATTAACATAATCCACAACATTAAACAGATTAAAGGAAGGGAAATAATATGGTGATTTTTACAAATGTAGAAAAAGCCATCAGTAAAATTCAATATTTATTCATGATTTGAAAAAAAAATAGAATACTAGGATTAAAGGGAACTTCTTTAACATGATAAAGGGAATCTACAAAAACAAACTCTTTTGAATAGCTTCTTAAAATGTAAAAACAAGCAACATTAAACTACATTGTTCAGTAATGAATTCCCATCTGAAAAGATAGCAAAAAGATTTATTATCAAAAAGTGAGGATAGGGGTAACCTTTGAAAGAAAAGAAGGAAGAAACAATAGTGATGAAGGGGTCTTCTAAGTCACCAGACACATTCTAATTCTAAAATGGGGGTGGTTACATTGGTGAACACTTTATAATTACTGTTTAAAATGTTGGAGAAAATTTCAATCTTTATTAGTCTCTTCTCTTCCCTTTACAGAGGAAACTTCCACCAGATTCATTAATTTGACTTCCTGAATTTCTGGCTTTCCTGATTTTCCTGCCCCAAAAATATTTTCAAGAGAACTATAACCACTCCAGTCAAATTCAATGCCTATCTCCCATTCCTCCAAACAAACACACAAACACTGTGCTGCAGACCCATTTCTCTAGCTGTTCAATATGAAAAGAACCTTGCATTTAATTCTGGCTGTACCACAATGTCATAGAAAGAACAATATATGTAGCCAGTCACTAATTTCAACTTTACTATTACTACTACTACACACACACACACACACACACACACACATTCTTGGACAATTTCTCAACACGAGGGCTTTGGTTTCCTTGCATGTGAAATAATATCTTTCTCATAGAATTGTAGAGAATATATAAGATGTATATGAAATCTATTTATTAAAATATCCAAACCAACTTTTCCACAATTTGAATTTCTTTAGACTCCTAATTGAACAGTTCTGAAATAACTAATTCCTAAGGCCTAGAAAATTTTCTCTTTTATCAAATTGCAAATGTGAATAATTTCCAAAAACTATGTTAAAATAGAATAATAGGATAATGACACCTTGTTTTTCATTGTTTTGCTGTTATTATTGTTACTGTCTTTAGATTTCCCATGGAACTAAGGAGTGAACTTCTATTGATGAAAAAAACTATTCTCCAGCTGTATTTTGAAACCCAGTTATATTTTACTTCAATAGTCTTGAGAATTACATTAGACAATCTTACATATTTCTTAAATTGTAAGGAATATATTTTTAGAAATTTTAACATCTAATAATGAGAAATAATTTATATCATTTTAATAATTTTATGTAACATGCCATTGAGTCCTATATGTTGCTAATGAAATCGGCTTAAACTTTTAATACACT
Organism: Lynx canadensis; assembly: GCF_007474595.2. Taxonomy (NCBI): domain Eukaryota; kingdom Metazoa; phylum Chordata; class Mammalia; order Carnivora; family Felidae; genus Lynx; species Lynx canadensis. The sequence goes on along the minus strand of NC_044306.2, from coordinate 149,808,671 downwards.
TGTTATTTTATAAATAGCAGTGGCCCTAATGTAAAAAGACTTTCCTGGCTAGATATCAAGGGAGTTATTGATTAGAGAATAGCCATGAAATTTCCTATTATAGATGTTGTGTATATTCATGTTGGTTTTGTATATCTATGTACATACACAGACATACACATGTAATTGGTGTGATATCATGTATTCGTTTTATACATAAACATACCTTCATATTACATATTTATATAAACACACAAAAAAGGGGCGCCTGGGTGGCTCAGTTAAGCGTCCGACTTCTGCTCGGGTCATATCTCCCAGTCCGTGAGTTGGAGCCCCGCCTCAGGCTATGTGCTGACAGCTCTGAGTTCAGAGTCTGGAGCCTGCTTCAGAGTCTGTGTCTTCATCTCTCTTTGCTCCTCTCCAATCGCACACTGTCTCTAAAAAATAAACATTTAAAAAATTTAAACACAACAAATATATACACAAATATATACACAACTACATTTCGATAAACCTTATATTTATTCCGTGAACAAAATTAGGAAAATCCTAAGAATTCAGACTCATGATACCTGGTCAGCATTATCCACTACCATCCACGTGGGGGCGGCATATCCCAAAGTTGGACGAACTAGGATCCGGAAAAGAAGTCCTGAGTGAGATCCAGGTCTAACCTAAGGCCCGGTGATACACATTTGTAATATTATAACTTCAAAGGTGCTTTACAAACAGTTTCTTGTTGAATGGTCACAAATGTCTGTGATATTAACTTTATTTTATAGATGAAGAAATCAAGGTCAGAGAAGTTAAGAATTTCCTGACAATTGAAAGCTTTGGAATCAGAACTCATTTCCACCAATTACATACTTCTCATTTAGAGGCTAAATTGTTCTTTTCTTTTGTCTTCAAATTTTATTAGCTTTCCCATTCAGATTGACAACTATCACACATACATGATCATGGCAATCCATCAAGGATTTCAGTTATTTAATGAAAAATTTGATAATTTTTTCTTATCTTCTTCTCAAGCTTTTCTGACTCCCCCATCCTTGTGGCTAATGTTAATCATTTGTTGTATATTTTTCCTGACTATTTACACACTCCTACACATATGTACCCACATATACCCTAATATGTATGTGTATGGGGACATGCATATGCATATATATATATGCACACAGATGTATACAATATGTTTATTTATTTATAAATACTATGTTTTTTTATTTATAAAAGCTGATGTTGTTGCTGCCTATGACATGTTTTTATCAAAATAATATCACATCCTGCGCGTTAATCTTGAGAAAGACAAAAGTAGCCTTGAGAGCTGTCAGCTGGTCTGTCCTACCATGAATATCACCTTGACCATGTTTCCTATTTAACATAAAAGATTTTGCAGAACGCCAAAATCCAACAGGCTCTGTCTGTGACTGGATAAATGAGACAAAAACAGGATCACTCTGTAATCATGACTAAGCCCAGACAAAAACAAGAATAATACCATGGAACAACAAAAATAGTATATATCATTCTCTTTTAGCTAACATGGGTGACTAATAGTTCTCTAACCATGACAGCTTTAGCTTCACTCCATCCCTCCCACTACCTAGATAAAATATAAAGATTTTCATCACAGAGTTGCTCCCATTTTCTGACTGGCCCACCGTAGGACAAACCCCACCGTCATGACCCCTTTCCCAAATCACTTAAAACAAACCCAAAGTTTCTTGATGCAGTATGTAACAAGTCTCACTTTTTAAAAATGTCATCTCTTTCCAATGTGGGCTTGAACTCATGACCTTGAGATCAAGAACTGTATACTCTACCAACTGAACCAGCCAGGCACCCCATACAAATCTCACTTGTATGACAGGTGGCCTTTAGCACTCTACAATTTGCTTCTTAAATTTGCTATAGACCATGAGCCTTCTCAAGGTCAATATAATTGACTTATTTGGTAGTTTAGGTTTACCACAGTTTGTTGTACCAGATCCATACCGGTGTACAAAAAAAAAAATGCAATTTTTGTTACCACTGCAAACAATGCTACAATAAATACATACTGTTGCTTCTGTTTCTTTCGAAGATATTTTCCAATAATGACATGGCATTTAAAAAATATTTTAAATTTTTTTAATGTTTGCTTGTTTTTGAAAGAGAGAGAGACAGAGTTAATGGGGAGGGGGAGAGAGAGAGAGAGAGGGAGACACAGAATCTGAAGCAGGCTCCACGCTCTGAGCTGTCAGCACAGAGCCTGATGCAGGGCTCAAACTCACCAACTGCGAGATCATGACCTGAGCCCAGGTCAGACGCTTAACTGACTGAGCCACCCAGGTGCCTCTATGGTATTTTTAATTATAGTAAACTTCATTTTTTAAAAGCCTCTTACATAGCACCTGGGTGGCTCAGTCATTAAGCATCTGACTTAGGCCATGATCTCAGGGTTCATGAGCTCGAGTTCCACATCTGGTAAGCTTGATCCCTGCTTCAGGTAAAAAAAACACAAGTCCTGCTTCAGGTGAGCCCTGATTTTCTCTCTCTCTCCTCCCCCATTCCCTCTGCCCCTACTGGGATCCTCTCTCTCTCTGCCTTTTGCTCACTTGAGCCCCTGCCCCCCTCTCTCTCTCTGAAACAAAAAACAAAAACAAAAACAAAAACACCCTGTTAAAGGAGCGCCTGGGTGGCTCAGTTGGTTAAGCACATGACTCTTGATGTCTGCTTCTGTCATGATCTCACAGTCAGGGGATGGAACCCTGTATGGTCTCTACCCTGAGCATGAAGTCTGCTTGGGATGCTCTGTCTTCCTCTCTCTTTGCTCCTCCCTGCTTGTGTGTGCTTTCACTCTATCAGTTTTATTCTTATCTGCAGCAGTAGATGTCACAAGAATTTTCTTTGTCATTACAGAAGCTGAAATGATCTTTTACCATCTTTTTTTTTTTTAATTTTTTTTTCAATGTTTTTATTTATTTTTGGGACAGAGAGAGACAGAGCATGAACGGGGGAGGTGCAGAGAGAGAGGGAGACACAGAATTGGAAACAGGCTCCAGGCTCCGAGCCATCAGCCCCGAGCCTGACGCGGGGCTCGAACTCACGGACCGCGTGACCTGGCTGAAGTCGGACGCTTAACCGACTGCGCCACCCAGGCGCCCCAATTACCATCTTAATAAACAGTCTTCTATTAGTGTGCTTGGGAATCTTCTTCTGTGTCCATTCATTCATTTAGTGAATATTATTTAGCACCTGCCACTTATTATTCTGCATGCTGAGCATACAGTAGCATACATGCAGATCAAGTTCCTACACTCTCGGAGTTTGTATTTTTTGAGAAAAGACAAACTCTAAACAAGTAATGAAATTAATATATGTTAGATGATGATAAGTGGTGTGGAGAAAAATTAAAGTTGGTCAAGAGAAAATGGATTGGAGAGTGAGCTATTAGGTTTATAGAGTCTTCAGAGAAGTTCTCTGGTAAAATGACCTTTGAAACAACTGAGGGAGTGAGTCATCTGGATGTTTAAGGAAGCATGTTTCAAATACAGAGAAGAGCTGTAGTCTGAGGCAGGATCATGCCTAAAAAGCTCACAGAGCACTAAGAGGTCAGACAAGACTGGAGAGGGGAAATAAAGAGGTCCAAGAGATAAAAGGAAAGATACATTGAAACTTGAAGGCCATTATAAGAACATCGGTTTCTACTCTGGTGAGAAATGCAGTGTCGTGGTAGGGTCCCCTACCTAAAGAATGAAAAAACAAAACAAAACAAAACAAACCCTCAAGGCAACCCAGCTACACACATATGTAGCAACATCCCTCACGACCTTGTAACATGAGACCACTTAATCAGACTGCATGTTTGTGTGCTACCATATATGGGAGACAAAGAATTAGAAAATGTATTTAAAAAAAAACTATGCCACGTGGCGTTCAGGGCTCAGTTCTGCATGTAGGAACCCAACTGAGCCGTGCTGACAAAATTGCTTCCTGAAAAAAAAAAAGGGCCTCAGTGTCACTGGCGACTCTCCGTGCGAGAATCTTGCCACAGTGTTAACAGGAGGGTTTTAGGCTGAGGAGTGGCATTATTTGATTCCTGCCTTTATGGAAGCTTTCTGTCCTGGGTTGATGGTTGACGGTAAAGGCCAAGGGCTGAACCACAGAGACCAGTTAGGAAGTTGTTGCTATAATCAAAGCTATTAGTACCAGAAGTTTGGGGAAAGGTATTAGTGAGAGATGTGGTGAGAAGAGATCAGATTTGGGATATACTTTGAAGGTAGTGCTGCAAGTCTTAGGAAAAAAGGAGTAGGGAATGATTCTAAGGTTAATTTACTTGCACAATTGAGAGAGTTGACATTTACTGACATGAGGTTGTGCTGGAAGCAGGTTTGGAGTTTGGAATCAAAATTTCAGTTTGGAACACATATATTACACTGGACACACTCATTTAACATTCAGGTAGTCATACTGAGTACACTTTGGGAGGCAGAAGTTTTAAACTCAAAGCAAAAGTCCAGAATGAAATATAAACTTGGAAGTCATCAGCTTGCAGATGATTTTTAAAACAATGACAACAGATGAGCTCATCTATGGAGTAAGTATAGGTAGAGAAGGGATCCAAGAACTGAGTTCTGGATGACTCCAGTATTTGGAGGTTGGCAAGATGAGGGGAAAGCAGGAAAGGAGACTGAGGGAGAGCAGCCAGGGAGGTAAGAGAAGAACCAACTGGGAAAACAGGCATACCTCCTTGTATTACACTTTTCTTTACTGTGCTTTGCAGATACAGCCTTTTTTTTTTTTTTTTTTTTTTTTTTTTTTTTTTTTACAAATTAAAGGTCTGTGTCAACCCTGTCTTGAGCACCATTTTATAGCTGATGGCAGCAAGTCTCTTAACAGCATTTTCCCAATAGTATTTGTTCTGTCACATGATGATCATTCTTGAAATATTCCAAACTTTTCCATTATTGTTGTATTTGTTACAGAGATCTGCGATCGGTGATCTATGATGTTACTATTCTCATTGTTTTGGGGTGCCACAAACCACGCCCATACAAGACAGTGAGCTTAATTGATAAATCCTGTATGAGTTCTGACTACTCCATCAACCGGCCGTCCCCCCATGATTATCCCTCTCCTCCCTCCCCGTTCCCTGAGACACAACAATATCGAAACTAGGCCAGCTAATAATCCTGCAATGGCCTCTAAGTGTTCAAATGAAAAGGGGTCAATCAATAAGGCAAACTTCATTGTCATCTTATTTTAATAAATCACCGCAGCCACCTCAGCCTTCATCAACCACCACCCTGATCAGTCGGCAGTCATCAACATTGAGGCAAGACCCTCCACCAGCAAAAAAAATGACCACTCACTGAAAGGTCAGATGATGGCCAGCATTTTTTTAGCAATAAAGTATTTTTTAAATTAAGATATGTACATTTTTTTAGACATAATGCTCACATTTAACAGACATGATATAATGTATATATAGTGTATATGTAATATGTACTAGGAAACCAAAATATTCATTTGACTAGTTTTTTTTGGGGGGGATATTTGCTTTATTGTAGTGGTCTGAAAATGCACCTGCAATATCTCTGATGTGTAACCGTAGTGTTCCAAAAGCCAAATGGCAGTTTTCAAGAAGAAAATAAGAACTATCTGTGTCCATTGCTGATTGTAAGCCAATTGAGATTTGCCATATAATTTAGCAATATGAAGGCTTTTGGTGAACTTGGCAAGGGCAGTGTGATAAAGTGTTGGGGGTGGGAAAGCCTCACTGGAGTGGATTCAAAGAGATTGTGATGATAGTCAACACCTAAGAGTTTGCTGTAAAGGGAGCAGAGAAATGAAGTGATTGCTGGAGGCCAATGCAGGGTAAAGAGATTTTTGTATATATATTTTTCTAACATAGAAGGAATAACATTCATGGGATGAGGGAATGACTGTGCAAGAAAGAAGGAAATATTGGTGGAGTGAAATTCTTGAAGAGGTAAGAGGGTGAGGAGAACTTATTTTTGCAATCCTTAGTTAAATACCAAGCCCCATGACCTTGAATAAACTCCAGACTACTGAAGAGTACTGAATATAATTAGTTAAAAAAATCATTATAAAGGTGAACATTTACATCATACACCCTGTAACAACGATGGAAGTGCCTAATTCTCCTCACGGCTTTCAATGTCCATAAGGAGAAAGCACTTACTTTTTCAAGTGAACGTTGTTCTGAAAAGTAACTAACCCCAAGATTGACAAACTTCCCCAGCATGAATATACCATCCTTCTTTCTTTATCTTTAATCAAGGGGGCTCCACATATTATCACTAAACTTTTATTTCTCTAATTTAGCTGTAGCATTTTGTAAGAAGTATATGATTTAGGATGAGGCGAAGATAAGTCTTTCAATAATTTCATAAAAACAAATAAGCCATGGAAAGAAAAATTTTGAAAGCCTCAAGTATTCAGCCTTTAGGATTCTGACTCAGATAGAGGACACTCGCTGAGCTCAGAGCCATCTGGAACCAGACCTAAACTGTCTGGCTTAACCTGAATATCACTGTTTCTCCACTTTTGCACTGTAGTCTTCTGAAAAGTTTCTGTACCTAGATGAATTCAAGATAAATGGTACTATTTTCATCAGAAGAATTTTAAGTGGTAAACTTGTTTTGACGTCTGCTTCAGTGTAATCAACCATTACCCTGAATCAACTGTAGTCATGAAATTCATTTGTAAATCACGTGTTTTAGAACACATTTTCTGTTCTGTAGTTCTCAACCGGCCTAAACAAAACTCTTTCCCTAGGACTGATTAACTTCATGAAATATTGCACATAACAAACTATTCTATATGTCTTAATCGCTGTGTAACAATAACTCTCTGGAATGTGTGCTCAGAGCTCCAATTTGGAAGTGTCAGGAGTGGTGGGTGTCCCTATTGGTGACTGTACACCCTGTACCTTTTGTTCAGACAAATAATAACACAGGGTGAAATGTATTACATTCCCATATCTATGGACTCATGTATCAGGAAAATAAATTAATATGCCAGTGTGAAGAGAGATTAGGAAAGAAGAGCAATTTTATAAGTTACTATTTCTTATTTTTTTTTTTTTTTACCAAACAGAAACAGCCCGGAACTGGCCCACTGCTGACATTTGTCAGCACAAATGGAAGCCCTGGACCACAGCCCCAGTTAGCTCCATTTGCCACCCAAAGGGCCTCATATAAATGTATTTGGACCAACTAAGCCACAAGCTTACGCTCTGTCCACACCTCTCCCTCCTGGCTAAAAGCTCCCACTTGACCATGCTGGGCACATGCCTGCTGCAGAGGTCAGCCTGGGGAGGACTGACCTGAGAAGAACTTTTATAGATCTGAGAGCAAGCTAGGGCTATATGTGCAGGGAATTCCAGGGTTCGAGACTCCTAAAACGTGGTCCAGAGGGAGGAGCAGACTCCCTGGCTTCCAGAGAGGTGCAGCCAGAGAAGGGCCAGAGTGTGGCTCTCTAAAGTTTATGAGCAGGTAACGGCCAAGAATATATTTCTTCCAACTAAAGTATGATTGACCAAAAGGACAACAATTCCAGAGGACTAAACATGTGAGAAGAGGAGAGGAAAAGCACTGTAGCTCCATGAAATCCCACTCAGGTAGGGAGGGAGGAGGGCGGGACTGAGCAGTAAGGGTTAGTTTTTACTTTGTGGTATCATCTAGCTGTTAAGTTTTTACCTCTTTTACAAGAGGTTGGTCCTCTTGCTCCTATTTCTACGCTAGGCACCTAATATTTTTAACCAGGACTTTGCTCTCCCTTTACTCAAGCAAAAATCTGCTGTCTTACAGTCTACGTGTAAATTTTTATCCCTAAGGAGAGCCCACAGAACTGCTTAGTATTATTTCAATGCTGGGGAGAAAATCTAGGAGGAGAACGGATTCATTCCCCCTCCTGAAGATTTCACTGCTCTTCTTTTACTTAGAATCAACAGGAAAAACAGTCATAATTAAAATCTAGGGTTATTTATTCCAATGAACGAAATAGTGAGAAATCCAGATTTCAGCTATAATAGGAAATTTTGTTTTAATATTTATCTCCAACACTATTGCAGTGGTTTTTAAAAACATGAATGTAAATTTTTAATACTCCTCTCCGTAAGAGTGGTACTCTTTACCTCCCCTTGAGAAGGGGAGTGACTGCTTTAACCGAAAGAAGACATTGAAAATGCCACCATTTAACTTTTGATGCTGAACCATACAACGCTACGTAATTACTAACGTGTTTACCAGAACACTTGCTCTTGGAGCCTTGCACTGTCATGTAAGAAGTCAAGCTACAGTGAAGCCACCATTCTGGAGGAAGCCCAAGCCACGAGAAACAAACATGTGGCTCTCTGGTCTCCCTTACCAGCTGAGAGTAGTCTTCGAGTCAACACAACCTAGACTCCCTACGTGGGATTAAAAATGCCCCAAGGAAATTTCAGCACCCAGCCACTTGAGATTTGAGTCTTCCCAGTTGAATGTCCTAACATTACAGAGCAGAAACAAGCCACACTGTCTTCGTCTTGTCTAGATCCCTGATCCACAGCAACTTTGAGGATAATGTTTTGCTTTCCACCACTAACGTTTTTTTTTTTTTAATTTTTTTTAACGTTTATTTATTTTTGAGACAGAGAGAGACAGAGCATGAACGGAGGAGGGGCAGAGAGAGAGGGAGACACAGAATCGGAAGCAGGCTCCAGGCTCTGAGCCATCAACCCAGAGCCCGACGTGGGGCTCGAACTCATGGCCCGCGAGATCGTGACTTGAGCTGAAGTCGGACGCTTAACCGACTGAGCCACCCAGGCGCCCCCCACCACTAACGTTTTTGAATAGTTTGTTACATAAAAGTAGACAATCTCAATGCTGACAATGGCCTTTGTGTGTCCGTGTGTTCTGCATATGCATGAATATAGGTCACCTAACGCAATAAGTAATTCAGCTATTTATAACTTGATCGCATAGTCAAATGTACGTGGAGTGGGATGGAAGGGACAAGAACACGTTAACACTAATATTGTGGGAGAAAGGAAATTTGAAAAGAAAGAAGAAAAAAAAGAAACTTTTCCATTTTAGAATCATTACAAGCAGCCCTTATTCGTCTATCAGGACTTCGTAAATCATCTTGTCTTAGAATATCAAGACAAAAAGAGAAAATATGCATGAATCCAGTTTGAAAATCCTGTCTCTATAGTGACATTGTACTGTATATTCACTTCGGAAATTTGTCATATTGGCCTTCAGAACCCAGGGGTTCTTTTGTCTCTAATAAATGAGTCATGAAACATAAAATTCAACACTTGCTTATATTTGGGGTTTCACTGACTCTTCAGAGGACTCATGCAAGAGCATTAAAACTTGGCTGCTATACCAATGCATTTTGGCAATCACATCATAGTATCTCATTATTACTCACATCAGAATGTTCTCACTATCTGGGAAATTTCACTGGAGAAATGGTTTCAACCAAACAGACCTGTGGTGGTTGAATGGGGCCAACTTAACACAGCTCCAAAACAAGCTTTGCCTAAGGCAGTTTATAAATGTCTCCCAGTCCCAGGCATGCCTGTGTTTGTCCTCTTTTTCTTTTCTTTTTCTGATTTCTTCCTCTTCTTTTTTGTTTTTGTTTTTTTAAATTTTTTTTTAATGTTTATTTATTTTTGAGACAGAGAGAGACAGAGCATGAACAGGGGAGGAGCAGAGAGAGAGGGAGACACAGAATCTGAAATGGGCACCAGGCTCTGAGCTGTCAGCACAGAGCCCGACGTGGGGCTTGAACTCACAGACCGTGAGATCATGACCTGAGCCGAAGTCGGATGCTTAACCGACTGAGCCACCCAGGCGCCCCTCTTTTTTGTTTTTGAACGTGTTCTTAAGCATGTGTTTACTCAAGATTAGTCATATTTAATTTTGTTTTCCATGGTACACATGAGACAGATTGCTTTGATAAGACGATTATGAGGCAGTACTCTCTGTGTGTTTCTTTAAGAGTCATTTTTGTTTCCTAACTTTTTTTTCTGAATGAATCATCTGAACACAATTGTCTGTTAAGGATTTTGGAATCCACCCTTATATATTAAATTCAAAAGTTGAAAACACATTATAATCCAGTAAGAATTTACTGATGCAAGACACTATACCAAAGCTTCGATAATATATTGTTTTCAAGTGTGGTTCTTCCTTCACAGTGTAGATTAGTAGCGTGGAGATTAATACTTCTAATCTTTTTTCTCCACAAGAATCTTCTGGCTCTGTGTGTGTAAGTGTGTGTGTGTGTGTGTGTGTGTGTGTGTGTTTCCCATTCTGCCATGTTTGTTTTAGGCATATTATCTTATGTTTGCTTTTAGAAAAGTTACATTGCTTTCAAAAGTAAATGTGTCTTTGCCAGGCCAGTGTCTAAAGATGGCAATACATTCACTCTCTGAAATGAAATTCCTTCTGAGAAGAATATCTAACATTTATTGAGTCCTACTATGTGTGAATCACAGTTCTAAGAGCTTGACATATGTTACAAACTTTACCCTCATTACACCATGAGTAGGAACTATATTTATGCTCATTTTTACAGAGGAGAAAACTGAAGCAGAGGGATTAAGTCACCTGACAAACATCACATTGCCAATAAGCGGCATGGCCAGGATTTGAATACAGGCACTCCAACTCCAAAGCTTACAATCTTAACAACTCTAAGACACTCTGTCATTGAATACTTTCAGTAACAGTACTACTAATATCAGCAATGACCATTTCTGACATGCCTTTTAGGTACTGCGCACACATTATGAAAACATTCTTCTTCCTTTTTTCACTTCATGTACTTTGCAAGAACTTCAGTTGCTCTTAAATTCTTCCAGGATTTTTCTGGAAGTTGTTAGGGGATGTGTCTGGTCTAGTTCCAGGCTCCTGTGGTGGTTTCTGATTTCCTCTCTTTCATCCCAGTTCATGGAGGCATATATCCTTTGATGCCAGTGTCCATATTGCAACCATTTACAGTACCCATCTAAAGACCATGATTTCTGAAATTCTCAATACTTCCCAGTCTCCATATTCAGTGTGCTGATGGGTGAAACCAAGAAGGAGTTTTCTTAGTTGTGTCTGCCCTTGTGTTGTGAAGCTCTGAATGACAGGGATAGAGGGAAATCTGAATGACGGTAGTTCCTGTGCAGCACAAAGAATTACTCTACCCCTCATACTCTGGCCCACTGTCTATGAACCAAAGTTTGGGCTTCGACTCCCTTCTCCTCCTGAGTAAGCTGTATGGATCCACATGTGAAAAAGCGTATTTAGATCTTTAATGCCATCATAGACATAACTAGACAATCTGTAGGTAAGTCCAAACTATCTATAAAACCATCTATTAGAGGTCCCTTATAGTAGAATGATTTTGGAGGGGGGTGCTATTCGTCAGTATCATCTTTTCTTAAAACCTCTACCAATAAAACTCAGGAGATAAAGCTTCCAACCCGTAAGTTATAAGTCAACCTATTTATAACCCTCATCAACTAAAGTTTAAAAACATATTTATCCCAAGATATAGCAAAAGAAGACAATTGTCTTATATTCTAGAAACAACAAAATATCTCAATAATACCCATAATCACTTCTTCAATTTATATTTGTAAACAGATTTACAGTTTATATAAATATATTCAACAACCCTTTAGTGAATGTTTAGCTTGTGACTTTACTATGCTAGGAATTGGGAAAAAAACAGAGGTAGGATACACTGTCATTTATGGACAATTAAAACAAATTATTTATGTATCAATGCATAATCCATAGTGGTAAGAAATACAAAAGGTTAAAAAATGTGCTTTGGTTTTCAACAGAAGAGGACAACATAATGAATACAATAAACACATAAATACATGAACTTTCATGACTTAAGACTGTGACTTTCCTCTATATTTCCTTCTGTCTATCCAGAAATGTGAATATATATATAATATGTGACATAAAAAAGAAGGGGTTGTTAAATCAGTGGGAAAAGGTAATCTGATCTATGAAATGGTATTGAGAGAACTAGTTAGCTAGTTCATTACTCCTTCAAATTATATGCCTTAGAAATGTGGCTGTAAGTTCTACGTAGGAAAAAGGCAGTAGAAGATGTGGGGATGGTTGTTTAATAGTTGTACCTGGAATAACTGGGAAAATAATATATTTATGGAAACCAGATATTAAGCTCTCTAAATAGATCCCAATATAGAGAATCCCTGCTCTCCATTGAAGTTCTGAGAAAGGACATATAAGGAAAAGATAGAAGCTAAAATAACTTTATTATTGATTGAAATTGATTTAATTTTATGTTTGTCAGTCAAATAGGCTTGTTAATACTGGTCTCAAAACTAGGCAGACATAGTTGTGAGTAATTCTGAACTGGGTCTATAGGTCTATATGGTCTACAGGTCCAATAGGGGGGTGGCCTATACCTGGAGAAGCAGAGCAGAATACCTTAGTGGCCAGAATAACAGTCAGAAGGTGAAGAGTGCAGCAGAACAGTGCTTGCTTAGTTATTTTCCCCAAATTTACTAGTTTCATGACTTAACCTCAGCTTTAGAATCAGTAGAAGAGAGAGGCCTTGAGTTAAATATCAGAACTCTTTTCACAGAAAGAAAACACAAAGAGGAGGAGATGCTTCCTACTAATACTCTTTCAATATTTGTTCTCTTTATTCCTTTGGCTTAATCAATCAACTATGATCAACTAGGGATAATGTCATTTCTCTTGAATGATATTAGCAGTTTAAATTTTTTTAAGGTTCATTTATTTATGAGAGAGAGACAGAGTGTGAACGACGTAGGGGCAGAGACAGAGGGAGACACAGAATCTGAAACAGGCTCTAGGCTCTGAGCTGTCAGCACAGAGTCCAACAAGGAGCTTGCACTCATAAACCACGAGATCATGACCTGAGCTGAAGCTGGATGCTTAACCAACTGAGCCACCCAGGCACCCCGAGATTAGCAGTTTAATCAGGACTGTCCTGGTGACACCTTTCCAAAGCCACTCCTCCAATACCAGTCTATCCTTTGGGACTGCTGGTCAGTAGTTAGATTTTGCCCGTAGAAACCTGTGAAATTATCCAAACAGCACATTAAGTCAACAGAAAGGCCATTCTATAATTTACTCCATATTCTATTTCTCAACCCAATTATGTCCAGCCCTATTGATCATCATCAGATTATTAGAGATTCTGCAATGAAATTAAATGATACACTTAGGATAAAGCCCCCCCAAAATTCTAAAAACTGCTAACAGCATAAAAATATCCCAAATTGGACTATATTCTCACTTCTTTTGTCAGATTCCTAAGAGAAGTTAAAGGTTAAACATTAAATCCCATTGCAACTCCAACTCCAAAGAAACAGAATTACCAAAATAAAATTTTCTTTCTTTTCTGAAATAGAAGTACATAATCCAGGGGCAACTGGGTGGCTCAAGACGGTTGAGTGTTAAACTTTGGTTCAGGTCATGATCTCACAGTCTGTGAGTTCGAGCCTCGCATTGGGCTCTGTGCTGACAGCTTGGAGCCTGGAGCCTACTTTGGATTCTGTGTCTCTCTTTCTCTCAGCCTCTCCCCCACTCGTGCTTGTTCTCTCTCTCTCTTTCTCTCTCTCTCTCTCTCAAAAATAAATATTTAAAAAAATTCTTTTAATGTTTTTTTTAAAATTTTTTAATGTTTTTATTTATTTTTGAGACAGAGAGAGACAGAGCATGAGCAGGGGAGGGGCAGAGAGAGAGGGAGACACAGAATCTGAAGCAGGCTCAAGGCTCTGAGCTGTCAGCACAGAGCCCAATGTGGGGCTCGAACTCACAGACCGTGAGATCATAACCTCATGAGCTGAAGTCAGACACTTAGCCTACTGAGCCACCCAGGCACCCCTTAATGTTTATTTTTGAGAGAGAGACAGAGCATGAGTGGGGGAGAGGCAGAGAGAGAAGGAGACACAGAATCTGAAGCAGGCTGCAGGCTCTGAGCTGTCAGCACAGAGCTCCACGTGGGGCTCGAACCCACAAACTATTAAAAAGAATAATAAAAAAAAGAAGTTCATAATCCAAAGCCCAATTTCTCTCAACTTGGAATTCTCCTGAGTCACAGACAGATGGATTCTTAATAATTTAGTAGATTCTGGGGTTCTATTAGCAGTTGCAGCCTAAATTTTGTCATTAGAATGAACCTAATTCCTTCAGGGTCTCAGAAAATCTAAAAAAAGTTTCTGATATGCAGCAGATTAAAAAGTTTGAAGACTTAGTAACATATAAAATAATATCATGACCCTGCCACCATCTATACCACATTTAGAAAAAAAACTATTCAGCTCATCTGGTTAAGTGTCTGACTTCAGGTCAGGTCATGATCTCAGAGTTCGTGGGTTCAAGCCCCCCATCAAGCCCTGTGCTGACAGCTTGGAGCCTGGAGCCTGCTTGAGATTGTGTCTCTCTCTCTCTCTCTCTGCCCCTCCCTCACTCATGCTCTGTCTGTCTCTCTTTAAAAAAAAAAATAAATAAATAAACATTACATAATATTTAAAGTAAAAAAAAAGATAACATTAAAAAAAAGAGGGCACCTGGGTGGCTCAGTCGGTTGGGCGTCCAATTTTGGCTTAGGTCATGACCTCACAGCTTGTGGATTCGAGCCCCACATCAGGCTCTGTGCTGACGGCTCTGTGCTTACAGCTCAGAGCCTGGAGCCTGCTTCATATTCTGTGTCCCTCTCTCCCTCTGCCCCTTACCCGCTCATGCTCTATCTCTCTCTCTTAAGAATAAATAAAACATTAAAAAAAAAAAAAGAAAAAAAAAAACTATTCCCTAAGGCAATTATTCCAGGCAATGTTGAGCTACTGAACCTCAATATTGAGTATTCATCAAGACCACAGCAGGAACTCAATGGTATTCAAGGAAAAGAGAAACTATTCCTCGTTTTAACCTTTCCAGGGTGCCAATTACTTTATGCCTGTTGCCCAGATACCATGTGAGGTTTTCAGGATTCTTCAGAGCAACAAAACCAATATATGTATGTATATATGTCTTTATATTCATACATACACATCCAACCATATATATATATATATATATATATATATATACACATTTATGTGGGAGGAAGTTTGGGTGATTGTAGGTATGTGGGTGTGTAAAGAGATTTTTTTTAAATTTATTATTGTTTTTTAGTAATATCTGCACCCAAAGGGGGCTCAAACCCATGACCTTGCGATCAAGAGTTGCATGCTCTTCCAAATGAGCCAAGCAGGCGCCCCTGAAGAGATTTATTTCAAGAAATATGCTCACATGATTTTGGGGGCTGACTAGTCCAAAATCCATAGAGTGGGTTGGCAGACTGAAACTTAGGCAAGAGTTGATGTTGCAGTCCTGAGTCTGAAATCTGTAGGTGGCCTGTAGGGTAAGGTTTCTATGTATAGTCTTGAGGGCAGAATTTTTATTTTGGGGGGGGGGGTGGGGAATCTAGCTTTTTGTTCTTAATGCTTTCAACTGATTGAATAAGGCCCACCTACATTGTGAAGATAATCTCCTTTACTTCAAGTCAACTGATTAGAAACATTAATCACATTCCAGAATACCTTCACTGTACCATCTAGACTAGTGTTTGATCAAACAACTGGGCAACATAGCCTAGCTATGTTGACACATAAAATTAACTATCACATCATGCCCTGTATACTTAAATTAAGCTGTGAACAAACTCCCAGAAAGATGTTGGTTTTGACACAAGATTTGGTATATTAGAGAGAGTTGAGTACATGAAGGAATCCTAAGCTTCCTCTTATTAAATAAGTCAATAGCCAACATAAAATCATGCCATGGGAGGAGGGCAGCCCTCAGTTTGTGTTCAGTACCAGATGGGTCCAAAGTTAGCTTTTCTACAGCTCCTCTGTGGCCCTAAGCACGGAATAAAATTTGGGTTAGTGATTCTGTTGTCTAGATCCTGCTAGAACCTGAGTTTTAGAATATCTGCTTTCTAGAAGCTGATTTCTATAATAACAAGGAATATAACTTCTTTGCAGTTTAGAAGCAACCAATACTCTTCTGCCAACCATTGACCAAAAAACTTTAAAGGATCTTTTCTCTGTATGGAATGTTTGTCTCAGCTGCTCCAATTGAGGAAAAGCAGGGCCTGCTAAGAGGTCACAGAGCCATACTTTATTAAGGCGCTATTGTTGGTGTTCTTGTGTATTTGTGCCTATAACTGAGTCTTGGAGTCTACTGAGACAAAGCAGAAAGTTCTGCTGTCATCTGCGAACTCTGTCTCGCAGACCTCCATCCATTCTCTGAGGCTATCCATTTGGCTGCCTTTGGCTTGGATCCTCTTCTGGCTCTCACTGAGGCTGCTCTCAAGGAATATACCACCTTTGCCCAAGACCTGCTTGAAGAAAAAACAAAAAAACAAAAAAACACTCCTTTAAGGTGAAATCCTACATAAGCTGCAGTTATCTATAAGGCCACTATACCATATGATTGACACCAAGGTTACAGGGGTCAAAACTGGCCCAGTATAACCCTTATTAAAACACCAACTTCAAAAATCTTTCCCTTTATACCAGAGATTAAGGACAGAAACAAATGCCCTTTTCATTCCAAAAACCTCTCCTCATGAGTGTTTTATCTAATATTTTGTTATTTCATTTTTAATGTTCTCAATCCAAGCACAATTGGGTCCTTTACAGACCATCGAAGGCTACTCTTCTTGGCTCAGCTTCTGTACAATATTAAGAAACAAAATAAATGATTAAAGATGATGCAAGAATATTGCCATTATTATTGACAGAGGACAAGCTGGAAAATATGACATTAGGTCTTAGCCAAAGAGAATTACTAAACCACAGATTTAGGCAGAATTTATCTTTAAAGAAAGAGTACATGCCCACTCCCAGAAGAGAGTAGCAATGAGCAAAACATGCCAGCCCTTCTCTCCAAATTACTAGTTAGATAAGACACTTCACCTCTTCGGGAGCAGAATGAATAAGGGAGTAAATAGCAATTCAAAATTAAAACAACGAATCTCCTTTTGCTTTGAGCAAATCTCAGAAGTACCCTCATTATCATGGAGCAATCAATGATCATCTGTTCACATCCCCCCCTCCCACACCTGCCCCAGTCGTTCATTTTTTATCATTTTGGGATTTTGGCCAGACCGGCCTGAGAAGGGGCTTCCTGGTGCTTAGCTACAAAGCCTGAGAATCATTATTGTTAGTGGGAATCATGCAGTTGGGAGGAGTTCGGCAATTAAGATATATCTTGGTTCCTAGCACTGCTAAATCCTTGGAAGGGTGCTATTTGAACCTAATTCTAACTGCATAGTTAAAGAAAAATGGATTTTGTGAAGAAAATATCTGCAGAAAAGGATATGGTTAATGAGCTCTATTGGAATAAAATAAAGGGTCAAATAGGTCTTCAGGGACCACCTGCCAAAAAGAACTCACAAAGACCTGAGGCATAAACTGTAAGCACTGTATGACATTCCTCAAATTGTTTGTTTTTGTTGTTATTCTTGTGTGCCCATTGTATTATCAATAAAAAAGGGCACAGACAAATTGGGTTTCAGGTATCGATTTGAGAAATTGCAGGTAAGTAGTAACAAAAACAATAAAGTGAGAATGTTTGGTACACTCTGCAGGCAGTTACTAGAGACAGATGACAAGGTATATAACAGATGGTGGCAATTTAAAAAATCTGTTATTAGATTTCTTTGATGAAGAATTACTTTGAAGATGATATTTCTCTATCTTCAGACTAATTCTAAGCCTAAGACTAATTATGAACTATTATTATAAAAGAAAGAAGTAGTGAGAAAGGAGGGTCATGAATTTACTGTGGGTGAGGTAGGTAGAGATTTGTTTAGTAAATAGTTGTTTTCCTCTTCTATATGCAGTCTCCAAATTTTCTTTGGAATAGAAGTCATGTTTTCATTGTGGAAGTGTTAGTTAAGAAAATAACTTCAGGCCTCAAGTGCTTTCAGGACATTTGTTCTATGACAGATTAGTTAAGGAAATAATTATTTCCACATATCTTTGGCAAATAAGAACAAATTCATAAATTGTCATGTGCATGATCATGTGAATCCGAGTTTCCATATCTTAGTTATTTTCTTTCATAGTAGTTCAGAGCTGAAATTTATTCATTTGAACATCTTAATTCTTAGCAGTGGTTGGCCTACCTTCTGTCTGAATGAAATTATTTTACAAATAAGAAAATAGATAAGCCTATGAATTAGAACAAGGCATACTCTTATTATACTAATCATTAGACTTTATTATTACCTGCCAAAACATAATGTGACTATGTATATTTAAAGCTGAAAATATTTTCTTGAATATCTTAGTTTTCTCAGAATTATTTGAATGGGTAGAGGTGGGGGTGTGGTATTATGGAGAGCCAGAAAAAATATTCTCAAACATTCTATTCTGGATATGTCTATGGAGGGAAAACATTTCTTGAGTTCTACCATAAAAGTATTCATTACAGAATGATTAGACTTGTTAAATTAAGCAATAAACCTTTTAGAGGAAGAGTAGAACATCTTAATGACCTGATATTAAGCAAATATTCTTACATAGGACATAACTATAAGGGAAAAAATGACAAATTAGATTATATCAAGATAATAATACCAAAAGATACCACTAAGAGACCAAAAGTTAAGTCACAGAATCAGGGAAGATATTTGAAGTACATATAATAAAGGAAATATAACCAGTATGTGTATATGTATATATATATATATATATATATATATATGTACATATACACACACCTATATACATCTATGTGTAAACATACTCAACACACATACACACACTCATAAATATAATAGACACACAGTATCTTTCAAATCAATTTTATTTATTTATTTAGTTTCAAGTTTTTATTTAAATGGTAGTTAGTTAACATAGAGTGTAATATTAATTTCAGGGGTAGAATTTAGTGATTCATCACTTATATGCAACACTCAAGTGCTCATCACAAGTGCCCTCCTTAATACCTATGGCCAATGAGCACATCCCCTGCCCAACTTCCCTCCAGCAACCCTCAGTTTATTCTCTATATTAAAGGTCTGTTTCTTGGTTTGTCCCTCTCTCTCTCTTCTCTTTTTCCTTCCCCTAGTTTCATCTGTTTTTTTTTTTCTTAAATTCCACCTATGAGTGAAATCATATGATATTTGTCTTTCTCTGATTGACTTATTTTGATTAGCATAATACACTCTGTCTTTAGACAGTCAAGACATTGAAAATAAGTAAAAGATTTGAGCATGCATTTCATAAAAAAAAGTATATTAAAATGACCAGTTAACATAAAAAGTTACTCAACTTCACTAGTCAATAAGGAAGTGTAAATTATAACCACGGTGTGATACAAACTCACCAAAATGACTAAAATGAAAATTACATAAAATAAGTCATGGGGAGAATGTGGGACTGAACACCAGTAATGTAATTGAAAATTAGTATAACTACTTTAGAAAAATCTATGTGGTATTTTTTAAACCTGTGAATATCATATTTAACTCTTAGGTTAAATTCAAGGAAAAAACACCAAAAATATGTCTGCCAAAAATATGAACAAGAATGTTCATAGCAGTAGTATTTGTAAAACCAAACAGGAAACTCTTTCAATGCCATCAAGGGCAAATAAATATTGGTATATTTCCACAATGAAATGTTATATAGTAATGAAAATGAAAAAAAAAACTACTAGTACAAGCAACATGGATAAATCCTCCAATTATAATATTGAATGAAAATAATCAGAAAGCCAAAGAATCTATATGTATCATTCCAGTAGTATAAATTTCAAAAAAAGCAAACCTAACCCGTGGTGTTGGAACTCAGGATTGCAGTGTCATTGTGGGGAATACTGACCGGAAAGGGGTCCAATGGAGGGGAAGGTCGGTATGCTGTTCTTCTGTTTCTTGAGTTGTGGATCTAGTTACCCAGATGTGTTTACTTGGGCATATTTATCTGGATACTTAAGATTTGTACATTCTTCTGAATGCATGTTATGCTTCACAAAATGTAAAACTGTATTGACAGCTGAAAATTCACATATTGCCATAGAACTTCTGTAACACTAAACACTATGCCTTCCCTAGTAGGCTGCATTGAGCTTTATTTTATATCTATTTACTTTATGTCTATTTGTTATGTATTCCTGCCTTTTTCTGATTTACTTTCCTTGGGTATTGGCTTTGTTGTAGAAATCCAGTGTACTTTAAGTATAAGACCTCAAAATATGTCCATAAGGACAATTCAGGCAAAACAATGTAAGAACGGAGTTTTCACACATACCAATCTGTTTAGAAATTTAGCTTTTAACCAATGGAAGGAATAACATTCATGAAATAAGCAAAAATGTTAATGAAATGGAATTTGCACCAATTATTTAAGCTAGTGAATAGGTCACACATTGAGCAAACTGTCCTGGAAAAGTTACTAATTTCTTTTATTTTGAAACAGTGCACATTTGGCTAAAGGTCCAAGGTAGAGCTGTCTAATTCACTAAAATTCCTTCCTCCTTTCCAATTATTTTAAACCACTGGTTTTAAGTTTTATTTGATGAATTTTTTGCATTTCCAAATAGGAATCCAGTCAGTACAAAAGAGTATCTTGATAGCTGTTATCTCTCTCTCTTTCTCTCTCTCTATCATCTATCATCTGTTTATCATCTATCACTACCTGTCTCTATCATCTAATCTATCCATTTATTATCTATTTTTATATTATCTATCTCTATCTATCTATCATCTATCATCTCTCTTCTATCTTTCATTTATCACTATATCTTTATGCATCATCTATCTATATCTCTCTATATCTATTATCTATATATCTATTTATCTATTATCTATCTATCTATCTATCTATCTATCTATCCATCTCCATATATACCTATAATCTTTCCATCTGGTATTTACTTGGAAAACACGAATAGCTCTTCATCACTTGGAAACAGCAATAGGTAATATGGCCATTGGTTTACCTTTGACGTTTACATAAAATGTATAATCTGAAACCACTATCCAGGCTATCTTAGAATCTCTAAGGAGAACCACAAGAATTTTACTTTCTTTACAAATGCTTGAATTTCAGTATGCTCAAGAATTTTGGTACTCCTGCTCAATAGCCTAGAAGAAAAGAAGAGATATAGAGGGTACAAGTTGCAAGGAAATATTTTGTCCTTTCTCCTCCTTCTCCTCCCCTATTCAAATTTGCACGAGAAGTTTCTCCACAAGATTTATGACAGCTTGTTTTCTTCCTCCCTGAATAGGAGAGAACAGGACAGGGTACGGTCAGTTCTCATCTTATGAATAGACTGCATTACAAAAACTATCGTATTAGTTATGTATTTGGACTCTTAGTGAGCTTTTAAATCAACACTCAAAGCACACAGTAATTTAGTTGAACTTGAGCTATGCTGATGCCATCTTTTTAAAAATGATAAACAAATGCCAATTATGCCATAATTTATCAGAGAAAAACATTCACAAATCTAACCTTGCACGGGTTTGCAGGCAGTGTCCCTGCAGCAGTAGGTCTCTGAAAGTGGACAGAGCTTGGAACATTTACATTGTAAGCTCGGACATCTTTACCTGAATACATTTATGTTAGTGCTTTGAGAGGTCATCTCATATCTAATACCTGAAGGAGATTATTTATATATAATTCTATGTAGTGTCACATAATTGTTAAGAATGACATTTTGGAGTAAACCAGACTTAGATCTATTCCTAATTTAAAGTTTCAGGTTTCTCACTTTATTTTCTTCCAGTTTTATTAAGAAATATTTGACATGCATCCTTGTATAAGTTTAAGGTATACAGCATGTTGGTTTGATTTACATACAGTGTGAAATGATTGCAGTGGGTTTAGCTAAGATCCATACTCTCATAAAAAGAAAAGAAGATAAGAAAGGGGAAAAAAAAGGAGGAAACATCTCCTTTGATGAGAATTCTTAGGGTATACTTATACTTTTTTTTTGACAACTTCCCTATTTATCACACAGCAGTTTTCATGCTGCACATTACATCTCTAGCACTTCATTATCTTATAACTAGAAGGTTGCACCTTTGACCACCTTCCTTTAATTCCCTTTTCCACTACTCTTTGTCTCTGGTAGCCACCAGTCTCATCTCTTCTGAGTCCCCCCCCCCCCACTTAGATTCTTTTTTCTTTTTTAATATGAAATTTATTGTCAAATTGGTTTCATACAATACCCAGTGCTCATCCCAACAGGTGCCCTCCTCAATGCCCATCACCCACTTTCCCCTCCTCCCACCCCCCATCAGCCCTCAGTTTATTCTCAGTTTTTAAGAGTCTCTTATGATTTGGCTCCCTCCCTCTCTTTTTTTTTTCCTTCCCTTCCCTCATGGTCTTCTGTTAAATTTCTCATGATCCACATAAGAGTGAAAACATATGGTATCTGTCTTTCTCTGTATGGCTTATTTCCCTTAGATTCTTCATATAAATGAGATCACACAGTATTTGTCTTCTCTGTCTGACTTATTTCACTTAGCACAATGCCTTCAAGGTCCATCCATATTGCTACAAGTGGTAGGATTTCCTTATATTTTCTTGTTGATAATATCCCATTATCTATATATATCTATATATATCTATCTCTATATCCATATCTCTATCTCTATCTATCATCTATCATCTATCTGTTGCATTTTTTAATTTGTTCATCTGTTGATGGACACTTAGCGTTTTTCCATGTATTGCCTATTGTAAATAATTCTCTCCTATGCTTTCTATGTTTTGGCTATTGTAAATATTGTAAAAAAATGTTTATTTTATATACATGTACTATCACCTCTTTATCCGTTCATCTATCAATGGACACTTAGGTCATTCCCACATTTTGGCTATTGTAAATAATGCTGCTTAGAATATGGGGTACAGATATTTTTTCAGGTGAGTTTTTCTTACCTTTGGATATACTCCCAGAAGTGGAATTCCTGGATCATATAGGAGTTCAATTTTAATTAAAAAAATTTTTAACTACTTTAATTTGTGAGAGAGATAAACAGGGAATGAGCAGGGGAGGACTAGAGAGAGAGGGAGAGAGAGAATATCAAACAAAGGCTCTGAATTGTCTATGCAGAGCCTGATGTGGGGTTTGATTTCATGAACCATGAGATCATGATCTGAGTCGAAATCAAGAGTTGAACACGTAACCAACTTAGCCACCCAGGCACCCCTCTATTTTTAAGTTTTTGAGGATTTTCCATACTGTTTTCTGTAATGTTTTTTTACCAATTTGCAATCTCACCAACAGTGCATAAAGTTTCCCTTTTCTCCACATCAACACCAGAGTTTGTTATCTCATGTCTTTTTGATAATAGCCATTCTAACAGATATGAGGTGATCCCTCATTCTTGTTTTAATTTCCATTTCCTTGATGACTAGTGATGTTAAGTAAATTTTCATGTACCTATTGACATTTTGCATATCTTCTTTGGATAAATGTCTATTCAGGTGCTTTACCCATTTGTTATTTGCATTATTTGGTCTTTGTCTTTGCTATTGAATTATATGAGGTCTATATATGTTTTGGATATTCATCCTTTATTAGAAAAGTGGTTTAGCAAATATTTTTCCCATTCTGTAGGTTGTCTGTTCACTTTATTATTTCTTTTGTTGTGCAGAAGTTTCTAGTGTGATGTATATCCATTTATTTATTTTTTTATTTTGTTGCTTGTGGTTTAGGTGTCATGGTCAAAAAATAATTACCAAGACCCAAGTCAAGGAGTTTTGTTCTTTTCTTCTAGGAGTTTCATGGTTTCAGTTCTTTTTTTTTTTTTTTTTTTTTTTTTTTTTTTTTTTTTTTTGGGGACAGAGAGAAACAGAGCATGAACGGGGGAGGGGCAGAGAGAGAGGGAGACACAGCATCGGAAACAGGCTCCAGGCTCCGAGCCATCAGCCCAGAGCCTGACGCGGGGCTCGAACTCACAGACCGCAAGATCGTGACCCGGCTGAAGTCGGACGCTTAACCGACTGCGCCACCCAGGCGCCCCTCATGGTTTCAGTTCTTAATGGAAGATTTAATTTATTTCAAGTTAATTTTGTGAGTGGTGTAAACGTGGGTCCAGTTTTATTCTTTTACATGTGAATATCTAATTATCTCAGCACCATTTATTGAAGAGACTGCCTTTTGTCCATTGACTATATTTGGCTCCTATGTCAAATATTAGTTGACCATATGTGCTTGGGCTTATTTCTGGGCTGACAATTCTGTTCCATTGGTCTCCTTGTCTGCTTCAATGCCAGTATCATATTGTTTTTGTTTGTTTGCTTTAAGTATTTTGTAAGATTTTCTTTTATTTAAAAGATTATTCACAAAATGCCATACCCATAGATTTACTTTCTGACATACAGCTGAACGTGGAATTCCATTCTCACATTTAAAAGTCAGCTGGGGGGCGCCTGGGTGGCGCAGTCGGTTAAGCGTCCGACTTCAGCCAGGTCACGATCTCGCGGTCCGTGAGTTCGAGCCCCGCGTCGGGCTCTGGGCTGATGGCTCAGAGCCTGGAGCCTGTTTCCGATTCTGTGTCTCCCTCTCTCTCTGCCCCTCCCCCGTTCATGCTCTGTCTCTCTCTGTCCCAAAAATAAATAAACGTTGAAAAAAAAATTAAAAAAAAAAAATAATAAAAAAAAAAATAAAAGTCAGCTGGATTGCACAGTTCAGATGAATTTGTTTTGTTCTTAAGCTTTCCACATTGAAGATGTAAGTAGTCATCTGAAAGCATCAGGTTTGATTACAACCACATAATGCATGTCTTTCTTAAGTATTGGTGTTACACAAATGGTTCTTATTTTGGAAGGAGAGGTGGCAGGTAAAGGAGGGAAAGGAGAGAGAGTTCATAGTTGCTGAGACCTCAGGACAGAGACACAGTGAGAGAAGCCAAGGATGCCAGCTAGTGAGGACAACTCCCTAAGCACACTGCTAAGCAGGCTAGGGCAACTTGTAGCACCCCCTTCCCCTCCCACTGGCTGGTCTCTTCCACTGGCTCTAGTTGCTGGCTGGCCCTGAACTACTCTCAATTGGAAGGACCGGGACTCAGTGCAGGACCCAGGTTGTTCACACACAGGCGTTGGAGCTCAGAAGCAACGGCCCAGGCCCTGGCCCTGGGTATGTGCCAAACACAGTGTGTAGGAACAGGCAACCATGTCCTAAGGAGGAGACCTGGTGACTTATAGCCTCTGAAGGCTCTTGACAGCTCTGCAGAGTAAAATCCTCAATTCATCAAGTGAAACAGTAAAGTGCCAGATTTTAGGCCCATTTTCATTATAAAATTCAGGGAGGGTGGTAAGCACAGCATCTCACTGTTACTTACGCCAAGGAACAAACAGATAAATGCAAGGCAGAGACGGGGACACACACATGACAAAGGTCTGAGGAACGCCCGTGTCCTCACTGTGAGCACAGCCTCTGTCATCCGGTCCACCTTTCCTGAATCCAAAGCCACTTTTATCTTGTTTTGTGTCTTCTGCAATGTCCACACAAAGTGACTGATCACCCAACCATGCACCATCATGTGTCAAGCCTTCATTATGGGAATCCACCTCATCAAATTCTACATAGCAGAATTTGTCTGTGTTTTTGTCTCTGACTAGCAGTACACTCCTTATGCTGAGATCCTTAAAGATAGCATCTGTGTCGCCCTGAACTGTATTAAAAGGTAGATTTCCTACATATGCTGTGTAGCGGGGCTCTGTGGGCATCTCCTTCTGGCTATGGCCACAAGCACTGCCGCAGGACCCTCTGCCGTGCCAGAGCTGCTGTAGGACCTATCATGGTAGCTATCACCAGAGTCTGCCATTTGCCTTCTCCTCTGGGAGAGGAACCAGTATCATACTGTTTTGATGACTATAGCTTTATAAGATAGCTTGAATCAAGAGGAATGGTATCTCCTGCCTTGTTCGTTCTCAAGGTTGCTTTGGCTATTTGGAATCTTTTGCAGTTTCACATAAATCTTATGAGTGCTTTTTCTGACATCTGTAAAAAATACCATTGGAATCTTGATAGAGATTGCATTGAATCTATAGGTGGCTTTTGGTAGTATTGACATTTTAACAATATTAATTCTTCTAATCTATGAATATGGGATGCGTTTCCATTTATTTGTATCTTTGATTTTTTTTCATCAATGACTTATAGTTTTCAGCATAGATATCTTTCATTCTTCCTAGAAATTGATACTATTATTGTAATTACTGGAAAGAAAATTCTTTCAATATCAGATGGACTTCAATTCTTGGCTTTCAACAAATATCAAGGAAGGAGACTTAATAAAGTTGTCATCCAATAGATTATTAACATTTTAATTTTTTTGATGATTTTTGATATTTGATTTTTGTCAGATAAATCAGAACAAATGGGATGTATATATATACACACACACTACAAATGTACATGCATATATGTGTGTGTTTGCATATACATATATATGTATATATCATGAGATTTATTGCAAAAAGTTGATTTGTATGATTGTAAGGCCTAGTTAGGCAAGTCTGAAATCTGTAAGGCAGACCTTCAGACTAGAAACTCTAAGGCAGGAATTGATATTGCACTTTTTAAGTGGAACTTCTGAATTACTTCTTCCTCAGGTATATCTGTTTATCAATGAGAAGCTCCTTTACATAAAATCAATTGATGGTAAAGAAGATATCCAGATGCCCAACAGACACATGAAACAATGCTCAATGTCACTGATCATCAGGGAAATACAAATCAAAGCCACACTGAGATACCACCTCACCCTGGTCAGAGTGGCTAAAATGAACAAATCAAGACTATAGATGCTAGCAAAGATGTGGAGAAAAGGGAACCCTCTTGCACTGTTGGAAGGGATGCAAACTGGTGCAGCCGCTCTGGAAAACAGTGTGGATGTTCCTCAAAAAACTAAAAATAGAACTACCCTATGACCCAGCAATAGCACTGCTAAGAATTTATCCAAGGGATACAGGAGTGCTGATGCATAGGGGGCACATGTACTCCAATGTTTATAGTAGTGCTTTCAACAATGGCTACATTGTGGAAAGAACCTAAATGTCCATCAACGGATGAATGGATAAAGAAGATGTGGTTTATATATACAATGGAATACTACTTGGCATTGAGAAAGAATGAAATCCTGCCATTTGCAGCAACATGGATGGAACTGGAGGGTATTATGCTAGGTGAAATAAGTTGGTCAGAGAAAGACATACCATATGTTTTCACTCATATGTGGAACTTGAGAAACTTAACAGAAGACCATGGGGGAAAGGAAGGGGAAAAAATAGTTACAAATAGAGAGGGAGGTAGGCAAACCATGAGAGTCTTAAATACAGAGAACAAACTGAGGGTTGATGGGGGGGGTGGAGGGAGGGGAAAGGGGGTGATGGGCATTGAGGAAGGACACTTGTTGGGATGAGCAATGGGTGTTGTATGGAAGTCAATCTGACAATCAGTTACAAAAAATAAAAATAAAAAAAATAAAAGGAGTCCTTATCCCACATAATGAAGATATTTCATTTTGGGACTTCACATAATCTGTGTTCTTTTTGTTGTTGTTGTTTGTTTATTTTTGAGAGAGAGAGAGGCAGACAGAGTGCAAGTGGGGAGGGGCAGAGAGAGAGAGAGAGGGAGACACAAAATCTGAAGCAGGCTCCAGGCTGTCAGCACAGAGCCCGACAAGGGGCTTGAACCCCTGAACCGTGAGATCATGACCTGAGCTGAAGTCGGACACTCAACTGACTAAGCCACCCAGGCGCTCTGTCACATAATCTATGTTCTTTTGGGAATATTCTTTTGTAATAAAAATGTTATTTTTATTAAAAATTTCAAAAAATAGTTAGGGGCGCCTGGGTGGCGCAGTCGGTTAAGCGTCCGACTTCAGCCAGGTCACGATCTCGCGGTCCGTGAGTTCGAGCCCCGCATCAGGCTCTGGGCTGATGGCTCAGAGCCTGGAGCCTGTTTCCGATTCTGTGTCTCCCTCTCTCTCTGCCCCTCCCCGTTCATGCTCTGTCTCTCTCTGTCCCAAAAATAAATAAAAATGTTGAAAAAAAAATTTTTAAAAATTTCAAAAAATAGTCAATTGATGGTAGATATTAATCACATGTATAAAATACCTATTCAGCGACACCTATATTCATTTGATGAAGTAGCTGGGTAACATAGGCCTATCTAAGTTGACATATAAAACCGATCATCGCACATACCAACCTCAGTAAATTAATATTATCAATATAGTGTTGTGTTAAGAAGGTATCTGAGGCTACAGTTTAATCCAGCAGAGAAAAGTGCCTTAATCTATTAGTGCAATACATATATATGCTATGTTTGTTTAATTTGTGTTATTTAATGTGTATTGAAATAGATTGTGAATTTGCAAAAGAGAGGTTTACAAATAAACTTTATTGGATGAGTTCAAGTGACTCTAATGTCATCATGCAGAACATGGAGCTTGCACTAGGCATTGTGGAAGCACTAAAAGGTGAAAGCCAGTTCTTGTCATCAAAGAACATAGCTTAATTTGTTGATAGGTAGGTAGCTCCAAAGGCATAATGGGGTTTAGGAGAATACCTCTTTAGTTAGTAACTGTCAGATAAATTATCCAGGGGACAAATACTAGAAGACTCAGATGGAAGGAGAAGTTTCTTTGAGAGAGAGCGTGGCAAGAGAAATGTTTATTGAAATGAAATTAAATAAACTTAAAAAAATACACTTAAAAAAAAGAGAAATAAAATTAGAATTGGGCTTTTAATCTAGGGAGGTGGAAATATGGCGTCCTGGATGTTTGTGGGAGTGAGGTTGGGAGGAGAAAGGCATGATGTGAACAAAAGCACTGGTGCAGAAACACAAAGAACATTCAGGCACTGATGAAAACAGTTGGATTATGGAAGCATGAGGCCAGGATAGCCATAGTTTTAGAGTTTTAGAATATGGAGGAAACATGAACTGATTAATTTTACAGAATGAGAAACTAAAATCTATTTCTTTTGTTTTCTAAAATGTAAGCATTTCACTAAAGGGAAATCCATGATTAAAACACAGTTCCCTTGGGAGTTTTTGTGGCTCTTTTTTTTTTTTATCAATAATGGCAGTTTTATAATAGGCACCTACTCTGGACAAGTGCCAGTACTTGCTTTGAATGCCACAGTGAAACAATATTTGTGGACACATTTGGTTTCTTGGAAAACGGTCTTTGATTGATTAGCAAGGGGCCAAGGATATGTAAGTAATCTCATCCTTGCCAGACATCTGCTATCACTATCCTTGAGGTATGTGCTTAGGTAAGAGAAAAATAGAATGAGATTATTCTAATTTTTTTTGTTTGAAAATTATACGGATGACTGTTGAATAGGAAAAATAATGATAAAAGCATTATTTTAGGAAAATTAACTTGGTGGCAGTTTTTAAGTGATTTTAAAAGATATCAGGCACTTCTGAAATTGGAATTCTAGTAGGAGTGTTACTCTGTAGTGTGAAGCTTGAGTTGATGAGAGAGTGAACAGAGTTCTGGCATTTGGATCAGAGGTAACACCTGTAAGAAAAGTAAATGAAAATCTAAATTCGATTTGTTTCTCCACTCTATATCCAGTGCCTAATAAAATACCTGGGACATAGTTAAAGCTTACTTAATTTTTTAAAAATTAAAATCCAGGTACAGAAACTTATTTCCACAAAGGAAAACTAGGGAAAATAGAAACTATCCTATCCTGCTAGTGAAGGCAGTCAGTGTAGCCGATCTATTACCCAGATTAAAGACTAGTTCAGAAAGACACATTTTTTATTCAAAAATAGACCATAAAATCCAAAGCATGTATCACATTAACTGATTAATAAAGATAATAAATCAAATAGATCTGTGATCGGCTTTACTTTTGTGTTGTTAAGCATATTCTAGAAAGCTGAAACTAGTTCACCATATCCCTAGGTATTCAAGATTAACTACTACTAAACATATTTCTAAGGAACATACAAAAATAATTTATAATACATATTATAATAAAACTATCAAAACAACTATTTCCAAAATCATATATATATCACTCCCAGGAGATTTGCAGTTGCCATTAGATAAACAGTTTGCTGGGGCTAGGGAGGAGAGAAGTTACATGCCTGAGGCTCTATTCCCACTTCAGAGGCTGATGGCAGCCATTTGCTTATGAAGGCAAAACACCATCACCCAAATTATTGTAGCTGTCTCAGTCATGGCTCAGCTCCAGAACTCTTCTCCAGAACAAATAAGACCCAGGACATTCTCACCAAGCATGAGTTTGGGAGGTTGGGCCTGGCATGCAATTTGTCACATGCTGATATTATCTGCAGATAAAAGATCTTGCTGCACATGGAGATATAGATAAGTTCATCTAAGGCAAAGCTGGAGTTGAGAAACAAATGTCCCAAGGAAGCATTTTATCAAAGAGCCCAAGCTGATGGGCATAGGTGTTGGATGGTACACAGAAGGGAAATGGGGTAAGAAGGGCATAGTGGAAATTCAGAACAGAGTCTCCCTTTGGTACCAGTTTGATAAATGCCACACACACACACCAAAAAAAAAAAAAAAAAAAAAAAAAAAAATCACAAAATGAAGTAACTGAAATTCCTGAATGCTGCCCAGAGCATGGCAATAGACAATTCTCAGCCTTGCAGTAGAGACTGTTGAGGTTGGGGAGGACTTTGCACAGGAAGCAGGTTGCTGCCTCAGTCCAGGCTCTCAGAGCAGAGCTACAGTTCCCATGGAAGGGTCTTAGGGAGACCAGTATAGGCCTTTCACCTATGGAGACCCAGAAATTGGATCCTCATCAATTAAAAATTTGTATGCTTAGAAATTAGATATAGGAACAACATTTCTGAAATCTGAACCACATCATCTGGGACATGAACTATGTTATCCAAATAGTGGCACTGTGAGAAGATGATCTATGACCCAGGGAACAACTTGAAACCCGGAACACAGCAATGGAACACAGTGTCCTGAGTCAAATTTTCAACAAAGGGAAGCTGGGGCAGAGCTAGAAAATATAGTTTCAGGGTGCAAATAGCACTTCTTGGACCATGTTAATAGGGAGGGGAACGGAATTCTCAGCCACAATATATAGAGATTGAGTAGGATAAGTACTTTGCGGTTCATACTAGTTTAGGAAAAGGCAGGAAGATCCTACAAAAAGGTAACAATTGGCCCTAACTTTAGGGAATTTGGAAGCTCAGAGTCAGGAGTGAAACTGAGACCTGATTAATGACGCTAAAAAAAAAAATCCATCTTAAAAGCACATTTTCTCCTTTATAAGTCCATTTGACTGCCCAAGTAAAGTCATAACTGCCCATTTTAACAAATTACAGCTCAGTTCTTCCTCCTTCAGATTGGCAGTGTAGGCTCTTTAAATCTCTGTGCGGAACTGAAGTGCAGTTCCAGACATTTCCTTCTTGTAAATGGCATCAAATTTCTCATTTTGGGCCACTGTGAAGTAATTCTTCCAGTCACCTGCAGTCCCTAAAAATAAATAAGAAAACATGAAGGAGTAATATATTTCCAGTATGAGGGAAAAACTAATGTATACTAAAAGAAAAGGTTAGAAAAGAAAGACTTTCCTTGTATTTGAATACTTTAAAATGTCAGTTCTCTTTTATCGGTAATTCCTTCCATCTAAAAAGGTGGCTTATAACTAAACAGAGCCTGAATTTTTTTGAAGTATAATTGACATCCAATATTAGACTCGTTTCAGTGTACAATATAGTGGTTCGACATTTCTATCCATTAAGAAATGATCAACATGATAAATGAAGTTATCATGTTATTACAATATAATTCACATTCCCTATGTTGTACTCTGCATCCCTGTCACTTATTTATTTCATAACCAGAAGTTTGTTCCTCTTAATCCCCTTCATTTATTTCGCCTATTCCCCCACTCCCCTCCCCTCTGGCAACCATCAGTTTGTTCTTTTATTTATGAGTCTGTTTCTGCTTTGTTTTGTTTAATATATTTTTTTTAATTTCACAATAAGTGAAATTGTACGGTATTTGTCTTTCTCTGTCTGACGTGTTGCACTTAGCATAATACCTTCTAGGTCCATCCATGTTGTTGCAAATGGCAAGATTTTATTTTATTTTTTATGGCAAGTAGAATTCCATTGTATGTATAAACCACATCTCCTTTATCCCTTCCTCTATTGCTGAACACTTACACTGCTTCTATATCTTAGCTATTGTAAATAATGGTGAAATGAACATAGGGGTGCATATATCTTCTCAAATATATGGTGGTTATATTTTTAATTTTATTTTTAATTTTAACCTCCACACTGTTTTCTGCAGTGGCTACAATTTACATCCCAACAACAGTGTACAAGGTGTTCCCTTTTTTCCACATCCTCGTCACATCCCAACAACAGTGTACAAGGTGTTCCCTTTTTTCCACATCCTCGTCAGCACTTGTTATTTCTTGTCTTTTTGATACTAGCCATTCCAACAGGTGTAAGGTGATATCTCATTGTGGTTTTGATTGACTTTTAAAGATACATTCTGAAAATGATTAATTTTCTTGTCTAAATTTACAGGCTGTACAATAGTTTCCCGAACGAGATTCTTTTAGTGTTTCTGTTTGTCATGGGTCATAAGGTTACTACTGGGCATTGGATCAATGGTCAGGGCAGATTTTATCTCATGAATTAGCTTTGGAAACTATACAAAGGACTGGTCATCAGCAAAAACAATCCATGTACTAGAAAGTTGATAAGTATAATTTCCCATGAATTTATAAATGAAGATGGGATGACACCTGGAAGATCCCTGCTTTCCCTGAGTTCATTAGACTTATACTGTATTTGAAGTTTAGATGAAAAGAATAGCATTTAAAATCAAATATATAACATCTCTGAACCATTTTTACAAAACTTTGGGATACAAATTTACATTTATGTCTTATACTTGGATGCTTATAAATATTTATTTGGAAAATAAATTAATTTTTAAAATTTTTTAAAAGTTTAACGTTTTTGAGAGACAGAGAAAGAGCACGAGCAGGGGAGGGGTAGAGACAGAGGGGGTCACATATTCTGAAGCAGGCTCCAGGCTCCAAGCTGTCAGCACAGAGCCTGACACTGGGCTTGAACTCACAAACTGTGAGATCATGACCTGAGCTGGAGTCAGACGCTTAATCGACTGAGTCACCCAGGCGCCCCCCAAAATAAATAAATTTTTAATGTACTACAAATGTGCTTGGAGATAAACATCTACTTTTGCTATTTTATAAAATATGAAGTATGTCCTATTGAATTGCAAGCTACACTAACTCATGATGACTTGATGAAGATTTCAAATCCTTTTATTGAAAAACATCCCCGTAAACAAGGTTTTTCCCTGGTTATTATACTTTGTGTTCTATGTTCACTCACTATGCTCTCTAGGGTTAAGAGCTCTTTGAAATGCAAGAGTAGTGTATATTTGGAACAGTACATCTGTAAAGATGCCATTAAAAATAAAAAGCACGGATTAAACAATAGTTATATATAAAGTATTCCAATGATCTTGTATTTTGAGTATTAATTATATAATATACATAAACACATTTGCTTCACAAGAGTAAGGGAAGTATAAATTTTTTTGACAACATAAATGCTGGTGGAAGCCCAGATTTTTCTGTTTTATTGCGATTTGGGACATAAGTATGAACATTGTAGATCATCTATCCTCTCCATACTACTTTTACTATTGTGTAACTAAATTATGACCTTGACTTAGACAACATGGCATCCTTCAAGACTGAGTGCACCTGGCCCTTTGTTTATACATCAGTCTGAACCCTGTTTAACATCCATTTACATGCATGCTTCTTGCATTGCATTATAAGCCTCTTAAAGCAGATGCATGTGTCATTCATCCAAGCATGTTCTAGAGAATACATGCTGCATTCAGGTGTTCACGAAGAGTGTTTCCTATATGCAAATGAATGAATAAATAAGGATTCTTTAAGTGTCTCTTGAGTGCATGAATGAATAAGTGGATAAACTATTTAGACTAATAAGACTTGTTACTTTTTAATGTATTATTTATGGTCAGAAAAAACATTCCAAATGTTTACATGTCATTTACCATAATCCATCCCCCAAAATTTATGACACAGAGCTTGTTACTTTCTCCATATTTTCAGTGATGTAGCCAGACCTTTGGCAGATTGATTCAATGTATTCAAAGTCATAGATTCAGGGAGTGGAATAACCTGGATAAACACCAGATCAATCTGCCCTCAAAGAATATGTTTTTTTTTTTACCACTTCCAGAGAAGATGTAAAGACTGACTCTCCCATTAGACCAGCATGCACTCTTTTCTGTTTGAAGTTGGAGAAACATAGAATCCAGTTATGGAACTTATTTCATTTACCTCAATACCCTAACGAGATATCATGAGGTGGTACCAATTTTCATATGGCTGGGAATAAAACTCTCTTGGAAGTTACTTTCAGATAATCCGACAAAATGACAATTTGCCTTATTTAGTAAAGGAGTATTTTTTTCGGATTTTTTTTTCCTTTCTGCCAGCAAAATGTGTGTATGTGTGCACGAGTCTTTGTTTAGACACCATTTACAATGAAAATTTTACTTTCTAGAGGTTAGGTTTGAAAAGTTAAATGTAATGCTTTTGAAAATAAAAAATAATTTGAAAACACCAACACTATTTGCTATTTTAATAACTAATAGAGAAAAATGTTTTAGAAAACAATTTAACCATGTAAGTCTTTGAAAATCAAGGGTTTTCAGCCACGTGTTCATATGCACAGTACATTTTAGGGTTGTGTTTACTTCCTAGCACACTAACTGTGATTTTACCCCTTTTCCTCCCACTTCAATAAAGAATATTGAAAATAGAAGGTGACGTTATTAGGTGGATAACTTCTCAAATTTGTTTGTTAATAATTTGTTAAATGCATTATTTTTATCACTAATAAAACATCTTTTGACACAAATCCTGTACAAGAAGCCACAAGCTAAAAGATTTGCTTCATTGGAATCAATAGAGAATGCCATATTCCTCTCTTGTCATCTTTTTAATTTAAATTTAGATTCCATGTTTCCTATAATTCAGATGGTATTTTTAGGGAACAGAATCTTCCCATAGGGTAAAAAAAAGTCCTTTCTCCTGGTGGATCCTTAACAAAGTGACCTCCGTTTTCTAAGTGATATGGGGTGGATGGTTCTGTATTGAGTGACGTTAACCAATTACTGAGGAAGAGAGGGAGGCCTATGCCTATTTAGGTAAAGATTCAAGATTTAAGAATAAAAATTTTGGAATGACTCACATGAGAACTGACAAAACTAGTCCCATTTAGTAGCAGAGTAAATAGGAGAAGAAATACACATCAAATACCCAAGGTATTCAGATAACAGGTTTATAAGCATTATTTCCTCTGGTAATTTCTAATCTAGTTCAGCAAATTTTTGTGGCAGGTATTTTTAATGTCCTTATATTACAGATAAAGAAATTGGTGCCCAAACTGGCTAAGTAACTTGTTAGAGATCACAAAGTTAATCCTCATTTCAGAGTAATTCATAAGAAAGTGAAAAGGGAAATTCAATTCAGCAAAATACTTACCTTTACGCATAAAAGAGGATTTGCTGTGATCCATCACTGTACTTGGTATATGTGTGTAATTCACCAGAGGGTTGTCTTTCATCATTTCAAATGAGGTGTGATGGATGATCTTATCCAAGACCTCATCATTCAAATTCTTCTCTAGAAATCTCATAATCTTCTTGACTTCCTGCTTTGGATTCTATCAGTGGGTAAAGAGAGACATACCCAAGAAAATGGTAAACAAACAGATCATTAACATAATGTGAAAACTGTAATATTTATAATTTGTTTTCTTAAGTCTTGGTTCTGAATATTCAATCCATATTTTGTTGGGTCATCAATGTTTTTTTAAATTAATCATGAAAATGAAAAAATCAATAATTTATGTTTGGGAAAAATAGGCTAGAAATATTTTGTTTATTCTAAATTTCATATTATATTCGTTTATATCAAAAGTAAAATAAGAACAAAGCTTGGCTAAATAGCAACAATATATGGAGGAAAAAAAGCAGCTATTTTAAGTCAAGTTGTAATCAGATTTGAACAGTGAAAGTTTAGGGACCCAGTAGTATTTTTTATTCTTCCTGGCTTTATTTATTTGTTCTTAATCGAAATTCCTTTCCTGTTTTTATTTTTATTTAAAAAAAATTTTTAATGTTTATTTATTTTTGAGAGAGAGAGTGAGCTGGGGAGGGGCAGAGAGAAAGGGAGACAGAATCTGAAGCAGGCTACAGGCTGTGAGCTGTCAGCGCAGAGCCTGACAGGGGGCTCGAACCCACAAAATGTGAGATCATGACCTTAGCCGAAGTCCAACTCTTGACTGAGCCTCCCAGACACCCCATCCTTTCTTGTTTTTAATAACAATATTTAAAAACAAAAATAATAAATTCATGAACAACTTCAAGTATGTTTGCCTTAGAGTCTTTATACCTTCAACCTTGCTTGGATATAAATTATCAAAAATAAACTCCCATGAAAGCGCAAAGATATCAAAACTTAAGTTATTCATGAATAAGTGAGGATAAAAAGAACAAAATTTGATAAACAGATCACTTTCCGGATTCTAATGACATAAATTTAATATATGTAAATTTAAGGGAGCTAAACTAAACTCTATATGGGTATGTCTAGAAATACTTTGAGAAGGTGATAGCTAAGCTGAGTTGAAAAAGGGAGCCAGAATTTACCATGACGTGTGGTCTGCTGAGATGTTGGAGAGTGCATTTCCAGTAGAGAAAACAGTCAAAACTCTTGGGGGTATAGGGTCTCATAATATGTTGAAGGAAGAAAAAAAAGGAAAGAGGTTGAAGTTTGGTCTGAGTTGTTCATGGGAGTGAGGAGGGTTTTAAAACTGGAAAGATAAATTGGGGTAAAACTGAGAAAGTCCTTGGATGTCCTGCTGAAGGATTTGTACTTTATCTCTTATGCAGGGAAGAAACAGCATTTAATAATATGTCATTAACTATATGTGTGTTCATGTACACACATATGTACATTTTGGCAGGGAGTTCCCTACAAGGGAAGGTCTGGCAATGTTTTATATGTCAGACAATGAGAGCAGAAAGAGATGACTAATTAAGGGATGCTTGGAAGAAGTAAAAGGTCAGAAATGATGATAATGGAAACAGGGCCAAAAGAAAAGTTAATAGTGGTGCTAGGAAAACCACAGATGGACAAATAGAAAACAGTTTCTATTAGGGATTCAAAGTGTTTGGAGAATAATCTAGCCACTGCCTAAATATCAATGAGCATGTTAGTTTATAGCGCAGTACAAGTGAAAGTGGGGTGCTGGCTCCTACAGAATCTCCTTCTGCTGTATTACTCTTTCACCTCATTGGTTAAGAATTTATGCAGATGCTCATAAACCTGATGTAAATTACTGGACCTCTCTCTGAATTTTATTACTGATATGCAATTATAATTTTGTTCTATTGTTGATAGAATAAACTTCTTCATATAACATTGTCTAAAAATGACTGGTATGACAGGAGAAAAAGATCATCTATTAGTACTATGATTGTAGCACGT
This sequence comes from Lynx canadensis, assembly GCF_007474595.2. Taxonomy (NCBI): domain Eukaryota; kingdom Metazoa; phylum Chordata; class Mammalia; order Carnivora; family Felidae; genus Lynx; species Lynx canadensis. The sequence goes on along the minus strand of NC_044306.2, from coordinate 149,771,077 downwards.
TTGAGTGGAATTAAAAATATGCTTATATTCATATAAGATATAAGATATGCTTATAAAGCTGATTGGGTCGGACCATAAATCAGTATGAACAAGTGGGTTTGAATAACACATTTTAGCTAAATAAGGAGATACATGGTTAACACAAAAATGTCATGTAGAGGACAACATACTGTCAGACTCAGAATTTGGATACCAGCCCAGCCCAGAAAATGTACTTCCCCATCCCTATGGAGAAAAAGGACTATATTCAGAAGCTAAAATTGATCCTTTCATAAAGTTATTAAGGGCTACGCTGGGTCTAGGAAGTGAAGAAAGATAGAACAGAAGGACAATTTTCTCTCTTATGAATTCATGACTTAACTCTGGCTAATCAAACATTCATGGGATAGTGTCACTTTTTAAAAGTGTTTTCATAAGACCACTTCAGTTTCACAGCTGCATATTACCAGCAAATTGAAATAAATTGCCTCAAGCCCTGTGTAAGTGGACAATAGTAAAGCTTAGACCATGAATTCTCTATGGGCTGCAAACAGATGTGATGGAAGATGGGAGCCTGGGCAGAGCAGAAAAATTCAAAGGACTCTTTTGGTTAAAATGTGAGAAGTACCCTGAGGCATTTTCAGAAATACTTGGATCAAGGGAAATTTTACATGGGGCAGGATTTCTGTTATAACAAGTAAAATTTTTGTCTCTAAAAAGCTTGTTATTACTGCTCATTCATTTATTTATTCATTCAAATAATCAATTATCCATACAAGTTATCCTATGAGTCCCTCTGTATATGTAAGGTGCTATATTATGTACTGTGAATGCAGCCATGAAAATGATAGATATTGTACTTTCCATTATGAATCTGAAAGGCTAAAATGTATCCTCATTTTTATGTCCAGGCTTTTTCAAATAGAGAGACTTGGTTTACACATATTTCTCAGGTGTGTGTGTGTGTGTGTGTTTGCCTAATTTAAGTAAAATACCCTCAGAATAGGGCTGGAACTATGCAGTATTTGAGGTAATAGTAGTTCATACAGGAGACTACATGAATGCTTATGAGTCTCCAAACTAAGAGGGATATAGTAAGAGAGTAAAGGAGAAGGGTACATTTCAGAGTTATAATAGATAGGTCATATGAACCAATGAGATGCTCACAATAGAGTGGAACCATACCCACTATATGGAAGCCAATGAAGACAATGTATTTTCAAACTTGAAAATTAATGGACAAATGACATCATTAACCAAAGAGAGAATAAAAGGAGAAAAGGCTTACGCGTTGGAGAGAGAGAGAAGCAAAATGAGTTTAGTTTTGAATGTGTTAAATTTGAGGGTCATTTTAATTAAAGCATGCATCTGAATTAGGGTGGAAGTTAAAATGGGGTTTTGGGGGGTCATTAGCACATAAATATTTTGGCAACAGTGGGCATGGGTATGATCACCAAAATGTAGCAAGCAGCTTAAAAAACAAAACAAAACAAAACAAAATTAAGTGATAGAGATCCACAGGAAAACCAGAAGAGTATGATAACTTGTTAAATGTAGGAAAGAATTTCAAAAAGAAAAGGTGCTCAAAATAAACACAATGGTGAAAAAGTATGAGAAGATAAAAATGTCATGGATTCACCACTAGAAGTCACTAATGATCTTAGAAAGATTTGAGTAAGCAGGCATGGAGAAGAGGCAAAATAATCATAACAGTTTTTTAGTCCATAGATTAAGTTGAAAATATATATTACCCCTTGGCCCCAACCCTTTGGATGTAGTGGGGGAATTATCCAGAATGAATTTCTATTTACCTCTTTCATATCTTCATAGTGCAAGAAAAGTATTGGGTGTTCTTCCTTTTTCTTCCACCAGCTCTTAACATGATTAAACCAGGAACCATAGGCCACTAATACCAGAAAAAACAGTCTATTACCACAAGCATTCATCAAATTAAAGATTTGTTTCTAAACAATAAGCCAAATTGTACAAATGTTTTGTGGAATTTAGTAATCAAGGGAACTGAATATATAAGGCCAATTAAAAAAATAAATAATTATGAATGTACAATTAGATTTTAAAAATAGAAAGTACAAAGTAAATGTAAATTTCAAATGAAAGTGCTTTGAGCTCCAGTGGGTTTTACTTAGCCTCGGGTGGAAGAAAACTACCCTACTAAGTACTCAAATTAATTATTTGTCTAAGTACTATTTATGTATACCAGATCTAACTAAAGATATGGGCATGTTAAGCAATTTCTATCATAAGCAGGAAATGAGAATGGATTTCTAACAACTGAAAAGACATTGGAGAAAATTTTCATCAAGCCAATGTAAAACACCAAATCTATTTATTGATGTCATAGTGTGATATTAGATATGGTTGATCTAAGTTTTTTAAATGCTATTTAAATATACTTGTTACTGACTTTGAAAAGTGTTTTGATAAGAAAAGCCATACCAGTAATGGTTATTAGTATTATTAAAAATAAAAAAAATTATGTATTAATTTCAAGCCCAAGCCTACCTACCATTTCCAGTCATGAACTTCTCCAGGTATTCTTGCCAGGTGCCAGGAACAGGTTGCAAATTATTCATTAAGTCAAAATGGTAGTACGAAACTGCAACGTCCTTGGCATTTCGAGCCATATAAATCATCTGCAGGAAAAAAAAAAAAAGGAAGGAATCCACATGGATTTGAAATCCATGGAAATTAATAAGAGGAAAACACTAGGGCAAATTAATGAAACAAAAAGCTGGTTCTTTTTAAAAATCACAAAATTAATAAATATCTAGCAAGGCTAATAAAAAAGAGAAGACACAACTAATATTAAGGAAAAAAACAGGCTGTATCACAACAAATCTTACAGCCATTAAAATTATAAGAGTATGAAAAGATGTTACACATCATATGTCATCAGGGAAATGAAAATTAAAGTGACAATGAGATATCACTCCATACTTATTAGAATGACCAATATCCAGAAAGCTGACACCAAATCCCGATGAGGATGTGGAGTCAGTGACAGGAACTCTCATTCATTGCTGGTGGGATTGAAAAATGGTACCGTTACTTTGGAAGACACTTCAGCAGTGTCTTATAAAGCTAAACAATACTCTTACCTGCAAGCCAGCAATTGCACTACATGGTATCTACCCAAAGTTGAAAAATAAGGCCCACACAAAAACCTGCAAATGGATACACATAGCAGCTGTATTCATAATTACCAAAATGTGGAAGGAACCAATATGTCTTTTAATAGGTGAATGAGCGAACTGGAGTATATCCAGACGATGGAATATTATTTGGCACTAAAATGAAATGAGCTATCAAGCCATAAAAAGATATGGAAGAACCTTAAATGCATATTACTAAGTGAAAGAATACAATGTGGAAAAGCTACAAACTGTATGATTCTGACTATATGACATTTTAGAAAAGGTAAAACCATGGAGGCAATAAAAAAGATCAGTTGTTGCCAGGTTGGGAGGAGAAGGGGATGAACAGGTGGTGTATGGAAGGTTTTTAGGGCAGTGAAACTACCCCATATGATACTATAATGGTATATATATGTATGTCATCATACCTTTGTCCCAATCCATAGAATGTACAACACCAAGAGTGAACCCTAATGTAAACTATGAACTTTAGGTGATAATGATGCATCAATGTAGGTTCATCAGTTGTAACAAATGTCCCACTCTGGTGGGAGCTGTTGAAACTAGGTAGCTATGCATGTGTAGGGGCAAGGGATATATGGGAAGTCTCTTTCCCTTCCACTCAATTTTGCTGTGAACCTACAATTGCTCTAAAAATAAAGTAGCTATAAAAACATAGTCTGTTCCAAGAAAGAATAAGAAGAGAATTATAAAACACTTTTCATTACAAAACTCAACAACTTAGAATTCCTCACACATCACAAACCAGTAAAAATCAGTGAGGTTGAAATAGATACTCAGAATAGCCCCACAATTATTGAAGAAATTGAATTTCAAATTTAAAACTTCCCCAGAATCAAATATTCAGGCACAAATGTTTTACTGGAGAATTTTACCAAATAATCAAATAAGAACTGACATCTTTATGTTGAGTTTTGGGAGTAGGCCAGAACATCTAGAGACCGCTGGGGAATAACGGTAGCAATACTGTCCTGAGATGGGGATCCTGTTGCTACCTGCCTTTGGCAAACTTGAATACATAGGTTTAGATTGAAATATATGTATTTTTTATTTAACCACTTTCTTATGTAGCTCAGTTCTCATAGTGACAAGTAAACAAAACATTTGAGCAATCACTATTTGTGTGATTAAAACAATAAGGTCACATTAAAAAATTGACTTGCAGGGGAACCTGGGAGGCTCAGTCAGTTAAGTGACCGACTCTTGGTTTTGACTCAAGCCATGATCTCACAGTTTTGTGAGTTTGAGCCCCACATCAGGCTCTGTGCTGATAGCGTGGAGCCTACATGGGATTCTCTCTCTCCCTCTCTCTCTTTCCCTCCCCCACTCACACCATCTCTGTCTCTCTCAAGAATAAATAAATACATGGGGCGCCTGGGTGGCGCAGTCGGTTAAGTGTCCGACTTCAGCCAGGTCACGATCTCGCGGTCTGTGAGTTCGAGCCCCGCGTCAGGCTCTGGGCTGATGGCTCGGAGCCTGGAGCCTGTTTCCGATTCTGTGTGTCTCTCTCTCTCTGCCCCTCCCCCGTTCATGCTCTGTCTCTCTCTGTCCCAAAAATAAATAAACGTTGAAAAAAAAATTAAAAAAAAAGAATAAATAAATACATTAATTAATTAATTAAAAAATTTTGGCTTGCAATGTGGAATATACCTTGCAGTTGTTCTCCCAGAAAGACTTAGGAAGGAGATCAATTGGTAGATGTGTCTTCACAAGCCGGGGTGAGGGATTCTTCTCTAATTGTTCTATTCCTGGGAAAATTTAGTTTGGTATAGAGATACATTAAAGTCTTCAAGGAGCCTGCATTTCCTGATCTTCTACAACCTGTTAAAATATTTTTGAGCAGTATATAATGCTGCTAGATTTTAAACCAATCACAGATTTTATTTATCTGGATTCTAAGAGGCAATATTGCATCATGGTTAAAGGCATAGTTCTGAGGTGTTGGAATCCTAAGTCTGTCGCTGAACTCATCATGAGACATTTGAAAGTATGTTAGTCTCTATGTTTCATTTTTTCCACCTCCAAAACGAGGGGTAATAGTATTGGATTTAGCAATTTGGAGTTTTATCATACCTTGCATTATTATAAATAATTACAAAAATATTTTCTGTATCTCAAAGAGATATCAATAACTAGTAATTCTCACATCAGCTATTATGGTTTAGACAATGTTATTTCTGTAGAGCATCTGCTGTTGCACCTACGTTTTTATTATTTCCTTTATGTGTCATATGTATATATATATATATATGCAAAATGAAAATGTTGTGTAATTTTTAGGTGTTAGCTGGACTCACTAAAGTCATACAACTAATATGTGGGAAACCTGGCTTCAAGTCTTTGTATAAGGGGTATGTGAATTTCCCTGAGATGGAAAATATCCATTTATTTTGTATATTCAGAGCTAGGAAGATCTCAGCACCCTGTATCTCACTACTTAAGCGACTTTGGTCAGTCTGAAGTCACTTCTGGGGTAAAGGCACACTCAGAGAATTCCTGACATAGACTAGGAAAGGCTGGGCCTATACTTTTAACTTACTATTCTTTTAATGCACTCAGTGGCTTTACCATATCCTAAATATATCTGTTAATGATGCTATTTCCTGTTCAGTCACCAACACTTAAAATCTCAATTATTGTTGTCTCCTCCTTCAGGTTTCATATCCAATAAAAAAGTCCTTTGCATTTTTTCACAGTATTACTTATACCCAGTCTAACCTCTAGATTACCTGTTAATCCTACATTATCTTCCCACCTTTTGCATACAAGGCACACCTGCTCAAAATTGCAGCTGACTTATTCAAAACAATCTTATGCTTCAGTTGTTTACAAAAAGTTATTACATATGCTAAAAAGCCACTGCATCTCTATTAAAACATCCTTTTAAAATGTTCTGTGTAAGGTTTATTTTTGTTTCATAGTTTATTACTTGTCTATTTATTTATTGTCAGTTCCCATGCCTCTTCCTCATTCCCACCCCAAACACACACACTCTAATGGAGATCCCACAAGAGCAGAGATCTAGCTTGCTTTGTTTACCAATGAATGTTCTGTAGAGAAAAATGTATAGCACATAGTTGTATTAGGAAGAATCTCTTAATTTTAATGTGGATAGGGTTGGCCAATTTAGGAAACAAAGATCAAGAATCTTAGTTAAATTTGAATTTCATGTAAACAACAGACATCTTTTAGTGTAAGTATCCTCCATCTAATATTTGGTATATACTTATGCTAAATAAAAGAGCTATTTATCTGAATTTCAGATTAAATTTGGTATCTTGAATTTTATCTGGAAACATTAGTTATATACCTACAAAAGTCACCAAGTATTTCATTATGCTAATACTGACCTGATAGTGACAGTCACCTTACAAAGCATATAGAAATGAGAAATCATAATCTTCCATAACTCATTATTCCTCAATGCCCATGACCTGAACTCTTATGTTTGTTTCTCTTATGAAGTTTTTCCCATAGCTGTTGTTCCTCTTCCCTCCCTAACTTCCTTAAAAGATTTCTCAACCTCTAGGTTGTAATTGTTTTACCACGTAAGGTCCTTCAAATGAACCCTTTATTGCACAAATGTGAATGTGGGGAATACGTAATGACATTACACATATTCTTATTCAGGCTCCAGAGTCCATCTGAGTGTCATTTTACCCTCTATTACCTGCTGAACCTCACCTACTCACTCTCTGGTGATGCTACAAGGCTTCACTCCCTACTCTTAACCCCCATCTGCCATTAGTCATACCTGAGTCTCCCACCCTGATTATTCTGATTCTACTGCTTTTACATTTCATACTTCTTTACGGCTTTGGAGTCTGATCTCACTCTTGAACTCACTTTGTTTGCTTATCCCAGAATAACTCTTTTAGCACCAAGATTCAGCATTTGCTCTGACTTCAGGCAACCACACAGAAGGAATGACACCTTCCCTATTGGTTCTTCTCTGCTTGTGGAAGTAACTAACTCTGGTAGGATAGAGAATTTGGATTCTGCTCTTTAAATTGATATAAACATTCACCACCATACTTCTGTCTTTCTACCCCAGGTTTCCAGCAGCATTGGAGAGCTAGGTCTCACTTCTTAAGCCCTTCTCACTTGCCCACAGGACATCATACTCCTGATCCTCTCTTAGATCACTGAGGATTTCTTGAAAACTGCAAGCGCTTCTTTCCCCCTTTCATTGTTGTTTAATCCCTGGACTGTACCAAGGTCTTTTCTGCATCTAGGACTTCATACCTACTATTTCGTCACCTGAAATGTGTTTTTTCCAACTATGTGCATGACTTTATGTCTCATTTCAAAGTAGAGTTCCCTAAATATCTGAGCTAAAATAAACTCTCTTTTATAGAGCCCTATTCTTTGGATACATGAGCCTAATAATATTCACATATTATTATTTACTTTTTTAATAACAATATTACTATAAACTCCTTGGGAATAGGGCATTGAATTTACTAATCATTTTATAGCCCATAGCACAGTGCATAATTCTTTAGAGCACTCAAAAAATATTTGTGAAATGAGAATGAATTGTATTAATAATAAATTTTGTGTTTGAGAGGCATTGGTACTTTACTTATTTAACTACAGCAATATCCTAAATTATGAGCTTATTAATCCAATCTATAAGATTCTATACAACAAAAGTAAAAAAAAAGATAAGGAACATTTTTTATGTTATCAACCAAATTTTTAGTTGTTTTCTACAACATAATACTTTCATCTTAGGCTATCATACCTGGATATGCAATGTATTAAACTACAGTTTCTCTATATGTATTGGTGATTGTACTGCTTGCAAACTTCCATTTTATGGCACCAAATTGACTCCATTTTCTTTGAATGGAAATTGCAAATATAATATTTAATGTGTTGTATAAATAATACTACCAAAATATAATTCCCAGCTGGTTTAAAATTACCTGAAGTTCTTAGTCCAGGGACGGCCATTTCCAACATTGGAACTTTAACTGTTATAAAATCCCGCTTACATTTTTCAACATCTCCATTATTTACAACCACGTCCACAATTTCACTAACCCAAGTGGTACCTGCGTTGAAAGGCAACATTTTGTATAACTATTATTGAATCTGGAGGGGAAAAGTACCTACAGGGAGTTTGCCATCTTCATGCATTCTATTAGAAACTTAATTCTTCTTTCTGCGCCCCAAATGCTCATCCAAAATATACTCAAAGCCGATGGCCAGACTGACTGACAAGAATAATAATTTTATTTAGGATGATAATGATTTCATTCATTTATTTTTTACAGTTTATTTACTTTGAGAGAGAGAGAGAGAGTACAAGCAGGGGAGGGGCAGAGAGAGAGGGAGAGAGAATCCCAAGCAGTCTCTGCACTGTCAGCATGGAGCCTGATGCAGGGTTCAAACCCACAAACCACAAGATCATGACCTGAGTCAAAACCAAGAGTTGACGCTTAACCAACTGAACCACCCAGGCACCTTTAGGATGATAATGATTTTGTAGAGAAGCTGATTTTCAGGAAACAAAGGCTAAAGTCAGATATGTATTTGTCAGGCTATAAAACTCACCTGATTTGGGGTAAGTGGCTATCACGATGTCATCGGGTCTGCTGTGGAACTGTTCAATCTTTTCCCAGTTGTTTGTAAATGCATAGACCATGGGACAGCCATGAATCACCTTCAGGTTTTTTCTCATGATGTCGTTCGGGGAAGTCATTTTTATACCAGGTTGTACAAATTCTTAAGATATTGCTATTTTCTGACAATCCAGTCTTGGGAAAATAAAGGAGATAAAAATTAGAAGTTGAGTAACTAATGTTATTCTTAAGACACTGTTAGTTGATACAGAGTGAAATTGGCCTTTAACACACTCAGTGTTCAGAGATCTAAATACAAAGGGCATTTTTGTGGGTGTAAAGCTGTAGATTGCAAGAGCAGCAACTGGCTCAGTGACAAGCAGGACAAAGGTCTTTACTGGAAGCCTTGGAAAGAAATGAAACAGCACATCTTAGAACTGGAAATCAGATTTTACAGAAATATGCTAAGAATTATCTGGACTTAGGGCAAGATAAATCTAACACTCATCATTACACTTCAGTTGTACCTCATTTTTCCTTGTAGGAAATCCATCATCTTTCTTACCTTTGTTCTTCTGTACATAACACCTCTGCTTTTTTGGTCTGCTTCTAAGATTTTCTTTTTTAATTTTTTTTTTTTTGAGTATAGTTGACACACAATGTTACATTATTTGCAGGTATACAACATAATGATTCAACTTCTCTGTACTTATCTATGCTCCCCACAAATGTAGCTACAGCCATCACTGTACAATGCTATTAAAATATCATGGACTATATTCTCTATGCTGGGCCTTATATCCTTGTGACTATGATTTTCTTTTTTTCTATCACTGGTTTTGAGCAATTGAATGATGATATGCCTTGGTATGGTTATTTTCACAGGGAGTATGTGTGCATGTGTGTGTGTGTGTGTGTGTGTGTGTGCGTGCATGTTTTAGATTTATTGATCTTCTTGGAATTATGGGTTTATAGTCATTATTTCTCGTTCTTCCTTCTGAAACCTCAGGCCACGTAAAGTTATTCATAGCTCACTGATGCTTTATTCATTTTAAAAAAATTCTTTTCTCTCCTCGTGTTTCATTTTATTTATTTATTTTGAGAAACAGAAAGCATGAGCAGGGGAGGGGCAGAGAGAGAGGGAGAGAAAGACTCCCAAGAAGGCTCCATGCCTTCATCACAGAGTCCCATCCAAGGCTCTGTCTCACAAACCATGAGATCATGACTTGAGCTGAAATCAACAGTCCGATGTTTAACTGACCGAGCCACCCAAGCACCCCTGTGTTTCATTTTAAATAACATCTATTGCTACGCCTTCATAGTCATTGACCTTTTCTTCTGCAATGTGGAGTCGATGTTAATGCCACTTATTGCTTTTTTATCTCAGACATAGTTTTCATCTCCAGAATATCATTTTGGAAATGATTATACTTTTGTTATCTCAATTTCTTGAGCATATTGAATACAGTTAAAATGATTGTTTTAAGGCCATCATTTGCTAATTCTAACATCATGTTAGTTCTAGGTAGTTTTCAACTGAATAAATTTTTTATTATGGTTTCTTTTGTCTGCTTCTTCGCATGCCTTGTTTTTGTTTTGTTTTGTTTTGTTTCATTTTGTTTTGTTTTTGGATGTCTGCTCTTATCTCCTTGTGGCCTGGGGATTCCTTCAAGGCAGTCATCTGGAAATCACAGGGCTCAATTTTTTTCCTGTTACTCCATCTTGCTTAGGAGCTATGATGGTTAACTTTATTGATCAACTTGAGTGTAGCATGAGATGACCAGATATTTGCTGAAATATCATTCTGAGTATTTCTGTGAGGGTGTTTTTGGATGACATTAATATTTAAATTGGTATATTGAATAAAGCAAATTGCCCTTCTTAAAGTTGAAAGCCTGAATAAAACAAAAAGACTGACCCTCCCCCAACTAAGAGAGAATGCTTCTTGCCTGACAATCTTTGAACTGTGACATCAGCCTTTTTCCTGTCCTCACACTGGAACTAAAACATTTACTTTTCCTGAGTCTGGTAACTGACAGCTTTCAAGCTAAAACACTATCAGCTCTCCTGGTTCTTAGGCCTTCTCCAGTCTCAGACTGGAATTAAATTATCAGCTATGCTGGATCTCCAATTTGCCAATTTATCCTGCAGATCTTGGGACTTGTCTGACTGTAAAACCTCATAAACCAATAGGTATAATAAATCTCTCTATATGTATATATGTGTGTGTGTGTGTGTGTGTGTGTGTACATAATGTACATATAAAAAATTCCTTAGTAAACTGTTTGATGTAACTATCCTAATCATAATCATACTAACAATACTAAATCCAAATTAGAATCTCATTGCTCTGTTAAGTCTTCAAAAAAATTTGAATCCTAGGAGCAGATTATATTATTATTCTCTCTTCTCCAGAGAAACAGAACCAATATTTTATATATATAACATATATCTTAATATATATTAAATTATATATAAAATATGAATTAGATATATTGTAAAAATTAATGTTATATATATAAATTTATTTATATATAATAAAAATATATTTATATATATTTGGAGAGAGAGAGAATTCATTATGAAGAATTGGCTCATGCAATTATAAAGACTGACAAGTTCCAGGACATGTAGATGTCAAACTGAGACTCAGGATAACCAATGGTTTAGTTTTAATCTGAAGGCCAGCAAGCTTGAGACCCAAGAACAACCAACGCTTCAGTTTGAGTGTGAGGGCAGAAAAAAAACAACTGATGCCTCAGCTCCAAGGCATTCAGGTTGTATGAATTGTCCCTGACTCCCTGGAAGAGGAAGCCTTTTTGTTCTATTTAGGCTTTCAACTAATTGGATAAGGCACATTCACATTAGAAAGGGCAATCTGCTTTATTCAGTCTACCAGTTTAAATGTTAGCCTCATACAGAAATACCCTCACAGACCTAGTATAATGTTGCCCAAATATCTGGGCTCCCTGTGGCCCCATTAAGTTGACACATAAAATTGATCATCGCAGAGAGCTACTCACTAAACTTTGTTGAAGGTTTTTTTTTTTTTTAAAGTATATTTATTTATTTTGAGAGAGTGCAAGTACGTGCATGCAGGTATGGGTAAAGAGAGGGAGACAGAAAGAATCCCAAGCAGGCTCCACACTGTCAGTGCAGAACCTGATACAGGGCCAGAATTCAGGAACCATGAGATCATGACCCGTGCCAAAGTTGGACGCTTAACTGATTGAGCCACCCAGATGCCCCTTTGCACTGAACTTTGTAAATAAAACTCTAGCTTTGCTTTTACTACTGTTTCTCATTTTACAACCCTCTCACCCCCCATCCCCACAGAATGTAAAAATCCTAGAAATGGAAGGAAATGTAAAACATAGAAGTTATAGGACCCTTGGAACCTATTGTTCCATTTATTTTTGAGACTTGTAATAAAAAAATAATACATAGTATATATTACACATGAATACAGTTTGAATTAACAATCTGAATTATATAGTATCTTAGAAGAACTCTTATTGTCACTAGCAAAATAACTATAACTAGACTTCAAAGATTGCCAACTAGAGGTTCTTAAATGGATATATATATATATAATTTTTATCATGTAAATATTTTGTAAATAATTTAGTGATTCCAAAATTCCTTGAAGGAACTTTAGACAGTGATGAAGCTTTCAATATTTACTTGTATAATAGGAGCTACACACAAAATCACTAATTTAAAAGCTACCTGCTGCTTAAACTGTTATGCCTAAAATTAATTTGTATAGCAAGAAGTATGTTTTTGATTAGGAAAAACTTGTTAATACAATAGCCTGGTGTTTTTAGAGGTAATTCTTCCACACATCCCTGAAAAATAGTCTAGAAGAGAGAAATCTGGACAAAGATTTCTTCATTTTACATTATAAGACATGTATTATATATCGTAATTTTATATCTTATAATTAATAGGTATGCACACAAAATTAGTGTGTCTTTTTGTCTCCCCATAAAGGTTGTTACTAAATCATGGGCTTGTCTTTAAATATATGGTATCTTGGAGTGCCTGGGTGGCTCAGTCGGTTGAGCGACCAACTTCAGCTCAGGTCATGATCTCATGGTTTGTGAGTTCCAGCCCTGCGTTGGGCTCTGTACTGACAGCTCAGAGCCTGGAGTCTGCTTCTGATTCTGTGTTTCCCTCTCTCTCTGCCCCTCCCCCACTCATGCTCTGTCTCTCTGTGTCTCAGAAATAAATAAACATTAAAAAAATTTTAAACATATGGCATCTTATGCTAGGAAAACAGTAAAAATAATCAGGATTTTTCATCTTTATTACTGCTCATAAAGGAGCTGGGTCCTTTGGAGGCCTGAAGAACAGTATAATGATGGAAAAGCAGAGGTTTAGTATAAGTAGACACATGAATTTAAGGCAGATGAGATCCTAAGATGAGATGCCGATAAAAGCTGAGTGACCAGGGCATTTTAAGAAAACTATATTAAATATTCCATATTAATTTGTTGCCTTCTCTATGCTTCTCAATCATCTTCTATTTTGTGGTAAATATCTGGTTGCCTTAGCAGTCCCTTGTTAGTGCAGGAACAGAGTCTAGTAGAAGAAATTCTCCAGCATGAATTACTGTGGAATACGTCAGCAGCCCCAAGAAGGGAACAAATAATGTTGTTGGTCAAGAACCCAGCAGAAGCAGGAAGTAGAAAGGAGTGAAATAGATTCTATAAGCTCTGTACTTGGAGTGAAGTAGATATTGAGTGAACTGAATGAGTGAATGATTAAAGCTGCATGTCCCACTTAGAATCTTCTAAGATCTTGGGGGTAGTGATACTTCCTAATTTGGATATACAGGAATGAGTGACAGCAGAAGGCAACATAATATATTTGGATATTAGACCTGAGTTTCACAAAATAAATGAAACAGTTTTCCCTAAAACGTTTTGTTCCACTAATTTATTAGCCAATTATTTCTGCCCAGATTATATAAAGGTAACTATTGATCCCAAATATCATTTGAATGCTTATATATTTTGAATTAATTGAGGAAAGTAAGTAAGGCTCTCTTTTTCTTCTTTGGTTACACAATAGAAAATTCAGTAGCACTATATCCCCGCTACCAGCTCTTATTATGCATATAGATTATTATGGGAAAGCAAATAAATACTGAGGACACAGCACCCCCAATTTTGTACTGTCTGCTACAAATCATGTGGACAAATTCGTTCCCCACTTGGTGGGTGGTTAATGTTATTTCATACGTTTATAATATCATTCCTGGGTCCATTCATGTCTTCACTCATTCTTTTTCATTAAATCATTCATTTTGATTCATTTGTTCTATTTTTTAAAATATTTATGTAATCAATTCACAATTGCTATTCAAATACAGTTCATGTACAAGCACCATGTACTATAGGCATCACCTAAGAGCTTGTTAGAACTGTAGCATCTCAGGCCTTAACATAGAATCAAATTTATATTTCAACAAAGTTAAATTGTAATTTGTATGCGCAAGGTAATTTGTATGCACAGTAAAATGTGTAAAGCATGACTTTAAACCACTTTTAATCTACTCTCTAACAATATAGGGTAGATATAAATGATATATCAAACTGAATTCACGTCTTCTAGAAAACAAATTGTATCGACTGTGCTACCCACCCCAATGGTGAGTCTCACTTTCATTCTGTGGAAGAGATTAAGTATCAAGTGCAGAGAGTCTGCTCAAAGACATACCACAAGTGAGTGGCAACCAGAAACAGACTTTGATTTATCTCATCCAAATGAGGGTGTTCATAATTTGTAAGGAAATTTTTCTCTGACAAAGCAGACTTGCCTCTGACCAGAACCTTAAGCTATTAATGCTGCAAAAATGTTGTCAGAGAAGCATGTATATGAGTAACAAGATGAAAATAAAGCAGCTGATTCTGAATACATGCTAGTCACATCTGGAAAGTGGGTGTAACCAATTCAGGAATCTAGGAGTAGTAGTCCTGAATTGCACTGCCTTTGTGTGACCCACAGATAATGATGAATTCAGAATTACAGGGGGAGATGGATGCAGTGGGGTCAGGTTGGAAGACATAACGTAACTAATGTCACTGAGCCTGGTACCCTGGAAGGTGGTTTATGAATGATATTTAAAATTATAAAAATTAGTTTATAAACATCTTTTAAATCCTATCAGAAAGTGACATACAATTTTATGTGGTTATATATGATAGTCTACATGACATGACAGGTCTTCCTACTTGAGCAATAGGGAGAAAATTACAATATCTAGATTAGTTTTTAAAAAGATCAATGGTAGGGGCTCCCAGATGGCTCAGTTGGTTGAACATCTGACTCTTGATTTCAGCTCAGGTCATGATCTCAGGGTCATGGGATTGAGTCCTGCCTCGGCTCTGAGCTGGGCATGAGCCTGATAAAGATTCTCCCCTCACCCCCTTCTGTCTCTCTCTCTCTCTCTCTCTCTCTCTCTCTTCCTCTTGCCCTTCTCCTCTCCTCACCCATGTGCTATCTCTCTATCTCTCTCTGTCTCTCAAGAAAAAAAAAAAGAGACCAATGGTAAAAAAGAGAAAAATGAAAAACAACTCCCCTCTTAGGAGAAACTAACTGAGATAATTGACATTAAAACTGAACGGTTCTTTTAATGAGAAAAGAATATTTGTTTCCATTTGTTTCACCCTAATGAAATCCAACTTTATTCCCCTATGAGGCATGCAGTTTCATAAGAAGACCCCCAATCCTGGCATGCTTCAGAAAAGTCCAACTGACCCTAGAAAAAGAAATGTGATCACGGAAACCCCGAGAGACTGTGCACAGCATCAACAACAATACTGAGTTTCCTGTGGGAAAACTGGAATTAGGCAACAGCATTTAAATTGCAAACATGTGTTCAAAACGGAAATCACTAAAGAAGCCCAATGCTTTATGGCTGCAGGACAAAAACTTCAAGACAAGAAATTTTAAAAAGCAAATTTTACCTCACAATTTGATCTCCTTTTTCAGTGTTTATTTTCAGTCAGTGGTGCTGGCACCGAAAAGAACCCTGGGAGCTGATGGTAGTCCCAGGATGGCAGGGCGAGGGAAGCCTGGGGAGGCTCACTTCTGAAGCCAGGACAAAAGCAAGTTCAGGATTGGCTCTGCATATAGTAGCCAGTGACTTTACAGGCAGTTAAGATACAAAAAGTTTGAGCTACACACACATTCACACACACAGAGGCGGGCACTGCTGTTTCAACAGCTGACAGAACCAGGAAGTGCGGAGAAGGAAATGGATCAGGGTGGTGACCAGAAGTAAGCACAGTCAGATTGCCTGGATTTGAAGGTTTCCACAGGGTTTCACAGGGTCTGAGAGAAATGCCTAGGGGAAAATCTGAAGCATCAGTGTACGTAAGCCTGTTGCTCCTCTTACAAGAATGTCTTCTAACAATTTTTTAAAATGCTTATTTATTCTTGAGAGACAGAGACAGAGCATGAGCAGGGGAGGGGCAGAGAGAGACACAGAATCCAAAGCAGGCTCCAGGCTCTGAGCTGTCAGCACAGAGCCCGACGTGGGGCTTGAACCCGTGGACTGCGAGATCATGACCGAGCTGAAGTTGGACACGTAACCGGCTGAGCCACCCAGGCGCCCCATAATAATTTTGATTATGATGAAAAGGCGTGTGTTTGTGTGTGTGCTTCATCTAAAAGCAACGTAAGTTTACAATATCGCAGAAAGGGCAAACATATACAAACATTTACTGACAATGAAATAACTTCGGGAAGCAGAAACAGGGTAGAACTGATGGTTTCTGTCACTCTAATTTCTACAACTTCTCAGCATTTTATTTTTATATGCTGAGTCACTATACACAAAGAAGGATTAAACAAGAAGCTACGTGTGGAGGGGAAGAAACTTTGCCCCAGAAATAGGCTCCTGTTCTCTACCCTTGTTATCTCAACCACTCTGTAAGATTTGCTTATAGTCTGCTTGCTGTAATCAATCCTTTAGTTAAGGCCACTTAACAAGATAGATCCAGCTATAACTGCCAAGCCTTTGTCCTGGAGATTATACCTATGTAGTTCTGGGAAATCAAACAGCCTAGAAGGAAATTAGCACATTCCTTAAGACCCTCCATTTTACTTACAGATTATTAAGGACATTGTATAATTTTTTTCTTTTTTTCTTTTAGAAAGCGAGACAGAGAGAGAGAGAAGGTGGGGAGGGGCAGAGGGAGAGAGGGGCATTTATATTTGGCCCTAGTCATGATCGCCAAACTAGTACAAATGATATTTTAATTTTTTACAGATATTTTGATAAACACCTGGATTCTCAAAATATTATAATGCCAAATATGGAAGTTAAATTGGTTGGAAGTTTTAATCTGATATGTATTATTTTCCAGTTTGATTCAGCCAAATTTCTGAAAAACATTCAACTTGCTGAGTCATATCCCAATACAATGGTATTTCAACCGATTGAAATAGATTGTAGACAATTTTGTCCTTATATTTGTTACTTTAAAGACATTTCTTTTCATTTTAAAATACATATTATGTAGCAATAAAATTTTACATAGGTTTTAAAATGAAATATAATATTTTAAGGAAATTTTATTTTTGATTTGGGTTCTACTTCTGAACCTGTCTGCTTTCCCCTCCCCACACTAAGGATCACATTTACCTTTGTCTTTTGTTAAAGATCTTCAACATTAGCTTTGAGAAGGGATGACAAGTCTGGAGTAGCAAAAGCAAATGTCTATGAATAGGGTGACCTATAATTTATCATCCAAACCAAGACACTTTGGAGACAAAGGTAAGACTATGAATAATTATGTAGGACAAAGGTATAAACTGAGTCTGTCCCAGACAAACTGGAAAAATGAATCACCCATACATTAATAGACAATTTATTATTTTTTTAATTATTTTTTTTATTTTAAAGAGAGAGAGAGCAAGTGGAGGAGAGGGGCAGAGGGGGTAGGAGGCAGGGAGAGAGAGACAGAGAAACAGAAAGAGAAAGAAAGAGAGAGAGAATCATAAGCAGGCTCCATGCCCAGCGCAGAGCTCAACACAGGGCTCCATCCCATGACTGTGAAATTATGACCTGAGCCGAAATCAAGAGTCAGACAATCAACTGACTGAGCCACCCTGGCACCCCTCATAGACAACCTATGAAATAGCTTGAGATTAAGAAAAACAACAATTCACGAAAGATAATACTTTGTCTCTGTAGTGGGTGAGTAATGTGATGATGATGCTGGATCCAGCGTATTTTTCCATGCAGAAAACGAGGGCAAAATTTTTAGAGATCTAGATTCTTCTTGTAAAAGTGTCCAAATGCTAAATGCTCAAGTATGGACAACTAACCACATGCATCAATTAAAATAAATATAAACACTTTTGTATGACACATGGCAAAGAGTGCAATTTGCAAAGTTTGGCACTAGGTGTTAATTTCAGAAAAACTCTATTCGAATATGTATGGATTGCCTGGCAACTACATTATCAATGAACTCATCAAACTCTAATCAGTATATACTAATTCAAAAGTAACCTAAGTCAGAGATTCTTAAATAAGAAGCAAATATTGGAGGGCTTCATAAAACACAGATTCTTGAGTCCCAACCCCCAGTCTCCAGGATGGAGCCTGAGAATTTGTAATTCAGACAAACTCCAGGATGATGCTGATGCTACTGGTTTGAAAAGCATGCTTTGAGAATCATGAATAGAAATTTGCTCTTGCTTTCAAGGAGACACCAATATTCCAGGGTCAATTCTTCCATTAATCTATCTATCCATTCATTTATTTATTTAGTTTCCAAAACTATCATGTTCCAGATACTATAACAGGGAAAGAAGAAAGGTATTGTGTTTGCCTTGCTGATTTATAAATCATTATTGATTTAGGGCATGCTTAACGTCAGTAACTCAAATTTTACCTATGAAATTCAGAGATTCTAAATGATTTGGCTAAGGGCTTATCAATACTGGGTAACAAATCAGCTTCAGAAAACAACTTATGACTTCCAAGTCATGTAAGCTTAACACGTAAAATAATAGAGATGGAAGAGAGATTAAGAAAGACTTACAGGGTCACCTGTGTGGCTCAGTCGGTTAAGTGCCTGACTTCGGCTTAGGTCATGATCTCATGGCTCGTGAGTTCCAGCCCCACATCAGGCTCTCTGTTGTCAGCATGGAGCCGGCTTTGGATCCTCTGTCTCCCTCTCTCTCTCTGCTGCCCCCAAAATAAAAATACACATTAATTTAAAAACAAGACTTACAGAAAAGATTCACAGAGAATGTATTCCTTTTTCTTTGAAATTGGTCCTTTGTGTACATCAACCAGTCTAAACAGAAGTAATTAAGAAGTTTAGATTCTTTCAATGTCATTCTCCAGTAAAATAAATAAATAAGCAAATAAGTAAGCAAATGAATGAATGAATGAATAAATAAATAAATAAATAAATAAATAAATTCTATGAGGTGTTATAGAAATTAGAAAATTAGTTTATGGCAGGTGAGAAAAAAAAATTTGAGAGGAACTTAACATTTTAAAATATTTGCTTTTTTGCAGGGTGCCTGGGTGGATCAGTTGGTTAAGCATCTGACTCTTGATTTCAGCTCAGGTCATGACCTCAAAGTCGTGAGATCAAGTCTGGTGTCGGTTCTGGGTCGGGTTCTGTAATGGGCATAGAGCTTGCTTAGTATTCTCTCTCTCCCTCTCCCTCTGTGTCCTGCTGCTTGCATTTTCTCTCTTTCTCTTAAAAGTGATAATAAAATAATAAATAAAAGATTTGCTTTTTCTGTTTATAAAAATAAAGAGGCATATTGTAAAATAATTCTAGAAGATATAAGAAATATGAATTTAAATTTGTTCTAAATTTCACATACAGAAACAACTATTAATATTTGGGTATTTAAAGAACATTCTAAAAGTTTTGCACATTTTACCCCCAAAATAAAATTATATTATATATAACAGTTTTATGCTGAATTTCACTATTAAGTAAAATTATTTCTTCAGAAAAATTTTTAGAAGCAGAATTGCTAATCAGAAGTATGTAATTGTAAAGTCTCTATCAGTTTAAATTCTCATCAACAGAATACCAATGGACCTTTTATTCATTCTAGTGACTTGGAAAAACTTTATGGTACTTTATAATCTTACATTCAAAAATGATCAGTTATCTCATTGTTTTAACTGACATTTTTAAAATTATATCAGAGCTTGACTTTTTTATACTATCTCGATTTAATGTTGCTTTTAATGGGGTGGGTAAACTATTATTAATCTTTTCCTATTTTTCTATTAAAATATTTATGTTCTTGTTATTTTAAAACTCTGTATATGTTAAGGACAGTAACCATTTTTCTTCCATAAATAGAACAAATATTTCCCAAAGTTGTCATTTTTTGTGGCATGCAATTTGCCTTTGCATAATAGCTTGGCATTTATTAATAAATTTTAGTTTTTTTATTATCTTATAAGAAAATAATTTCCGTGAAGACAGAGAATGTGTCTTATGCTTTTCAAAATAGCAGCTACGTGGATAGAACTGGAGGGTATTGGGGCGCCTGGGTGGCGCAGTCGGTTAAGCGTCCGACGTCAGCCAGGTCACGATCTCGCGGTCTGTGAGTTCGAGCCCCGCGTCGGGCTCTGGGCTGATGGCTCAGAGCCTGGAGCCTGTTTCCGATTCTGTGTCTCCCTCTCTCTCTGCCCCACCCCCGTTCATGCTCTGTCTCTCTCTGTCCCAAAAATAAATAAACGTTGGAGGGTATTATGCTAAGTGAAATTAGTCAGTCAGAGAAAGACAAAAATCATATGACTTCACTCCTATGAGGACTTTAAGAGACAAAACAGATGAACATAAGGCAAGGGGAACAAAAATAATATAAAAACAGGGAGGGGGACAAAACAGAAGAGACTCATAAATATGGAGAACAAACTGAGGGTTGCTGGAGGGGTTGTGGGAGGGGGGATGGGCTATATGGGTAAAGGACATTAAGGAATCTACTCCTGAAATCATTGTTTCACTATATGCTGACTAATTTGGATGTAAATTTTAAAAAATAAAAAATAAAATTAAAAAAATCGCATATGCAAGGCAAATACAAAGAAATGCTGAATACATACTTTCTTTTTATATTTGCATTGGTATGGAAAAGGGTCTCTAAATTTTCACCACAGTCTTATAATGACCACAGTGCATGGTATATCTTACTGCATGTTTATAAAAATAGTAGCCTCAGATTATGAACCTAGTAATACTGAATAAATGTTCTAATTTTTTTAAAGAGCAAGTTCAAAAATGGAAAGTGGGAAGAAATGTTGAAACTCGAAATGATATTTTTGTGATATTTAACTCAAGGCAAAAGAGATGACAGTTTTTCTCACATTATGATGTTTTTTTAGTTCCCTTCTACACTTTGAGGACATTTGTTTTTATTTTCCTTATATGAGTGTGCAATTTACTATCCTAATATCTATCTATGTTCTCCAAATGTCATTGTTTTTATACCAGTGGTTTCTGCATGCATATTTTTCTCATTTACACTACTTAGGAATGTGTGAGTCCAAAGGAGAAGCCAATCCTTTTAGCAACTTTTGCTTCCCTACAAATTCTTGAGCAAAGGGCCATCTCTCTCTTTCTGTGATAGAAATAATGCTAAGAGTCATTTCCTTGAAATTCCTTGTGTCATCATAGCTCATCTACCTAAGAAGGCAGGGACTAGAGTGGAGATGAATCTACTTCCCTCTGTGAAGGCAGGTTACACGGACATATGTCACCAAAATGCTTTCTCCTCATTTCCTTCTTCCCTCATCTGAATATTGACATCCCTGTATGCCTCAGTCATCTTTAATGAGGAAGAAGATGACAGTAATGAAGGGTCATTATTGGGTAAAGAAATATCCACAAGAAATATGGGGTGCTTGGGTAGCTCAGTTGGTTAAGCACAGGGATCTTGATCTCAGCTCAGGTCATGTCGTGAGATCAAGTCCTGCATGAGAGTCCATGTTGAGAATGGAACCTGCTTAAGATTCTCTCTCTCTCTTTCCCTCTGCCCCTCTTCCCTGCACGTGCTCTGTCTCTCAAAATAAAAAAAGTTAAAAAATTAAAAAAAATAAAGAAATGTCTACAAGAAACAAAAATTATTGACATTGAAAACTAAATGAAAATATCCAAAAGTGGGCTGGCAGAATCTGGACCTTCTTTCTTTAGATGTCTTCAAAAGGAAGAGTTCACTTGTTTAACCCTGGTTCAAACTCCTTCGATGGCAAAACCTAGAGCTTATTCCTCTTCATAAATGAATTGTCTTTCAAGTACACTACATTGTGCACTGTAATATGAATGACCTGGAATTGTAGAGTGCACAACATAAAGAACTATATTTGCTGGTGCTATAGACTAGCGACCCTTTGAATGCACTTGCTAAATGTTTTGATGAATGAAAGGCTTTTAGATTTATGTTTATGTTTATGTTTATCGTTAATTTGGCCCAAAGTCCAAGTAATCATCCTTCAATGACACCATAGTACAGCAATGAGATCATGAACTTCAGTATCTGGAAGATGAACGCGTTCAAATTCTTCCACTTACGTGTTGCTTGTGGGGTATACTCCACTGAAACGAAAGTGAGTACAAAAGTAAATTCTCATATATCACTGCCACCAATCAAATATATTCTCTTCTTCCTCAAGAAAGGGAAGTTTGTTTAATTAAGCAAGACAAGGTTGGGGCTGTGTGTATGGATACGTATTTTTTTTTTTCATTGTTAGTAAAAGTGAGTTTACAGAACAATGGAAAGTGAATGTCTCAGCACCAAAGGTTATAATCTTGGGTGCTCCAGGAGTGTTTAGTTTCTTAGTTGCCAAAGAGAAAAGCCGTGTTTGATAACCATGGTTTTTGTACATGATCCTGGCTTTCCCTTGCTCCTGAGAAGGAAATAAAACCTACTACCTGATTTCCAGTGTCTTTCCCATCTAGCCGCACTCCACCCCACCCAACTTCAACACACACACACACACACACACACACTCACGCACTCCTCTCTAGGAAGAAATGGAAGACAAGACAGCTGCTTTCCTGGGAACCAGTGCAAGGCGCATACAGTCTGACTCACAAAAATACAAAGTGGGTAATCCCACTCTTGGGATTAACATCATAATGCTAAGGTCTTGAGTTGAAGACGTTCCCTCCTCTTACTCCAAGTGGGGGAGAGAAGCCAGTGGAAACACAGGTTGGCTCTTTACTCCTTCAGGCCTGGGAAAGGTGAGCAGCTGCTTCCACTGTCCATACTTCTGTCTGTGGTTTCCATTTCCTGAAAAAAGAAACAAAAGCTCTCTTAAGGAAATGAGCCTTTGGCCTGAGACCTTACAGCTGTCTCAGCAAAACATAGAAATTATATTTTCTGTTTACATGTAATTTGCACTTCAATATCTCAACCTTTGCCCATCATTTCTCCTTCTCTAATGTCTACAGTGCTGGAGACACCCGCCCTGTATCAGAACCTTGCTCACCCTCAGCCTGAGAAAGTGTGTGGTTGGGCAAGAGTCCCTGTTGAATACATCACTTGGTATAAGGCTTTTTAAAAAATGAATATTTAGTAATGCCTATTTTAGATTGAGAAGTAGTTCTTTGGATATATGTCAACAACTTTGTCAAAAATTGTATATAACCAATTTTTAAAAACATCTTTAGAAATTATAATTTCATAGCTGAATAAGTTTTTAGAAAAGTTTTCTGCTCCCTCTTAACCACTTACCTTGTAGATTTTTATTCAACTTGCTCTTGCAAATAATTGCTATCATTTACTGCTTTTGAAGAAGTTGTATTGTTAATGCTTTTAGGAGTCTTGACTTTCATAACTAGATGAGGTAAACATATGAAAGAACAACTAGTCTAAGATGTTTGCTTTATGACTCTTTGAAATGCAAAACAAATGGTTGCTTTTATTTTACCTTCATGAAATTATATATATATATTTCTTTTATAGGGTATAATAATGACTTTTTTCATTTCACTTTTGATAAAATTAAAGTGATCTTATACGTTGTAGTTATTGAACTTTCCAAAGTTCAGATTAGCTTGAGATCTGGGAG
This sequence comes from Lynx canadensis, assembly GCF_007474595.2. NCBI lineage: Eukaryota > Metazoa > Chordata > Mammalia > Carnivora > Felidae > Lynx > Lynx canadensis. The sequence continues at coordinate 149,747,276 of NC_044306.2, read as the reverse complement.
ACCCTTTTGGGTTTGTATACATCTAAAGAAATAAAGAGCTTAATGTCATGTTATCTGGATATACAGTATTTTAACTGACATAGAAAGTTGAATATACACCCTATAAATATCTGAATGTACTCAGAAAATAAAGACATTCCATCAAGAAGTAAATATGGAATGGTGATTCAAATTTCGGTAAATATAGGTGGCTCGTGTATTTGCTATTCTTGGTATCGTTTTTAACTTTTCCTGAAGAGCTGTAACTCTCTGGGACAGCCAGACTACACCAAAAATCTGTGAAGGGGAGAAGTATAGAAAGTGTAGATTGGTGAATTGCAACTCAAACCCTCACCTTATGCACATTGTCTGTGTGTCCTTTGTCCAGGATGTAATTACCTCTGTTTTGTTGTATCATGACTTTAGTTTTAAATCCCCTTCACTATCTGGGCTGCACCATTTTCAGCCAATCATGTTAGAGATTTAGGGCTGAAAGCCAGAACTGAAGATACTTTCTAACCTAGTCTCTGCCCCTATCTATCAGGAGAGCCTGGAAGCATTTTTAATTTTTCCAGTGCCAATTTTATAATTTATGAAGCACTAACTTTGGTTAGGATGAGGTAGGGTTGTGTAGCAAAGCAGAATTGACTAGATTCAAATACCAGTTCTATTGGACATTAGGGAAGCTACATACTATCTTTGTATTTCAGTCATGTCTTATGTAAAAAGGGAATAATACTGAGCTAAATTCATAAAGATGATGTGCAAATTTCAAAAAGCATTCGTGAAACACTTAGTACCATGCTCCAGTGGTAGTCAGCACTAAGGCAAGTATGAACTTATTATTTCTCCTGTGTTCACTTCCTAATTCAATAGGAGGATAGGCTGGAACAATGGATATGGCCTCTGAGCAGTGCCTAGACAGAAATGAGCTATTTTACTGAATTTTTAATAAACCAGATGCAGTTATGCTCAGTTTTGTCCACAACAGGAATAACTTTATTCCCATGGAACTGCCAACCATAGCTGGCTTCCCCCTCAATGATGCTACATCTCCTTTGCTTTAGAGGACAGTTCCTAGAAATTATGTTTTATGTTTTCCATTGTGTTGTCTCAGAAAGCTCCGTCGGGACACCCAGTATTGCTACTATGTACCTATATTTGCAACTAAAGTGTCAGTGTGTGTTTGAATTCTTCCCCTTCTCTGGTTTTCTTACTGTCTTCTTTTTAAAAAAAATTTTTTTTAACATTTAGTTATTTTTGAGACAGAGAGAGACAGAGCATGAACGGGGGGAGGGCCGGAGAGAGAGGGAGACACAGAATCCGAAGCAGGCTCCAGGCTCTGAGCTGTCAGCACAGAAACTGATGCGGAGCTCCAACTCACGGAGCGCGAGATCATGACCTGCGCCGAAGTCGGACACTCAACCGATTGAGCCACCCAGGCGCCCCTTTACTGTCTTCTTTTATCAGCCCAACCCCCCAAACTCACACGCCACAGGCATCCACAGGAACCATTGCTCCCTACGCTGTTCACATTTGCTCTTACCAAATTTGTTCCCAGGAATTTTGAAACCCCCATAGTGCTTGGGACATAGAAACTCTTACTAAAGACACTGCTATAAAAATTGTAACTTCTGTTTTATAGATAATTCATTTGCTCTCCGAAGAAAAATCTACCATGGATTGCTGAGTTAAAATATGGTCTTGATGTATCAGGTCTGTTAAAACCTTTCACAGATCTCTGACAAGGTGATGTAAGTGGAGCATGCTTATCAATGCAAGTTATTTGACCCTCAGAACTATACAGGCACAGATGTCACTCTTTTTGGACATTCTCTTAAATGAGGAGTGTTTGTGGTCTGAAAGTGGAACAGAGCATATGGCATCATAATTATTAGTAAGAATTCATACTCGTTAGAACTTGGGCTTAATATAAAACCGTTTCCTTTTCTTTTCCCAGTTTCGTTCCCATTGCATACTAATGGAGTCTGGTTTCATGGACGCATTTTTGGGAGTGTTGTTTGCTGTAAAAGAACCACCACAATCCACCACCAAACTCCACAGTGCCGAAGCCACGGCTGCTTCACATTGCACTTCTAAAGTTTTGCATGGTCCCTGTTTTTCAGTTTTTTGGCCAAGAATGCATAAAATCTTTTACTTGGTGCCATTTTGTAGTAGCCTCCAGTCACCAGCAGCTGTTTGGAATCAGAAGGAGAAAATGAAAACACAAACCAGGGTTTTTAACTGTGGCAAGAGAATGTTCAAAGAACCCTCTCTATGATAAAACAGAATTTATTGCAACAAGTATTGCAGAGCTAATGAAATCAGGGAAACCCCACAATGAAAGATGTTTCTCTCTGGTAAGACTGTGAGTTGATAACGTTAATAACACCTCATTAGAATTTGTTACCATAAGCCTTCACCATGTGGGTCTGCAATCAAATGTGCATGATCTACATAGACCTGCAAAGTATTAAAGCTGCAATAATATTGTCCCAAGTTAGTAGTGGCCACTGATGCCTGAGAAATGCAAATACAAATGTTCTCTGATGAATACCGTTCTAAATATGGGTCTTTCAGGATTCCAATATATAAAGTTCACACAATTATTACCTCCCAATAAAATTCCACAGTACAGGAGGAAATAATCCACTACAAAAAAGAGATTGTGGAAACAAAGTTAATGGGATATAGGTTTTCAACATATTAAGGGTTGGTTTTATCACAGAGAGTTTAAATTAACTATGATAAAATATTTTAAGAAATAAAATAGCAATACAAATTAAACTATCAAAATGATTATGCAGCTATAAGAAAACACTAAACAAAATTTAAAAAATTAAAATCACAGAAATAAAAAAATCAATAGATGGGCAAGCAACAAAGGAGTAAAACTGAACAACACTAAAAAACTGAACAGTTCTAAAAAAGAATCAAAGCAAGAGACAATGCGAAAGGAAAGAGGAAGAGAACGCACATGTAGAAAATAAGATAAAATGGGAAATTCTAACATATGTGTAATAAAAGTTTGAGAATGAGAAAACAGAAAGAATAGGGGAGATCAGTTTTTTAAAGAAATTATGGATGAGAATTTCTAGAAATGATGAAATCCGTAACTTCCCAGGTTCAAGATACACAACATATTGCAGACATGATACATTTTTTTAAAAATTCCAGTTATAAAGCTGCAAATATCAAAATAAAGAAAATATCTTAATTTTCTTAATGTTTATTTGTTTTTGAGAGAGACAGAGTGCCAGTGAGGGAGGGGCAGAGTGAGGGAGACACAGAATCGGAAGCAAGCTCAGGGCTCCAAGCTGTCAGCACGGAGCCCAATGGAACACAAGATCATGACCTGAGAGGAAGTGGAATGCTTAAGCGACTGAGCCAGGCAGGCGCCCTGAAGAAAATATCTTAAAAGCAAGAAAAGAGATGATGTGTAAAGAAATAACAATTGGAATGCCAGCCAAATTCAAGAGCAACAATAAAAACTTGAGGCTGTAGAATAATATACTGAAGCACTATGAGAAAATATCTGTGCAATTTGAATTGTGCGTGACAAAATAATTCTTTAGGAGCAAAGCCAAATTAAAGACATTTTATGTCTTTAATTAAAAGCTAAGACTTTACCACCAGTGGAACTTCACTACAAGAAAAGAATAAAAGAAAAAAAAATATATGTATATGAAAAAGAATTAAAGAATAAAATTTGAGAAGAAAGAAAGCAATCCTGGTAGAAAGTTCTGAGGTTCATGAAGGAATGTTGAAAAAGCATGATAGTAAATATAAACAAATTCTAATTGTATAAAACTAAAAAAAATGTGAATCATAGGATTAACAATATATGGGGCAACTTAAATACAAAATTAGCATATTACTTGAAGAGATGAGTAGACGGTTATATAGGATTCTAAGTTCCTTCTATTAATCAGAGGTCAAGTTTTTGATTATTTTTTATATCTTGTTAATTAAACATGAAAAATTTTGTGAGAAGTTACTAAAATAATAATAATGATAATAAAGCTTCTAAGCCAGTAGAAGTGGAAGCAAGAACAGGGAAAAATCAACCCAAAAGGAGCAAGAAATGAGGAAAAAAGAGAAAGGAGACAAGGAAGGAGGAGGAGAAAGAGGATAAATATAAAGTATAAAATAAAATAGCAGAAATAAATCCAAATGTATCTGCAACTGTAGTAAAAAAAAGGATTAAATTTATCATCAAAATACAGATGATACTTGTCATGTTGAGAACTGGGAGTTATATATAAGTAATGAATCACTAGATTCTACTCCTGGAAACAATATTACACTATATGTTAGCAATCTAGAATTTGAATAAAAATTTGAAGAAGAAAAAATAATAAATAATAAAATAGTGAAAAAAACAGATTACTAGATCAGGAAAAAAAATTCAGTAAAAGTCTTTTCCAAGAAAATACCTAAAGCATAAAGAAAGAGTAAGACTAAAAGTAAAAGGAAGCTAAAGATATACTTGCAAAATGCTAATCAGAAAAAAAATTTTAGGCACCTTAAGATCAGGTAAAACAGACTTTAAGACCCCTACCATTTCTAAGGAAAAGCAAGTCATTGAATAGTGATATAAATTTTATTTTAAAATTGCAAGTTACTGGACACAGACCTTACTCCCTCTATAAAAATTAACTCAAAATGGATCACAGATCTAAATGTAAAATGCAAAATGGTAAAACTGCTAGAATATAGCATGGGAGTAAATCTAGATGACCTTAGGCATGGTGACAACTTTTTAGGTATGATATGAAAGGCATAATCCATGAAAGAAAGAATTGATAAACTAAAATTAAAAATAGAACTACCCTACAACCCAGCAATAGCACTAGCAGGAATTTATCCAAAGGATTCAGGAGTGCTGATTCATGGGGACACATGTACCCCAATGTTTATAGCAGCGCTTTCAACAACAGCCAAATTATGGAAAGAGCCTAAATGTCCATCAACTGATGAATGGATAAAGAAAAATGTGGTTTATATATACAATGGAATACTACTTGGCAATGAGAAAGAATGAAATCATGTCATTTGCAGCAACGTAGATGGAACTGTAAGGTATTATGCTAAGTGAAATAAGTCAGTCAGAGAAGGACAGATACCATATGTTTTCACTCATATATGGAACTTGAGAAACTTAACAGAAGACCATGGGGGAGGGGAAGGGGGAAAATAGTTACAAATAGAGAGGGAGGAAGGCAAACCATGGGACTCTTAAACACAGAGAATAAACTGAGGGTTGATGGGAGATGGGGGGAGAGGGGAAAATGAGTGATGGGAATTGAGGAGGGTGGTTGTTAGGATGAGCCCTGGATATTGTATGTAAGCAATGAATCATGGGAATCTACTCCCAAAACCAAGAGCACACTGTATACACTGTATGTTAGCCAGTTTGACATTAAATTATATTCAAAAAATTTTTTTAAATTTTGGTCTTTGAAATACTGTCGAAAGAATGAAAAGACAAACCACACACTGGAAGAAAATATTTACAAAAGACACATCTAATAAAGGACTATTCTCCAAAATACACCAAAAAACTCTTAAAAACAAAAATAAGTAAACAAACAACACACACGCACACAAATGGGCCAAAGGCCTTAGCATACACCTCACCAAAGAAATTATACAAGTAGCAAATAAGTATATGAAAAGATGCTCCACATCCTATGTCATCAGGGAAATACAACTTAAAACATCAGTGAGATGCCACTAAAAATGATTAGAATGACCAAAATCTGGAACATTAAGATGTCAAATCCTGGCAACAGGAACTCTCGTTCATTGCTGGTGAGAATATAAACAGCACAGCTGCTGTAGAAGACAATTTGGCAGTTACTTAGAAACCTAAACATACTCTTATTATATGACCCACTAATCCACACTCCATGGCATTTTCCCCCAAAAAGTTGAATATTTATGCCTTCACAAAAACATGCACAGGGGTGTTTATAGCAGCTTTATTCATAATAACCCAAAGTTGGAAACAACTAAGATATCCTTTGGTAGGTGAGTGGATAATTAAACTCTAAACAATAGAATATTATTCATCTGTCAAAAGAAATAGGCTACCAAGCCACAGAAAGACGTGGAGGAAAATTAAATGCTTATTACCTAGTGAAGTGAGGTAATCAGAAAAGGCTGCATACCATATGATTCTAATAATCTGACATTCTGAAAATGGTAAAATTATTGAGACAGTAAAAAGATTGGTGGTTGGCAGAGGTTAGTGGGGAAGAAGGGATGAATAGGCAAAACAGGATATTTAGGGTAGCAAAACTACTCTGTGTGATAATGGATACATTAATATGTGTTTACATATAACTATATACATAAATTATGTATGTTTTATATATAAATATTATACCAAGTTTGTATATAAAATACAGTCCACTTTTTCTTATCTTAAAAAAGTAAATCTGGCTGTGATTATATTCGTTAAAAATTTTCAGGAATTCTCCCGTACATTTTGTTGAAGTTATAAACCCTTTTATTTTCATAAATGGGGTCTTTCTTAAAGTCCTTGATTGAGATAAAAAATTTAATATTTTTCCACTTTCTTCAGCACACTATCTATGGGTTTTTTTTTTTTTTTCCATTTTGAAAAATAGAAATACAGGACATACTAATGGAGAGGATTCATAAGGTTAGTTTATTTTTGGTTTAAACTGTTCAAGGAGTCACATGTAATTCTATACTTGCTCAAAAGATAAAACATTTTACCTCCCTAAAGAATTGGAAGCAATGCAAGATAAGTTTCCATTTCCCTCTTTGGATGCCGTAGTCTTGGCATATATAAAATGGAATTCTCTCTCTCTCTCATTCTCTCTCTCTCTCTTCCTCTCTCCTTCTCTTCCTAGCTTACTAATTTTTAAAAACTATCTTAACCATTTCTTTCTTTGTCTTATTTAACATTTAATATGGGGGGCACCTGGGTGGCTCAGTCAGTTAAGCGTCCCGACTTCAGCTCAGGTCATGATCTCATGGTCAGTGAGTTTGAGCCCCGCATCCGGCACTGTGCTGACAGCTCAGAGCCTGGAGCCTGCTTCGAATTCTGTGTCTCCCTCTCTCTCTGCCCCTCCCCTGCTCATGTTCTGTCTCTCTCTGTCTCTCAAAAAAATGAATAAACATAAAAAAACATTTAATATGGAAATTCTGATCTACATCTATTACTGTTTGATTCTAATAATTCTCGCCACATCTTCCTGGTCCGTATCTTTTGACATATAGACCAGTGATAGTTAATTGTTTAGAAAGTTGTAACTTATAAAATTCTAAAGAAAAATGCCCCTCTTGGGGCACCTGGGTGGGTCAGTCCATTAAACCTCCAACTTCAGCTCTGGTCATCACCTCTCTGCTTGTGAGTTCAAGCCCCGAGTGGGGCTCTGTGCTGACAGCTCAGAGCCTGGAGTCTGCTTCAAATTCTGTGTCTCCCTCCCTCTCTGCCCCTCACCCACTTGCACTCTGTCTCTCCCTGTCTCAAAATTAAATAAACATTAAAAAATATTTTTAAAAAAGAAAAATGCACCTCTTTCCTTCTAGAGATAAAAACAGTGCTGACAGACAATTTGTACTCTGTCTCTCACAGCTGAAAGAAATATCTTATCAGAATTTCTGAGATATTTAATGTCTGAACAAGACAATGTAACACTTAATATGTAGTCCCATGTCTCTCTTTGATTTATTCAGTTGTAAGCTCTCCAAAGACAAGAGCCATGTGCTCAGCATTTGTTTGTTTCTAACATGAATAGTGTAGTGATAGAAACATAGATCCATGTGTTCATGAATTGGTTGATGGAAACCAGTGAAAACCAAGCATAGGAAAGTGTGGCTTAAAGAAATAGTCCCATTTAATGATTCCTTAAAGTTCTGTTTATATATATGGTTTTAATTTTTCTGAATATTGCCATTCTGAAAAAAATATGTATGAATTTAAATCATATATGTTTTTATTCATATTCTCCTTCCACAGGAACAGCTCCACTTTTTCCCTTTATTTCTTTGGGCTCTGCATAAGCAATAAACATCCTAAAATATTACCTAGGTTGGTACACACACATATTATTATAACATTGCATAATATAATAATATGGAATTATACTTTTATATTTAATACAATTATTAATATTATTATATCATAGTATAATATATAATATTATATGGTTACTGAATTTATAAAACAGTTCACACTTTATAAAATTATTTAATCAACTAGAATAGGTCTGTTTATAATTACGTATCAGGAGGTTATTAGTTTGCTAAATTAATAGCATAAGGAAAGTGACTACATCTTTCACTGCAACATAAAAGCAACCACCTACAGTCTTAGTCTTGAGTATGTATTCTTTTTCATTTTACTTTTAAAAGTGTCATGTGAGTGTGTCTAGAATAGTATCAGAGCAACTGTCTTATTTGTTTCAGGTGAATGTAAGATACTCAAAGTATAAATACCACATTTTAAAAAAATTTATTCACTTATTTTGAGAGAAAGAAAGAGCACAAGCATGAGCAGGGGAGGGGCAGAGAGAGAGGGGCAGAGAGAAGCCCAAGCAGGCTCTGCACTGTCAGCTCAGAGCCCAACATGGGGCTCAAACCCCATGAACTGTGAGGTCATGCCCTGACCTGAAGTCAAGAGTCGGATGCTTAACCGACTGAGCCACTCAGGCACCCCACTACCACATTTTAAAATAAAACCTAGGAACATGCATGCCAAGTTCAATTATTCAACTGCTAATTTCAATAAATTGAGATCTCCTCTCTTCAAATTAGAGCTCTTGATGGTTATTATAATATTAGAATAATTGAGAGTTGAAAAGGACCTGGTTGATGAAATTATAGTATAGTATTTATCAATAAGAAAACGCTTCACATCATTTGAAGATCAAATGGTTTACATCAAATGTAGATTTTAGGTAAGTGCATTTGAACTCTTCCATTTCAATTGAGTGCTAAAGATAGACAGTATTTACTACCTTTATGCCCAAAGTGTTATTTTTATACTAGGTCAAGAATTACAAGTGCAGTGCTAATGTTTTCTGAATCAAAATATGGGCAACGTGGTCTGAAAATTACTTGTATATCCATGACAAAAAGAAGGCAAAGTATCTGAAATGAGAGACATTATGAAAATTCAGCTTATGTAGTTACTGTAGTTTATGGCGTGGTTTTCCTTATCAGAGCATGCATGCCATGTTTATAGTTTCCGTACTGCATTGAATAGGAATTACGTTTTGTCTACATTTGCATATCGACTATATTTTTTAGAAATCTGAAGTGTGTCCGATTCTCTGCTGTTTTTCTCCAAAAACAAAATGAAACAAAAATTCCCTGGATGCCAATGTATTTTTATTTTTCTTAGTGTTTTATTTATTTTTGAGAAAGAGAGAAGGTGAGCAGGGAGGGGCAGAAAGAGAGGGGGTCACAGAATATGAAGCAGGCTCCAGGTTCCAGTCTATCAGCACAAAGCCTGATGTGGGGCTCGAACTCACAAACTGTGAGATCACGACCTGAGCCAAAGTTGGACGCCTAACCGACTGAGCTACCCAGGCGCCCCTGGATGCTAACATATTTTAAGCCAAAAATAATATCTTGATTTATTCAAAATACAATTTTAAATCTTCATTGAATAAAGGGAGCACAGAACATAGAGGATATTGGCAGAAATTTGAAATGACCACTTGTTCATTTCAATGACATGTATTGGAAAACTGGTGTTGGTCATTTGTATTATAGAACAAATCTCATTACTTCTTAAATGTATGATTTGGGGAAAATAATTTAAATTCTTTGTGATTTTCTCTATCTTTAAAATAGTCATAATTGGGGCGCCTGGGTGACTCAGTCAGTTTAGCGTCCGACTTCAGCTCAGGTCACGATCTCGCGGTCCGTGAGTTGGAGCCCCACGTCGGGCTCTGGGCTGACGGCTCAGAACCTGGAGCCTGCTTCGGATTCTGTGTCTCCCTCTCTCTCTGCCCCTCCCCCGTTCATGCTCTGTCTCTCTCTGTCTCAAAAAGAAATAATCGTTAAAAAAAAATAAAATAAATAAAATAGTCATAATTATTAAGACTATCTATAATGTGAAGAAAGGTGAGAGGCACTTCAAGATCTAAGGTAAGTCAAAATAGAAAATAAATATGGATTAAAAGAAGTTTGAAAACTCAGTTTGTGGCATCTAATACATATTATTTTATTATTAAATTGCTACTATGTGCATATATCACAGTAAAAAAAGTTAAAAATAAAATCCAAGAATAGCTATTATTGATTCCTACTTAAGGTTTTTTGAAGCAACGCAGTTTTTCTTATTGTTTCACAATGCATGAAATTTGAGAACTTCTGTTATTTTCCTCATCAGAGAAGATTTTCAGTGATCTTGGTAAGTTTAACTACATCTGAAATAGCTGGTAGTCATGAAGTGCGATTAACACACAATGGCAAGGATTTGAAAACATGAAAGAGGGAGAATACAGAATAAGTCAGAGAGGAATGTGGGGATAAGAGTTAATAAAAAAGGATCAGAAACCACATTGGCCTTTCTTTATGCCTTTACAGAATATTTGTTATGTGTGTACTGATAGTTTACTGACTACGAAAATTGGGAAAAATTAGAATACCTATTTTAAAGAATTGAATGAAGATCAATATGTAAGTGATGAATCATTAAATTCTATTCCTGAAACTAATATTACACTACATGTTATCTAGCTATAATTTAATTAAAAACTTGAAACAAAAAAAATAAATAACAATAAAAAATAAAGAATTGAATGAAGATCAGTTAAAGTATAGCCATGTAAATTGTATAGCACAGTGCTTGGTACGTAGTAAGCTGTCAGTAAATATCAACTACTGGTATTGTAGCTGTTTCTTATGTTCTTACAATTATTTCTCTGAATTTCCTTCCTTTTTTAATGTTAATTTTCTTATTTATTTATTTATTTATTTATTTATTTTTAATTTACATTCAAGTTAGTTAGCATATAGTGCAATAATGATTTCAGGAGTGGAATTCAGTGATTCATCTCCTACATATAACACCCAGTGTTCATCCCAACAAGTGTCTTCCTGTGGCCCCTTGTCCCATCTCCCCACCTACAACCCCTCCAGCAACCCTTAGCTTGTTCTTTACATTTGAGTCTCTTATGTTTGTTCCCCTCCCTGTTTTCATATTATTTTTGCTTCCCTTCCCTTATGTTCATCTGTTTTGTACCTTAAATTCCACATATGTGTGAAGTCATATATTTGTCTTTGACTGACTAATTTTGCTTAACAAAATAACCTCTAGTTCCATCCACCTTGTTGCAAATGGCAAGATTTCATTCTTTTTGATTTCCAAGTAATACTCCATTGTGTGTGTGTGTGTGTGTGTATGTGTGTGTGTGTATATGTGTGTGTGTGTGTGTGTATGTATATATATATATATATATATATATATATATATATATCACATCTTCTTTATCCATTCATCAGTTGATAGACATTTGGACTCTTTCCATATTTTGGCTATTGTCAATAGTGCTTCTATAAACATTGGGGTGCATGTGGCCCCTTTGAAAAAGTACACCCGTATCCCTTGGATAAATACCTAGTGGTGCAATTGCTGAGTCTTAGGGTAGTTCTATTTTTAATTTTTTGAGGAACCTTCATACTGTTTTCCAGAGTGGCTGAACCAGTTTGTATTCCCACCAGAAGTGCAGAAGGGTTCCTCTTTCTCTGCATCCTCACCAACACCTGTTGTTGCCTAAGTTGTTAACTTTAGCCATTCTGACTGGTGTGAGGTCATATCTCATTGTGTATTTTTTTCTTAGTGCTAATCTGGCTTAAATTTCTTTGAACGCATATAAACTATAACAGGAGACTACTACTACTGATTGATATACTGTCCAAAATTTAATCTATAGTAAACCATTCTAGAGTAATACATTTCAGTGAACTCTCTGCACAAAAATGTCATTAAGCTTATATTACACTGGTATCATTCTAAGCATGTAACAAAGAGAAATTAAAGCCTTTTTAAAGTGAATATTTTGGTTCTAATCCATCCATCTTGAAGACTGTCCTAAATATCTTCTTTGCAAGTCCAATGACCCAGAACTTGAATTAAAAAAAAAAAAAAAAAAAAAAGCAATGAGGCATCACCCAGGTCAGTCAGTTAGCACCCAACTCTTGATTGCAGCTCAAGTCATGATTGTACAGTTCATGAGTTCAAGCCCCCCATCAGGCTCTGTGCTGACAGTATGGAGCCTTCTTGGGATTCTCTGTCTCCTTCTCTCTCTGCCACTCCCTGTTTGCTATCTATTTATCTCTCTCAAAATAAATAAATAAACTTAAAAAAATAAAGCAGGTATGTTTATAGATTTTAAACTTCATTTTATTATTTTGTCTTTAAGAATAGTAAGAACATTAATTAATTAAATCATAGAGACTATTGATTTTTTATATGTAGACTCCAAAATTCTTTGAATATTCTATTACAAAACACTACTATTAGTAAGTAAAGAAATATTTCATGCAGAATTTTTTTCACTAAATGTTTGAAGGGATTTTTTTTCTAATTTAAGGGTTAGGTAAAGGAGTTGGAGAAAGAACAGTATTTCTTAAATCTCTGAACGAAACGACAGTGTAGACCCTTTCATTTTCTTATCATATTCTTTTTCAAATCTCTCATACTGGGCTACAGTGAAGTGATTTTTCCAATCTCCCAAAATACCTGAAAAGAAAGATAAAATGACAAATTTGAGACATCTATAAAATTTCCTTCTTAGATCAGTTTTAATTTGAATTACCATATATATATATATATATATATATAATTTAAACTCAAGTTAGTTAGCATATAGTGTAATAGTTATTTCAGGAGTTAAATTCAGTGACTCATCACTTTCATATAACACCCAGTGCTAGTCCCAACAAGTGCTCTCCTCAACGTCCATCACCCATTTAGCCAATAACCCCACCCACTTCCCTTCCAGAAACCCTCAGTTTGTTCTCTGCATTTAAGAGTCTCTGATGGTTTTCCTCTCTCTGTTTTTATCTTATTTTTCCTTCCTTCCCCTATGTTCATATGTTTTGTTTCTTAAATTCCAAATATGAGTGAAATCATGTGATGTTTGTCTTTCTCTGATTTATTTCACTTATTTCACTTATTGCACTCTTTTGTATCCTTTGGATAAATACCTGGTAGTGAAGTTGCTGGGTCATAAGCTAGTTTTTTTTTTTTTTATTTTTGAGGACCCTCCATACTGTTTTCCAGAGTGGCTGCACAGTTTGCATTCCCACCAACAGCATAAGAGTGTTCTCTTTCTTCACATCCTTGCCAACATCTGCTGTTTCCTGAGTTGTTCATTTTAGCCATTCTGACAGGGCTGGTTTTGATTTGTATTTCCCTGATGGTGAGTGATGTTGAGCATCTTTTCATGTTAGCCATCTGGATGTCTTCTTTAGGAAAGTATCTATTCATGTCTTCTGCCTATTTCTTCACTGGATTATTTCTTTTATAGGTGTTGAGTTTAAGAAGTTATTTATAGATTTTGGATACTAATCCTTAATCAGATATGTCATTTGCAAATGTATTTTCACATTATGTGGGTTGCCTTTTAGTTTTGTTGATTGTTTCTTTCACTGTGCAGAAGCTTTTTATCTTGATGAAGTCCTAATAGGTCATTTTTACTTTTGTTTCCCTTGCCTATGGCGACATGTAGAGAAGAAGTGGCTCTGGCTGAGGTCAAAGATGTTTCTGCCTATTTTCTCCTCTAAGAATTTGATGTTTCCTGTCTCACATATAGGTCTTTCATCCATTTTGAATTAAGTTTTATGTATGGTGTAAGAAAGTGGTCCAGTTTCATTCTTCTGCATGTCACTGTCCAGTTTTCCCAACACCATTTGCTAAAGAGACTGTCTTTCTTCCATTGGATATTCTTTCCTGCTTTGTTGAAGATTAGTTGGCCATATATTTGTGGGTCCATCTTTGGGTTCTCTGTTCTGTTACACTGACCTATGTTTTTGTACCAATACCATATTGTCTTGATAATTACAGCTTTGTAATACAGCTTAAAGTTCAGAATTGTGATGCCTCCAGCATTTGGGGTCTTTTGTGGTTCCATACAAATTTGAGAATTGTTTGTTCTAGCTCTGTGAGGAATGTTGGTGTTATTTTCAAAAGGATTGCATTGAATGTGCAGATTGCTTTAGGTAGTATCGACATTTTAACAATATTTGTTCTTCTGATCCAGGAGTATAGAATGTTTTTCCATTTCTTTGTGTCTTCTTCAATTTCTTTCACAAGCTTTCTATAGTTTTCAGTGTAAAAAGCTTTTACCTCTTTGGTTAGGTTTATTCCTAGGTATTTCATGTGGTTTTTTTGATGCAATTGTAAATGTAATCAACTCCTTGATTTCTCTTTCTGCTGCTTCATTACTAGTGTATAGAAATGCAACAGATTTCTGTATGTGGATTTTGCACCCTGAGACTTTGCTGAATTCATATGCCAGGTTCCAGCAGTTTTTTGGTGGAGTTTTTCAAGGTTCTCCACATAGAATATCATGTCGTCTGCAAAGAGTGCAAGTTTGACTTCTTCCTTGCCAATGTGGATGCCTTTTTTATATGTCTTTTTGTTGCCTGATTTCTGAGGCTAGGACTTCCAATACTATGTTGAACAACAGTGGTCAGAGTGGACACCCCTGTCATGTTCCTAACCTTAGGGTGAAAGCTCTCAGTTTTTCCCCATAGAGGATAATATTATCTCTGGGTCTTTTGTAGATGGCCTTTATGATGTTGAGGTATGTTCCTTCTATCTCTACTTGGTTGAGGGTTTTTATCAAGAAAGGATGCTGTATTTTGTCAAATGATTTTTCTGCATCTATTGAGAGAATCATATGATTCTTACCCTTTCTTTTATTAATTTGGTGTATCAGATTGATTTATTTGCAAATATTGAACCAGCCCTGCAGCCCAGGAATAAATACCACTTGGTCCTAACGAATAATTCTCTTAATGGACTGCTGAATTTGATTTGCTACTATCTTGTTGAGAATTTTTACATCCATTTCATTAGGGATATTGGCTTCTAATTCTCCTTTTCAGTGGGGTCTTTGTCTGGTTTTGTAATCAAGACAATTGGTTTCACAGAATGAGTTTGGAAGTTTTCCTTCTATATCTATTTTTTGGAATTGTTTGAGAAAAATATATACTATTTCTTCTTAAATGTCTGGTGGAATTTTCCTAGGAAGCCATTGGCCCAGGATTCTCATTTGTTGGGAGATTTTTGATTACTGATTCAATTTCTTTGCTGGTTATGGGTGTGTTCGAATTTTCTATTTCTTCTTATTTCAATTTTGGTAGTTTCTATATTTCTAGGAATTTGTCCATATCTTCCAAATTGCCCAGTTTGTTGGCATATAATTTTTCATATTATTATTCTCACAATTGTATTCTGTGGTGTTGGTTGCAATCTCTCCTCTTTAATTCATGATATATCTATTTGGGTCCTTTCTCTTTTCTTCTGGATAAGTCTAGCCAGGATGTTATCAATTTTGTTAATTCTACCACACTTGTATTTTTAAATCTTTAACTTTAGAACTCCATAACTCCATCCCTCACTCCCAAACTCCCAGGCCTCCTTAGTTTTCCAAAATACCCATGGATTTTTCCAGTACCTTATGTAAAGAAATAATCTCTCAAATAGCTTCAAGAAACGTCACTGGAAGAAAATTCAATGTCTCACAATCTTTATTCTTTGCCCTCAAGAGCTTTGTTAACAAAAAATGATGTCTAACATCATTTAAGCTGGCTACTGACCATAGAAAAAATTGTAAGGCATGTGAAAAATATCTAGAGAGTTCACACAAATGAAAGGCATTCTTCTGACATAGCAATGGATGCCAAGACTCATGTTTATCAATGTATAGGCTCTTGAGTAATCATTTGTCATTAGAAGGTCTGTCTTACATGATAGGCTTACAGGAATTACAGAGTTTATTTGCCACGTATTTCCCTGAAGTTTTTGTTGCTGTTGTTGTTCCTAATTTTTTTCTTGTCAGCATACTCAATCTCTTTCCATCTCCTACAGTATTGCTCTTAGCTCTCCACCTATCTATAATGTAATTAGCAAACTAGTATATGATTTCTCACCCTTTCTCATGAAGGGAGATATGGAATGATCCATACGAACTCCTGCTACAGTGGTATAATTTGTAAATGGATTCTGCTTCATCACATCAAAAGAGCTGTAATAGAGGATTTTATCCACAGTTTCTTCTGGCAGATCTTTGTCTAGAAACTTTAACAATTTTTGAATTTCACGCTTTGGATCCTAAAAAATTATAAAATAAAAGAATTATTTCAGGTAGACATAGTCATGCAATAGGCAATGTATTTAATAAGGTTCTACATATCTCAATGCGATTGAGAAAATGATTTTACATTTTTATGTGTATGTTTTACTTTGCTTTCCAAAGTACATGTCCTATTCTTGGTTATGCCAGGCAATCACCTGCTACAAGGAAGATTAAATTCTGTTTCAAAAAATGCAAAAAAAATTGGGTTAATATTCAACCTTTCACACTCAAAAATAAAATTAACCAGTAGAATAACAAATGGTAATAAAGCAAGCTACTATTATCATAAGGTATAATTTTCAAAATTTTGATCTCCTTTTTTAAAGCGTATCTAACATCAAGAATAGATTACCTATCAAAAATTTAGAGAAGAATTAACATCTATCCTTCTCAAACTCTCCCAAAAAAGTAGAAGAGGGCGTAACACTTCCAAACCAATTTCACAAGGTTAGCATCACCCAAATGCCAAAAACAGATAAGAACAGCACAGGAAAATAACAGACTAACATCTCTGGTGAATATGAATGCAAAAATACTGAACAAAATACTAGCAAACAAAATTCAAACGCACATTGAAAGGTTTGTATACCATGATCAAGTGGATTTATTGCAGTGATGGAAAAGTAGTTTGACATTAGCAAATCAATGTGATACACCACATTAACAAAATGAAAGATAAAAATCATATGATCATTTAAAAAGATATGGTAGTAGATGCTATGAAAAAATCAATAGCAAAAGAGACTTTTTAAAAGTTTATTTATTTATTTTAAAAGAGAGAGGGAGCAAACATGCAGGGTAGAGAGAGAGAGAGAGGCAGAGACAGAATCCCATGCAGGCTCCATGCTGTTAGCACAGAGCCCAACACAGGGCTCAATCCCATGAACCGTGAAATCATGACCTGAACTGAAATCAAGAGTCAGACGCTTAACCGACTAAGCCATCCAGGTGCCCTGCAGAAGAGACTTTAATAGATAAGACAAGGTGAAGTATTTGACATTATGGACATGAAAGAACTCTCTGGAGAGTTAACATTTAACTTAAGACATGAAGAATGAGGAAAAGTTAATTTGAAAATAGTGGGGAAAAATATTTCAGGCAAGCTCACTTAGTGAGAAAAAGGTGATACCAGAAGAGGTTGGAGAGATAGATAGGGACTAAATAATGCTGAACTCAAAATTATCTTAATGATTTTGTATTTCATGTAGGGACAGAAACCACTGAGAGATTTGAAGAAGGGAGTGGGCATAGTCTGAGTTTTCAAGAGGATCATTTTCTCTGAGTGGACAATAGAAGCAAAATGAGGTACTCCAAATAAGTCAAGACAGTTGTCTGATCTAGCGCAGGAGGCAGTAGTGGTAGAAAAATAGGGGATTGAGTAAAATATCAATTTTCAAGGTGTAATTAATGGGATAGTGGATTGGTCATATTTATAGATCAAGAAGAAAGGAAAATGTGATATAAAAAAAGATGAATCTTAGTTTTCGTTAAAAAGTAAAAGAGAAATTGTACTGTAGTTGCCTCTTACCTCTTTCATGTCTTCATAGAATAGGTAAAGAATACGATAATCATTCCTCTTCTCCCACCAGCCCTTCACGTGATCATACCACGCACCAAAAGCCACTAAATTGAAAGATACAATGTTTGGAAAATTAAAACCATTTGCATAAAGAACTGTTACATATTATTCCAAGTCATCATTATCAATACAAAAGCACTTATCAGTTCAAGAAATTGGGATGATAGGGTAATTACTTCTGTTTTCACTAAATTTACAATCTACTTGAAAAGGAGTGGCAGGGAACTTCATAGAAGAAGAGAGGGAGAGAAAATGATAGGGGTGGAGAGGTTAAGAAAGGGCTCTGGAGAAAGAAGAACGTATTTGGATATAAGAGGAAAAATTGGGCTTTGATAATAGTAAGAATGAGTAGACATTATATGGACAGAGAATCATCCAAGCAGTAGCAGGAGTAAAAATTTGCAAGACACCATTGAGATGTACTTGCCTTGAGAAGAGAGTTTTTATAGAAGAATGTTTGTATGAGAACTATATGTAGAGCCACTACTATTGGCATAAGTATGTTTCCCTGAAAGGCAATACACAGGTAGAGAAACAGAGCCTTAAGGATAAAATCTTTACTCAAGAATTTTCAGTCTATGTAATAAAAATAAGGGACTGGTAGAGAAAAGAGAGCCTAAGAAATATGTGTAAAATCAAAACAATACGATGGCTGCACAGCAAGGGATGAAAACACTTAATTGTCACTAAGCACTAATGAAACAAGACTAATAACTGAAAAATCTGTGTTACATATTCCCTAAAAGTTCTTAAAGGGAAGAGATGACTATGTATTCGGCTTCTTCTATAGTCTTTCTAATTCATTAGTAGAGTGCTGGGCACATATTAGTTTTATAATAACAGATTTATATTTGAACTTTCTATCTTCTTGCAAAAAGACTTTTCACTATGGGGAGCCTGGGTGGCTCAGTCAATTGAGCCTCTGACTTCGGCTCAGGTCATGATTTCACGGCTCGACAGTTCAAGCCCCCAGTTGGGCTCTGTGCTGACAACTCGGAGCCTGAAGAAGCCTGCTTCAGATTCTGTGTTTCCCTCTTTCCCTGCACCTCCCTTGCTCACTCTCTCTCTCTCTCTCTCTCTCTCTCTCTCTTTCTTAAAAATAAACATTAAAGGGGCGCCTGGGTGGCTCAGTCGGTTGGGCATCTGACTTCAGCTCGGGTCATGATCTCACGGTTTGTGAGTTCGAGCCCCGTGTCAGGCTCTGTGCTGACAGCTTGGAGCCTGGAGCCTGCTTTGGATTCTGTGTCTTCCTCTCTGTTCCTCCCCCCACTCACACTCTGTCTCTCTCTCTTTCTCTCAAAAATAATACAGATTTTAAAAAATTAAAAAATGAATAAAAAATAAACATTAAAAAATTATTTAAAAAAAAAAAGACTTTTCACTATAGAACACCTTGAGCAAAGTAAGAGTTGAACCCACCCTTTCCAGTCATGAATTTATCCAGGAACTCTTCCCAGGTGCCAGGCTCTGGATGCAGTTTTGCCATCTGGTAGAAATAATAGTAAGACACAGCCACATCTTTAGCGTTTCGTGCCACATAGACCATCTGTGGAGAGATATGGCAAATCATCATTTCATTTATATTTTTTAATATTTTGTAAACTTGCTTGTCTTGCGAGAATGCTTATTTTCTCCTATCAATGTCCTGATCTCAGCATTTATATATATATATCCTGACATGGAATATTCACAACTATGTATTGTTTAACGCAAAGATTTGGGCCTTCACACCCTGTTTCTCCTTAGCTTTTGAAAAGAACATCTCTTAAAACACAGAAAATCAAATATAATAAGAATTATAGTAAATGTTATATTAACAAAAATGAGCTAATATTGTTCTCAAATTTAAAATATTATTCTATATCACTTACTAAAACATGTAAAAAGAAACAGAAATTATAAAACTTATAGAAAGCAAAAGTAAAATTTTTAAAACTGAAAAATGCCCTATTTTTAATTGAAAATAAATTTTTATAAGGATACATTTAATCAATAATGATTAAACATTCTTCATTTTGTTCATGACCATGGATACATAACAATTATTGCTGTTTATAGTGATTTTCTGTGAGTTTAAAATTTATTTTATGTATAGAGTCCTAAAGTCTACTTGAAAAAAGAAATTTTGAACATATTCTCCAAAAGAAATGACATTATTATGTCTCAGTGTTAATTGGATTTTCAGGGAAGTCCACTGACATCCATAATCCTACTTTTCCCCTGAAGTACATCTAATAATCCTGAGGTCCCAGCCACCCATGCAGTAAACATAACTCTAAGGGAAAATGCATTCAGGAAGAAATTTCATTTTCTCTAATTAGAATCAGCTTCCTTCTTCTCTTCCAATTGATGGGAAAAAGAAATGGGAAGTTTTATAATCCCAAGTCACTGATAGTAATTCTCATATTCTGGGGCAAGGAGAGAGAGAGAGTAAAAAGAGGTTTTTCAAAAGATTGAGTATAGAGTTCTAAGAGTTGAGACTATTGCTGATCCAATTTCTTGAGATAAACATTTCCAATAGCTTCCTATTTCAATAGCAGGAGTATATGGTAACAAATCAATCATTTTATTCTATCATCATGTAAGTTCTTTAGTGCGGACTGTTTCCACTTCTCACAGTGTAGATAGAAGGCCATCCTGAAGATATGCCCCAATTCTCTTAATAGCAAGACCATGTGTTTCTGGAAACATCTAAGGATTTTTACCTTTGGAATTAAGATGATAAACTATATCCTTGCTTTCTTATCATTTTTTGTTTTAATTAGAGTTTGAATAAAAAAGAAAGTCACACATAAATGCATGCACAGACTTATTTGTATAAGCTCAACAGTATTCATAAGAATTAAATAAAATAACATGCTCTTAGATGGCAGAGAATGTCTTATTTGTGTTTGCATTTATAATGACAATTACAATATTGGTACATACACAGTAGCACTTCCATAAATGTTTACTGATTATATGCTTATTGAAGAATTTTGCTTACAGGTAGCTGAATCAGAACTGCAAGGAGAAATTAAAAACTTATAGTCAGATTTCAACATCCTTCTCTCTATAACTGATAGAAAAATATGAAAAGATGAGAAATGTGATTCTACATATATTAAAAGAATGTTAAAAGAATATCATGAGCGGGGCGCCTGGGTGGCGCAGTCGGTTAAGCGTCCGACTTCAGCCAGGTCACGATCTCGCGGTCCGGGAGTTCGAGCCCCGCGTCAGGCTCTGGGTTGATGGCTCAGAGCCTGGAGCCTGTTTCCGATTCTGTGTCTCCCTCTCTCTCTGTCCCTCCCCCGTTCATGCTCTGTCTCTCTCTGTCCCAAAAATAAATAAACGTTGAAAAAAAAAATTAAAAAAAAAAAAATATCATGAGCAACTTCACTACAAAAATTTGACAGCTTATTTTTAAAAAATTTTTTGAAGTTTATTTATTTATTTTGAGAGACATAGAGAGCTAGTTGGAGAGGGGCAGAGAGAAAGGGAGAGAGAGAATCCCAAGAAGACTCTGCACTGTCAATGCAGAGCCCAACACGGGGCTCGAATCCATGAACTGTGAGATCAAGACCTGAGCCAAAACCAAGAGTTGGACACTCAACCAACTGAGCCACCCAGGTGCCCCCCCAAATTTGACAGTTTAAATGACAGGGACCAATTCCTTACAAACTACCAAAGATCATGTAAAGAAAAGTATATAATCTGAATAATACTAAGTGTATGAAATACATTCAATTTGCAGTTAAAAATCCTTCCAGAAGAAGAAAATTCCAGGCTTAGATCGCTTCACTGGTGAATTGTACAAAATATTAAGAATGAAATAGGACCAATTCCAACCAAACACTTCAGTAAATTAGAAAATAAATACCTTTCAATTCATCTTATTAGTCCCTATAGTACCAAAGGAAGGGGTTATTCCCTAATGATAAAGACATTACAATGAAAAGGAGAGTTCAATATCTCCCAAAGATACAAATTATTTTTTAAAAATTAGCAAGTTGTACTCAATAATATGACAACACCAAATTAATACATATCATAAATGAATACAATCAATAATTTAATATAAGCTATGCAAGATTGTTTTAACATTTAAAAAATCAATTGGTGTAATTAATTAATCATAGTTAACAGACTAAAATAATGGAAAACTGTATGATTGGTCTTTTTTTTAATGTTTATTTTTGAAAGAGATAGACACAGTACGAGCAGGGGAGTGGCAGAGAGAGAGGGAGACAAAGAATCCAAGGCAGGCTCCAGGATCTGAGCTGTCAGCACAGAGACCTACACAGGGCTCGAACCCATGAACCAGGAGATCATGACCTGAATGAAGTTGGATGCTTAACCAACTGAGCCACCCAGGTGCCTTCATATGATTTGTCTTAATGGGTACAGAAAAAAATCATTAGACAAAATCTAGCATGCATTCCTGATAAAAACTCAGCAAAGTAAATAGAACAGAACTTCCTCAGCCAGGTAAAGGGCATATACAAAAAACCTACAGGTGACGTCATCATACTTCGAAATGAATTTTCTCTAAGATTAAGAGCAAGACAAGCGCATCTGCTCTCACCACTCCTATTCAGTATTGTATTAGAGGCTCTATCCAGTTCAATAAGGCAAAATTAATAATAATAATAATAAGCAAAAAGCATTCATAAAAAAGAAGTAAGAATACTTTGTATTTTTTATTTACTAACAGCATGAGCATCTACATAGAACAATGAATGGGATCTACAAAAAATCTATTAGATCTATTAAGTGAATTTAATAAGGTTTCAGGATAAAAGATTTATGCCCATATACCAGTAACAAACATTCATAAAATAATGCTAGTGTGTGTTTGTGTGCATGAGGAAGACAAAGAGAGAGAGAATTACTATTATATGAGAAAATTTAAAAAAGAACATCTCTCTTATAGGTATTAGATATTTAGGTCTAAATGTGATAACTGAAACAATAAAGCCAATAAAATTAAACAGAAGAGAAAATATCTTCATAACTTTGGGGAAGGCATTCTCTTAAACAAATATACACACACCAAAAAATAAAAAATAAAGAAAAAAACTGATATATTGACCAACCTCAAAATTAAGAACTTCTTTAAGACATTATTAAGGAAAGAAAAAAAAATAGAGTGAATTAGGATATAAAAAAATGCAATGATCTCATCCAAGGACTTGTATCCAGAATATATGGAGAATTTCTACTTTAATAACAAAAAAAAAGAAGCACTTATAGGAAGAAAAAGGCCAAGGAACTTGAACAGATACCTCAGGAAAGAAGATATTTAAGCTATGTAAAGGTGTTTCACCCAATTAGTCATTAGGGAAATATGAAGAAAACCACAATGAGATGCCACCATACATCTACTAGTAGGGCTAAAATTAAATATTTTTAGGTATATTTTAGGTTGATGAGGATGTAGAGTAACTTTAACTCTTGCACTACTGGTCAAAGTGTGGATTGGTCCATATGTTTGAAAATATCTATTGAAGCTGGTTACATGTATACACTAGATCCAGCAATTCCATCCCAAGATATAACACCAAGGAGAAATGTGTACACACATGTGTAATGAAAACTTTTGTAAAAATGTGAATTGAAGCATGCCTGGGGGGGTCGGTAGGTTAAGCATTGGACTTCAGCTCAGGTCATAATCTCCCAGTGAATGAGTTTGAGCTCTGCGTTGAGATCTCTGCTAACAGCTTAGAGCCTGGGGCCTGCTTTGGGTTTGGTGTCTCCCTCTCTCTGCCCTTCCCCTGCTTGCACTCTGTCTCCTTCTCTCTCAAAAATAAATAAACATTAAAAAAAATAATAATCTGCATTGAAGGAGTGACTGAGTCTTGATTTTGGCTCAGGTCATGATCTCCCCAGTTGTGAGTTCAAGCCCCACGTTGGGGTCTGTGCTGGCAGCGTGGAGCCTGCTTGGGATTCTCTGTCTCTCTGCTCCACCCCCACTTGCTCACTTTCTCTAAATAAATAAATAAATAAATAAATAAATAAGCAAACTTAAAAAAAAAAAAGGATGTGCATTGAAGTACTATTTAATTACTTACAACTGACAACCACCAATAATACTGTGGGTAAGTAGGTTGTGAAATACTCACATAGATGTAATGGAATGCCTTATATCAGTGGTTCTCAAACATTAGCATGACTTTAATTCACCTGGAAGTCTTATTAAAACTCATGTTTCTAGACCTCGTCCCTATAGTCTTTGATTCAGTAGGTCTGAATTGGGCCTGAGATTTGCTTCTCTAACATGTTCCTTTTGTTCAAGGTACCATATTTTGTGACATATGATATATCAGGCTACATTAAAGAAAACAAAACAAAAACAAGATAACAAGCATGATAAGAATTGAACTCACAAATATGGTGTTAAATGAAATAAGTTAAATATTCAAGATTACATACTTTCTTATTACAGACAAAACAGGCAAACTAATTTATGGTGAAAACATTTAGGATAGTAATTATCTTTGAATACAGGGATTGTTGCCCAGAATGTCAAGAAACAGAGTTTTTGGGTGTTAGTAATGTTCAATTTCTTGATTTGGATGCTGGTTTCATGGGTATGCTCACTTTGTAAAAATTCATCAAGCAGTATGCCTAGGATTTATGTACTTTTCTAAATGTTATACTTGAGGGGTGCCTGGGTGGCTCAGTTGGTTAGGCTTCCGACTTCAGCTCAGGTCATGATCTCACAGTCCGTGAGTTTGAGCCCCGTGTCAGGCTCTGTGCTGACAGCTCAGAGCCTGGAGCCTGCTTCGGATTCTGTGTCTCCCACTCTCCCTGCCCCTCCCCTGCTCATGCTCTGTCTCTCTCTGTCTCAAAAATAAATAAAATCATTAAAAATTTTTTTAAATGTTATACTTGAATTAAAATGGTTGTTTAAAAAAGGAAGCTTAACTGAATCCACATCCATATATGTGTGTGTGTATGTGTATATATATATATATATACACATAATTATAAATCCATATTTTTAAATTATAATTATCTTGAATTCATGAATAAACAGTTATTGGGTTATTTAAATATTAAATAGTTGTTTGAGTATTTACATATTAGATATTTATTTGAGTATTTTAAGTATTTATTTAAATACTTAAATATTAAATATTTAAAAGTAGATAGTGAGTGAAGGGATTTAGACAGAAAAACAGGCATTTTAGAGAATAGAAAACCTGAGAGAGTCTCAGCGCTTGGGCACTAAGTCTACGTCTATTTATCTATGGCACTGGTATCCACTGGTGTTTTTTTCAATCTTTGGGGTATAGGGATCACATTATTATTTTTGCAATTATTTATCCAGGGGTTGCAATCGCCCATTGTAATTTCTGCATGATTAGTAAAAGAAATTTCAACACAAATAAGGATTTGTTTTCTTTAAAATTTGCTACCTTGCAGTTATTCTTCCAAAATGAAGAAGGGAGAAGTTGAACAGGTAGGTGTGTTTTCACTAATCGAGGAGACTGCTTTTTTTTCAAATCCTCCACACCTACAAGCACAAAAGTTAAACTATATTATAAATGTGGAATCATAAAGGTTAATGGCAGTGTAATCTAAGATTTTGTAGACATTAACCCCACTCATTATATGGCTTGAAATGATTATATGGCTATATGGCTTCATATAAAATCTGCAATGAGATCAAAACTGATAAATTCTGGCTACTTATGTGTTTTATTTCACATGTATTACAGTCAATAACTGTCTGTAATATCCTCAGATACAGGACCTCGATGAGGTGGAAACAGCAACAGGTCCATGTCAAGATATCCAAATTTTTCCTTCATTTATCTTTCTCTTTTTCTTATTTACAATATGGGGAAATTGAACTAGAAGATTTCAAATTCCTTTTCCAGCTTTCTTATATTCAAATTATAAGAATAAATTGAACCTTGAGGCTCATAACTAACACAATTTTAATAATGCATTACCATCCATTGTTCTGTTCCTTGAATCTGTAAACCTCAGCTAACAAGAAGTAGACATGATTTTATATTGAATCAAACACTGAATTTTCTGTATATAATGATTGTACAACATTTAAATGTTGAAGACTTCTACCTGTGCTATTAAGAAAAAAGTATTCTCATCAAAATCTCCTCTAACACAGATATTATCTTTGGGTGCAAGAGGAGTATAATATTGGTATAGCCGCATTCTTACTCTTCTATTATAGACACTTATGAGTCAACTGTCCAAGTTCTGTCTATATCGATTCTATCATGACTCCTTCAGACACCACAAAACAATAGGGGGATTTATTGCTATGGGGAAAAGAAACATTAAGGGAAAATACCATTATCCAGTCCAGGAATTATCAATTCCATGAATGGCACTCGTTTGTATATTGCGTTCTGCTTGCATTTCTCCACATCCCCATTATTATAGATCAAATCCAATATTTCACTGATCCAGGTTGTTCCTAAGGGGGGAAAAATGGAACAACTTTACACTTCTCTGTCAAAAACAGTATAAGAGAGTCAATGGAGGTAGAGGAAACAGAAAGGTGCTCTTCATTCCCATTCCCTTTCTCTCTTCTCCCTTTTATAGGAGACACCACCGTCTATTTGAACATATGCATATGTATTGTGTATATGTGTGTGTGATGTGTGAGAGAGAGCAAATATGACTAAAATAATTATAAAGTAAGTCATTAAAAGTAAGTAAAACATGGATAATGTAAAAGACAGGAGATCAGTTATGTAGCAAACCCTCCTGAGTGGAATGGAGAGGGAAGTGGCCACTTTCGATTTGTACATTTCTTATTAATATCAAAAGATATTACTAGGCTTTGGGACTGAAGAATACTTGAGGTAAAAATGTTCAACATTTGGTGGAGGTGTGAAGAGAGGATACAAAGATAACTTTGTGAATTGTGTCTGTGGTGACTAGTGTGCTACTCATAAATAGAAGACAATACATCCTCACTGAGCAGAGTAGATCGAGTCACTCAGATCTTTATGAGACTACAGATGGTCCCCTACTTATCATGGTTTGACTTATGATTTTTTTTTTTTTGAGTTTATGATGGTGTGAAACTCAGAGGCATTCAGTAGAAACCCAACATTGAATTTAAAATTTTGATCTCCTGGTCTAGTGGTCAGCAATACGATGCTCTCAGATATCTACAGATACTGGCCAGATGCTGGACAGTGCAGCTTCAGCTCCCATTCTGAATGGGGGTAAAAAGCAGATTCCCTTACAACCAGTCTGTACCTAGGCAACCATTCCGTTTTTCACTTCCGGTACAGTACTCAATAGATTACATGAGAAATTCAGCACTTTATTACAAAGTAGGTATTGTGTTGGATGATTTTGTCCAGTTGCGGGCTTTGTAAGTGTTCTGAGCACATT
Source organism: Lynx canadensis (assembly GCF_007474595.2). Classification (NCBI taxonomy): domain Eukaryota; kingdom Metazoa; phylum Chordata; class Mammalia; order Carnivora; family Felidae; genus Lynx; species Lynx canadensis. Next base: position 149,719,997 of record NC_044306.2, on the reverse strand, counting down.
TAATGTAGGCTAGGGTAAGCTATGATGTTTAGTGGTTTAGGGGTTTAAAATACATTTTCAACTTATGATGCATTTATAGGAAGGTAAAATTATCGCAAGTCTGTATGTAAGGATATTTAATCGTCTAAAGCATTCAAAGATCAGTTTCTTGAGGCTGTGCTAAGAAAGCAAATACGGAGCGCCTGCATAGCTCAGTCAGTTAAGCGTTGGATTCTTGATTTTGGCTCAGGTCATGATCTCATGGTTCATGCAAAGCACTGGATCAGGCTCTGCATTGACAGCCTGGAGCCTGCTTGAGATTCTCCCTCTCTCTCTCTCTCTCTCTCTCTCTCTCTCTGTCCCTCCCCTGCTCACTCATGCACACACGCTCTTTCTTGAAATAAATAATTTTTTTTAGAAAGTAAATATAAGTTTGGAGAAAAATATCTTCTTAACTGTTCCCATCCCTTTCCTCTTTACCAAATGTGCAATAAATGATAGTCTTTAAATTGAATAATCATGGTTAGAAACTAAAAATTACATTAAATGATCTATGCACTGCATAGACATTGGAAGTTTGACCTGCACTGTAGCAGGATTCTCGGACAGAGAATCGTGACACCGAGGCATTTCTTTCCAGGAAGCAACTTTATTCGTGCCCGCATGGCTCAGTTCGGTTTTTACCCAAAGAACTGAGCCCCCAAATGCCACGTGGTGTAGTGTTTTGTATATTTTTTATTTCTTTGTCTCCCATATATGGTAACACACTAACATACAGTCTGATGAAGTGATCTCATGCTACAAGGTTGTGAGCGATGTTGTCACCTACGTGTATAGTCAGGTTGTCTTCAGTTTTTGTTTTTTTTTTTTTTCTTTCTTTCCTTAGGTAGGGAACCCTACCCCATTCCCCCCTTTGATGCTCAGATCCCTCTATTTTGGGTCAAAGAGCATCACCTTGGTTTAGAGGTTTATATTTCCGTAACATCATTACATGAGTGGCCGTCTTTTTTAAAATCGTGGCCTCAGTGAAACGGGAGACAGACTGTACAACAAGAGGAGTTAAGCAAGGTAGGAGTAAGCAACTTCCCAGAATTAGGAGGATAATTTTTATGAGAGTTTTGAATCCCTGGAAAGTTGAAAACCATCCTCCAAATAACTCCCTGGAATTTTAACTGTTCCGGGTCTGGATGGGGACATGAGCCATCCTTCTCATTTGATCTGTGATCTCCTCTATGACTTTTTCCTCCTTATCTGTCTGTAGGCAGCAGTTGCTTAGGTCAAACTTTTTACAAACACCTCCCTCAGAAGCAAGCAGGTCCGGGCAATATTTTAAGTCCGAGCAATATTTGATAGATAACATTGCACATTTTGGTTTGCTGCTTGGCTAGTAAGTTAAGAGCTCTGGGAGTTTTACTGGTTATAATTTTTATAACTGCTTGTAGTCTGATTATGTGGTTTAGCATGTAAATGGGAGGGCAGTAGCCCCAGGACACATCCTCTCCCTAGTGGCACGGCCATAATAGTGGATTATATGCTCGGGAGGCCATTTATTATATTTTTAATCGCCTATTTGTAAGGCACACCACTTCATTTGAGTCGCCCTGTCCCCATACACTTTGACCCCCAAATGTTTCCCTCTGGCAAGTGGGAGCAGGAAGAAAGACGGATGAATAGTTTCCAGCACATATGACCATGCCCAGATTGAGGGAAGTACTATATATAGGCTGTCCTTCCACATATCTAGTATAGTCCACCTGTGGCCCACCATTTGATGGCTGCATGACATTGTCCCAGATCTCTCAGAGGTAAGAGAAGTTAGACAAGGGGTGGTGATCTGGCTCAAGGGGATCTGGGGCCCCCCCACTATTGGGTTTTTCAGGCAGTTGAGTTATAAAAGCTTTGGCCTAGGCATGTGAAGTATTGAACAGAGATGACGATGAACTTTTTCCCCACTAAGCAAGACAGGTTTTTTTTTCCCAATAATTGAGCTTTTGAAGAGCCAAACCCCATCTGGTTCTTCAGCCTCCCATTTGTAGCTGCAGTCTGCCTCCTGAACGTCCCTTATCTCTCCCTGCCTAATGTTAACCCTTTCCCTATTTATTTCTTCCCTGGAATAGGGCCTGTAACTGCTGTTAGAAAATAGGGATGATGACTGCTCTGGCTTCTTCAAGCTGATAAGGGATGGTGTAGGGGTTCAGCAGTTAGAGTCTACCCAAGGGTCAGTCGATTGGCCCACAGTATAGTTCTACAGGAAGGATGGCAGGCATGAGGTGGCATAAACATTAGCAGACATAAAGAGAAAAACACACAGTAAAGATTATACTGACCTACAAAATGGCATCTTAAGATAATGTCCCCAGTTCCAAAACCTGTCAAACAATGTAGGAGAGACCCTGACTTTGTAAACAATTTATGTCAGGGAATATCTTATAACCCAGGTGATGGAAAAGCAGGAGCAGTAAGTGATCAATGGTGGATCTATTTCCAAGAGTTTGGTCCTAACTTAATCAAAATATTTTTTTAAAGCATCTAATGCTTGTGAGGTGTTATTTAGAGTTTTGCCATGTATAAGCAGACAGTTTGCTTTACTTTGAGGTGTAAAACTTTTCCAAGATCCAGAAGTTCTACTAGAGAAAGAGTCAAGGCCACCATTTACCATTATTAATTTACAAATGTTTAGGTAAGCCAAACCTGGGTATTATTTACAAAGCAAAATTTTTATTACTTTTTGTGCCTTTTTTTTCCTGCAGGGGAAGGCCTTTACCCAATTAGTAAAAATATCAACCCATACCAACAGATGTAGGAATTCCTTTGACCTTGGCAATGAGTGAAACCTAATTGTCAGTGTTTTCTGGATAACCTCCAGTTCCTTGACTGCCTGGGAGAGCAAGTTTGTGGTTGAGAGGATTGTTTGTAAGACATACTTCACAAGCTGATACTACTTGGTAAACTGTCCTTTACAAATTTTTTCCAGTAAACATCCTTTGGGCCTTTTGATAAGTCCCTCCCTCACTGAAAGGCCTGGTGCTGTGTTTTAATGATCTTTTAGCTCTGTGAGCTGCCCTGCTCTGTTTGTAACCATTCCAAGGGCTGGAGACAGTGTCTATGATGCAGACCGCATTTTATTTTCTTGGGAGAGTAGGTAGGGTTGAGTCTCCTTTAATAATTGATATAGCACACAACCTATTTTCCTGACCCCTGGTGTCTATAGCCTACAATATCCAGTAATTCCCCCAAACTCACATAACTGTTTATGTGTTCTGGAGTTAGTACACTATAGTCTGTAATTTAGTTATAATGTTTCTTCCAAGCAAGGGAGTAAGGTTCTCTGGTATTATCAAGAAAGAATGAAAAAAAAAATTAGTTTTCCCCATATGTATCCCAGAGGCTGAGAGAAAATTTTAGTTATGTTTTCTGGAGATGCCTCTAATCATCATGGTGCATTTGGATAGTGGGCCTGGAGTGGAAAGGAGGACAGAAGAGGTAGCTTTGGTGTCAAGAAGGAAATCGACTAGTTTTCCTTCTATATTCAGAGTTACCCAATGTTCTGGGTTTCTGATAGACAGTTGGTTTAGGGGAGCCACCATGAAGAGCCCCAGGCCCCATCAGTCCCTTCCAGGGACATTGGTTATGTGAGCCCTCATAGATAGAGGTCCCCGAGAGCATTCAGATCTCCAGTGATTGTCCCACATAAGGGGCATGACTTATGGGGTTTTTGTTTTGATTGTCCCCTCTGAGGACATTCTCATTTTTAGTGCTCTGAACAGCCATATACATGGCACTTGGTGCCAGGACCTCGGGAAGTTCGGTCTGACATAGTGTGTAAGGCCACAACTAAGGCCTGGGATTGGTGTTTTCTGTTCTGTTTTGTTTTGTTTTAAACCTCCTTTTCTGTTTTTTTTATTCTCCTCTTGATCTTGGTTGTAATATACCCAACTGGCAGCTCATAAGAGCTCCTCCAGGGTGCCTTCCTGATCAACAGTCAGTTTCTGCAGTTTTCTCTGAATATCTGGGGCCAATCTAGTGACAAATTTGTCTTTTAGAAACGTCTCAGTCTCAGCGGTGTTAGAGCCTCCCTTAACCTTTCCAGGAAGGCCACCAGGGTTTTATCTTGTGTCTGTAAGATAGTGGCTAATTTATCATAATTTCAAGGTTTAACCTTAGACCTCCTGACCACAAACAAAAAAAAATTTTTTTAAGATTTTTTCTTCACAAACCTTTTACAACTGTCCTTTGCTTTTAGATTTTGACCTAAGCCCTTTTCTTTCCAAACAACCAGTCTCATTTAACAAAATTACTTTTTTTTACCTTTAACAAAAAATGTATTTTTATTCCTTATATATTTTTATACATCTATTCTTTTACATACAGAGTTGTCTTCCTTATTTTCATCAGTCTAACTACATTTAGCAGAATTTTAACTCTTAGAAGCCTTAGTCACCGGTGAAAACTAAGTAGTAACCAGTAATGCAGGCTGCCCCCCCAGAAGGTACAGAAGCAGGAGGGGGATGTGGTGGGAAGGCAGAAGAGGTGAGGAGCTAGCAGAAAGCAGAAAAAGAAAATTCCTAGATTTAAATCTTGTCAGCTCAGACAAGGGAGCAGTCTCCAGGTTTCTTTTGTTTTCCACCAGTGGAATAAGGCAGTCAATGTCAGTACAGAGAAGACAGGGAATTTCCCCAAAACAAAGGAGTTTTGGCAGCTGCCTGGGAATATTTCTTAAAGTCCCTGTTCTAAGTAGAATAACCAGAGACTGTTGGCTCTAATTATCATAGTCATTGACCCAGGAAACGAAGGAGACACAAGTCCCCATACATAGTCACATGGTGACTCCAACCTGCCGCCCCAGCGCCCAAAGCCTTAGAGTTGGAGCTTCATTCCTCCTCCCTTGCAGAACTACTAGGGCAAGTCTGGGAGGTGATCAGGCTCCCCTTCTGCCTCTTAGTGGCAGGTCTGCCAAAATGAACCCCAGGTTCTTACCAGTCTGATGGGTGGAATTCCCCCAACTGGTTCCTGGACCTCACGGGTTCAGTTGTGCTCACACAGGGTCCTCGCCCCAGAGCGCCGGGACAGGTTAATCTCCTGTGTATCGAGGTGCGCGCTGATGCCAGGGGAACTCACCTCTCCTGGCGCTCCAAGATTAGCATCCTGGGCAGCAAGGGAGGTGGAAATGCACCGTCTCCGAATCCCAGATGAGAGCCCCCAAGAAATGTAGCAGGGTTCTCGCACAGAGAGTCTTGACGCTGTGGCTTTTCTTTCCAGGAAGCAATTTTGTTAGTGCCTGAATGGCTCAGTTGGGTTCATACCCGAAGAACAGCCCCCAAACGCCACGTAGTGTAGTTTTTTGTATATTTTTTACTTCTTTGTCTGCCATGTATGGTAACACACTAACATGCAGTCTGATTAAGTGGTCTCATGTTACAAGGTCGGGAGGGATTCTTGTCATGTACTCCTATAGCCAGGTTGCCTTCAGGTTTTTTTGTTTTGTTTTTTCTTTCCTTAGGGAGGGGACCCTACCACAGCACAAGGATGCACCTTTGGGTTGGTTCCATAATTGAGAGTACTTTCGGCCTCCTTTTTAGTTCTTTCTTATAGACAATTCTTTCTGCTTCTTGTCCCTGAATCATGAGTATGAGACTATCTCTCTCATCCATCTAACACAGACAATTACAGTGTTAAGAAAAATGTGAGTCAAATTAATACTATCCTTGAAAATTTTGTTGCCTGATCTGGGTTAGGCTTAAGCAAAGATTCATGGGGACGAAGAGACCTAAATTCCAAAATATAACACATTTTATTTCCTGTCAATGGATGATTCAAACTGTGGCCATTGAGATCTGATGGAAAGTACCATTTTTGCTATGCTTAAAATTGGAAATGCTTATTTTCCATAATTTTCTTTAAAGCCCATGATTTGCCTCATATAAGGAATAAGTTAGCTTGGCTTCTCAAAATTTACAGGGAACTGATATATTAATAACATTAAGACACATTTTCAACAGCTTGTAAAGGGAAAAAAAATCAAAGACAAAACGTGACCACAGAGTATTCAATTACTTTACATGTAGCCAGCTAGCCACCTAGCTTTCACTACGTCAAAAGAAATCCAGCTTCAAAAAGCACTTTCACAAATGAAGCACTGTATAATGGTGCCTTCCAAAGATCATCCGAATGGTTTTCTGCTTGTGAATATATTTTTTTAACTAGCAAAAACAAAAGATCATGTACATTTTTAGTAATTGCCCCACCTTTTCTAAACTTGTGCCTCAACCAGGAAATGCAAAGTAGTTTTCGTTCCAAACAATTTGGGTCTGCTAAATTGCTTAGAGAGCAATGTAAGTAGTAAGAAGAAAGAAAAAACTAGCTTTTGCCAAAATAGGCTTTTTTTCTATTCCTACAAAGGTCTGTATTGTACATTTGTTTGTTTTCTGATAAGAACTCTTTGTTCTCATGCAGTGTTTATAATTTTGGCATTAGAATCTCCAAAAACTCAGGTGTTTCCTCCCAGGCTTTTTTACATAGCCCTATGAAGTAATTTCAACATTTATAAAATAAAAAGAGAATTAGTAGTCAATGTAATTATTAAAACCTTCTCTTTCTCAATTCCTTTCAGAAATGAAGCAGAAAGGGTTTCCAGGGTGGCTCAGTCAGTTAAGCAACCAACTCTTGATTTGGGCTTAGGTCATGATCTCACAGTTTGTGGGTTCAAGCCCTGTGTCAGACTCTGTGCTGACATCAGCACAGAGCCTGCTTGGGATTCTCTCTCTGCTCCTCCCTCACAAAAAAATAAATAGATAAAGTTATATATAAAAAAAAAAAAAAGAAATGAAGCAGAAATATAAAGGAAAGTTGACATTAGAGAATTTAGCAATTGGAACACTTGATTGATTATGGGCTCAAGTAAATTAAGTGGATAAAAGGCAATAAAAACTCATTCTCTGATATTTCTCTGTATATCTATCACTGGATGAATTGGAAGACTGTCATAAAAATATCTGGAGAAATAAAAATTAGTGATTCTTATTGAGTCATCTTAAGTTATTTTTTCTGAGATCAGAGAAGGTCAGCAGCTTTTAACACTGAGGTCAGCAGCTGTTTAACATTATAGCAAAACATTTCTAAATGTGTTTAAAATAATAATAAAGTGTTTAAAATAATAAAATATTTTACCAAATATGTTTAAAATACTACAATGAATAATGTAAGCATTAAAATGCATAGAAGGAATATAAATATGTAAATAATCTAATGTATCTAAATCATTTTAGATATGCAGTTTTCATCATTTTTGTTTGGATTTAAAAAGGAAAATAAGACAATGGCATTAATTTTCCCTCAGATTAGCCCCTACTCAGTGGCAGATCTTTTAGAATCGAAAGTGAGTTTTATCTGACTTCAGACAAAACCGTCCCAGCAACTGCTGCTGTGTTCCCTTCACTAGTGATGAGATCAGTGGGCTTACACATACAGATCGATAACCAATCAGCGAGTACAAACAACTAAAAAGATCTTACCGGATTTGGGGTAGGTTGAGATCAGAAGGTCATCTGGTCGGGCCTCAAATGACTCCACCTGGGACCACTCCTCAGCAATACTCCAGAAGAGGGGGACACCCTGAACATCCACTAACTCCCTCCTGAAGATATCCAGCTTCTTGTCCATTTTTCAGAAACTAGATTTTAAACAAAAAGGAACATGTTAAGAAGTATTTGTTTTAATAGCGGTAATCAAAGTAAAATAAATTGATATTTTATTAAATTAGTATTTCATTACTATAGATGCAGCAGCTTTAGATCACATTACTGTGCCTTATGAACCAGTGGAAGAAAAAAAGTATTATAAAAACTCATAGGTCTTACACTATTTATTTCATGTGTGCTGTTTATACATTAAATACCATCAACATGTTCATTGGACAATTGAGGCCGAGATTTGTGGGACAGTTAGTAAAAGTACTGGGCTTTGGAGCAAAGGGAGAGTAACCACACCAACCACGAGACTCTGACCTGAACTGAAATCAAGAGTCCAATGCTTAATTGACTGAGCCACCCAGGCTGTAAACTAGAAACTGAAGAGTGGCCTTAGGCAGTACTTCCCTCCTTTAAATTACTAGATGAGACTGGCAAATGATTCCATCTAAATTGTGTTTAACAGACCACAAGAATGAAAGTATGTATAGAGGGAGGGCGGGGGAAGAAGAAGGGAATGACAACAAAAGACTGGGTGAAAGAAACAAGCTTGGGGTAGGTGTAGCACTGGAGATACATCGTTCCAATGCACTTTGTAACACCAGTGACATCATGTATAGTTTTATATTCTCAGCATGGTTCTAATAAAGGTACTTTTATCTCTCTTTAGCTATCAAATATAAGTGGAAGAGCTTGAAATATATCCTAAGCACTACTCTGAAACATATTGTTGTTTTCCCAATTTAGCATGAGCCTTAGGGGTTATTTTTCTTTGTTTAAAGTGCTAGAAAAACAGAGACTATGTAACAAGCGTGGGTTTATCAGGCTTCCTGAGCCCTCGGGCAGCTGCTGAACTTCTCTTCAAGAATTAAAATCAGGGGCGCCTGGGTGGCGCAGTCGGTTAAGCGTCCGACTTCAGCCAGGTCACGATCTCGCGGTCCGGGAGTTCGAGCCCCGCGTCAGGCTCTGGGCTGATGGCTCAGAGCCTGGAGCCTGTTTCCCATTCTGTATCTCCCTCTCTCTCTCTGCCCCTCCCCCGTTCATGCTCTGTTTCTCTCTGTCCCAAAAATAAATAAACGTTGAAAAAAAAAAAAATTAAAAAAAAAAAAAAAAAAAAGAATTAAAATCAGAAGTCTCGGACCCGGAGTCAAAGGATATAATTTAACCTGTTCCTTTTCTCATGTGCAATGTCTTATCTTTTTTGCCTTTTCAAATCCTCCTCACTCCACCCCTACCCTGCCTCATGCAAATACTTTTTATTTTAAAAGATTATAAAGTTATAGTATACAAAGTCAATATATAAAAAACACTTTTGTGTTTCTATATGCTAACAAACTATCAAAAACAAATTAAGAAGACAATCCGTTTATAATTGCATCAAAAATAATAAAATACCTAGGAATAAATTTAACCGAAGAGTAAAAGAACTGTACACTGAAAACTATTAGACATTAATGAAATAAATTTAAGAAGACCCAAATAAATGGAAAGATATTTTGTGTTCATGGATTGTAAAAGTTAATGTTGTTAAAATGTCCATACTACCCAGAGTAATCCCAGCTATGTTCTCCACTCTGTCAAAGTGTAACAAAGGACAAAGTGTACAAGTTCTTGCTTGGCTAGCCACCAGGTTTTTGTTGGATTCCTAGAACAAGGTGTTATTATTTTGTTACTTGTTTTATTTTGATTTTCACTACCCTTGTACATACTAACATAAAGGACAATGTTGTGAGAGCAAAATTAATTAATTCAAAAGTATCAATTGGATATTATTGTTTAATATCTGGGACACACTGCATTGGAGAATCTAACTACTATAAAAACTTTCAGCTATCTTCATGGTGCTTCGAAGAGAGTGGGAAAGAAAGACACTGATCAAACAATCAAAGCAATAAATTGAAATTTTCATTGATGGTAAGTGCTATGAAGCAGAGATATATTCCATAAATAGAGGGAAACTGACAGAATCAAGCTGCTTAGAAATGTTTCCCCTGAGAAAGGAGCAAGTGTTAATTTTGAGAAGAGAACTTTCCAACCAGGAAAAAGCACATCGTGCAAAGACCCTAAAATGGGAGAGAGAAGGCTAGAGTGTTAATGAGGTTGGAGTGTGTAAATACTTTGCCAAATTATGTTGTAAGAAACTAGAGACTTCAGGATTTTTTCTGTGTGATTAAATGTGTCTGGGATATAACTGCGCTTCTGTCTGTTCTCCGCCAGAATAGGAGAATCCCCTGAGCCGCCATTATGCACAGAGTTAACAATAGTTCTGACCTAGTTTGAAAGGATGGTAATGTGTTAGTGGTTCTGAGATGTTCCTGAGCATCATGGGGGAGGAGTATATACTTAAATATTATTATTATTATTTTAAATGCTTATTTTTAAGAGAAAGAAAGAGAGTGAGAGCTGGGGAGGGGGACAGAGGATCCAAAGTGGGCTCTGTGTTAAGAGTAAGTAAATATTATTTTTTTATTATTGTTTTGGTTTTACCAAAAGTCTTAGGATTTATAAATACCCTAAAGTTCCAATACAATAGATAGTATTAAGTTGATTATTGTGTTTGCTATACCTCAAAAGTAAATTTATGACAGCACTGGGTTATGATTTGATGGTATTGGTACTACTATATTTCCTGTCATTATTTGCAAATTTTTGTGGATATCTGCCTGTGAAAAGAAAGAATAAGAAATGTAAAGTTTTAAAAGCTCATAGTTAGTCATTGTCCACCCTCCTCTGTTGCTAAATAACAAATTCTGATTTTTTAAAAAATAGTATTTGCTGGGAAGTACTGGGTACTTTTGGTACTATTTATAGTCAAGGGCCAGGGCAGAGAAAATGCTATGTGTTCACAATACCTTTACCTCTTTCCAAGCACAGAGAGTATTTTTTAGTCTCCCTTGAAGTTAGATTGGGAAGATGTGACTAAGTTTTGGTTACTGGGCTGTGGGTGACGTAAAACTTTTCCTTGACCCTCCAGTCATTTCTTCCATGGCCAGGGAGCCTTTCTAGTCTGTGTGTTCAGATGCCTAGTCCTGCCATGATTGAGGTGATCTTCCCACCTTTCTTTAGACCATGACAGGAAAAAATAATTCTTCATTATGTTAAGCCATTGATATTTTAGTGTTGTGGGTTTTTGTTTTGTTTTGTTTTGTTTTGCTATGGTTGTTGTTGTTTTCCTATAGTATTGTAGCAGGATTCTCGTACAGAGAGTCATGACACCCAGGGTTTTCTTTCCAGGAAGCAACTTTATTCCTGCCGGCACCACTCAGTTGGGTTCCATACCCAAAGAACTGAGCCCAGAATGCTAGGTGGCGTAGTTTTTTGTATATTTTTTTACTTTTTTGTCTCCCATATATGGTAACACACATACTTGTAGTCTGATTAAGTGATCTCATGTTACAAGGTCGCGAGGGATGTTGTCAGGTAACAAGGTTGCCTTGAAGATTTTTTTTTCCTTTCCTTAGGGAGGGGACCCTACCACAGTACCCCCTTTGGTGCTCAGACCCCTCTATTTAGGGTCAAAGAGCATCATCTTGGTTTAGAGGTTTATATACATTGTCCTCCCACATATCTAGTATAGTCCACCTGGGGCCTGCCATTTGATAGCTGCGTTGACATTGTCCCACGTCTCTCAGAGATGAGAGAAGTTAGACAAAGGTTGGGGAATCTGGCTCAAGGTGATCTGGGATCCTCCACCATTGGGTTTTTCGGGCAGCTGACTTATAAAAGCTTTGGTTTAGGCATGTTAAGTATTGAACAGAGACGATGATGAACTTTTTACCCACTAGGCGAGACAGTTTTTTTTCCCCAATAATTGAGCTGTTAAGAAGCCAAACCCTGACAGTAGGACTGGGGTATTTTGTTTTACTCTAAGGTTTGTGGGGATCGACTCTTCTAGTCTCTTATGGCCATTGTTTTCCCATGTTGGTACCAACAAAGTATCCTATCCACAAAAGGAAGGTGAGTGTTCACGGAAATCTCTCATCACATTTTTAGCCAGGCCGGGTCGGCCTCTGCTGATCCTATGGCAAAGAACAGAGCAAGAATCATAATAATAGAAACTAGGTGTGACAGTGCATCACAGTAAGGAAACATATAGAAAATAAGGACAGTCTTTTGTTTCACTGGACTGTCAATTCCTCAAGCTTCTGCCATGTGTAGATTAGTCAGCTTCCAGAGTGACTAAAGCAGGGCTGCAGTCTCCCAGAGCCTCTGGAGTTTCAGATTGCTTCTTCCATATGGTCAGTTTACATGGCATTGATGGATCAGGAATGCACTCCCAGTTTTGAGATGCTGGCTTCACTCTGCTGTAGTGAATGCAGAGACCCACTTTGCCTACCTTACTGCAGTAGGGGTGGACAAAATGACAGTGAACGGGACCCTCCAGGGAGCTTTTAGGGGGTGGACAGTTTATTTCTTTATCTATATTGCATCTCCCGGTTTAAAGGGCCCAGTGTCTGTGGTCAGACTCACAGGTAATCGCTCCCTGACTCAGTGGAGTAAGGTGGTTAGGGTACAGCCAAGGGCTCGCATCTGTTGCCTTAGATTGGGTTAGATTGTCTACCTCATTTAGATCCCTCCATATGCACTGGATAATGGGGAGAGGGTGCCCATAAAGGATTTTGTAAGGGGAAAACCCCATCTGGTTCTTCAGCCTCCCATTTGTAGCTGCAGTCTGCCTCCTGAACGTCCCTTATCTCTCCCTGCCTAATGTTAACCCTTTCCCTATTTATTTCTTCCCTGGAATAGGGCCTGTAACTGCTGTTAGAAAATAGGGATGATGACTGCTCTGGCTTCTTCAAGCTGATAAGGGATGGTGTAGGGGTTCAGCAGTTAGAGTCTACCCAAGGGTCGGTCGATTGGCCCACAGTATAGTTCTACAGGAAGGATGGCAGGCATGAGGTGGCATAAACATTAGCAGACATAAAGAGAAAAACACACAGTAAAGATCATACTGACCAACAAGATGGCATCTTAAGATAATGCTCCCAGTTCCCAAACTTGTCAAATAATCTAGGAGAGACCCTGACTTTGTAAACAACATATGTCAGGGAATCAATCTCTTAACCCAGGTGATGGAGAAGTGGTGGCAGTAAGTAATCAATGGTGGCTCTATTTCTAAGAGTTTGGCCCTAACTTAATTTAAAAAAATTTAAGGCATCTAATGCTTATCAGGTGTTATTAAGAGTTTTGCTGAGTATAAGCAGACAGTCTGCTTTACTTTGAGGTGTAAAACTTCTTTAAGAGCCAGGAGTTCTACTAGAGAAAGAGTCAAGGCAGCCATTTACCATTATTAATTTGTAAATTTTTAGGTAAGCTAAACCTGGGTATCATTTTATAAAGAAGAATTTGTATTACTTTATGTGCCTTTTCTGTCTTGTAGGGGAAGGCCTTTACCCAGTTAGTAAAAGCATTAACCCGCACAAACAGATGTTGGAATTTTTTTTTTTTTTTTTTTTTGACTTTGGCAGATGAGTGAAACCTAATTGTTAGTCTTTACTGGATAGTCTCCAGTTCCTTGATTTTCTGGGAAAGCAAGTTTGTGGTTGAGAGGATTGTTTTTAAGACATACTTTACAGCCTGATAGTACTTGCAGAACTGTCCTTGACAATTTTTCTTTTTGTAAACATTCTTTGGGCCATTTGATAAGTTTTGTCCCTCCTGAAATGAAAGTCCTGATGCTGTGTTTTAATAATCTTTCAGCTCTGTGAGCTTGGTAATAGTAATTGCCCTGCTCTGTTTGTAACCATTCCAAGGGCTGGAGACAGTGTCTGGAAGTCAGACCCCAGTTTACTTTTGTGGGGGAGACTAGTAGGATTGAGTCCCCTTTAATAATTGATATAGCAGGAAACTATTTTTTTGAACCCTGGGATCTACAGCCTACAATATCCAGTAATTTTCAAAAACTCACGTTTATCTGTCCTGGAGTTAGTAGCACATAGTCTCTGATTTAGTTATAATGTTCCTTTCTAGCAAGGGAGTGAGGCTCTCTGGCATTATCAGTAAAAAATGAGAAAAAATTAGGTTTCCCCATATACATCCCAGGGACTGAGAGAAAAATTTGGTTAGAAATTTTTCAAAGATGCCTCTAATTATCATGCTGCCTTTGGGTAGCTGGCCTGGAGTGGAAAGGAGGACAGAAGAGGTAGCTTTGGTGTCAAGAAGGAAATCAACCAGTTTTCCTTCTATATTCAGAGTTACCCAATGTTCTGGGTTTCTGATAGACAGTTGGTTTAGGGGAGCCACCGTGAAGAGCTCCAGGACCTGGTTAGTTCATTCCAGGGACATTGGTTATCTGAGCTCATAGATAGAGGTCCCTGAGGGCACTCAGATCTCCAGTGATTGTTTCCATACAAGGGGCATGGCTTATGGGGTTTTCATTTTGGTTGTCCCCTCTGAGGATGTTCCCATTTTAGTGTTCTGAAAGGCCATATAAATGGCACTTGGTGCCAGGACCTCGGGAAGTTTGGTCTGACATAGTATGTAAGGCCACAACTAAGGCTTCATATTTCTTTTCTTTTCTTTCTTTTTTTTTTTTTTTTTTTTTTTAAAGCTTCCTTTTCTGTTTTGTTTGTAATATGCCCAATTGGCAGCTCGTAAGAGCTCCTTCAGGGTCCCTTCAAGGCCAAGAGCTAATTTTTGCATTTTCTCTGAATACCTAGGGCTGATTGAGTGACAAATTTGTCCTTTAAAATCATCTCAGCCTTAGGGGTGTCGGGGGGATTCCCATATATTTAATGAGAGCCTCCCTCAACCTCTGTAGGAAGGCCATTGGTCTCCCCATTTTATGTTTGTAAAATAGTGGCTAATTTAGCATAATTTAAGGGCTAAGTCTTAGATTTCCCTTTTTTTTTTTTTTTTTTTTTTTTTTTTTTTTTTTTTTTTCCCCAAACCATCTGTCTCATTAAGAGTCTGATTTAACAAGCATTATATCTTTCCAGGTCAACTCAAAAACATATGTAATATTCTGAAAAGCCTTTATATACTTACCCAATCAGAAAGTTTACCTAGATCTCCTTTTATCTGTCTTAAACCTTGTAATGTAAAGGGTTCCCCCCCCCCACCCTATTTCCTGCCTGTAGGACCTTGGGCATATGGACTGTGACCAAGCAAGATTTTCTTGATTGTCATAGGGTGCATTAAGTCTATTATGGCCCAACAATAACTCACATATCGATTATTGCCATTGAGGGAGGGGCTTAAAGAGCCAAAGTCAAGGTCTATTCCCCTGCCTTTTCCAACAATGCCCACATAAATATGCTTCAGCCATGTGGATATCCATTTTTGGCATACAATGGGCTAAGTTTAGTAAAATGGCTCCCATGTATCTTAGTAAAAGCCCTTTATATTATCCATGCCTCATATGGCAGAGGCATCCATTCCTCTGCTAAACAGAAACAACACAAATGTGGAGGATTTGGAGGCTGGCACCAAGAGTATTGCCATTATTTCCCCATTCTTTGGATCAAAGGAGGAATTTTAATCTTAACCCTGTGTACTTTTAAAATCCATTTATTTTAACCTTAGTCCATCCTGACCACACAAAAAATTTCTTTTTAAAGATTTTCCTTCACGAGCCTTCTACAACTTTTCTTTGAATTTAGATTTTGTCCCAAGCCATTTTTCTCCAAAAGCCAGTCTCGTTTAGGACAAAATTACTTTCTTTTACCTTCAAAAAATATATATTTTCATTTTTTATATCTTTCTTTTACATCTCTTACTTGTCTACATAGAGTTGCTTGTCTTATTTTTACCAGTTTTAACTACATGTGGCAGAATTTTAACTTCTAGAAACCTTGGTACCAGTGAACTAAGTACTGACCAATTGTGAATTCTATGTTACATCAGAACTTTTTTTTTAGATGGCAAACTTATGAATCCATTAAGTAGAAAGCATGCTTTTCAATAGTTCCAAATATCCTTAGTTTTTTTTTTTTTTCTGCAACAAGTCAGAAGCACAAACCTACATCTGGTAATTAGTGCTTTCACCTCTTATCTCATTAGATATCCAATGAATTCAATCTCAATTTATCATGCAAGCAAAGCTTTAAAGTTTTAGGTTACCAAAGACTTTGAAAGCTATCTAAACAATTACCCATGAAAACTTTGAGACAGACAAAATTAACCATCACTTTAAGTCATCCTTTTGTTAACAAATTGGAACAGAGATAACATGAGCTTATTTGACCTACAGCAAATCTAGGTAGAATAATTTTTTTTTAATGTTGTTAAACATTGTCTATCTCAAACCAACAAACTTAAATTAGCTTAAACACTGAATATGCTTTACTTGAGTCCACTTAAGACAATTTGTTCCCCATGGTTAATTTTTACCTGGAATGTTAGTGGGGAAATCTGTCTTCGGTGGTCTTCACTTCTCAACATCTAGGGTGGGAAGAGGAGTTGATGGTGCCTGAGGTATTGAGGAGCCAGTTATGCAGGCCTCCCCCTAGGTGGTGCAGAAGCAGGAGGGAGGGAAGGGAAGGCAGAAGAGACAAGGTGCCAGCACAAGGCAGAGAAAGAGAATTCCCAGTTTTAAATCTTGTCAACTCAGACAGAGGAGCAGACTCCAGGTTTCTTTTGTTTTGTTTCTCACCAGTAGAATTAGGCAGTCCATGTCAGTCCGGAGAAGACAGGGAACTTCCCCGAAACAAAAGGAGTTTCGGCAGCTGCTTGGGAATATTTCTTAAAGTCTCCGTTCTGAGGTAGACTAACCAGAGACTGTTGGCTCTAATTATCATAGTCATTGACACAGGAAATGAAGGAGACACAAGTCCCCATACATAGTCACATGGTGACTCCAACCTGCTGCCCAGCGCCCAAAGCCTTAGAGTTGCAGCTTCATTCCTCCTCCCTTGTGGAACTACTAGGGCAAGTCTGGGAGGTGATCAGGCTCCCCTTCTGCCTCGTAGGGGCAGGTCTGACAAAATGAACCCGGGTTCCTACCAGTCTGACGGGTATTCTCTGAACTGGTTCCTGGGCTTCAAGGATTCCATTGGCACACACAGGGTCCTGGCTTCTGTGCACTGGGAGGGCTAGTGCGCTGGGAGGGCTAGTCTCCTGCGGATCGAGCAGTCCTCTGGTGCCTGGTGAATCCCCTCTCCAGGCGCCCTGAGGTTCGCATCCCTAGTGGCAAAGGAGGTGGAAATGCACCATCTCCAAATCCTGGATGAGAGCCCCCAAGTAATGGAGCAGGATTCTCTCACAGAGCGTCATCACACTGAGGCTTTTCTTTCCAGGAAGCAACTTTATTCCTGCCAGCACCACTCAGTTGTGTTCGTACCCAAAGAACTGAGCCCAGAACGCCACGTGGTGTAGTTTTTTTATATCTTTTTTACTTCTTTGTCTCCCATATATGGAAACACACAAACTTGTAGTCTGATTAAGTGATCTCATGTTACAAGGTCTTGAGGGACTTTGTCAAGTAGCAAGGTTGCCTTGAGGTTTTTTTTTTGTTTTTTTTTTTTTTCTTTCCTTAGGTAGGGGACCCTACCACAGTAGAGTCTATTGTACTATCCAACATATTGTGGCTACTACAGGAACATTCTCAATGAAATATCTACTCTTATGGAGCCAATGTGGAGTTTGATAAAATAAGAATAGACATACTATATGGAGATAAGTACCATGAGGAAAAATAGAACATGGTAAAGTGATAAGGAATGAAGAATTAAGTAGTAAGAGAAAAATGATAACTAGAATTCATGCATAAAGGACAGATAAATGAGTGGTCACACCTTAAATGTGATAACTTCAAATCTAGTGTCAGCATTCTTATCTACTCTGTAAACACCTTCGATATGTGACTTACACATATTAGTGTCAACATCACCAGGCTGACAAAGACTTATATATTCTGAACATTTCTATGAATGTCTTGACTGTTTGACAAATTCAAAACGTTTAAATCTGAGGCCATTTCTTTCCTCCTAAATATGTTTTCCCTACTGTGTTATCTAGGCCTTACCTTAACTATAAATCTTTTTAGAAAACTCACACATAACAACATGAGAAAGCTCCCCTCTACTTGCTATAGATGGGATGCTGCCCAATTCATGAATCATTTAACAAATTAGATCTTAAAATTTACTCGGTTGAACTTTGTTTCCTAACCGATTTGGTGGTAGCATTGGGATCAAAGTGAACTTCTTATTTTTAAGTTTTTAGTTTTAGTTTTGTAATTTTTTCATGTGTATTTATTTATTTTGAGAGAGAGAAAGAGACAGAACATGAACAGGGGAGGGGCAGACAGAGAGGGAGGGAGAGAATCCAAAGCAGGCTTTGCACTGTTAGCACATAGTCCGATGTGGGGCTCACACCCACGAACCATGAGACCACGACATGAGCGGAAATCAAGAGTCAGATGCTTAACTGACTGAGCCACTCAGGCTCCACATGGGATCCAGAGTGAACTTCTGATAGCATTTGGGGGGCAACAAGAAACATAGGTATGATGCCCCACAAGCCCTTTGAGTCCACTGTTTTTCCTGTCCTTTCTGAGGGCTCCTGGTAAGTCTTGGTTTTAGCTCTGTTCTTATATTCAAGCTACTGATATAACTGGATTTCTGACAGGAGGCTCTCACAGAGCAGAACACCAGTTCTTAGCTCTTGGTTCAGTCCACAAGTCCATGTTGGAATCCCTTCCCCAGTTCCAGTCCAAGGTCCTTATTTATTAGAGTTTGCTGGTTGAATCCTTTCCCAATTTCCTGTCCAAAGTCTCCTGAAGGGCATCTGCTGGTTAAGCCCACGTTGGGGTTTGCCTGTGGTATGCACAGGGCCTTCTCTTGACCAGTCCAGAATGACATGTTTTGGTTGCTGCAGGTGTATTAAGGTGCACATGTTTTTTTGTCTTGTTTTATGTAAATAAAAGTTATTGGTAGCATGGATCTTGGAGGCCAAAAAGCTGCAAAACTTAGTGGGCATAGGTTGAGGATTTAAGAGCTGTTAGAGCACTCACTGCCTAACTCAAAGACTCTGTGTTAGGATAAATTTGTCACAGAATGAGTTAGGTTGACACTAGGTCACCAACCAACCTCAAGAAAGTTTCCATGCAATGAGACACACTGCAAAACACCTCACTAAATCCCAACCCCTTGACAAATCCCTCTTAAGTATTAGTTTGGCTCCAAGAAACCCAAAACCTAGCTGAAAGAAATGGGATCCTCTGTATATAGAGAATTGAGTGTGCTTCCTTCCAGCTCACCTGCTTATTTTATGTCTAAGAACTATAGTTCCAGAATGTTCCAGATGTCTAGCAAGATGGAAAAATGTTACTAAAGACAATGTGGAAGTAAAGTGGCCATACGTGGATCGTTCCGATCAGATAAGATGATTTAAGAAGCTCACTTGAAAGTAAGGGTTCTCAAACAGAACTGAATACCTCTTTTAATTGGCAAGCAGAAGCCTCCACAAAGCTAAAAAAGTTCAAAATAGTTTCATTAAAAGATTATAAAAGGCTAACAATAAATTAAAGATGTAAAAAGTGCCTGAAACAAAAGATTATATGACTGACTTAACTCCTGCTGCTCCCCCAGTGTGATCCTCTGTCTGAATTGTTTCTCCTGAAGAGACTACGTAACTGTAAACAAAAATCTCAGCTGATGGCCTTACAGACACCCCTAGATCTGCCTCCAAAGGATGGCTCCTATATGGGCCCCTCCTAGACAGGACAAAACTGAGAGATTTTTCAGGTAAATGGTTACTTTTTTCCTTGAAACAACTAAGGGAAGACTCTGGCAAATACCAGAGCCAATAGAGAGGATCTTTGAAAAACCAGTAGAAGCCTGCCAAAGGTAAAAATTCTTACCAAAATCAGTTCTTCCGAGTCTCTGTAGTGCCCGCTAAAGATTGCAAAATGCAGCGTTACATTGACCCTTCCTTTCGAAATCCAAACCCATTGCTTTTTGAACCTTTTTGTCCCAGGGACAGACAGCCTTGGCCTTCTCACTGGTCTCATTTTGCATAACTGTGCTTGGCTTTCTGCCTGCCTGTTACTTGCAAGGTTTTGTTTTGCTTAGCTTTGCTTTTTTCTTATTTTATAAGTGACTCCGGATTTTGAGAAAGTAATATTTTTTTTCATTCTCTTTAGGGACCCATCTGACACCTGATGGAAGTTATTCAATATGGCCAGAAATATTTAAAATTAAAACTATGTACGCAGAGGGAAAGAAGCAAATTGAAGATAATATAATTGGATAGGTGAATCAATCCATAATGTCAATTAAGTTACCACCCAATTCTTCGAGGGATTGAGAAAAACTATCCTTAACTCACAAATCCTTTTGCAAAACAAAAGTCAGCTGTGCAGGCGATTCAGAATTCACCTATTCCTTTACCATTGGAAAACTTTCCCTGTTCCTAAGGCTTCTGAGTCCCAGCCCCAGGTTTCTAGTCCTCCCTCATCCTGCAGGGACCTTCCATGACCCTCCAGGTACCTCACTTGAGGTTGAGTGTTGCTGTTTTTACTGCTGCACCAATGCCCTTGGCCTACCCCTGAACACCTTTGTATTCTGTTTGCTGAAGGTGGGAGACAACTTGACTTGGTGGCTTGGCTTGACTCACCAGCCTGGGTGTTCCCACCTGCCCCTGCTGCCCAGTTGTGGCTGTAGCCACAAAAACCTTGTTTCCCAGGAAAAAACAAAACAAAACAAAAGCCTTCCCCTTTTTATCTCTAAAGGCTTGTAAAGCATTGGCCTTAAGAAATTAAAGTGCTTCTTGGAAGAATATCGGTTCTTTCTCTGTCTTTTGAAGTTATACCTCTTATTATGCATTTAAAATGTAATGGATGGGTTAAATGGGGAACCAGCATAAAGGAGGGTACTTTTCAGGATGAGCACTGGGTGTCATATGTCAGAGATGAATCACTGGGTTCTACTCCTAAAGCCAAGACGACACTGTACATTAAGTAACTTGAAAATAAAAAAGAAATAAGGTCTATGTGTCTGTGTGTTTGGGTGTATGTCCACTTGTATATGTTGTAAATATGTGATATGTTTCTACTTCTGGATGGTATTGCTAAAACTAATTTCTGAAAGAGTTCTATTTAGTTGGTTTGAAGACAAGTGCTTATAAGGATTTGGTTTTCTAAACCTCTCAGAAAGATAGAAACTAACCTACATGTTTTTTTTAAGTTCACATGGTCTGGGAAAATATTTGATATAAAAGTTAGTTTAATGTTGATGTTTTAATTGAAACAGACATGTCTTTAGACATTTCAGCATTAGATATAAAACTTTCATTCCACCTGGGTTTACTAGTGAAATAAGTTCATATTGTCTCTTACAAGGTCTGTCAACTACACCAAAAGAATAGACTTGAATAATGGCTAACTTTGTCTAATGTTTAATGAAGTTTTTGTAGGTAATTCAAATGTAATTATTAATTTTAAATGTTTATTTTTGAGAGAGGGAGAGAGGGAGACAGAGCGTGAGTGGGGGAGGGGCAGAGAGAGAAGGAGACAAAAAATGTCAAGAAGGTTTCAGCTCTGAGCTGTCAGCAGAGGGTCTGACTCGGGGCTCAAACCCAGGAGCCCTGAGATCATGACCTGAGCTGAAGTCAGACGTTTAACTGACTGAGTCACCCAGGCATAATCTTTTTTAAAAAATTTTTAAATCAAATATAATTACTAATAACAAGTAAATTAAATAGATGTAAACAAAATGTCCCTTGAAATATAACTTCCTCTGGAAGATAATTATAAGTCCTTGGAAACTACTTAATATTCTTCACACTGGTAAAAGTCAATGTTAGTCCATGTTAACCTAAACCAAACATTGGCTTTCATGCCTATTAATGAGTTAAAATAATGAAATATTGTACCTAAGGATATGATGTGTCTTAATCACAAAAAAGTTAATATTAAAATCACAATAATCAATACATTATTCCCGTAGAAAGTGATAATATTTTGATATTCAGATTCTTTTTTAAAAGGTGTTTATTCTGAGACAGAGAGTGGAAACAGAGGAGATGGAAAGAGGGAGAGAGAGAGGGAGAGAGACAGTATCCCAAGCTGGCTCCACACTCAATGTGGAGCCCAACATGGGGCTGGAACTCAGCAAACGTGAGATCATGACCTGAGCTGAAATCGAGAGTTGGACGCTTAACCAACTGAGTCACCCAGGTGCCCCGATATTCAACACACCTAAACAGGACAGATTTTATGAACTCCTTTTTAAATGTGTAAAGACTAAACTATTTTAGCAATAGAAATGCTGTATTTGTGGGGCTTTTCAAAGCACAGCATTGGGAATCTGAGGTGTGGCATTTGAGCTGTTTCACAAACCAACCATATAAACCTGAGTTACTTACCTCCTATTTCTGAGCCAAGTTTTACCTGTCTAAAAAATATGGGAAATGCACAAAATGGTCACTCTGGTTTGTTTCACCCCTAACATTCTCCAATTCTAAATTTTTTTTTTTTTAACGTTTATTTTATTTTTGAGACAGAGAGAGACAGAGCATGAACGGGGGAGGGGCAGAGAGAGAGGGAGACACAGAATCGGAAGTAGGCTCCAGGCTCTGAGCCATCAGCCCAGAGCCCGACACGGGGCTCGAACTCACAGACCGTGAGATCGTGACCTGAGCTGAAGTCGGACGCCCAACCGACTGAGCCACCCAGGCGCCCCATCACTTTCTCCAATTCTAAGTAAAATGAATATTCTCTGGTTACCAACTATATGTTTAAAAAAAATTTTCTTTTTATGTTTTTATTTTAGTTATGAGAGAGACAGAGTCTAGCAGGGGAGGGGCAGAGAGAGAGGGAGACACAGAATCTGAAGCAGGCTCCAGGCTCTCAGCTGTCAGCACAGAGCCTGACGTGGGGCTTGAACTCACAGGCAGTGAGATCATGACCTGAGCAGAATGAAGTCGGAGGCTTAACCTACTGAGCCACCCAGTGCCCCCCAACTATATGTTTTAGGTCATAACAGTAGAAACAAGAAAGGAACATGTTTACCACAACACTCCTCTATCGCTGAAAAATTCTGTTAGGATACTGCTAGTTAAAATGCTGCTTTGCTGTTATCAAACTTCAAAGTGTACATTTATAAAAGCTTCTTATTTATAAAATCTCAAAAATAATACATACAATATTCTGTATTTTTCACATGACTTTTGGCAGTTTATGTCTGTAATAAATTATCCAATTATGTGCCTTTTGACTGTTGTCTTTTGTTTGTTTGCTGTCTACATAGAAATGAGCCCATGTTCTTTTCCCACACACTGTATCCTATAAATGATCTTAGTTTATGTTATCAAGTTTAGTTGGCTAAGATAGCATGGATTAACACCAAGGCATAATACATGAAAAATACTAATATTTATGAGCATTTATAGTCATTATAATTTTCATATTATATATCTCCACTTGACTTAATAATAGCTTTGAAATTGATATATCATTGGAAATTTTCAGAGTTTATGCAACCTGCCCTATAACACAAAACTTCTAAATGGTAATCAGATTTCACATCCTGGAAATTAACTCATCCAACAGTGAAAGCTCTCAGCTTTGTTGCTGGAAAGGCCACTGCTAGAAAAATCTAGAACTTACCAACTATGTAGCTTTGGGCAAGTGAACTTTTTTGAGCAGAGAATTCTTCATCTGACCAGATAGCATCCATTTCATAGAATCATAGTCATTGTGTCAATGTCATTGTCATAAGCTCATAAATGAAACTAACTGGAATTTAAATAAAAACTTGAAAGAATATCATAAATGAAATAATGTGGATGAAAATGCATCATGCTACTGGGTGTTCTATGTAAATGATGAATCTCCAAATTTTACTCCTGAAACCAATACTACACTATAGGTTAACTAACTTAAATTTAAATAAAAACTTGGAAGAAAAGAAAAAGAAAAAGAAAATGCAGCACACTGTCGGGCATGTATTTCTAAAAGTGTTATCATATGGTCACCATTTATACCATCATAATCTCAAAATTCACGCTTTTAAAAATTTTAACACTATCTCAAACCAGAAAAAAAATACATTCTCTTTCATCTAGAGAACTATTCTCTATCTTTGATTCAGTCCCACAAAAAGAGATAATGGTCTAAGTTTTTATATTTAATCTCTGCTTTATAATCTCTCTCTTTTTTTAAACATTTGTTTGTTTGTTTGTTTGTTTATTTATTTATTTATTTATTTATTTATTTATTTTTGAGAGCTGGAGCTGGGGAAGAGTAGGGAGAGAGAGGGAGAGAGAGAACCCCAAGCAGACTCCATGCTATCAGCACAGAACCCAACGTGGAGGTCCAACTCAAACCGTGAGATCATGACCTGAGCTGAAGCCAAGACTCAGATGCTTAACTGACTGAGCAACTCAGATGCCGCTATAATTTGTCTTAAGCAAGCCATTAGCTTAAAAATGCTTAACAACTTTAGTATTTAAGTGGAGATAATTGCAATTACCTGTTTCCTCCATCTCATACAGATATTCGCAAGATGAATATACCCTATTATTTCATATCCTCAGGCAATTCTTTGTACATAGTCAGGAAGTAATGGATGCCATTTGCTACCAGGCACTCTTATTGTCAGGGTCTTTTAACGTAGGTATTTTATGGTAAAGAGTTAATTATATTCTTCATCTGGCATCCCCAGGGCCTTGTTAAATCCAGAAAACAGCTCTCTAATACCTAGCAATGGAAGAGATTGGTGAGATCACTATCTCAGTTCCTGAAAGTATATACAACTCTGCTTTATAATAGGGCCTTCTTGTTTGTAAGTGTAAATGATATACTTGTTAGGAATAGTATAACAAGCATGTAGCTTCATTGAAAATAGAATTGTGTATGTCCGTGTTTGAATGTGGGTTGTTTTTTTCTTTAACTTGATTTTGTCTTTCTTTCTTTAAAATGTGGCTTTTCTGTCACCATGGTGCTGTATGATTTCACCTAAAAAGTAGGAGCTTTGGATTTCTCCTGCAGAGAAAAAGGCAATATTTGGCAGAGTTGGTTAGACAGTTGAGCAAATGTTTCCTGTTTTGTACGATCAAAAGCAGGCAAAGGCAGATGGAAGAAGGTGGGGAAATAAACATTTATGGAGCACCCACAATGGATTGGAGCCAGTTTTCAAAAGGCCCTTTCAAGTGTGATTCTGAATAATTTTTGTAAATTTTTTTGACTATATTGTCTTCATCTGTAAAATGGGAATTATTGTATGTCTCATTGCATTGGATACTTGTAAGAATTAAATGAGTAAAGTACTTGGAACAATGCTTGACACAGAGTAAAGATCAATAAAATATTAACCACAAAAATTATAATAATAATTTACCTTTCTAGCAATATATGAGATAGATATTATTTACCCCTATTTTCCAGAAAAGGGAACTGAGGGTTGGAGATGTTATGAGAAATTCCCAAAGTCAAACAACATGTACATAACGAAGTGAAGGATCATAACCCCAGGCAGTATTTCTCTGACATCAGCCCTGGTAACATTTTTCTAGATGTATCTCCTTAGGCAAGGAAAATAAATGCAAAAATAAACTATTGGGACAACATCAAAATAAAAAGTGTTTGCTCAATAAAGGAAACCATCAAGAAAACAAAAAGGCAACCTATGGAATGGGAGAAGATATTTGCAAGTGATATATTCAATAAGGGGTTAATATCCAAAATATATAAAGAATTTATACAACTTAATACTTAAAAAACAAACCAACTGATTAAAAAATGGGCAGAGGACCTGAATGCTTTTCCCAGGAGGACATACAGATGGCCAACAGACACATGAAAGGATACTCAACCTCACTAATCATCAGGGAAATGCAAATCAAAACCACAAGAGCTATTACTTCACACCAATTAGAATGGCTAAAGCCAAAATGACAAGAAACAACAAGTGTTGGTGAGAATGTGGAGAAAAAAGAACCTTGTGCACTGCTGGTGCATCCATTGTGGAAAACCATATGGAGTTTCCTCAAAAAATTAAAAATGATCCAATAATTCCACTACTGAGTCTTTTACCAAAGAAAATGAAAACACTAGTTTGAAAAGACATATGCTTATCCCCTCCTATGTTTATTGCAACATTATTTACAACAGCCAAGATAATGGAAGCAATCTGTGTCCATCAATAGAAAATGGAATATTTCTAAGCCATAAATAAGGATGAGATTGTGCCATTTGAGACAATATGGATGGACCATACAGTGTTCTATGCTAAGTGAAATATGTCAGAGAAAGACAAATATCATATGATTATACTCAAAAGTGGAATCTAAAATAAAAAAGAAGAAGAAACAACAAAAAGCAGAATCAGATCTGTAAATACAGAGAACAAACTGATGGTTGCCAGAGGGGAGAGAGATGCAGGGTTGGGCAAAACGGTGAAGGGGAGGTGAAGATAGAGGCTTCTAGTTATGGAATGAATATATCATGGGAGTAAAGGCACGGCATAAAGAAAACAGGCAATGTCATTTTAATAGAGATGTGATGGGACAGATGGCAGCTACACATGGTGAACATAGCATAATGTGCAAGTTTGTCAAATCACTGAGTTGTACACCTGTGTATAAAGTAATGTAACACTGTGTGTCATCTATACTCAAAAAAATAATACAGAGATTTATGGATTCTGGACACCATCCTGTTCCTTCTTTGTTTTTTGTTTTTTTGTTTGTTTGTTTTTCAGGTGAATAATTAATTGTCTTTAATTTAATATGAAGACATTTAAGGATTTTTAAATAACTTTTTAAATGTTTATTTATTTTGAGAGAGAGAGAGAGAAAGTGAGGGAGAGAGAGAGAGTGGGGGAGGGGCATAGATAGAGAGGGAGAGAGAGAATTTTAAGCAGGCTCCATGCTGTCAGCACAGAGCCCGATATGGTGTTCAGTCTCACAAACCAAGAGATCATTACCTGAGCTGAAATCAAGAGTTGGTTGCTTAACCAACTGAGCCACTCAGGCACCCCAAAAACATTTAAGGCTTTGAATTTGTCACTGGTCAGTTTTGGCCAAATCCAAGAGGCTCAAATATTTCCAGTTTTCATTATTTACTAAATAATTTGTATTTAATTATATGATTACTAACCCAATAGATTATTATAAAGAAAATGTATTTGATTCGGCTTTAATTTGCAAATTTAACTTGTCTCATTTTACAATTTTTAATTAGATTCTTTATGTTAATTTGCTGGTTTAGAGAATTCAAACATCATAAATTTTATATTTTACATTTGATTGTGATCAAAATGATCAAAATGATCATTTTGTGGCAAGTTGTATTATCTATTGGTAGTATAAGATATATCTATTGGTATATCTATTAGTGTCCATATTTAGTGTATATATGTGTATGTATAAATCTGTATATATATGTAAATGTTTATATTTATATATGCATATATACAAATGTATTCAATGTCAATATATTTTTGAATCTTCAAAATATTTTAATATAATCTCTCAGATAGATTAATGTTGTGTAAGATTTACCTCTGCATATCTATTTCTATCAATTTCTCTCAAAACTTTTAACATACACAGTAAATGAGTTTTTCTTCTTACTCTGAAAGTATGCTCTCTGAACTATAAAACTGTGATTGTGTTCATTATGGAATATAATATTTATTAACATAGATTTAGCTAACTCTTGATCTTTTTTGTTTTGAATCTATCTTATTAGACAATAACACTACTTTTTATTAGCCTATATTTTTTCTCTGTTTCTCAATTCATCCTTTTAAAAATCCATATGTGTGTGTGTATATATGTGTGTATATATATATATATATATATATATGCACACATATGTTTATTCCCTTTTAATGTTTAAAACAATTTGAGCACTTTTGTTAACAAAAGTATTTCATTATTCTCCTTTAAAATATGTTTCTTTCTTTCTTGTCCATCTATAATTTCTATGGGTACTGTAACTTTTAGCACAACCTTCTTTGGAGAATAAGATACAAAATTCAATGTCTTTGAGAAATAATGATATTTATATAGGCTGAAAACATTGACTTCTGCTAACTTGACAAAACTGGAGTTAGATTAAGCCTTAAACCCACATTGACAAAGGCAAAGTGGCCTATAGTGGGATGAATCAGACCTAAAGAAAATTACCTGGGCTATGTCAGATCTCTTATCACCAAACCTTTTCCAAAACAAAGAATTACTCTTTTCTGGGAAAGATTAGTGTTATTCCACTGTTCCTCCTCTCTAAAATCTATTCTCAGGATGTGGTGCTATGAGATACAATGAGATGAATGTACCTGTGTATGTTCTGCCAAAGCGAGTGCTAGATGTGTGCATTGCGAAGTTTCATAAAGCTTTAATTTTTCCTAGAAGGAGATGACTTTAACTCAGGTGTGCATCTTCAATTGCGACGTCTTAGATTCTGCCCGGACACACACCCTTGAAAGTATTCTTCAAATTTTAAAGGCTTTGGATAGCTACTTCCTATTGACTTTTGAAATCAGTTCCAAACTCTTTCAAGTTTATTTCTGTCAAGTTTCAGAACACAACAGGAAGTTGTTCTTAGATGCAATGAAGAAGGATACACTTGCCAACATTCCAGAGAAAACAAAGTGTCTAATTGTTGCTGAAAATACCCTCTGCATACTCTGAGCCATCATGAAACACTAAATGAGTCATGTGGCCCCAAATGAATTTTTTTTTTTTTACCATATAAAATACCTCTTCTAGTATATCTGGAAATTTAGGCATCTCATATGATCATACAGCCTTCAACTATATTATCCCCATTTTCAGTCGGGAATATAGTGATTTTAAAGTTCAGTATAGCTTTATTCATGTTGATAGCTAATAAATCTATTTTAATGGTTTAAAATAAAATATAATTTTGGAACATTTTCAGAACATTGGCTTCTAATTTTCATATCTTGAAGAAAATATTTATATCTTTCTTTTTAATTTGTCAATAAATTTCATATATATATATATGAAAAAAAAATAAAAAAATAAAAAATAAAAAAATAAAAATAAAAAAAATAAAAAATAAATAAAAAATAAAAAATAAATAAAAAAATAAATAAAAAAAAACGTGATTGTAAACATTTATGCATTGAAAAAAACTGTATTGACTGGTCATAGGCATTAGCCCAAATAAATTAATCTGACTTACTAGAATCATTTTAATTTCAAATATTTAGGTTTAAAATGTATTAAGCTCTTTTCATCAGTTGTTAAAATACAATGCTAAATAATCTCATTACTACAATAAACATTTAGTGATATCAAGTGACTCTTCATTTATTAAGGTTTTCTGTACTAATGTGGGGTTTTTTTAATATTGCTTAAATAATAAATCTAAGGTAAAAGTCAAAGGGATATAGAAGAGACCATTCTGAAGTAGTTTTTCATTAAAGTGACAGTAGGAGAGTGCGCATGAAAAAATAATCGTGTTTCAAAACCTTTAGGAAAGTAATAAATTTGTAGAAACTGAAGAACACATTACTGTAGTGGTTCTCTAATTTAAAGATAAAAAAGATCATATATGCATTGTAGTGAAACACATGCCATATAGTCAAATTATTTTTGAAAAAGGAAATAAAGGCAGTCATCAATGGAAAATGCATTTATCTAACATCTATACAATACAATTCTTTGGTAATTTCAAGAAGTACAAAAAAGCAGACTTGTATCTTTACCTAGATCGGATTTCCATATTCTTACACACAGATTTTTAAAGAATTCAACCAAGTAGTTGAGATGTTCAAGATAAATATTCCTTCGAGATAAACAGAAATACTGAGGTGGAAGATTAATAACCTTTAAAATTAGTTTTAGCTTTACAAAGTTAAAATTAGTAGAGCAGACTACCTCTGCAGACAATACAATTTTAAATATGAAAAATAATGCTTGGAATTTATGATAGAAAATCTGGACCTAAGAATCCCCAGATAGTTCCCATTTCACAGCAAAACATCCATATGAGAATTTTCCATTTCTTATTCTCTAATTTTTCAGTTGTTAAATTTAGTTTTATACAAAATATTGACACTTTAAAGAGAGAGTTGATAAATCACTTACCAGATGCTTGTCTTGAGGAACTGGAGGCCCAGAGTTTGTTTCTACAGAAATTGGTTACTGGAAATTTCCCTCTATATATTGTTCAGTCAACCAAGATAATCTGTCTTATGCATTAGGAAGAAAAGATGAAATCTGTAGGGCTATATGAGGTTGATAATTAGCTGTACAAAGTCTATTTATTACCAGTTTAAGTATTAAATGCTTAAGAGAAGGCTTTTTGTTGTTACTTGTGGTGGTAGATAGATGGAAACAAAGAGCCTGTGGAAATCCATGGAATCTGGAATGAACACTATCCAGTAATTATGCGTAGTAAATGGAGGCTCTTTAACTTTCGCTTTTAATTTCAGCTATAAAAGCATAACACGGATGCCATTTCATGGCTCCAGTGTTTTTATTAGAAACCCTCACTTAAAGGTGATTTGTTTGTACCTCTAGAACTGCATGGGCAAATTAGACCAGCAGGAACATGTTCCCTGTGTCAGAGCAAAGGGAAAAGAACATGAAGCCAAGAAAAGTTGGAATATCTTCTGTTCCTTAAATGAAGCCTCTACCATCCAGAGCCAGATCTATATCACTTTTTTAAGCCCTGGGCCAATAGTGGTGACTGTGGTAAAAATTCTGTTTCCAAATAGAAAAAACTGGTTTGAAACTCTTGTCATTTTCCATATGATCACCTATATATGACATGCTTCCTTTTTGTTTCTAGGTCTTGAAATCATGCTGTTAACACAGGGCAAAGTTATTTGGATCTGTGAGTTTATCAAACTGTACAGAAATGGAATTTGAAATTGCAACCTCTCATTCAACAAAGTATAAAGATGTTTTTTAAATGTTTATTTAGTTTGGGGGGGGGAAGCACAAGCAGAAGAGGGACAGAGAGAGAGAGAGAGAGGGTGAGAGAGAGAATCCTAGGCAAGCTCCACACTGTCAGCACAGAGCCCGTCCCGGGACTCGAAACCATGAACCATAACACCATGACCTGAGCTGAAGTCAAGAGTCAGATGCTTACCCGACAGAGCCACTCTGGTGCCCCAAGATATAATTATTCTATATTATCATCCTCTGTGAACATCCAACCGTTCCTTTGGCTCCAGTGGGAAAATCTTGATTAAGGATTTTATCTTGTAGTCTGCTTCAGGGAAGAAACGAAGAAACAACCTGGATGTCACACTACTCCGGAATTACAGGAAGGCAACACATCTGGAGAAAATTAGATACCATTTATAGATTAGTCTGAAAAACAGGGGAAAATATTTCTAGTTTGCCTCGCCACAGGTCTTGCAGCTAGAATATGATGCTCAGGCTCTTCTCATGCCTCCCTTGCATGAGATTGAAGATTTATGTTCCAGAAAAATTGCAACTTATGGATTCAGGATCTAGTGTTACTAGATATAGCTGAAGAAAGCATGCCATTAATGAAAACAAGGGAATTCAGGGATGAGACTTTTCAGGTTAGTTTGATTGAAGGATGCATCCCACTTAATTTGACCTCATGAGAAAGGTCCAGGGAAATAATCCGCTTAACTTTATTCTCCTCTCTTCTTCAGATCTCCTGCCAAATAGAAGCCAGAGAGCCCAAAATCCTGTTAATGTAATCCATACACTTTAACCTCCCAAGGCAGAAAACAGGATGGAACCTGGAGGGGTAAATGAAAGGTATCCAGCCTAGTAAACTTGGCCCATTACTCAAAGGGTTTACTTTCCCAAGCCCTAATTATTATTGGTCTAAAAAGCATTGTCAAGTTGATTGCTGAAACAGTATTTTAAATATTCTTTTCTGTAGGGATACATATCATAAATAAATATTGTTTAGAAATAAGTTTTAAAAGTTTGCATGATATTGTGCATATATATATATATATATATATATATATATGCCTCCAAATGTATGTGTATATCTATCTATCTATCTATCTATCTATCTATCTATCTATCTATCTATCAGAGAAAGATATAGAGAGAGACATACATTAAAGATGAATTATATATAGAATGAGACTATAAGTGTTTGAGGGTTGGCAGCAACACATCAGTAGATTTCATCAATACTACCCTGATCAGATAAGACTGAAACTTAGGGCAAGATATCTCAAAACATAAATCTCTAGTTTCTTATAACTATGTTACTATGCATGTAGTATGTACCCTGAATGATCATTTAGGTATAGATCAGTTCAATGTTTTTGTCACTGTCAAGGAGTCGCCAACAATTCTGACACTTCAGCCCAAACATTGGGACTCTCACAGGCCTTCCTGTGAGATGAGAATGAACAACTGACTGAGTTTTAGGTTATGGCAGGGAGTTAAGAGCAAAACTGGGAGTTCTTGAGCTCTTCATCATACAATTCTTCCTGCAGGATTTCAAATCAATGCCAACAGTTTTGATAATAAAGGGCTGTAAAAAGTTGAGAGAAGGCCATGGGAGTTGATTATATTAATGTGGGCAAATATTCACTGTCCTGTACTTTGCCTTTGAAAGCAGTATATTTTCCTGCCCAATAACTTTGGACTTAAGCCGTGATCTCTGACCAATTACATGTGAGTAGAAGTGAGAAGATGCCAATGATGCTTTAACAGACATTGTATTTTACCATGGATCTCTTGTTCTTTTTTTGTCTACCTTGAGAATGAACACGTCCCCTAAAGGAACTGCTCCTTCAGCCTGGGCCCCAAAATGAAAAACACATGTGTCAAAGTCTCAGCCTGTCTAAAGCCTGGAACTATGTGGCACTCAAAAGCAACACAAACAAGGAATAACCCTTTGTTGTAGTTAACAAGAAGTCTGAGATTGTTTCATTTCTTAGTAAAGCTGACTAATACAATTTCTTTTCATAAAACTTCCCTAAATGGTGGCTAAGTTGGAGACTAGTTTAATATTTTCCCTATAAGCAGTTGCTCTAAAGTGTCTATAATAAATATGGCCCTTTGTAGACAACTTTGGTTTTGATATTCACAGATTTGGACAAAAGTACTAAAAGTTTTAGTTAATGTTCAATGGTTTCAAGAATTGACATAAATGAAAAAAATATTTTCATTGGCAAATGAGTAAGGAGTTTCTTTTTTCAAACTCTTGCTAATAACAAATACATATATATGTGCCTAGGTAGACATAAGATGCTTGACTTGCATGGTTGTTGGCAGGATACCACAGCTCCATTGTAGCCAAAGACAGATGATCTCTTTTTTTTTTTTTTTTGGCCATAAGGGTCTGCCCATGGAGCTGAGTATATTTATGTCATGGCAGCTTTTTTTTTAAATTAATTTTTTTTTATATATATATGAAATTTATTGACAAATTGGTTTCCATACAACACCCAGTGCTCATCCCAAAAGGTGCCCTCCTCAATACCCATCACCCACCCTCCCCTCCCTCCCACCCCCCATCAACCCTCAGTTTGTTCTCAGTTTTTAAGAGTCTCTTATGCTTTGGCTCTCTCCCACTCTAACCTCTTTTTTTTTTTTTTTCCTTCCCCTCCCCCATGGGTTCCTGTTTAGTTTCTCAGGATCCACATAAGAGTGAAACCATATGGTATCTGTCTTTCTCTGTATGGCTTATTTCACTTAGCATTACACTCTCCAGTTCCATCCACGTTGCTACAAAAGGCCATATTTCATTTTTTCTCATTGCCACGTAGTATTCCATTGTGTATATATACCACAATTTCTTTATCCATTCATCAGTTGATGGACATTTAGGCTCTTTCCATAATTTGGCTATTGTTGAGAATGCTGCTATGAACATTGGGGTACAAGTGCCCCTATGCAAGGGATACAAGTACTCCTGTATCCCTTGGATAAATTCCTAGCAGTGCTATTGCTGGGTCATAGGGTAGGTCTATTTTTAATTTTCTGAGGAACCTCCACACTGCTTTCCAGAGCGGCTGCACCAATTTGCATTCCCACCAACAGTGCAAGAGGGTTCCCGTTTCTCCACATCCTCTCCAGCATCTATAGTCTCCTGATTTGTTCATTTTGGCCACTCTGACTGGCGTGAGGTGATACCTGAGTGTGGTTTTGATTTGTATTTCCCTGATGAGGAGCGACGCTGAACATCTTTTCATGTGCCTGTTGGCCATCTGGATGTCTTCTTTAGAGAAGTGTCTATTCATGGTTTCTGCCCATTTCTTCACTGGGTTATTTGTTTTTCGGGTGTGGAGTTTGGTGAGCTCTTTATAGATTTTAGATACTAGCCCTTTGTCCGATATGTCATTTGCAAATATCTTTTCCCATTCCGTTGGTTGCCTTTTAGTTTTGTTGGTTGTTTCCTTTGCTGTGCAGAAGCTTTTTATCTTCATAAGGTCCCAGTAATTCACTTTTGCTTTTAATTCCCTTGCCTTTGGGGATGTGTCGAGTAAGAGATTGCTACGGCTGAGGTCAGAGAGGTCTTTTCCTGCTCTCTCCTCTAAGGTTTTGATGGTTTCCTGTCTCACATTTAGGTCCTTTATCCATTTTGAGTTTATTTTTGTAAATGGTGTGAGAAAGTGGTCTAGTTTCAACCTTCTGCATGTTGCTGTCCAGTTCTCCCAGCACCATTTGTTAAAGAGGCTGTCTTTTTTCCATTGGATGTTCTTTCCTGCTTTGTCAAAGATGAGTTGGCCATACGTTTGTGGGTCTAGTTCTGGGGTTTCTATTCTATTCCATTGGTCTGTGTGTCTGTTTTTGTGCCAATACCATGCTGTCTTGATGATTACAACTTTGTAGTAGAGGCTAAAGTCTGGGATTGTGATGCCTCCTGCTTTGGTCTTCTTCAAAATTCCTTTGGCTATTCGGGGCCTTTTGTGGTTCCATATGAATTTTAGGATTGCTTGTTCTAGTTTCGAGAAGAATGCTGGTGCAATTTTGATTGGGATTGCATTGAATGTGTAGAGAGCTTTGGGTAGTATTGACATTTGGACAATATTTATTTTTCCAATCCATGAGCAGGGAATGTCTTTCCATTTCTTTAAATCTTCTTCAATTACCTTCATAAGCTTTCTATAGTTTTCAGCATACAGATCCTTTACATCTTTGGTTAGATTTATTCCTAGGTATTTTATGCTTCTTGGTGCAATTGTGAATGGGATCAGTTTCTTTATTTGTCTTTCTGTTGCTTCATTGTTAGTGTATAAGAATGCAACTGATTTCTGTACATTGATTTTGTATCCTGCAACTTTGCTGAATTCATGTATCAGTTCTAGCAGACTTTTGGTGGAGTCTATTGGATTTTCCATGTATAATATCATGTCATCTGCAAAAAGCGAAAGCTTGACTTCATCTTTGCCAATTTTGATGCCTTTGATTTCCTTTTGTTGTCTGATTGCTGATGCTAGAATTTCCAGCACTATGTTGAACAACAGCGGTGAGAGTGGGCATCCCTGTCGTGTTCCTGATCTCAGGGAAAAAGCTCTCAGTTTTTCCCCGTTGAGGATGATGTTAGCTGTGGGCTTTTCATAAATGGCTTTTATGATCTTTAAGTATGTTCCTTCTATCCCGACTTTCTCAAGAGGTTTTATTAAGAAAGGGTGCTGGATTTTGTCAAAGGCCTTTTCTGCATCGATTGACAGGATCATATGGTTCTTCTCTTTTTTTTTGTTAATGTGATGTATCACGTTGATTGATTTGCGAATGTTGAACCAGCCCTGCATCCCAGGAATGAATCCCACTTGATCATGGTGAATAATTCTTTTTATATGCCGTTGAATTCGATTTGCTAGTATCTTATTGAGAATTTTTGCATCCATATTCATCAGGGATATTGGCCTGTAGTTCTCTTTTTTTACTGGGTCTCTGTCTGGTTTAGGAATCAAAGTAATACTGGCTTCATAGAATGAGTCTGGAAGTTTTCCTTCCCTTTCTATTTCTTGGAATAGCTTGAGAAGGATAGGTATTATCTCTGCTTTAAACGTCTGGTAGAACTCCCCTGGGAAGCCATCTGGTCCTGGACTCTTATTTGTTGGGAGATTTTTGATAACCGATTCAATTTCTTCGCTGGTTATGGGTCTGTTCAAGCTTTCTCTTTCCTCCTGATTGAGTTTTGGAAGCGTGTGGGTGTTTAGGAATTTGTCCATTTCTTCCAGGTTGTCCAATTTGTTGGCATATAATTTTTCATAGTATTCCCTGATAATTGTTTGTATCTCTGAGGGATTGGTTGTAATAATTCCATTTTCATTCATGATTTTATCTATTTGGGTAAATAGATAAAATTTATTTTTGTAAATGGTGTGAGAAAGTGGTCTAGTTTCAACCTTCTGCATGTTGCTGTCCCTTTTCTTTTTGAGCAGCCTGGCTAGAGGTTTGTCAATTTTGTTTATTTTTTCAAAAAACCAACTCTTGGTTTCGTTGATCTGCTCTACAGTTTTTTTAGATTCTATATTGTTTATTTCTGCTCTGATCTTTATTATTTCTCTTCTTCTGCTGGGTTTAGGCTGCCTTTGCTGTTCTGCTTCTATTTCCTTTAGGTGTGCTGTTAGATTTTGTATTTGGGATTTTTCTTGTTTCTTGAGATAGGCCTGGATTGCAATGTATTTTCCTTTCAGGACTGCCTTCGCTGCGTCCCAAAGCGTCTGGATTGTTGTATTTTCATTTTCGTTTGTTTCCATATATTTTTTGATTTCTTCTCTAATTGCCTGGTTGACCCACTCATTCGTTAGTAGGGTGTTCTTTAACCTCCATGCTTTTGGAGGTTTTCCAGACTTTTTCCTGTGGTTGATTTCAAGCTTCATAGCATTGTGGTCTGAAAGTATGCATGGTATAATTTCAATTCTTGTAAACTTATGAAGGGCTGTTTTGTGACCCAGTATATGATCTATCTTGGAGAATGTTCCATGTGCACTCGAGAAGAAAGTATATTCTGTTGCTTTGGGATGCAGAGTTCTAAATATATCTGTCAAGTCCATCTGATGCAATGTCTCATTCAGGGCCCTTGTTTCTTTATTGACCGTGTGTCTAGATGATCTATCCATTTCTGTAAGTGGGGTGTTAAAGTCCCCAGCAATTACCACATTCTTATCAATAAGGTTGCTTCTGTTTATGAGTAATTGTTTTATATATTTGGGGGCTCCGGTATTCGGTGCATAGACATTTATAATTGTTAGCTCTTCCTGATGGATAGACCCTGTAACTATTATATAATGTCCTTCTTCATCTCTTGTTACAGCCTTTAATTTAAAGTCTAGTTTGTCTGATATAAGTATGGCTACTCCAGCTTTCTTTTGGCTTCCAGTAGCATGATAAATAGTTCTCCATCCCCTCACTCTGAATCTAAAGGCGTCCTCAGGTCTAAAATGAGTCTCTTGTAGACAGCAAATAGATGGGTCTTGTTTTTTTATCCATTCTGATACCCTATGTCTTTTGGTTGGCGCATTTAATCCATTTACATTCAGTGTTATTATAGAAAGATACGGGTTTAGAGTCATTGTGATGTCTGTATGTTTTATGCTTGTAGTGATATCTCTGGTACTTTGTCTCACAGGGTCCCCCTTAGGATCTCTTGTAGGGCTGGTTTAGTGGTGACAAATTCCTTCAGTTTTTGTTTGTTTGGGAAGACCTTTATCTCTCCTTCTATTCTAAATGACAGACTTGCTGGATAAAGGATTCTCGGCTGCATATTTTTGCTGTCTAGCACCCTGAAAATCTCGTGCCAATTCTTTCTGGCCTGCCAAGTTTCAAAAGAGAGATCAGTCACGAGGCTTATAGGTCTCCCTTTATATGTGAGGGCACGTTTACCCCTTGCTGCTTTCAGAATTTTCTCTTTATCCTTGTATTTTGCCAGTTTCACTATGATATGTCGTGCAGAAGATCGATTCAAGTTACGTCTGAAGGGAGTTCTCTGTGCCTCTTGGATTTCAATGCCTTTTTCCTTCCCCAGTTCAGGGAAGTTCTCAGCTATTATTTCTTCAAGTACCCCTTCAGCACCTTTCCCTCTCTCTTCCTCCTCTGGGATACCAATTATGCGTATATTATTTCTTTTTAGTGTATCACTTAGTTCTCTAATTTTCCCCTCATACTCCTGGATTTTTTTATCTCTCTTTTTCTCAGCTTCCTCTTTTTCCATAACTTTATCTTCTAGTTCACCTATTCTCTCCTCTGCCTCTTCCATCCGAGCCGTGGTGGTTTCCATTTTGTTATGCATTTCCTTTAAAGCGTTTTTCAGCTCCTCGTGACTGCTCCTTAGTCCCTTGATCTCTCTAGCAAGAGATTCTCTGCTGTCCTGTATACTGTTTTCCAGCCCAGCGATTAATTTTATGACTATTATTCTAAATTCACTTTCTGTTATGTTATTTAAATCCTTTTTGATCAGCTCATTAGCTGTTGTTATTTCCTGGAGATTCTTGTGAGGGGAATTCTTCCGCTTGGTCATTTTGGATAGTCCCTGGTGTGGTGAGGACCTGCAGGGCACTTCCCCTGTGCTGTGGTGTATAACTGGAGTTGGTGGGCGGGGCCGCAGTCAGTCCTGATGTCTGCCCCCAGCCCACCGCTGGGGCCACAGTGAGACTGGTGTGTGCCTTCTCTTCCCCTCTCCTAGGGGCGGGATTCCCTGTGGGGTGGCGTGGCCCGTCTGGGCTACTTGCACACTGCCAGGCTTGTGATGCTGGGGATCTGGCGTATTAGCTGGGGTGGGTCGGCAAGGTGCACGGCGGCAGGGGGGGCAGGCTTAGCTCGCTTCTCCTTAGGTGATCCACTTCAGGAGGGGCCCTGTGGCAGCCGGAGGGAGTCAGATCTGCTGCCGGAGGCTTGGCTCCGCAGAAGCACAGAGTTGGGTGTTTGTGCGGAGCGAGCAATTTCCCTGGCAGGAACCGGTTCCCTTTGGGATTTTGGCTGGGGGATGGGCGGGGGAGATGGCGCTGGCGAGCGCCTTTGTTCCCCACCAAACTGAGCTCTGTCGTCCGGGGGCTCCGCAGCTCACCCTCCCTTTGTCCTCCAGCCTTCCCACTTTCCGAGCAGAGCTGTTAACTTATGACCTCCCAGACGCTAAGTCGCGCTTGCTGTCGGAACACAGTCCGTCAGGCCCCTCCGCTTTTGCAAGCCGGACTCGGGGGCTCTGCTTGGCCGGCGAGCCGCCCCTCCGCCCCGGCTCCCTCCCGCCAGTCCGTGGAGCACGCACCGCCTCGCCGCCCTTCCTACCCTCTTCCGTGGGCCTCTCGTCTGCGCTTGGGTCTGGCGACTCCGTTCTGCTAATCCTCTGGCGGTTTTCTGGGTTATTTAGGCAGGTGTAGGTGGAATCTAAGTGATCAGCAGGATGCGCGGTGAGCCCAGCGTCCTCCTATGCCGCCATCTTCCCCTCCTCTAAATAATTTTTTATTTCCAGATACTAAAAAGACTTTTTTTAAAAAAATTGAAATATATTTGACATATAACATTATATTAGTTTCAGGTTACAACATGATGATTTGATATTTGTGTATATTGCAAAATGATCACCACAATAAGCCTACTTAACATCTGTCACCATGCAGAGTTACAAACACAGTTACATACAAAATTTTTTCTTGCGATGAAGACTTTTAAATAACTTTGAAATATGCAATACAGTATTATTATAGTCACCATGTTGTACACTACATCCCCAAGACTATATTATAAATGGAAGTTTATACCTTTTGACTACCTTCACCCATTTTGATTACCCCCAGCTCTGCCTCTGGTAATCAGTCTGTTCCCTGTATCTATGACCTTTTGTTTTTGTTTTTGTTTGTTTATTTTTTATTTTATTTTTTTAGGTTTCACATATAACTGAGATCATATGGTATTTGTCTCTGACTTCCTTAGCATAATGCCTTTAAATTTCATCCATGTTGTCACAAATGGCAAAATTTCATTTATTGATGAAAAAAATCATCAACAAAATACAGAAAAATAAGATACAAGCCAAGACAACATTGTTTATTTTATTTATTTTGTTTTTTTTTAAGTTTTATTTATTTTTGAGACAGAGAGAGACAGAGCATGAACGGGGGAGGGGCAGAGAGAGAGAGAGACACAGAATCGGAAGCAGGCTCCAGGCTCTGAGCCATCAGCCCAGAGCCCCACGGGAGGCTCGAACTCACGGATCGAGAGATCGTGACCTGAGCTGAAGTCTGATGCTTAAGCGACTGAGCCACGCAGGCGCCCCAAGAAAACATTGTTTAAATAGCAAATAACAATTCTTCTTCTCTTACTTTTGTTTTTGTTTTGTTTTACTGGTAAATATCACATTCTTTAGAAGTTTTAAAGAGTACAGAGCTTACATTCATTGCATTGTATATATAGGGCAGAAAGACCTCTAGAGCATAAATATTTCAAATTAGCTAAAGCCATTCAAGCATAAATAATACTCATTGGGATTATTTATAGACATCTAGAAATCAGTCCAGTTCTTCCCAAAACTTATATTAGACTAAGATAAATTCCAAAGTAGGCCATTTTTCAGAAAATAAAAGAAAATACAAAAGGTATAGTTATGCCTCCAAATGTATTTATTCTTTAGTTTTTTCTCCCAAGGTCTTCAAAGTCCATGCACAGTTATTAATATGTATTTATGCATATATGTATATAGAAGCATATGCACATACTAAATATACTACTAAATGAAAAAAAAGTAGCCATAAATATAAAGAAATTGAACTGTCTGCTTATGTTTTTTGATATTTAACTACTTTTATTTTGGGGTTTTTTAAAAAAATTTACATGTTGTTTAATTTACATCCAAGTTAGTTAGCATATAGTGTAACAATGATTTCAGGAGTAGATTCCTTAATGTCCCTTACCCATTTAGCACCCCCCCCAACTCCTCTGGCAACCTTCTGTTTGTTTTCTGTATTTAAGAGTCTTTTATGTTTTGTCCCCTTCCCTGTTTTTATATTCTTTTTGCTTCCTTTCCCTTATGGTCATCTGTTTAGTATCTTAAATTCCTCATATGAGTAAAGTCATATGATATTTGTCTTCCTCTGGCTGACTAATTTCACTTAGCAGAATACCCTCTAGTTCCATCCACGTAGTTGCAAATGGCAAGATTTCATTCTTTTTTATTGACGAGTAATATTACATTGTATATATATACCACATCTTATTTATCCATTCATCCATTGATGGACATTTTTGGTTATTTTTAACTCGACAATTCAAACTGTGTGTTCCTACATCATACACATAGATCATAGATTTGTAGTAATTTATAGGTTATATATTTGTGCAATATTTGTAAAAAAAGGAAGAAAAAGAAAGAAAACAAAAAAGACCATAGCCTGGACAAAAATCTTGTTTTTATATGAACATTTCAATAATCATGTGAATCTAATCATGATCCTTCATATGATTCCTTCTCTACCAATCCAAAATTTGAAAAAAGTGAGGAACGATGAGAAGAAAGCTTTAACCTTAGATATATTAAGAAAACCCTTCTTAGATTTCAGTTCTTAACTTTAGAGTAGACCCTTTCATTTGCTGCTCATAATGTATATCAAATTTCTCATTCAGTGCTACTGTAAAGTGATTCTTCCAGTCTCCTGCAATCCCTGCAACAAAAGAGAAAACATAGTAAACATGTTGTCCAGCCAGAATCATGACATTCTCTAACATTTATTATATTCATTAACACCTAATCAAATTTTATTCTTATAATATTCAATTATAAAAATAAAATATATACCATAAATAGTATACACACACACACACACACACACACACACACACACTTTTGAGCAAAGAAATATTTGTCCTGATTATTAAAAAACAAATAAAACCAGCAAATTTCTTTCTCTGACTCTTCTCTCTTGTGCTACTTTACTTAATTTTTCTTCTACAGTTTCCTCTGAAATGTCGGTACTTCTAAGATGAGATCCACGTTTTACCCACTCCCAAGATATGAAATATCATCTTCAAACTAAAACTCAAATCCAGGCTTATGTCTCCATATCCAATTGCCTATCTGATATTGCCACTTGGATTCCATACAAGTGTCTCCAATTCAACTAGTTCAAAATTAAATGCATTTTCTTCCCAGAAAACTGTGTTTTCTTTGTGTAATTTTCCATAACCTGGTTAATGACAACACTAGGTATCCAAGGCATAAATTTGTAAGTTGTCCCTCAACTAATTCTAATTCTATACTCTTATTCAGAATTTTTTCATATCCTTTGCTTCCTCTCAATTTTTGCTCCTGCTGATAGTTAAGCTTCTCAACATTTCCCAGCCTTGTGTTATTGCAAGTCTAGCAGGCTCTTTTGTTTTCCATTACATCCAACCCTCCCCTGGGAGAAGGAGTATCTTAAATTAGTAGTTCCCTTGTCCCCTTAGCTCAAGGAGGTCTAAACTTTCATAATTAACCCAAAAAGATAGAAAACATGTGTCCTGAGAATTGAGTAGGGTCTGAGGTTATAGCAGTATGCAGCCCTCTACAAGCATGACTACTATTTTAAGTCCATCATTTTATCTTAAAAATACACATGGACACTATGAAAAAGACGACTGAGATTATCTGAGAACTAAACAATGAAAATATAATCCATTTGTTAACTCTCTTTTTGGGGGCTCTCTCTTGGTGCCAGTGGCGGGTTTGCTATTCCTATTATTTTAAAAATTCCTGACCCTCTCACTGAAAGTTTCCTTCAAAGAGCAAGATTTTCTCTATTCTGTTCTGCTTCATATATCAGCAAGACCGATGTCCCAATATTCTGCATATTCTATA
The DNA here is from genome assembly GCF_007474595.2 of Lynx canadensis. NCBI lineage: Eukaryota > Metazoa > Chordata > Mammalia > Carnivora > Felidae > Lynx > Lynx canadensis. The sequence continues at coordinate 149,677,685 of NC_044306.2, read as the reverse complement.
TGCCTTTGGATTTATAAACTGACCATATCTCATCAGATAATTCCTCCTCTCAATAGAATGTCACCTCATTGTATTTTGATATTTTTGGTTAAACAAAGCTGTATGTGCCACAAGTGTTTTGAAACTTAATCTTTTAGGGGCGCCTGGGTGGCGCAGTCGGTTAAGCGTCCGACTTCAGCCAGGTCATGATCTCGCGTCAGCCAGGTCATGATCTCGCGGTCCGTGAGTTCGAGCCCCGCGTCAGGCTCTGGGCTGATGGCTCAGGGCCTGGAGCCTGTTTCCGATTCTGTGTCTCCCTCTCTCTCTGCCCCTCCCCCGTTCATGCTCTGTCTCTCTCTGTCCCGAAAATAAATAAACGTTGAAAAAAAAATTTAAAAAAAAAAAAGAAACTTAATCTTTTAAAACAACTTTAATGAGGTGAACTGATATACAAAGAACTGTACATATTTATTGTGTACAATTTGATGAGTTTGTATATTTGCCACTTGGTCTTGAAAAATGTTTACCACTTCGTGAAGGTAAAGCTCATCGTTCCAGGCTTGTTTCCTCATCTCAAAGTGAGGTAACAAAGAAGTTTTCTTGAGTGTCTAGTTTGAATTTAAAGAGAATTAGAATTTTAAAATCATATACATTTATATAATGTACATGGCGCAGCACCAAGGCCCACAGACTTTATAAAGGATTGCTAGTAGGGTCTGGTATTAATGCTGGTACTAAGGCTGGGGTGGCTGCTAGCCTTTCTTAATATGCTGCAGATACTAAGTAATCAATAAGTAGTAGCAATTTAGTAGTAGCAGTAGTAGTGGCAGCAGAAATACTAATGTTTTAATGCCTCTATAGAACTGGTAACTCAATACAAAAATCACTCAAATGTAAAACAGCTCTGAAGAAAACAAGCTGGGTCCACAGGCTAGAATAACTTCAACAGGTGTTTGCCGGTAACTATTTCAACTTGTGACTTCCTATAGCAATCGGGGCAAATTGTAGGACTATCTCACCCTTTCTCATGAAGGGAGAAACTTTTTGGTTCATGATTTCTTCTGGTAGTGTTGTATAATTGGTAGATGGGTTGTTCTTCATCTCCTGGAATGAAGTATGTTGTATAATCTTGTCCACAAGCTCTTCTGATGGCTTCCTTCCCAGAAATTGTATCACTTTTATCACCTCTTTTCTGATATCCTAGAGAAAAAAAATATTTTGAAACTTTAATTACTAAAGTTAAATATATTGTTATTTGGATTGAGAGAGAGAGAGGTAGAGAGAGAGAGAGAGAGAGAGAGAGAGAGAGAGAAAACCTCTTTTTCCCCACTGACATTGGCTTCAAATTAGGTTTCAAGTGAAAAAAAAAAACAAAACACTTCTTGGAGAAGTGGAATTTTTTCTAACTTCTCTAGGCATTATTATTTTATCCATTATGTAGATATAAAAGATGCTTCAAAGATTGTTAGAATCAACTAAATTAGCTCATGTTTATAAAATATTTTTTATAGTTCTTGATGTTTATTTAGTACATGCTCAATAACTATTATCTAACAGTATGAATATACACTCTCAAAGACTATAGTCTCACCTATAACAGATTAAGTTTTGGGCTAAAAATATGTACACAGTTTTCATTTTTCTCTAATTTATTGATGTACATACTGAGAAGCAAAGTAACCAAAAAGATTAAGAAAAATTATAAAAACTCAAATAGTCAAGATGGAACATCAGATGTATATGAACGAACCATAGCTATAAACATCCCCATTCCTATGTCACTCTTATAGTGTGCCCTACCATCCAGGAAAATCATCCAATGCAACTATTCGCAATACCAACTATAACGCTTATCTCTGGTGTATAGTTCCCTTTACAAAGAATGCAATTTTCAAATTCTCTGTTCTAAAAATTACAGCTTGCCTGTCAAGCTTCAGCTCAAGTATCACCTTCTTTGGGATAATTTCTTTGGACTAATCCAATTTGAGTGAGATAACCCTATTTTTGCTCCTATAAATTCCCATATAAGTCTTTATTCTCATAATTTTATTTACTTGTCTATCTTCTACCAAAAAGTTTGTATATCTATATATAATATTAATATATCTTATTCTCTTTCTACTTGATACATTGTAGAAACAAAGGAAAACTAACTTATTCATTCTTAGGCACCTTACTAATTCAAATTTGGAGGAGACTTCAACATGGTCATTATCAACCAAAATAGGGACTAAGTGAACATAGACCCTGGGGTGGGAAGGTTGAAATGGTTAGATTAGTTAATAAATTTTTTGTGTGTGAGTTTTAAATTTACTCTTTTCAATATTCTAGTTATAGAGCATAATATTAGGCAATATAATAAACTACATATCATGGTTGTTTCTCTTTTTCAAATTTGTTATACTGTTAAACTCTATAAAGAAATAACACTTCAGTTTCTAAAATATTATGTATGATTTTATTTTAAATTTGTTCTGATCAAAACAACTCTAGAATTTTTGCAACATGGATTTTAATAATTGTACAAAGATGTGAGCAAGAAACAATTATTGATTGCTTTCTTGGTGCTAATAAAGAATGAGAGAAGAAAAGACATTTCTCTTAATAAAGAAACCCGGGATTTGTCTATTTTTGCAAAAATTATTTGTGTACATTTGTGCTTCAACCTACTACTCAATTTATGGAATAGAATACTCAAAATTTCTAGAGTTCTTCCATTTGCAAGTTTTGAACTTCATTCATTCCACTTTCCATTCCCATAAACAACAAAAAACATCAACATAAAACCTGCCATTCTAAAACTGATCTAATCAACCCTGTGCCTTACTTAATAGTTTTCAAACATACACATATTATCCACAGACAATATATGATTTGGTTTTGCCCAATTGATGTGCATATTTGACGTTTACTCTTTTTCATTCCGATATCATACTTAATTGTAGGACAAGAGCATATATCATGATTCTTGAGCCTATGTATATTTGGGTTGTTTCCAATTTTTATAGTTATGGAGAATGCTGCATTTGAAGATTATTGTACATATAACCTAATGTACACAAACCAGAGTTTCTCAAGAGTATATACGTAGGCATTTGGGAGTGTTAAATCATGTTTGGTTGCCCTTCTTAGATAATGACAAATTGTTTCCCTAGTGTTTCTTATCTTCTGTATCTTCTTATACTTCTATCAGTAATATGGTACTTCTCAATGGTCCACATTAACTGACTTGTTAATTGTCAGTTTGGTGCGTGAAATGCCATCTCATAGTGACTTTTATTTTGTGTTATCCTGATTACTAATGAAGTTGAGAAAAAATACACTATGAGGAAATTTGAGATCATCATACTTTTGCATATTGCTGCTCTGACATTCTGTTTATTCTCTTCTTCTGGAAGTTTGAGTTGATACATGTTGGATTGTATCACTATCCCACATATCTATCACTCTATTTTTAAAGTATTCTACTCATCTCATTGTAGTACATTCTATGTAATTTCCTCTGCTCCATTTCCACTTCACTAACTCACTATTTAGCCATGTTCTATGTGTTATATGAACCATCTCTTAATTTTTTAATTTTTAAAAATTATTTTAGAAATTCTATTTTGCTATTTTTTTTCAAATCTGCTGAGTCAATTTTAGTAACCTTTCTTTGTAAAATATTTTTCTTCTTTTATTTCTTTAAACATATTAAGAATAATTATTTTATAGGGTTTACCTGATAATTCCAACACCTATAGATTTGGAGGCAGTTGACACTTCTTGTTCATCGTGATTCCTTATGTGTTCATACCTGTGTGCGTGTGTGTGTGTGTGTGTGTGTGTGTGTGTGTGTCTGTGTTTGCTGTTGTTTTGTGAACTCAAGTTCTTTCAAATTTTATCTTTGGTAATTTTTTGAGACTCTGTTTAAATATATTTATTCACAGAAAAGTTCTATTTAATAGCTTCAAATCTGTGTTTATGTATCCGAATTATTATAACTTTTGGAGATGCCCGAATCATCTATTTAAAGACATATTTTTGTATCTAGAGTCTTGTCAAGTGTTAATATTTTAGAAACTATTAAGTTGCCCATATGTTTTCTTTTTTAAAAGTGTTTAATTCCAGTTAGCTAACATACAGTGTTATATTAGTCTTAGGTGTACAATAGTCCATAGGTTTTCAATTTCTCACCTCCTTCATGTCTTCATAGAAGAGAAAAAGCACATGTGGATTCTTCCTCTTTTCCCACCAAGATTTTGCATGTTTATACCAGGAACCATAAGGCACTAAAGTTAGACAGAAAAGCAATGTAAGGGCATGGTATCATCTCTATAAAGCTTGAAAATGAGTATGTAAACAATAGTAACCACAAATAAATATAAATAAATGATCATGGAATGAAAAATAGAGGTCAGTCACAGATCTTAAGCAAATTTCTCTGCAGCAAGAGAGGCAAAGTATGTTGAATAATCCATGTACAGAAATACATTCTAGACTTTCAGCATTATGACATGGTTTATGACATGGTTTATGGTTAATTATCTTATTCAATAGAGTTGTAATGCTATGAGATACTTTTTCTAATAAAAAGAAATGATACAGAATTGGACACTGAATCTCAGTCTTAGAGAGGAAAATGGCTACCTCCAACCTCCAAACACACTTTTATATATTTATTTTTAGGAACTGAACTGGAGTGTCCAGATTCTGCATTTTCCATCCACATCTGGAAACACTGTGCTTGCTCTAAAGTTCAAAGTCTTCTAGAATTTCTGTTTTAATTAAGGATCAGAGAAGATAGCAGACCACAACAGACAACAAAAATATTTGCTCAGAGACGTCATTTGTGTTGTATCATTTACCTTGAAAGAATTCCAAGTAAAGAAGGTGTCTTACCTTGTCCATCCATGAATCTCTCCACAAACTCTTCAAAAGATCCAGGATCTGGATGGGCATTTACCATTAGAAAGAAATAATAAAAGGAAACAGCGACATCTTTGGCGTTCCGGCAAAGATAGATCATCTAAAAGGATGACATTATATATTACGTCACTTGATTTTTTTCAAACATAGTCTCATCAAGAAACATTTATCTTTCCAACTACAAACATAATACATATTCATTGTAAAAAGTATGTAAAATATATAAAATTATAAAGAAGAAAAATTCAATAACCTGAAGTGAAAGTATCTTTTTATTCAGTGCCTGTTCTCACTTTTCATTTTGTATGCCATTTTCACGTATAATAACTCATTTTAATGTCACAAATGACATTTCATGCAGCCTTGGAGGGAACAAACGTATTTAATGGGGGTCTATTTAAATGCACATTGATCACAGTGAAAATGTAATCTTCACTAACATCGTGTTGAGTTTCTGTACTACATGCAGAAGAAACACCAATCGGAAAGAGCAGTCAGGAAGCCTTGGTTAATTGCCAGTCTGGCACTAAAAAGTTCTATCATCTTGTGCAAAGCACCAGTTTTGTATATAAATTTTCTATCCAGTAAGCAAGTGAGTTGCGTCTGATCTTTACGGTCTTTTCTAGGTCCAGTACACAGTGCTGCAGGAAAAGATCTGCAAAAGGAAACTTCAGCATTCCTGTGGTCTCCACTTCTGCCCTCAGGAACCTGAGCCTTGCCATCAGGGAAGGCTGTTCATGACTCTCCACTGTTTACTGGATTTGATTGGGCTCACTAACTTTTCTTAACTCTTCAAGTTTCTACATTTGCAAACAATTTTAAAGATTTCTTGTAGTATGTTCTAAGAAATATGGCTCTCATTTTTAAAGTCCTGCTATAAAAACCTCCAATTAATGCAGAAAAAAGGTGAATTTTCTTTTCTTATGAAAGCTATCAATAGCCATATTGAACTTTTCCAATGTAATGTAACACTCTCCTTCTTGCGTTTTGCATACTAGCTGAATAGAACTCATTGCCACTGTATGCATGAATTTACTTCAGATCTTTACCCCCTTGCATTTCTTCATGCTGTTCCCTCTGTCTTGAATATTTTCTACATCTCAAAATACTATCCATATTTTAAAGCTTGGTTGCAGATCTTCATGAGGCTTTTTATTTTCTCAGATAGGGGGTGGGGATAACAAAAGCAATCCCTCTTCCCCCTAAACTCCCATTTAGTTTATCTTATCTTCATTTTGACAGATACTATTCTATACCCCAAAGTTTTTGCCATGCATGCTATTCCTGTCTTGGAGGGAAATCTAGATCTTTCTAAAAGATAGGGCTTTGCCTGTATCACTCTCCAGACAAAGTTGCTAGTTTACCCACAAATCTCTTGGGATCATAATCCACTTTAAAATGCTATACTTGAAACACCCCTGTTCCTGTGATACTTCATACCTCTCCCAGCTAAAGCTTGTGGTGATTCCCTTGCTTTAATTGAAAATATGAACATCTGCCTCATTGTATTACTCTCCATTCCCAATCTTGTCATCATCCAGTGTAACTTTAGTATCTGTATGCATGAACCATCTAATTCACTAAGTTCTTGTATTCATTGATCATTTCCTTTAGTTTACCACAGCTAACCACTTTTATGACCAAATCACAAATAATGTCAGCACCCTAAAGGTTTCACTTCTGAAGACCTATGCTGGAACATCATGTTTTCTTCCAAGAAATTCCTACTCCTTCTTTCTTCCTTATCAGTTTTTCCCAATATATCTATCCTGAAACAATTCCAATGTCTGAAATTTATTGTCCTCAATGTTTCTTTTATGTGTTAGTTTGACCCCCTTTCCCCTCACTTTTTAAAATTCTCTTTTAGCTTCTGGTTCATCACTGTAAATACACTTTTACTAATAGTCCCAATCCATCTATCTTCTTGTCCCCCAGTGAATTACCTCAGAAATGCTCAGGACATGATTCTATCTAACTGTTTGATTGATGTCTGAGATGATAGCCAGTTTTGTGAATGCTAAATAGTTGAGTGAAGACTAAGACTATTGTAAATGGATTGTATCTATTTTCATTTGAGACCTGAAGGGGCCACAACCCATTCTCCAAAAGAAAAAGAGGTAACTTGGTCAAATCTCTTGAAAAAATGGTGATTGCACATCTCCCGAAAAATATATAAATGGTCTAATGAGAGAAACTTTATGTAATGAATGATGTCAGCAGGATGTACATGTTCCATCTAGGATTGCTTTTGATGAAAGTTAAACAACAAACAAGAAACTAGAACCTTCAGAATTTTGGACCATGGATCTCCATAAAAATGTCAAACACACCAGCTATCATTAGAGTACAAAATAGAAATGTTTCCTGACTGTGATAAACCCCCAGTTTTGTTATTACAACTGCGTATAGTACTTTGATATCTCATACTTGTAGCATATAGGGTTGTGGTATATCCTAAAGAAAGCTAGAAAGGTGTTGAGAAACAGCATCAATAATCCAAGACGTAATGTTTTAGGGTTATATATCATTCTCTGTAAAAACCAAAACTGTACCTGGCACATAATAAATGTTAAGTAGGACTTAATTCCTCTATTTCCTTCCCATTGTCCTCTTTATGGGGTCAAAGCACAGTTCTGATGTCATTATTAAGCCCTGGTTTTAATGTCTCCTATTAGTTCTTTTTTTTTTTCTTCCATTTGTTTTTATTTATTTTTTTTTATATATGAAATTTATTGACAAATTGGTTTCCATACAACACCCAGTGCTCATCCCAAAAGGTGCCCTCCTCAATACCCATCACCCACCCTCCCCTCCCTCCCACCCCCCATCAACCCTCAGTTTGTTCTCAGTTTTTAAGAGTCTCTTATGCTTTGGCTCTCTCCCACTCTAACCTCTTTTTTTTTTTTTCCTTCCCCTCCCCCATGGGTTCCTGTTAAGTTTCTCAGGATCCACATAAGAGTGAAACCATATGGTATCTGTCTTTCTCTGTATGGCTTATTTCACTTAGCATTACACTCTCCAGTTCCATCCATTTATTATGTGCCAGGTACTGAACTAGGGGCTTTCACATCCCCCCTTCTTTTTATTGTTCACAATAATCCTAAAATGTAAGAATTTCTATCCCTATTTTAGAGGAAAAAATTGAGCCTCTAAAAGATTGAATACCTGGCCTAGGGTCACATGACCATGGCCAACAGAGCCAGGACGCCCACCCACCCATTCTAAAGCCCGTGCTCTTTCACTGTTGATGTCACACTGCCAAGGCGTTAATTTTTTATGAGAGGATCAGAATAGCTTTATGGATGACAGGGGTATTAGAGATTAAATGTAGGATTTCAAAAGAAGGAGACTGAGGAACATTCTGTCCAGGTATCAGCAATAAGCCCATCCTTTCTCTTAGCTAAGTTGTTGGGGAAGTTACCTTAACTTGCAGCCTGATACAAACCCAGTCTGAGTATAGAGAGTGCCTACATTCCCCATGAATCACTGCCTATAATCCTGCTTCAACCTGGTTAAAATATTGTTCTTACAGCACACCTATGGACGTGCTACAACTGAAGGTCCCCCAAATTGTTCCTCTGTGGATGTCAAACTGCCATGAATCACATACAGATTTGTACTGAGTGGGCCAAATTTAAACACTGGAATTTTGAATGTAGAGGTTAAAACAGGGTATATGGTCAGTAACAGGGGACTGAATTTTGGCTATGTTCATTACCAGCTCTGTGACTCTGACTTTTAAAAAAATAAAATAAACTTTACTTTTAAACATTTTTAATGTTTATTTATATTTGAGAGAGAGACAGAGACAGAGCATGAGTGGCAGAAGGGCAGAGAGAGAGAGAGAGAGAGAGAGAGAGAGAGAGAAAGAGAGAGAATCTGAAGCAAGCTCCAGGCTCCAAGCTGTCAGCACAAAACCCAAAGCAGGGCTGAAACTCACAAACTGTGAGATCATGACCTCAGCCGAAGTCGGACACTTAACCGACTGAGCCACCCAGGCACACCATAAACTTTATGTTTTAGAGTAGTTTTAGGTCCAGCAAAAAAAAAAAAAAAAAAAAAATTTAAGATAGAACAGAGTTCCCTTGTACCCCACACCCCTATTATTAACATCTTACGTAATATGAATCATTTGTTGCAGCTAATAAACTTATATTGATACATTCGTATTAAAAAAAACAAAACAAAACAAAACTGATCACGTCAATCATCAACTCAAAATGTCTGTAACTCCTCATTACCACCAAATAGAGTCCAAACTTCCTAACTTAACTTCAGTGTCTGTTGTTATCAAGCCCTAGCTTATCTCCCTTCATTTATCCAGCCAATGTGTATAGTCAACCTAGCAACTGAAATGAACTTGTTTCAGATCATCATTAGGGTTGCCTCTGGGATTGTATAGACCAACTCCAATACATCTTTTAAATATCAGCTGAGATGTTACTTGTTCTTGAATACCTGCCTTACTGTAATATCTGGGCCAGAATTCTCTTACTTGACCTGTGACACCTACTGCATTGTCTGCTTATTTGTCCCTTTCCCCCAGTGGACCATGTGATCATGAAGACAAGGCTTGCACATGTATTATTAATCCTTACATTGCTGGCACACAATAGATACTCAGTAAATAATTATTATATAATACTTGTCTGGTTTATCTTTTTCTAATTTGCTTGAATGCCTCAACATGCCAAGTACAATAGTTTGCAAAAAGGAATACACCCAATACAATCATTAGTAACAAATACAAAAGTAGCTACCATTTACCAAATGTTTATAATATACTAGATACCGTGTTAAGCACTTAACAAGCATTATTTCACTTAATTCCTATAACAGCTCCACCAGGAAGATGCTATTATTATCCCCTTGCAGATGAATACCTTGGAGTGGCTTGGAGTTTACCTGTTTTTTTCCAAATAACCTCTAGAGTTGGAGTTGAAATATAGACTCTAACTACACTGACCTTAGTCCATATTTATTAAATATCTGTAGGTTCCATGAAAGAACAAATAAATGTGTGTAAGACACAGGATGTTACCTGACTTGATCATTGCAAAATTATTTTGAGTTGGATGACTTTTTTTTTAATGTTTATTTATTTTTGAGAGAGAGAGCCTGTGCAAGGCGGAGGAGGGACAGAGGAAGAGGGAGACAGAGAATCTGAAGCAGGCTCTGCACTGACAGCAGAAAGCCTGATGCGGGGCTCAAACTCATGAACTGTGAGATCATGATCTGAGCCAAAGTCAGATGCTTAACCGACTACAGCCACCCAGGTGCCCCGACTTGGATGAAGTTTTAAGAATACTAGACTCTGGTTACCTTACAGTTATTTTCCCAAAATGAGGCTGGAAGAATGTCAGCTGGCAGATGAGTCTTCACTATTCTAGGAGATGCCATCTGTTTTAATTGTTTTACTCCTGATTTTTAAAAAGTTAAAGGTTATATACAACTTCCAAAATTATAAATATTTATGTGGATTTTATAGATATTTTTAAAATAGAAGTAACTTTAAGATTCTATATTGTATTCATAGTAATAATACATACTCACTATGATAGAAGTTTACATAGAGGAAATTATAGAGAAAACAACAAGATAAGATACAATTTCACCATATTGGAAAAAATAAGTATTAATATTTTGGTGAGCAGCCTGCCATATAAATGCAGTTGACCTTTGAACAACATGTGTTTGAACTTCCCAGGTCCACTTATATATGAATTCTTTTACAGTACAATACTATAAACGTAGTTTCTCTTACTTATGCTTTTGTTAGTAACATTTGCTTTTCTCTAGCTTACTTTATAGTAAAAATACAATATATTAATACATGTATAACATACAAAATATGTGTTAATCGACTGTTTACATTATTGGCAAGGTTTCTGATCCAATAGTAGCCATTAGTAGTTAAATCTGGGGGGAGTCAAAGTTATATGCAGATTTTTTTATTGTGTGAGGGGTGATCATCCCTAACCTCAGCATTGCACAAGGGTCAACTGTATATCTCTATGCCCAGTCTCAGAGCCATCTAAATACCACACATGCAGACAGAATTTTTAGTATCTTCTAACTGATTTTTCTTTAACATATTATATCGAAACTACAAGGAACATAGGCCAACCTAATTTTTTTAATGATTTCATAGTGTTATTGTATCACATTAAGCTATTCCTTTTTTGATTAACGCTTAAGTTGTTTCTAATTTTTCACAATATTTAAAGAACCTCTGATGAATATAACTTTGGATATATCCTTGAAAATTTACATATATTTTTCTAATGTTTAAAGTATTATCACATTCAGCCATATAGGGATAAATGCTTACATATTACTAGACTCTACTGAAGGCATATAAAAGCTATCCTTATTCACTCTATATCAGACAAATGCTATACCATAAACTCTGTCAAGATTTAAATTTAAATTTATGTACTATCCATGTAGAGGACATCATACTAATTGTCACTCTTGCTTCCTCTCTCTTTTCTTGCACCTGCTATAGCCACACTTTAAAATATATGTAAACAGCTTTAAACATCTACTTAAATATTACCATTCATCAGCTCTTCTCTTCTGCACTCCAAGAAAGGTATTCGATTAAAAATGGCATCTTCTTTGCATTTTTCCACATCACCCTCTTTGCAGATCATGTATACAATTTCACTAACCCAGGTTGTACCTGTAAAAATTAGACAAACCTTAGTGTCTCACTGACAATGCAGGGCTGATGATGCAGGTAGTGGATTTATAGCTGGATAAAGTAAGAAGGTACCAGTGCAATATTATTTGAAAGATAGAACAGCCACAGAACTTGGGGCATCTGGGTGGCTCCATCTGTAAGCATCTGACTCTTGATTTCAGCTCAGATCATGATCTCACGGTTTGTGAGATTGAGGCCCATGTCTGGCCCTGTGCTTGGGATTCTCTCTCTTCCTCTCTCTGCCCACCCTGCTTGTACTGTCTCTCCCAAAATAAATAAACTTAAAAAAAAAGAAGCATTAAAAAAAAGAATCGCCACAGAATTCAAGAAATATTTCTTCTAATACTTACTCTTGTAAGACCCAAAAATAGTCTCAAGAAATAAGGATGAATATTGTAGTAAGACACGCCTATGGTAGGAATCCAAATTTGTCCATGATTAATTGGGACATTATGCAAGCTGATAACAATTTGGGATTTAAATTTTTACATCTAAAAAGTAGGGAGGCTTGATTTATCAAAATATTCCTGCAGGGAAAGCATTGTATTTAAACATTATCAGGAAAAACAAGAATAAGACATAGTTCCTCACTTCTAGGACAAGTTAACAAAAAATATGCTTAAGGCAAATAAAGTCATACAAGGGAAAATAATACACAACTGAATGCTGAGCTTAATCCAAAGAAAGAAAAGATGACTATTGGAGTATGGAGAAAGAAAGCTTTCAGGTAAGTCTTGAAGAATGGACTAAATGCAGGTGGGCTAGAAGGAAGAACTGAAATAATTGAAGAAGCCAGAGATAAAGCATACTCTCAGAGTCTCCCACATCCACATATGTGCTATTCCTTCAGCCTGGAACCCTCTTCTATGAGCTAAACTTCTCATGTCTTTGCTTTGCTCATTCTAAGAAGCCTCTGAAAGGCTCCAAGTGAGGTGCTCCTTCTATATGTTGTCGCAATACCCTACTGGACTTCCTTCACCCAAAGCGGTTTCATACTGTATTGTATCTGCCACTTTATTTATATTTACCATCGGATTATAAACTCTGAGAGGGTAGAGATTAGGTGTGTTTTGTTCACCATTATATCTCCAGTGGCTAATATCACACTTGTCACATAGCAGGAACTCAATAAATATTTGCTAAATGAATAAATGAGAAAACAGAAAAGGAAAACTCATGCAAAGAAATAGTGAAGAGGCAGGCCAGTGAGAATAATCAGTCCCTACATTTTCTGGAATAATGTGAGTAAGGAGGTGTCATTCATTCATTCATTCATTCATTCATTGTTTTCAACATATGTATTGAGTACAAGGTTGTCACTATGCTGAATGCTAAGAATACACAATTAAATAAGATATGGTCACTATGCTGATGTTACAGGAGGATTTAGACTACCTTTCTGTCTAATAGATATCTGTAAATACTGTGCCAAGATACAAAATGTTAATTTTGAAAAAAGAAAAAAAAAGTAAAGAGACTTGAATACAGAAGATACACTGAAGCACGCTTTAGCCACAAACTTTACTGATAGCTTCTTATGCCTCAACTTGAGTCCCCGTTCAGAGGATACAGAAAAGAATGGATCGAATCCTTGCCTTCTAGTGCTGAGATGTGCTTTTGAGAGTTGCAAACAATGCTTGATAATTACAACACTTCTTTTTTCTTAAGATGCTGTAATACAGATGGGTACAGGAATTCAAAGGACTGCAAAGGAGGAACATTTAACTGAGTGTGCTGCTGCTGCTGTGATGTTTCAACAAGAAATGCCCTCAAGACAACATGAGAATTGAACTTAGCCTTAACACATTATTGGCATTAGTTCACTGGTTTTGTGAGTCAGAGACTGGTTCTACCAAGCAGAACTGTCTTTTTTTTTTTTCAATCAAAGGTCACATACTTAAGAATAATATAGTGGTGAAGAAAAGAATTGGAAATAGATTATAAAGCCTAAATTGAAGAAGAGATAGGTGGGGAGGAGGCTGCCAAGGCAAGCAGACAGCAAGCATAAAATTCCTTGTAGTTCATACTAAAGAGTTTGAGCTTTTGATAAGTTTCAGAACGGCAATGTTGTACACTGAGCAAGAGAGTAAGATTATCAGGATTGTGTTTTGGAAGAATTTCTCTGGTGGAAGGGTAAAATAACAATGGAGTGAGAGATATTTAGTGCTTAACATATGTAAATGTTTAAATGTAGCAACCAGAGAAGTCTGGATCAGATCTTCCTAATTTCTAAAGATCTATGGCTGTAAAACTCCAGAACTACGAGCTAATTTCAGAAAAACAAAAAAAAGATGTTGCTTAAAAAAAGGAGTTTAGGGGGATAGCCTTAAAGAAAAAGAGCTTTAGCTGAAATAGAATTTTTAAAAGTTTGCAAAAATTGCTTAGACTTTGTTTATGTGATGACAATAATGGCATTAGATAAACACAGTTGGTAGTTTAAATTTTTAGTTATGATTCTATATTCATCCATTTATATTACATAATTTTCTAAAGTGGCCAACCATACCTATCTCTCAATGTGCTACTCAGGTTATAGGTACAGATTGTGCTCTTAGAATACAGCTATGATATTCCACTTTTTCTATGTCTAAACTACTGTATCTTTCACATGAAAAATGAGTATGGTAGAAGTGAACAGCTTAATATTTACTATTCAAGGTGGGTTTGTCATTTCTAGGTGAAAAGAGAATGACATTGACATACTAAGGAGACTTACCAGATTTAGGATAGGTGGCAATGACAATGTCATCTGGTCTTGCCTGGAATGTCTCCACATCATCCCAATGTTTTAGAAAATCTTTATACATTAGAATTCCATGGATTTTGCCAAAGTATTCATAATAGTCAGAAGATTTGGAAGAATCCATCATAAAGTGGTACACTAAAAGAAAAAAAAATGTATGTTTTCCACTTTATGTATACTTTAAAATATTTTAACATTAATAATAGCTCTAATTGAGGTTCTATTGGGTGTCTAGCATTTCTTAGCTATTGAGCATTTAAGGTAAAAAGCATATTGAAGGAGTATATAATATAGTCTTGGTGCTTTAAGAATCTCTACTATTAAGAAGGTAAGTCTAACATATAAAAAGAGTAAGAAAGTACAAGGCACTATAAAGTGTTTAACTACATTAAAATTATATTTACATACAATATTTGACATAGAAAATTCCATGATGAAGGATAACACAAGAACACTCTATTTCTGTACAAACTGATGGGGTATATAAAGAGATGAATATGCTCAAAAATACAACAATATTTTGGTAGATAATCACTCTGATTAAATATGTATACATTAAATAACAATAAAGATTGATGGTAACATTCGATAGCTATTGCCATATAGCTTCCTTAGTTCCTGAATATGTTTCATTTAATGAAAAAATTCAAATGCTCAACGAGTGTATATAAAAGAAGATAAAATTAATGAAACTGTAATGGATACTTCTAAGACATGGATTCCTGAGGGAATAGAAGATTCCTCTGAGAACTCTCACATTACTTTTAATTTTCTCTTTCACTTGATTAGTAAAGTAGTGGATATTCCCATTGAATGACTTGTCTGAAACTTATAAGGGTAAACAAGATGGTTATCACAGATAATTCATTTCCTGATTCCATGACAACCCATTTTGTGTCCAGGGTTGGTCATAGAATTTTTAATTAAGCAAACTTTCCTTCATTGACTCAACTTCTTCTACTATCTTTTCTTCTCCATTCTGTTTGTGATATAGCATCTCAACAAATTTCGTCCGTCTTTGATATTAGCCACTCTAGATCTCCTTTTTATTCATCTGTGTGAACCAGATTAATGCAAATTCACTATGATGATGTCTCTGTGACCTGAAGCCTTCTTGAGCACATCACCTCCTACACTTAAGTATACCCTTGGGGCAAAATGTCCTTGATCCACTCTGGAGACATGACTATGACACACACTTATTCTTAAACATTTTCCTCTTGGATGGTCCCCTAGCAGTGCTCCCAGCCTGTAGTGTTACAAAAGCAAATCTTAAGGGAGGTGGGATTACAGAGATCTACTTGTCTTGTGTGGCCCAACATACTCTTTTGTCCGTAAGTCCTCTTAATAAGCCATTTCTTTTTTTTTTTTTTCAATATATGAAGTTTATTGTGAAATTGGTTTCCATACAACACCCAGTGCTCATCCCAAAAGGTGCCCTCCTCAATATCCATCACCCACCCTCCCCTCCCTCCCACCCCCCATCAACCCTCAGTTTGTTCTCAGTTTTAAGAGTCTCTTATGCTTTGGCTCTCTTCCACTCTAACCTCTTTTTTTTTTTTTCCTTCCCCTCCCCCATGGGTTTCTGTTAAGTTTCTCAGGATCCACATAAGAGTGAAACCATATGGTATCTGTCTTTCTCTGTATGGCTTTAATAAGCCATTTCTTGTCAAGCTGGACTTGGCCTTTTTCTTTGGTTTTATAGTTCCTTCAGTCTTTGGAAGTCATTTTGCGTATACCTCCCTCTCATGAATCACTCTTGCTAAAAGCTGCCTGATACACTTATACATTTGTAAATGCTATAGCTTTTATTGTCTTTTTCAGAGAGCTTGTAGTATAACAGGAGCCTTCTGGAGGTAGCAGTTCTTTTAGCCACTCAATGTGTTTCCTTCATATAGAGAATCCCAATTCATGAGAGATGCGTTATAAAGAGAAAACGAGGGTCACCTGGGTGGCTCAGTCTGCTAAGTGTCTGACTCTTGATTTCAGATCAGGTCTTGATCTCATGGTTTGTGAGTTCGAGCCCCACATTTGTCTCAGTGCTGACAGTGTAGAGCCTGCTTGGGATTCCCTCTCTGCCTCCCCCTCACCCCGCTCTCTTTCTCTCTTTCTCAAAATAAACAAATAAACTTAAGAAAAAAATAAAGAGAAAAATGAAATTGCAATTACCATGACAAATGGATTCACCTAAAATAAGAAAATACCTGATGGTAAACTTTTAGTAAGAGAAGTCTTACAAAACCAAACCAAATGAATAGACCATTGACTTCTAAAGGCTATTTCCAGTCATGTTTTCCCCACTATATTTGTAACCTGCACATTACAGATGGAGACTTTCAGATGTTGCCTCCTAACTCCAATCACTAGCACCTGGCACTAATTCCATGGATTCAGTCCCTGTCATTTCCCTCATTTTTTTCCTTTGCACTCACTGCTCTCCTTCAGAACCTATCCAACTATTGATTGAATATGAAACTGGCTTTCCAACTGGCTTTCCTATAAAAAGTGAAAATCTCTTCTTTCTACAACCACCAGAAAAGGAAATGGATATTCTTTACTAGGCATTTACTTTGTGCCAGATTTGAAAAGTTTTATTTTAAAATCTTATTTATATGTCATAAAATTCATCAAAAATTACATCATTACATCATTACATCATTAATTAGGTTAAGTCTGTCCTGCACCAGACTCCTTGAAGACAGAAACCATATTTTTCTTACACAAGGAAGGGCAAAAGTGCACATTTTTATGTATACATGTAAATGTGCTTATTTATTTATTTATTTATTTTGTCAGAGAGAGACAGAGAGCAAGCAAGCAACTGGGGGAGAAGCAGAGAGAGGTGAGAGAGAATCCCGAGCAGGCTCCACACTGTGAGCATGGAGCTCCATATGAATCTCAACCCCACAAACCATGAGATCATGACCTGACTCAAAATCAAAAGTCAGATGCTTAACAGAGTGAGACACTCTCAGGCACCCGAAATATCCTTATTTTTCATACATAATGGTTGAAAAAAATTAAACAACATAAAGAAAATGAAGTGCCTTCTTTATCCAAACTAAAGAGATAATCGCTCCTAATACCACGATATTTATGCTTCCAAATATTTAATGTATATAAACCTATACACTTATGTACCTAATTTAATTTGTATTATTATTATTTTTTAATGTTTATTTATTTTTTGAGAGAGAGAGAGACAGAGTGTGAGTGGAGTAGGGGTAGATGGAGAGGGAGACACAGAATCCAAAGTAGGTTCCAGGCTCTGAGCTATCAGCACAGAGCCTGATGAGGGGCTTGAACTCCACGAAATCTCAAGATTATGACCTGAGTCAAAGTTGGACGCTTAACTGACTGAGCCACTCAGGTGCCCCTAATTTGTATTATATTTTACATTCATTTTGTACTCTATTCTTTCACTATATAATGTGAGCATTTTGTTGTTAATATATAAATTCTGTTTTTATTCTTATAAACTATACATAGAAGTCCATAGTATGGGTGTAATATAGAAAATAATTCTTTTTTTTAAATGTTTTTTAAGGGTTATTTATTTTTGAGACACAGGGAGAGAGAGCACAAGTGCGGGAGGGGCAGAGGAGAGAGGGAGACACAGAATCCGAAACAGGCTCCAGGCTCCAAGCTGCCAGCACAGAGCCCGATGCGGGGCTTGAACCCATGAACTGTGAGGTCATGATCTGAGCCAAGTTGGACACTTAACCGACTGAGCCACACAGGCGCCCCGAAAATAATTCTTTAATGATGGAAATTCTTGTTTTTCCCAACTTTTTTTAGATATAAGTAGCACTCTAATGAATGTCTCTATGTTTTTCACAATTATCTTCACAGTGACAATGGAATTGCCAAAATAAAAGGTATATTGTTAAATATTTTTTAATCACTAAATTATACCAATTTGCACACTATATGAAATTGCTTATATTCTCACGTGCTCACCAGTATTTGCAAATTATTTGTTGTAATCTTTCACAATTGAAAATATATGGTTTTTTTTGTTTGTTTTGTTTTTTTTTTATATATATGAAATTTATTGACAAATTGGTTTCCATACAACACCCAGTGCTCATCCCAAAAGGTGCCCTCCTCAATACCTATAACCCACCACCCCCCCCCCCCCCCCCCCCCATCAACCCTCAGTTTGTTCTCAGTTTTTAAGAGTCTCTTAGGCTTTGGCTCTCTCCCACTCTAACCTCTTTTTTTTTTTTTTTTCCTTCCCCTCCCCCATGGGTTCCTGTTAAGTTTCTCAGGATCCACATAAGAGTGAAACCATATGGTATCTGTCTTTCTCTGTATGGCTTATTTCACTTAGCATTACACTCTCCAGTTCCATCCACGTTGCTACAAAAGGCCATATTTCATTTTTTCTCATTGCCACATAGTACTCCATTGTGTATATAAACCACAATTTCTTTATCCATTCATCAGTTGATGGACATTTAGGCTCTTTCCGTAATTTGGCTATTGTTTTTAAAACTGTGTTTCAGAGATATTTTATAACTTTTTGTTTTCATCTTTTATAAATTTATTGGTTATTTTAATTATTTTGATCCATTTTGTCTATCAAGGCTGTTACTTTTTCCTAACTGATTTTTTACCTAGTAATTTACTGTTGATTTTATATTGAAAGTATGGCTTATTTTTCTGTTTTATATGCCAGTAATATTTAAACTCTTTTAATAGTGTTGTATAGAAGTTTATTGCTCATAAAATCAAATGTGTCAAATTTTTGCCTTATGTTTGATATGGTAGTGTAAATATTTCAGTGTGTTCATATAATGAGAAATACATGTGTTAAAAGTTTATATATTCATTTTAATTTAGATGATTAATGTGTACATAACAAAGAATAGAATATAATTTTAAGAGTGTGGGCCCTAAAGTAGACCACACTGCTTATTTTTTTAATTGTTTTTTTAAACTTTATTTATTTATTTTTTTAAAGCAACAGAGTATGAGTGTGAGCAGGGGAGGAACAGAAAGAGAGGGAGAGAGAGAATCCCAAACAGGTTCCATGCTGTCAGAGCAGAGCCCAATGTGGGGTTCAAACTCACTAACTATGAGATCATGACCTTAGCCAAAATCAAGAGTCAGATGCTTAATGGACTGAGCCACCCAGTTGCCCTTAGACCACCTCATTTAAATCCTTGCTGTGCTATTTGAAATTATATAATCTTGGCAAATTATTTCACCTCAACTGAAGTATAAATTCCCATTATAAATGCTTAATAAGCATGAGTCCATATTGTTATTGTGTCAAATCCATATGATAATAGAGCGTAGAGAGCAAGATGGAGTCTGTCATGTCACGTAAGAGCCTGGGTCAAGCAATGACAGTAGCGGTTAAGGGTACTGCAGCCCAGCCAAGATACCGCCCGGACCAGCATCAGCTGACACCCAGAACTGATAACAAGCAGAAGCAGAGGAGGTCTGCAGGGGGCCCAAGACCCTTTCAAAAGGGGAGGATTTTTGCAACAAACTGTCAGACTCTTCAGACATGACCCTTCTATGTCTGACCACTTAAAAAAGTCAGCTGCCTCTGAGGGCTCTGCCTGACTGATTTCTGAACAGAACTGAGGTCCTTCACCACTTGAACATAATAGGCAATACGTGCTGGATGCTGACCTGGACGTGACCGAAGCTCAGCTTTGAAGCTTTGACTGATTTCGCGTTTGGTTCATTAACTGACTTCCCACAACCCTTCTGTTGCCTTGTTGGTTGTGTAGTGTGTCTTCTATTCTGCTCTGTGTGCTGTGTAAGAAACCAAGTTTAATCATATGGTGAAATGACATTGAGTTTGGAATCCCGAACCTGCTTTATGATTATGATTAACTTTCCCTTATGATTCAATAAAGCTGACAATGTGGAAAGACACAACTTGCATGTGTGCCTTCACAGCCGGCTCATGACAAGGAGCCAGACACTTATGACCTTCTAAGTTAGAAACAGTACACATTACGTGGTAATATCTCCTTTCAAATCAGGGAAAATATGTGTTGTCAAAATTCTCAAGAATATATTTCAGAAATACAAAATTATCTGGCAAAACGAAGATCAGTTATCTGTTTTCTCACTGGGGAGAGTAAAATCTGTAAATATCCAATGTGACTTTTACACAATGTGACTTCTAGGTGTTTACTCCACTAAAGTTCTTTGGGACAACCCAGTATAGCATTATCTCATTTCGGCCTCAGATTACACACCAGAAGAGAGGACAAAATGAAAAATTTTTTCAATTGTTGTTCTGACTCAAGAATGGCTTAATGTATGTTTTGGAAACCACAGAATAACACTAGTCCTGCAGTTCTTACTAAAAGGGAAAAAAGTTCCAGTTCCTATTGGCAAACTCAACTCTTTCAAGACCTCTCTCTCAAGTATGTTAGATGTAATCTCACCAGAATTATGACATTTTGATTAAAAATCAGTTTTGTTAATAAATCACCTTGTTCCTTAAACCTTCTTTGTTGTCAGAAAATAGAAATCTTTCACTAGAAGAAATGTGTATAAAGGTGTTGCTTGCCCAACCTACTGATTTGTTTATTAATGTGAACAACTTTCTCGCTTTTCTGCCAAGTTTGCAAAAATTGGCTTACAGTCAATTGGGAGTAGCTGATATATCATTTGCCACTTGGCTGACTTCTAGCTGCCCCTTCATGGTCAATTTGGTCTCAGGGTTAAGCGAAGAGGCATATAATAATATCTATTTTCTTGTTAACTTCTTTAGTAAATTATCTCTTATCACCATGTATGGACTTACCCTCTAGATGATCTCTTCTTTCTTAAAAATGTATTTCAGTTAGAAACTGTCATTTTTATTTCTAACTCAGTATAAAGGTATTGTGGTCTAGAAAAACCAACAAAAAATGTTAAAACTGTGATTATAAATTCAGTTGAATTCAGAAAGAATTTTCTTTTTTTTTCCTCTTTTTTCTTCTTTTCTTCCTGTTTCTTTCTCCCTTTTTCTATCCTCCCCTCTTCCATCCCTTAATCTGACTCTCATTCAGCAATAATCTCTGTGAGTGCCTACCTCATTTCCAGACACAGTGTTAAGTACTGAGCAAACTGTGGGCAGTGCAGATGTATAGGGCTTGCTCAATCCTCATCATCTTCTGCTTACTTGGATTTGGGTAAAATGGCCGAAAGCAGAGAATATCCTTTTTCTCCATCAATCTACCCCAGCCTCAGCACTATGTCACAAAGCAGATGCTGAAAAATACTTGTTAAATTGATTGCTAGATCAAATCTCTCTGGGCTTTCCAATTTTAATTAAGGACTCCTAGATAAAATAGGTACTATGCTGCCAAAAATCTACCTGTCAACTATTTACTAAGGACTTGGATATATGCTGTATTTTTTCTGATGTATCTCACCTAAAAGTAATGATAATATTTACAAGGCCCATGGTACTATGAGACTGGTTCTGACATATTTCACAGAAGTGATCACCAGACTAGAAGTCACTCTTCATTTTAACTGTTTCTACTCTGCTTGCTCTGTTTCCTTATTAATGAAATGGAGAACATGTCCAGCATTCAGGACTTACAAGGTAACTATGATATTGTAGTTTTGTGTTAAAATTATTTAAAACAGAAAAGCATTATGTAATGCAAGATTTATTTTTAATGACAAACAAGGGACTTAAAAAGGCTTTAACATGCTTACATTAAGTAACTAAAGTATTAATATAGACTTTATTCTCTCTATATTTCCTTTTTTAACAGTTTTGTGATATATAATTTGCACCTAAACTTTTTATATCTAAAATTTTAATACTAATATCAGTAATAAAAATAAAAATACAACCTGTCCAGATGATCCTGGGAAGGAAACTGGATGGTCCAATTTAGTTTTCTTTAAACTCCACTCAGGTTTTAGGCTGCCAAAAAAGATGAGAACCACTTATGCATTTGGGATGTTTCCGGTGAGCTTTTATTCTCCATGCCAGAGAAGGAGGCGGAGATAAATTTGTGGGGGTTGGTCTTCTGGAGTCTGTGATTCACTGGAGTATCACAAATATGTATACATACCAGCTGATGCACTTAGCCAGAGTCATTCTCATTCATACAGAGATGTTAAAAAGCCTCTGCTGTTATTTTTCATTTTGGCTCACAATCAAATTCCTAAATTTGCCAATAGCATCAGTGGGTGGGGGAGAGGGAGGGAGAAGAAGTGACTGGGGAAAATGAAGGAGAAAGGGTTGGAGAAAATATATGAGAACTTGAAAAGGGGGTCCTTTATTTACTCACTGGCAAATAATAAAATGAGGTTGACCTTCAAAAAAATAAACTTCCTAGAGGAAGTGAGAGAAGAAAAAGAGAAGGGAAAAGACAGGAGGGCGGTTGAGGGACCCTGGATCGGGAGACCCAGCTTCGTTTCCTGAGAACTGTTTAAGAAGGCTTTGTAGTACCTTGTTGTGTTCTAACAAGCCAATTGGAAAACACATCCTGCTTAAGATCTTTGCCTTTAACTCTGAAGCAGCCCTGAAAACAGATAACAGCTAAGGAAAGAATGTAGACATCACTCACCTTTGAGCTATTCTTTTAAAATTCTCTTCACTTCCCAAACACACACTTAACGTATAGTGTGGAATTTCCACGTCAAGTTAATCATTAATCTCAATGGAATTTAGATAAGAGAATGCAAAAAATAAAAGGTCAGAGGTTTTGCAGCCCAAGAACCCTTCACCTTTCTTCTTTGCAGCTCTCTGCACCTGCTTTGTCTCAGTTGAGGAGATTCTTCCTTGCTCCTGTCCCTCTACTCTCACCAATGCCTTCAAACCAATTAGTTTCAAACCTGATTACTCTCATTTTGTCTCGTGATTTTAATGAGATGGCATTCCTCTGAAAGGCCTTCCGTGACTCTTGCAGAACTGAATATCCTTTAGAGTCACCTTCAAACCCTACACTGTCCTCCATAACACTTTCTCCACTGTGCTGAAATTAAACTTTATTTGTCCTGCTTCCTTATTAGCACATAACTGATTTAGACACAAGGTTTTCACTATGTCTGGCATTCAGCAGGCTATGCATTGAATACATATTAACTGACTGAAAGTGGCTAATGTGTGCAAGGGACATAACAAGCTAAGAAAACCATAGTCCTTAGTTATAGATGGCATTCATACCTAGCCCTACCAAAGCTAAAAAAGAACAGATGAGTGGTTTCTGAGAAATGAGGCTTTTCATGATAAAAAATCAAGGTACAGCAGGAATAATCAGAGACTCAATTTAGATTTTATATTACTTGGTTTTGTGTAGTGGTCATTTTATTTTTTTGTATTTTTGAGTTAGATAAAATGTATGTGTTAAAACATTTAATTATTAAATATACAATTTAATATAGGACTATAGTTTTTAACCTTGTGGCATAGTTTAATTTTTTAATTATTTTTGTTAAGCTTATTTATTTATTTTGAGAGAGGGAGAGAGAGAGAAAGAGAGAGAGAGAGAGAGCATGAACAGGGCAAGGGCAGAGAACGAAGGATAGAAAAATTCCAAGCAGGCTCTGTGCTGTCAGCACAGAGACTAACACAGGGCTCCATCTCATGAACCGTAAGATCATGACCTGAACTGGAATCAAGAGTTGGGCACTAAACTAACTGAGCCACCCAGTGCCCCTATTATTTTTAATGATAAAGATCTGTGAGACTTCCTTTATTCTTTGCCAAAAATAATCTTTTATTCAAAAAGTCAAGATACAAATACAAGCTAACCAGAATAGGTTTAACTTTCATGCTCTCTCTCTTATCTTTCATTTGTAAACGAGTGGTTGCAGGGATGTTCAAATGCTTCTAGTCATGTGATATTGGCAACCTCCAAAGGCCAAAACAGACTGAAGCCTTAGAAAATCTTGTAAATAAAAAGAAAACAGAAAGGACATAACTAAATAAAATCACAAATTAAAGAGGAGAGATCATAAACAATACCACAAAATATAAACAATTATAAGAGAATGTTATGAAAAATTATATGCCAACAAATTGGGCAATCTGGAAGAAATGGAAAAATTCCTAGAAACATACAAACTACTAAAATTAAAACAGGAAGAAACAGAAAATTTGAGCAGACCCATAATCAGCAAAAAAAATTGAATCAGTAATCAAAAATCTCCCAACAAACAAAAGTCCAGGGCCAGAGGACTTCCCAGGGGAATTTGACCAAACATTTGAAAGAGTTAATACTTATTCTTCTGAAATTTTCCAAAAAAAAAAAAAAAAAAGAAATAGAAAGAAAACTTCCAAACTCATTCTAATACTCATTCTACAATCATTACCTGATTCCAAAACCAGACAAAGACCCCACTAGAAAAGGAGAATTATAGGCTTATATCCCTGATGAATATGGATGCAAAAATTCTCAATAAGGTACCAGCAAATTGAATCCAACAGTACAATAAAAAGAATTATTTACCACTATCAAGTGAGATTTATTCCTGGGCTTCAGAGTGGTTCAATACTCACAAGCAATCAATGTGATTCACCACATTAATAAAAGGAAAGTAAGAACCATGTGATCCGCTCCAATAGATGCAGAAAAAGCTTTTGACACAATACTTTTGATTCTTGATAAAAACCTTCAATAAGATTGGGATAGAGGGAACATACCTCAATAGCACAATGGTCATATATGAAAGACCCACAGCTAATATCATCCTCAATGGAGAAAAAATGAGAGCTTTTCTTCTACAGTCAGAAACAAGACAAGGATGTTCACTCTCACCACTATTATTTAACAGAGTTGGAAGTCCTTGCCTCAGCAATCAGACAACAAAAAGAAAGACATCCAAGTTGGCAAGGAATAAGTCAACTTTCACTATTTGCTGACAACATGATATTCTTTGTGGAAAACTCAAAATATTCCACCAAAAATTGCTAGAACTAACATATGAATTCAGTAAAGTGAGGTTATAAAATCAACATACAGAAATCTGTTCATTTTTATACAACACTAATGAAGCGCAGGAAGAGAAATCAAGGAATCGATCCCATTTATAATTACATTAAAAAGCATAAGATGCCTGGGAATAAACCTAACCAACAAGGAAAAAAAAAAGATCTGTACTCTGAAACTAAAGACACTTATAAAAGAATTTGAAGATGACACAAAGAAATGGAAAAACATTCTATATTCATGGATTGGAAGAACAAACATTGTTAAATGTCTGTACTACCTAAAGCAATCTACACATTCAATGCAATTACTATGAAAATGACACAGCATTTTCACAGAGCTAGAACAAATAATCCTAAAATTTGTATGAAACCACAAAAGACCCTGAATAGCCAAAGCAATCTTGAAAAAGAAAAGCAAAGCTGGAGATATCACCAATTCCAACTTCAAGCTGTATTACAAAGTGATAGTGATCAAGACACTATGGTACTGGCACAAAAACAGATACATATTCATTGGAACAGAATAGAAAAACCCAGAGTGGACCCACAACTCTATGGTCAACTAATCTTTGACAAAGCAGGAAAAATATCCAATGGAAAAAAAGACAGTCTTTTCAGCAAATACTGTTAGGAAAACTGGACAGTGACATGCAGAAGAATGAAACTGGACCACTTTCATAAACCATACACAAAACTTAATCCAAAATGGATGAAAGACCTAAATGTGAGACAGGAAACCATCAGAATCCTACAGGAGAAACAGGCAGAAACTTCTCTGTTTCAGCCAGAGCCAATACTTACTAGACATGTCACCAGAGGCAAGGAAGACAAAAGTAAAAATGAACTATAGAGACCTCATCAAGATAAAAAACTTCTGCACAGTAAAGGAAACAGTCAACCAAAACTAAAAAGCAAACTTCGGATGGGGAGAGATATTTGCAAATGACATATCTGATAAAAGATTAGTGTCCCAAAATCTATAAAGAACTAATCAAAATGAACACCCCAAAACAAATAATTCAGTGAAGAAATGGGGCAGAAGAATAAATAGGCCTTTTTCCAAAGAGGTCATCCATATGCTAACAGGCCATGTGAAAAGACGCTCAACACCACTCATCATCAGGTAAATACAAATCAAACCACACTGAAATACCTCCTCACACCTGTCAGAATAGGTAAAATTAACAACACAGGGAACAATAGATGTTGATGAGGATGCAGAGAGAAGGGGATTCCTCTTACAATGTGGTGGGAATGCAAACTGGTTGCAGGCCACTCTGGAAACAGTATGGAGGTTCTTGAAAAAGTTTAAAACAAAGCTAACCTATAATCCAGCAATTTCACTACTAGGCATTTACCCAAAGACTAGAAAAATACAGATTTGAAGGAGTACATGCACCTCGCTGTTCATAGCAGCATTATCAACAATAGTCAAACTATGCAAAGAGCCAAATGTTTCATTGACTGATGGATGGATAAAGAAGATGTGTTATACACACACACCACACACACACACACACACCAACACAACCACCCACAAACACACACACATTCCACACAATGGAATATATTCTGCCATCAAAAAGAGTGAAATCTTGCCTTTGCATTGATGTGGGATAGTGTTAGAGGGTATTATGCTAAGTGAAATAAGTCAGTCAGAGAGAGATAAATACCATATGATTTCACTCATATGTGGAATTAAGAAATGAAACATGTGAACGTATAGTAAAGGCGAGAGAGAGAGAGAAACCATAAGAGACTTTTAAAGATAAGACAAACAGGGTTTGATGGAGGGAGGTGCGTGAGGGATGGGCTAGAAGGGCGATGGGTATTAAGGAGGGTACTTATAGTGAGCACTGGGGGTTGTATGTAAGTGATAAATCACTGAATTCTACTCCTAAAACCAATATTGCTCTGTATGTTAACTAGATAGAATTAACTTTTTTAAAACATTTACTCGTTTTTGAGAGATAGTGACAGACAGAGCATGGACGGGGGAGAGGCAGACAGAGAGGGGGACAGAATCTGAAGCAGGCTCCAGGCTCTGAGCTGTCAACACAGAGTCCCACGTGGGACTCAAACCCATGAACCATAAGATCATGACCTGCGCTGAAGTCGGATGCTTAACCAACTGAGCCACCCGGGCTCCCCTTAACTAAATAGAATTTAAATAAAAATTTGAAAAGAAAATCTTGTAAATGATGAGGATTTACTTGCTGATCAAAATAAAACAATAGGCAAAATGGCCACCTTAACTAACCTTCATCCTTCTCCATGATCAATGAGTACAGAAGTTACAAAATGATTGAGTCCTTGGCCTAAGCTTTCCTTCTGTGTATACTCATTCTAGAAAAAAAAAATCCTACATAAGCACCTATTTTTTTTCAGTGTTTATCTTGACCATTAGAACTTAGGCAGAGTTGATATTATACCACTATCATTATCCAAAACACTGAAAACAAATATGAGATTGGCATATCTGTGTGACAAAAAGCTAAGACACCTGTTGTTCCTTATTTGTGACCACTGAGCTTTTTGTTTTCCTTCTGAATCACACACTTATTTCTTCTGGGTGGAGTTTGAGGGTCTGTTTCATAAATGACAAGTTTTCAACACTAATCGTGAGAAAATAGGTGGCAGTGTGACTGTTTTTTTAAATTATTATAATTAACAGACTTTATTTTTTAGAAGTTTTGCACTTACAAAAACATTGAGGGGTGCCTGGGTGGCTCAGTCGGTTGAGTGTCTGACTTCGGCTCAGGTCATGATCTTGTAGTCAGTGAGCTTGAGTCCCACATCAGGCTCTGTGCTGACAACTCAGAGCCCGGAGTCTGCTTTGGATTCTGTCTCCCTCTCTCTCTGTTCCTCCCCCACTCACGCTCTGTTCTCTCTGTCTCTCAGAAATGAATAAACATTAAAAAAAATTGTGCAGATTGTACAGAGAGGTCTGATACAACTCTTCTCCCCTGTATAGTTTCCCCTATTTATGAACATCTTCCATTAATGTGGTATGTTTATCAGAATTCATGAACCAATATTGATACATTAGTATTAAATAAGTCCATAGTTTACATTAAGGTTTACTTTTTGTATTATAAATTTCGATGAGTTTTGACAAATGCATAATGTCACATGCCCACCATTACGGTATCATTTGGAATACTTTCAAACCCCTAAAACCTCTTGTGCTCTACTTAACAATTCTGTGTCCCCTCCCCTGAACTTCAGACAACATTGACCTTTTACTCTGTAATATTGCCTTTTCCAGAATATCATGTAGTTGGAGTTAAACAGTTATGTAGCCTTTTCAAACTGGCTTCTTTGACTTAGCAATATACATTCAAGGTTCTTCCATGTCTTTGGTGACTTGACAGCTAATTTCCTTTTATTGTTCAGTATTATCCAATTGTCTGAATGTTACCATAGTTTGTTTATATCCTCACATATTGAAGGACATCTTGGCTGCTTCCAATTTTGCTATTATGAACAAAGCTGCTATTAATTAACATTTATGTGCAAGTTTTTGTGTGGACATAAGTATTTACCTCATTTGGTTAAATACTTAGAAGTTCAGTTGGTGGATCATATGGTAAAACTACATTTGTAAGAAACTAGCTTTGTAAGAAACTTTCAGTATAGCTGTACTATTTTGTATTCCCACCAGCAATGAATGAAAATTACCATTGATCCATATTGTCACCAACATCCAGTGTTCTCAGTTTAGGACATTGTGTGCTATAGTGTCACAGACTTCAATTATCTCTAACATCCTTGTTTTATCTCCACTGTTGTCTTTCCCTCACCTCATTTATGAGACAGGAAGGCCAGAGGGACTTTAGTTGAGTATTTCCCTTCTTCCAGGTTAGATAAGTCTCTGATAATATCTTTTTCCATAGTGAGTAAGACTTTGTGGTGGAGAACACTCTACGTTTATCTTTAAATGGTTATTTCCCCCCCTCCCTCTGCCTGAAGCTCAAGGGTATTTTTCTCCATTTATTTGTCATGATAAGCTAGTGAGACTCCCAGAAATAAACCCCCCCCAAAGCATGGAGCCTTTCTAAGATGGAGCTCCCAGGAGTTTTTAAATTTTTTTTTTCAACGTTTATTTATTTTCGGGACAGAGAGAGACAGAGCATGAACGGGGGAGGGGCAGAGAGAGAGGGAGACACAGAATCAGAAACAGGCTCCAGGCTCTGAGCCATCAGCCCAGAGCCTGACGCGGGGCTCGAACTCCCGGACAGCGAGATCGTGACCTGGCTGAAGTCGGACGCTTAACCGACTGCGCCACCCAGGCGTCCCATTTAAATCTTAAACTAATCCACAGTCAGTCTCCAGCATTACATCAGTTACCATGTAATTTTTCCTATCAGTTACAGGTTCCAGTGGCTTCTACTCTCATTTGCTCTCATTCTATGCATGCTGTCTCTCCAGTTTTGGGAGGTGCAGTCTTCCCTGTGACCTCCTTTCTCTAATAAATCTAAGAAGAATTGTTGATTTCCAGTTCAGTTTTTGTAATTGTTGCAAGGATGAAGGATGGTGTGACTGATGCTCTTTCTATGTCAAAGCTGAAACCAGGGATATGACTGCTTTAATACATTGATGTAGCTTCACTTTTTCATATTCCTCAAGTCTAAAAAAAGTGATTACAATAATCTCTCACTCATGAAAAGTTCCCGGGAATCTTTTTATATATATATAATATATATATATATTATATATATATATGAAATTTATTGACAAATTGGTTTCCATACAACACCCAGTGCTCATCCCAAAAGGTGCCCTCCTCAATACCCATCACCCACCCTCCCCTCCCTCCCACCCCCATCAACCCTCAGTTTGTTCTCAGTTTTTAACAGTCTCTTATGCTTTGTCTCTCTCCCACTCTAACCTCTTTTTTTTTTTTTCCTTCCCCTCCCCCATGGGTTCCTGTTAAGTTTCTCAGGATCCACATAAGAGTGAAACCATATGGTATCTGTCTTTCTCTGTATGGCTTATTTCACTTAACATTACACTCTCCAGTTCCATCCACGTTGCTACAAAAGGCCATATTTCATTTTTTCTCATTGCCACGTAGTATTCCATTGTGTATATATACCACAATTTCTTTATCCATTCATCAGTTGATGGACATTTAGGCTCTTTCCATAATTTGGCTATTGTTGAGAGTGCTGCTATGAATATTGGGGTACAAGTGCCCCTATGCATCAGTACTCCTGTATCCCTTGGATAAATTCCTAGCAGTGCTATTGCTGGGTCATAGGGTAGGTCTATTTTTAATTTTCTGAGGAACCTCCACACTGCTTTCCAGAGCGGCTGCACCAATTTGCATTCCCACCAACAGTGCAAGAGGGTTCCCGTTTCTCCACATCCTCGCCAGCATCTATAGTCTCCTGATTTGTTCATTTGGGCCACTCTGACTGGCGTGAGGTGATACCTGAGTGTGGTTTTGATTTGTATTTCCCTGATAAGGAGCGACGCTGAACATCTTTTCATGTGCCTGTTGGCCATCCGGATGTCTTCTTTAGAGAAGTGTCTATACATGTTTTCTGCCCATTTCTTCACTGGGTTATTTGTTTATTGGGTGTGGAGTTTGGTGAGCTCTTTATAGATTTTAGATACTAGCCCTTTGTCCGATATGTCATTTGCAAATATCTTTTCCCATTCCGTTGGTTGCCTTTTAGTTTTGTTGGTTGTTTCCTTTGCTGTGTAGAAGCTTTTTATCTTCATAAGGTCCCAGTAATTCACTTTTGCTTTTAATTCCCTTGCCTTTGGGGATGTGTCGAGTAAGAGATTGCTACGGCTGAGGTCAGAGAGGTCTTTTCCTGCTTTCTCCTCTACGGTTCTGATGGTTTCCTGTCTCACATTTAGGTCCTTTATCCATTTTGAGTTTATTTTTGTAAATGGTGTGAGAAAGTGGTCTAGTTTCAACCTTCTGCATGTTGCTGTCCAGTTCTCCCAGCACCATTTGTTAAAGGGACTGTCTTTTTTCCATTGGATGTTCTTTCCTGCTTTGTCAAAGATGAGTTGGCCATACGTTTGTGGGTCTAGGTCTGGGGTTTCTATTCTATTCCATTGCTCTGTGCGTCTGTTTTTGTGTCAATACCATGCTGTCTTGATGATTACAGCTTGGTAGTAGAGGCTAAAGTCTGGGATTGTGATGCCTCCTGCTTTGGTCTTCTTCTTCAAAATTCCTTTGGCTATTCGGGGCCTTTTGTGGTTCCAAATGAATTTTAGGATTGCTTGTTCTAGTTTCGAGAAGAATGCTGGTGCAATTTTGATTGGGATTGCATTGAATGTGTAGAGAGCTTTGGGTAGTATTGACATTTGGACAATATTTATTTTTCCAATCCATGAGCAGGGAATGTCTTTCCATTTCTTTAAATCTTCTTCAATTACCTTCATAAGCTTTCTATAGTTTTCAGCATACAGATCCTTTACATCTTTGGTTAGATTTATTCCTAGGTATTTTATGCTTCTTGGTGCAATTGTGAATGGGATCAGTTTCTTTATTTGTCTTTCTGTGGCTTCATTGTTAGTGTATAAGAATGCAACTGATTTCTGTACATTGATTTTGTATCCTGCAACTTTGCTGAATTCATGTATCAGTTCTAGCAGACTTTTGGTGGAGCCTGTCGGATTTTCCATGTATATCATGTCATCTGCAAAAAGCGAAAGCTTGACTTCATCTTTGCCAATTTGGATGCCTTTGATTTCCTTTTGTTGTCTGATTGCTGATGCTAGAACTTCCAGCACTATGTTAAACAACAGCGGTGAGAGTGGGCATCCCTGTCGTGTTCCTGATCTCAGGGAAAAAGCTCTCAGTTTTTCCCCGTTGAGGATGATGTTAGCTGTGGGCTTTTCATAAATGGCTTTTATGATCTTTAAGTATGTTCCTTCTATCCCGACTTTCTCAAGGGTTTTTATTAAGAAAGGGTGCTGGATTTTGTCAAAGGCCTTTTCTGCATCGATTGACAGGATCATATGGTTCTTCTCTTTTTTTTTGTTAATGTGATGTATCACGTTGATTGATTTGCAAATGTTGAACCAGCCCTGCATCCCAGGAATGAATCCCACTTGATCATGGTTAATAATTCTTTTTATATGCTGTTGAATTCGATTTGCTAGTATCTTATTGAGAATTTTGGCATCCATATTCATCAGGGATATTGGCCTGTAGTTCTCTTTTCTTACTGGGTCTCTGTCTGGTTTAGGAATCAAAGTAATACTGGCTTCATAGAATGAGTCTGGAAGTTTTCCTTCCCTTTCTATTTCTTGGAATAGCTTGAGAAGGATAGGTATTATCTCTGCTTTAAATGTCTGGTAGAACTCCCCTGGGAAGCCATCTGGTCCTGGACTCTTATTTGTTGGGAGATTTTTGATAACCGATTCAATTTCTTCGCTGGTTATGGGTCGGTTCAAGCTTTCTCTTTCCTCCTGATTGAGTTTTGGAAGAGTGTGGGTGTTCAGGAATTTGTCCATTTCTTCCAGGTTGTCCAATTTGTTGGCATATAATTTTTCATAGTATTCCCTGATAATTGTTTGTATCTCTGAGGGATTGGTTGTAATAATTCCATTTTCATTCATGATTTTATCTATTTGGGTCATCTCCCTTTTCTTTTGAGAAGCCTGGCTAGAGGTTTGTCAATTTTGTTTATTTTTCAAAAAACCAACTCTTGGTTTCGTTGATCTGCTCTACAGTTTTTTTAGTCTCTATATTGTTTATTTCTGCTCTGATCTTTATTATTTCTCTTCTTCTGCTGGGTTTAGGCTGCCTTTGCTGTTCTGCTTCTAGTTCCTTTAGGTGTGCTGTTAGATTTTGTATTTGGGATTTTTCTTGTTTCTTGAGATAGGCCTGGATTGCAATGTATTTTCCTTTCAGGACTGCCTTCGCTGCGTCCCAAAGCGTTTGGATTGTTGTATTTTCATTTTCGTTTGTTTCCATATATTTTTTGATTTCTTCTCTAATTGCCTGGTTGACCCACTCATTCGTTAGTAGGGTGTTCTTTAACCTCCATGCTTTTGGAGGTTTTCCAGACTTTTTCCTGTGGTTGATTTCAAGCTTCATAGCATTGTGGTCTGAAAGTATGCATGGTATAATTTCAATTCTTGTAAACTTATGAAGGGCTGTTTTGTGACCCAGTATATGATCTATCTTGGAGAATGTTCCATGTGCACTCGAGAAGAAAGTATATTCTGTTGCTTTGGGATGCAGAGTTCTAAATATATCTGTCAAGTCCATCTGATCCAATGTCTCATTCAGGGCCCTTGTTTCTTTATTGACCGTGTGTCTAGATGATCTATCCATTTCTGTAAGTGGGGTGTTAAAGTCCCCAGCAATTACCACATTCTTATCAATAAGGTTGCTTATGTTTATGAGTATTGTTTTATATATTTGGGGGCTCCGGTATTCGGCGCATAGACATTTATAATTGTTAGCTCTTCCTGATGGATAGACCCTGTAACTATTATATAATGTCCTTCTTCATCTCTTGTTACAGCCTTTAATTTAAAGTCTAGTTTGTCTGATATAAGTATGGCTACTCCAGCTTTCTTTTGGCTTCCAGTAGCATGATAAATAGTTCTCAATCCCCTCACTCTGAATCTAAAGGCGTCCTCAGGTCTAAAATGAGTCTCTTGTAGACAGCAAATAGATGGGTCTTGTTTTTTTATCCATTCTGATACCCTATGTCTTTTGGTTGGCGCATTTAATCCATTTACATTCAGTGTTATTATAGAAAGATATGGGTTTAGAGTCATTGTGATGTCTATATGTTTTATGCTTGTAGTGATGTCTCTGGTACTTTGTCTCACAGGGTCCCCCTTAGGATCTCTTGTAGGGCTGGTTTAGTGGTGACAAATTCCTTCAGTTTTTGTTTGTTTGGGAAGACCTTTATCTCTCCTTCTATTCTAAATGACAGACTTGCTGGATAAAGGATTCTCGGCTGCATATTTTGCTGTCTAGCACCCTGAAAATCTCGTGCCAATTCTTTCTGGCCTGCCAAGTTTCAAAAGAGAGATCAGTCACGAGGCTTTAGGTCTCCCTTTATATGTGAGGGCACGTTTACCCCTTGCTGCTTTCAGAATTTTCTCTTTATCCTTGTATTTTGCCAGTTTCACTATGATATGTCGTGCAGAAGATCGATTCAAGTTACGTCTGAAGGGAGTTCTCTGTGCCTCTTGGATTTCAATGCCTTTTTC
The DNA here is from genome assembly GCF_007474595.2 of Lynx canadensis. Taxonomy (NCBI): domain Eukaryota; kingdom Metazoa; phylum Chordata; class Mammalia; order Carnivora; family Felidae; genus Lynx; species Lynx canadensis. The sequence goes on along the minus strand of NC_044306.2, from coordinate 149,643,236 downwards.
CTTCCCCAGTTCAGGGAAGTTCTCAGCTATTATTTCTTCAAGTACCCCTTCAGCACCTTTCCCTCTCTCTCCTCCTCTGGAATACCAATTATGCGTATATTATTTCTTTTTAGTGTATCACTTAGTTCTCTAATTTTCCCCTCATACTCCTGGATTTTTTTATCTCTCTTTTTCTCAGCTTCCTCTTTTTCCATAACTTTATCTTCTAGTTCACCTATTCTCTCCTCTGCCTCTTCCATCCGAGCCGTGGTGGTTTCCATTTGTTATGCATTTCCTTTAAAGCGTTTTTCAGCTCCTCGTGACTGCTCCTTAGTCCCTTGATCTCTGTAGCAAGAGATTCTCTGCTGTCCTGTATACTGTTTTCCAGCCCAGCGATTAATTTTATGACTATTATTCTAAATTCACTTTCTGTTATGTTATTTAAATCCTTTTTGATCAGCTCATTAGCTGTTGTTATTTCCTGGAGATTCTTGTGAGGGGAATTCTTCCGCTTGGTCATTTTGGATAGTCCCTGGTGTGGTGAGGACCTGCAGGGCACTTCCCCTGTGCTGTGGTGTATAACTGGAGTTGGTGGGCGGGGCCGCAGTCAGTCCTGATGTCTGCCCCCAGCCCACCGCTGGGGCCACAGTGAGACTGGTGTGTGCCTTCTCTTCCCCTCTCCTAGGGGCGGGATTCCCTGTGGGGTGGCGTGGTCCGTCTGGGCTACTTGCACACTGCCAGGCTTGTGATGCTGGGGATCTGGCGTATTAGCTGGGGTGGGTCGGCAAGGTGCACGGCGGCAGGGGGGGCAGGCTTAGCTCGCTTCTCCTTAGGTGATCCACTTCAGGAGGGGCCCTGTGGCAGCCGGAGGGAGTCAGATCCGCTGCCGGAGGTTTGGATCCGCAGAAGCACAGAGTTGGGTGTTTGTGCGGAGCGAGCAATTTCCCTGGCAGGAACCGGTTCCCTTTGGGATTTTGGCTGGGGGATGGGCGGGGGAGATGGCGCTGGCGAGCGCCTTTGTTCCCCACCAAACTGAGCTCTGTCGTCCGGGGGCTCCGCAGCTCACCCTCCCTTTGTCCTCCGGCCTTCCCGCTTTCCGAGCAGAGCTGTTAACTTATGACCTCCCAGACGCTAAGTCGCGCTTGCTGTCGGAACACAGTCCGTCAGGCCCCTCCACTTTTGCAAGCCGGACTCGGGGGCTCTGCTTGGCTGGCGAGCCACCCCACCGCCCCGGCTCCCTCCCGCCAGTCCGTGGAACGCGCACCGCCTCGCCGTCCTTCCTACCCTCTTCCGTGGGCCTCTCGTCTGCACTTGGGTCTGGTGACTCCGTTCTGCTAATCATCTGGCGGTTTTCTGGGTTATTTAGGCAGATGTAGGTGGAATCTAAGTGATCAGCAGGTCGCGCGGTGAGCCCAGCGTCCTCCTACGCCGCCATCTTCCCATAACTCCCGGGAATCTTAACACAAAAGAAAGACATAAGCACTAACTTCTTAGTAGCATTTATTTGAGCATACGGGTACTTTGAAATGCTGGATACTTGAATGTCAGGAATTTTAAAATAATTTGTATCTTTGTTTAATCTTAGTAAAAGAAAATCTTGAATTCATATTTTGTCAATATCAAATTTATTAGTTTATCTTTTTGTTGTCACTCCCATCAGATATATTCTTGCTATCCAACTATTAGTTAGCTTTAATGCTAAAAACAGGAGTTCTCAGCCTATAAATTACATTGTTAATTCCAAATTAGATTTATCCAATTAACAACTTCGTACATTTTTTTAAATGTTTATTTATTTATTTTGAGAGAGAGAAAGAGAGAGAGGAGAGAGAGCGCATGAGCAGAGGAGAGGCAGAGAGAGAAGGGGGCAGAGAGAGAATCCCAAGCGGGCTCCACATTCACCACAGAGTCCGTCATGGGGCTCACAACTGCGAGACCATGACCTGAGCTGAAATCAGGAGTTGGCCGCCCAACTGACTGAGCAACCCAAGTGCCCCAACAACCTTGTTCATTTAAAAATAATAATACATGTAAAATAGACTATAATTCAAATTCTTTTACTACCTGTGCCATCATCACATAATTAGTATTGTATTACTGTATCTTTTTTTTTTGAAATTTTATTTATTTTGATAGACAGAGAGAGACAGAGCACAAGTGGGGGAGGAGCAGAGAAGAAGGAGACACAGAATCCAAGGCAGGCTCCAGACTTCAGGCTCCCAGCTGTCAGCACAGAGCCCGATGCGGGGCTCGAACTCACAAACTCCGAGATCGAAGTTGGATGCTCAACCGACTGAGCCACCAGGCGCCCCTGTATTACTATATCTTTAAAAATGGTACTGACAATTTTGTAAGGACTTTTGAAAATCCTCATATTATGACCTAATTTTTTGTGAATCCCTTTATTTTGTGGGAATTTCTTTCTCTTGAATTCAAGCAAGTATCAGCTGGTGGGAAAATTGTGAAATCCTATTTTCCTCTTATTGTTTTCATTCCTTTCCTCCTCAATGGGTCTAATTCTCGAAAATGATACCGATATGTAGGTTTAAGTTGTTTCATCTTACCCCTTCCTGAACTCTACTCCAAATCCTTTGCAAATTAGAAAACATTTTGGAAAACTATTAATAGTATATGTATTTTGTAGTAAGTCAACTTTGTTACTGGTACCATGTTAACCTATGTATAGCAATTGGGCTCTTTCCTTACTCATGCATCTGTGGCAACAACAATGACAGGAGGAATAAGAAATTGTGAAATATACAGAATACCTACTATATGCCATTCAGTTTATGTATAGTTATTTGTGATCATCGCATTTAGCATATAGATTATGTCTTGGAATTATATTCTGAGACTTGGTCAGCAGGTGGATACTGGAATGATGATACTGTGATACTGGATTCTAGCTATAAGAAGAAACTTCAGGGTAAAGAGAAGGAGAATATGGGCTAATCATAAACCCTTTCAAGAAAGTATATTCTTCATTTTAAACTTATTTAGATTTGAATTAGATATCTTGATAAAGTAAATGATAATAATGACACATCAGATAGACAGAAGGTGCTAGGACAGTGGAATTGGGAGAGCATGGTGTAATAGGTAATATACATGTGGGTATCAGGAGTCAGGAATTGGAGAATGGGAGAGTGGTGGTATTCTAAGAGTCAGGCAATAATCAATAGCCGCCAGACAGGTTAAGAAAGAGCTAAGGAGGTTGGTGAGATGTTACTACCTGGAGCTCAGAAGCAGGACTAATTTCCAGAGTGACAAAAAAAAGCAAGTCTAATTTCTATATGAGAGGAAATTAGATGAAGATTCTGATATGTGAAAAAAATGAGAAATCTGGGACATAAGGCAGGTGTTTGGTCATAAGAAAAAGTCACTTACTTGATTTGTTAAGCTCCTAAATCATAGCTAAATAATGATGATAATATCTAATGTTTCACAAGGCTTAATGCATCTCAAAACTATGCTAAGTACTTTACATAGATTATCTCATTTCATCCTTACAATAACCTTATGAATTAGTACTATTTCCTCATTTTAAGGCCAAAAAAGAAGCAAGCAAGCAAAGAAAGAAGAAAGAAAGAAAGAAAGAAAGAAAGAAGAAAGAAAAAAGAAAGGAAGGAAGGAAGAAAGAAAAGAGAGAAAGCCAGTGAGGTTAGTCAAGTTGCACAAATTTATAGCCACTAAGTGGCTGACTTGGGTTTTGAACCTAAACCGACTAATCCAAGAACTCATTTATAAACCCCTGTGCCAAAGGACTATAGCAACTGAGTACCCCCAATCTCCCTCACTATCCTTAGCTTTGTCCCTCCACTTCCCACTTCCCCCTTATTCCTGGCAGGATTGGCCTCAGGGAGTTAGAAGATGTCACAGCTATGGAAACCAGAAAGATTTAGGCCAGGTTGCGCCTGGGTGGCTCAGTTGGTTCAGTGACTGACTTCAGCTTAGGTCATGATGTTTATGAGTTCGAGCCCCACGAGCCCCACATCAGACTCTGTCCTGACAGCTCAGAGCCTGGAGCCCGCTTTGGATTCTGTGTCTCCCTCTCTCTCTCCCCCTCCCCCACTCACACTCTGTCTCTCTCTCTCTTTCAAAAATAAACAAAACATTTTGTATTCTTAGGGGACTTCTATCAGATTCTTGTTGCTGGATTTCTGTGCTGATACATAAGAAATCCTTTTGTGGGGTGGGAGGATATTGCTTTTTAGATTTCTCCCAATTGCTTAGTTTAGTCCAATAATTCTCAAGCCTGGTAGCACCTGGTAACATTTAAAGACATTGACTTGCTGCATCATGTTCTCTCTCCTTTTCTTCATTAGTTCTCTCTCTGATGAGATCACCTAGTTAGAATTCAGTCAGTTCTGAAATGGGCAAGATATAGCATCAGAATCATTCTCACCTACCAAGAGGGTTTTGCTTCCATGTGCAGAGACTTGGGTATAATACTTATTTTGAATTGTCCCTCAGGAATCTTTCTTAGTCAACAATACCAGAGGACTCGTACTCAAGGGGCAAGTACTAAAGATCTAAAGTCACAGAAATAGCTTATACTTATGCTTGTCCAGGCAGCTGTGGATTTCTGTTCTGTTCTGCACTCTGCGGTCAGCCCACTTTCTACTACTTCAGCCACTTCTTAGGAAAAGATTCCATCTTGAATCTCAACCCATTCTCTACTTCCTCAATTTCTGATAAGTTTTGTAGTTAGACTCTTGAATGGTCAGGGACAGAGCAGAAGGAAGAAAAATGGTGGTAGATTTATAATTTATTTATAAGAAAGTATTCCCCTCTCTACCTGTTATAGGTTTGATTGTGTCACCCAAAATAGATATTAAAGTTCTAACTCCTAGTACTTCAGAATGTGACCTTAGGGTCATTACAAATGCAACGAGTCAAGATATTTTACTGTAGTGAGGAGGGGGCCCTCAATCCAATATGAAAATGTCCTTATAAGAATAAAATGGTAAAGATAAGAGGGAAGGACTCCATGTGAAGACAAAAGTGGAGACTGGAATTATGGACTACAAGCCAAAGAACACGAAGTCTTGATGGATGTCACCAGAAGGTAGGAAGAGCAAGAAAGATTTTTCCCACAGTTTCAAAGGAAGCATGACCTGTTGACATCTTGATTTTGGACTTCTGACCTCCAGAACTGGGAGAGAATAAATTTCTGTTCCAGTTTATAGTCCTTTGCTATGGCAGCCCGAGGTAACTAATGTACTGCCATTGCTAGTTGCCGGTAGAGTCTTGTCCTCTACTCCAATGATCTTAGAATTGACCATGTAACTTGCTTTGTCCACTTGAATGTGAGCAGACATAACATAAGCTATGTCTGAACAAAAGCCTGGAATATCTGTATGTGTTTTGGACGTCACTCTTGCTCTAATCCTTTACTATAAGAACATAATATACTGGATAGTACTTCTTCTTTCACCTTCATTCCCCCAATGAGAAGACATGTGAAATTTAGCAGAGCACAGCTATGCCATAATTGAGTTGCCACCCTCAAGCAGCATGAGCAAGAAATTACTTTTTCTCATTGTAAGTATTGATGTTTTGCAGTTGTCTGTTCTTTAAAAAAAAAATGCCAACTAAAAAGGAATCCTGAAAATAAAGTTAATTTTTTCCAAATGATCCCATCTGATTAAATAAATAATAGTCACATCAACATAGGTCATGTATGTGATGTAGATAAAGGGAAGAACACTGCATGTTAGTAAAATACAGAAGGCACTAATCTAGTAGTTACGTGTGTTTACACAGATTTGAGAAAGAAAATGTACTTCTATAATACATTGAAATTTCTTCTTTTAGCTAAGAAATGTAAGGCATATGTACTTAGAAGTGGGAAGCTATAAAAGGCTATGAAAGTTCAGGACTGATATTTTGAAGATTGGGCAACAGCAATTAATCCAATACTTACAGCTAAGAACATGGGAATATCAAGGTCGGATTAATATTTCAAAAAAAAGCATTTACTCAGGCAGTAACAGGGAGAATGTTCTTTCTCAATTGTAATCATGTAATGTCAAAAAGAATCCCCAAAACCAGAAACAAATCTGGACTTAGTAAGAAGGGACTTTATTTGAAAGAATTATTGTAAGGAGTTAGGAAGTCTGGCGGGGGCAGGGGAGGTACTATTGCAATAGGGAGAACATTCTGACCATGAGATTAGTAAGCATTTTAAGAGTTAAGTAGGGTAAATACTGTATGATGTTATATGTGGAATTGAAAAGTTGAACTCATTGAAGCAGAAAATAGAATAGTGGTTACGTTGGGGTGGGGGGAGGGCTGGAAGGTAGGGGCCAATGGGGAGATGTTTGTCAAAGGATACAAGCTTCCAGTTTTCAAAATGAATGAATTCCGGGATCTAATGTATAGGATGGTGACTATAGTAAATAGTACTGTATTGTATATTTGAAATTCGCTGAAAGAGGAGATCTTCAGTATTCTCACCATACACACACCAAAGGAGGGATAACTATGTGAGGTGACAGAAGTGTCAATTAGCTTGATTGTGGTAATCATTTCACAGTGTTTATTTATATCACATCACATTGCACTCCTTAAATATATACAATTTGTATTTGTCAGTTATGCCTCAGTAAAGCTGAGAATGGGGGGAGGAGTCATACAACAGGGTTTTTCTTTCACACAAAAAATCAAGGAGGCTGGAAAGAGTCATGCTTGGTGATGTGGGGTGAGAGGGTGGGAATAGAAGATCAGAGAATGTTTAGCCTGAGGCCAGCCTATCTATTCTCAGAGTGAGCTCTTGTTAGTTGATTCAGATTGAGGGTAGAAGAAAGTTCAGAGTCCTGGGGGATGGAGGGAATCTTAACCAAAGTCTAGTTAGCAACTATTTTGTTCCTACTGATTAGCTGGACAACCAGTTCAGCTGATCATTTACATGGCAAAGAATAGGAAACTGGAGAGTCTGTGTCTGGCCCTGCCCTTAAACAAGAGGGCATCTTTGCATTTTATCTTAGTCCTATGGGGAAGAGTGTCTCTTTGCAATAAGCCCTTCTCCAAGACACAAAACTGTGAGGAGATTCCTTCAGCCTCCCCTCTTTTCCAGAAACTTGGGGTTTAGGTACAGTTCAATATTGTCAGCAATGTCACAAAATTGTAAATACACTGACATAAGGAATGAAATGTAGTTATCTGTTCAAAAGTTCATGGAGCCCTCCATAGAATACCATACAACACAGGATATTGAATGAGAACAGGCCAGATCCTGGGGCTATGCTTACTATGAACTGAACGATGCAAGGTAATTATTTTCACTAATATTTCTTAGTATAAAATACAATAACACTTATCTCCCCTACTAATGGAAAGGAGCATTATTATTAAAATTTTTGTAAGCTGAAAAGCATCACACATGTTATTTTAATATGAGTAACATACACATTAACTGAACAAACGAGTGTGGGGAGTATGAGGGGTTGGGAAGAGCTCCATGTTCTCTCTTTCCTAGTTAGAACATACTGCCTTCTCTGCCCTATGCTTGCTTCCACATCTTGCTCAAGTAGAAAACAAATTAAATTTAACCTGTCAAAGATAGTAACTTTGAATTCTCTGCTGTCCAGTATTTATCAAAAGCCTGGGTGTGATAAGCAATATTTATGGAAAGTTGTTTGAAGGGAGTGGATTCTATCTGTTCCTTTGGAGATTTAAAATGTTACCCCTGGATTAAGCCAGGCCACCAAAGAGCTATGCACTTAGACTGAATTATTTTAGACTGAATGCTTTATTAGCTAACAGGAAAAATTGTCATGTGTCTGAGTTTGTGTCTTCCTGTGTAAAATCATAGAATCTTTCAATTACTCAAGTCTTAATTTGCATCTTTTTGTAGGCTTCATGATTTTTTTTTCACAAAGTCTTACATTATTCCAGCAGTATGGGTAGGCGTATTTCACCTTTGTTGTTCTTGCCATTATTGTCCTTTTGTGAATAGCTACTTTAATTCATTATCTCTTCTAATAGGTGGTTCCATGATTATTTACAAGTTCTTGCACTGACAGTTGCATGTCAAAGTCAGACTTTCATCTTGGAAGGTAGAAAGTTGATGGTGGTTACTGAGCAGTCACCAGTGCGTATTCTCCTTGCCCTTCTTCTATTTACTTCCTCACTATCATATTTGGCCAATCTTAAACAAGTTGGCACCAAATGTTATACGGATTTCCCCCACATTTACATTTTAATTTAAAAAGGCCTACAGAGTCACTGTATAAAAAAATAGAAACCAAAAATATTTTAATAGATGAAATAAAATAATCAAAAATAATCTTAGAAATAATCTCCTATTAATTAAATCTTATACTTTTGTGATATATTGTAGAAAAGAAGGCATATGAATAAATATGAAAATTTTAAACTTTGAGGTTTTTGTTTGTTTGATTTTGTTTTTTGAGAGAAAAGAGAGAGAAGGGGAGGGACAGAGTTAGAGGGAGAGAGAATATTAAGCAGGCTCCATGCCCAGCACAGAGCCTGATGCAGGACTCAATCTCATGACCATGAGATCGTGACTTGAGCTGAAATCAAGAGTCAGATGCTTAACCGACTGAGCCACCCAGGCACCCTAAACTTTGAGTATTTAGGATCTTACTTAAGTCTCACTATTTGAGAACTTTTTGAACAAAATTGATGCAGTGTCACTATAAAAAGAAAAGGTCATTGGTTAATTAATTATATAAATACCAGCTCTTTGAGTGTAAAATACCAGCTCTTTGAGTGTAAAAACTGTATCTTTTCATTATTTGAATTATTTTTTTTATTCATGTAGTACATTTCTATATGAAGAAGTAGAGAGAGTGCCTGGCTGGCTCAGTCAGTAAAGCATGTGACTCTTGATCTCAGGGTCAAGAGTTCAAGCCCCATATTGGGCATGGGGCCTGAAAGAAAGAAAGAAGAAAGAAAGAAAGAAAGAAAGAAAGAAAGAAAGAAAGAAAGAAGAGGAAGAAAGGAAGAAAAGAATTTACTGTTGAAAACTTTGTGCCACCTGATCAACTCCAGAATTTTCTGAGCCTTTAGGCCATGCTAATTTTAAAGAAAAATTATTCATGAAACTTGCTAAAGACTGTAAGGCAGACACAGATTTTATTCAGGACTATTGCAATGGGTATGGAGATTACTGCACTAGGGTTTTGCAGTAAGGGAGACAGATTGGGCCCAGCTCCCAATACAGCAAGGAAAGACGGGGATTTAAAAGGAGCACTATGGGAGAGGGGGTCAATAGATGGAAAATTACTAAGAGGGTAGAATGCAATTCTTTGCTAAAAGACCAAAGAAAATTCTGGCTGAAGGTAACCAGCACGATCAGATATTACCTTGGTAGATAGACAGTGATAGATTGGTCAGATATTGAGAATGATCAGATATTGGTGGGGGTTTCTTACTAAATTGACTTAGCAGGATTCCTGCCAAGACTAGATGCCACAAGCACTGAGATGAAGCCCAAGACCAGGCCTCGTTGAGCAGAGGGCTCAGAGGAGCCTGACTGAAGTTTGGTCAAGGAGAGTCTTTGTTACCGGCAGTACAGGATCATTCTGCTCTCACATACCAGTAACTGCAACTAGATTGACTAGGCAACATTATTTCATTTTGAATTTCTAGCTGGGGGCACAATAAAAAACAAAAATGATCAGAAAATTAAAGGTAGTCAATTCTATTAGTTTTCTGTTGTTTTTTGAAGTTCTGTTGAGAGGGAATGAATCTAAGGTTCATTTGTGGATGCAATTCAAAAGATTATTTAAAAGCTAATTCAAGAAACCATTTCTGAGCATCAACTAAGTACCAGACATCATATTAGTCACTGGACACACATAGTGTGATCAGAGGTAGATACTACCTTCAAGAAACTCACCCTATGATAACACTAGCAGAAAGTGTCATTTATCATAATGGCAAAGTACAAAGGAGTACAGAGAAGAAGAGTAAATGTCTTCACTCTCCTCATCCTTGATCAGTTACACATAAAGATTTTCATCAGCAATGCCTATTTTTTTTATTTTTTTTTTATTTTTATTTTCCCAATGTTTATTTTTTTTGGGACAGAGAGAGACAGAGCATGAACAGGGGAGGGGCAGAGAGAGATGGAGACACAGAATCGGAAACAGGCTCCAGGCTCTGAGCCATCAGCCCAGAGCCTGACGCGGGGCTCGAACTCACAGACCGCAAGATCGTGACCTGGCTGAAGTCGGACGCTTAACCGACTGCGCCACCCAGGCGCCCCAGCAATGCCTAGTTTTTGAGACGAACTTGCTAGAACTTGGTAGAGGATAAGAGGGTTTTGATTGTTTTCTCATTTCAGGGTATTCCTCACATCAAAAAGGAGATATGAGGCTCAGAATGGAATCATTTGTACTAAACACCACCTCAGCAAACTAAGACTTATACCTCAGCTAATTGTACTTTCAACCCTGCCCCCTCCCTGGAATGTAACTCTAACCAGTCAACCTGGAATTACCTTGTTAGCACTGGAATTACCCAGTGAGGTTGTTAGTGAGGTTACCCACTCCATAGGCCCTCCATTCCTCTTAGGAAGGCAACCTTGCCTGAAACAATACATTATTTGCAAATAGTTTCCTTTTTCTGCCCCTTTTCCACCTTTAAAAAAAAGGGGAGAAGAACAGATACAAGATGTCTAATGACTTAGTACTAAAAAAATAGTGATGTATATATATTGAAATAAATTTTCTTCAGGATATTCTTGAGTGACAAAAATGACAAAAACTGGGGGAAACAATTCATACAATGTGTTCTCCTTATTGTAAAATAAACAAAAACATTATATGTTTCTTAATATATGTATGTGTCTGAGTATATATATACATACAAGTAAATATTTGCAAATTGATCTCTAAAGGCCCTCTGAAAAAAGATACAAAATTGAGTGGCATCAAAAACTGGCTTTGCTTTATCTAATTGTTTGGATTTATATAATGTGATGGTATAGATTTGAATGTGGGGGTGTATGTGTATTCCCTGGGAAATTAAGAAGAACTTGTAGAGAAGATGGAATAAAATTACTCAGCAGAAGAAAAGAGAATAGATAAAAAGATGACTGGATAGAAGGACACTAGAGAAAAAATTTTTATATTTTGGTTGTATATATTTGGTTACGGCTTTCTGAACAAAGAAATCTTGGACGTAGGTCAACAAACAAGGTTTGGAAGTTAAAAGATGGCTGAATAGATAGTGAGAACTGAGATTAACTCTCCCTTGGATTTATGTGTTTACATTTCAAAGTGGAATAGAATCAAAATCTGGAATGGGGAAACTTTCCTGGGTTTGCAAACTGTAGGACTTTGGGTCTTTTACATTCCAAAGGATAAGTACCTTGAAACCCTCTTCTTCCTTTCCCAGTTATAATTTGTTTAGACTGGGGAGACTAAACTTCTTTTCATCTCTCAGGACCAGAGAAGGTTGACATGTATATAAACCCCCAAATGCTTACTTTTTGTGGGTTCTTCTCCTGTAGTGCAAAAATTGCCTTTGCATTTGCAGTCTATCTTGCTCATGTCACATTGCTTCAGGAGAAGGGCAGAAAGAAGGGGCAAAGGGAGAATAGGAAGATTATCACCATAATTAATAGTACCTCTGATCTCTGTTATAGGAATTTCACATTTACTTTCAGATTATAAAACAAATATAGGTATTAAAAATTTATAACAGCACCAATATTCATTCCACTGAGAGTACAACTTTTGTGGCAAGGTTGAAGTGGCTGTCTCCCAGCTGGTTTTTAATATCCCATCATTTTTCTTACACAGATGGAAAGACATTATTTTCACTTGATTCATTTCACATGTACTTATTAAGGGCATAGTGGGCACCCAAAAATAAGCCTAAATCCCCACAATCTGTTGGGATGAGGAAGACAATAGACAAAAAACCAGTAAAATTCAGAAAGTCAAATAGTGATTAGCATTAATTTTTAAACTGAGGAAGGATAGTTGGGTGTAGGGTGAGGAGTTTGTTTTAAATATGGTGGTCAGGTCCTTTTGGAGGAGGTAGCATTTGAACAGAGATCTGAAGAGTTGAGTGAACAAAAGGTATTTTGGGGGAGAGCACTCCAGAAAAGAGGTCACAGCTAGTGTAAATGTGCCAAGTCAAGGACGTGCCAAGTATGTCTTAGGAATAGTGAGGTTAGTATGGAGTAGGAGAAAAAGGGACAAGGAGGAAGTGAGGTAAGACAGGGAGCCAGATGGAAGGTTTTGCAGCCCACTTCAACTTCTTGGGCTATTCTGGGAGAACTCATCACAGGGATCTGACAGAAGACTGAGAGATCTGAAATCCATTTTATTTTATTTTATTTTATTTTATTTTATTTTATTTTTATTTTATTTTATTTTATTTTATTTCATTTCATTTCATTTCATTTCATTTCATTTCATTTTTTTATAAATTTTTATAATTTTATTTTTAATGTTTTTTCATTTTTGAGAGACAGAGAGAGACAGATTGTGAGCAGGGGAGGGGTAGAGAGAGAGCGACACAGAATCTGAAGCAGGCTCCAGGCTCTGAGATGTCAGCACAGAGCCAGACGTGGGTTTCAAACCCATGAACTGTGAGATCATGACCTGAGCTGAAGTCGGACACTTAACTGACTGAGCCACCCAGGTGCCCCCTGTGAAATTTTTCTGTAAACCTAGGAATTCTCTTTAAAACTTGTCTATTAAACAAACAAAAAGTAGCTTTGTAGAGATTCAATCACAAGTGATAAATTTTTTGTATTATTTAAATTTATTATCAGTTACTATGGGTGATTTACATGTTTTTGAAAGTCAGTGTATTTTCCAAATGCAATAATAATAAATATTAAATATCTGTGCTCTCAAAATAGAGATTAACATTGCAAATTTTGTTCTTTTTTTAATTTAATTTTAATTTTTATTTTTTTAAATTTACATCCAAATTAGTTAGTATTAGTGAAGCAATGATTTCAGTAGATTCCTTAATGCCCCTTACCCATTTAGCCCATCCCCCTCCCACAACCCCTCTAGCAACCCTCAGTTTGTTCTCCATATTTATGAGTCTCTTTTGTTTAGTCCCCCTCCCTGTTTTTATATTATTTTGTTTCCCTTCCCTTATGTTCATCTGTTTTGTCTCTTAAAGTCCTCATATGAGTGAAGTCATATGATTTTTGTCTTTCTCTGACTAATTTCACTTAGCATAATACCCTCCAGTTCCATCCATGTAGTTGCAAATGGCAAGATTTCATTCTTTTTTGATTGCTGAGTAATACTCCATTGTGTATATATGTATGTGTGTATGTTTTGTGTGTGTGTGTGTGTTTGGTGTGTGTGTATATATATATATATATATATATATATATATAATAAATAAATATATTTGGGCTCTTTCCATACTTTGGCTATTGTCAATAGTGCTGCAATAAACATTGGGGTTCATGTGCCCCTTCAAAACAGCATACCTGTATTCCTTGGATAATACCTAGTAGTGCAATTGCTGGATCATAGGGTAGTTCTATTTTTAATTTTTTTGAGGAACCTCCATACTGTTTTCCAGAGTGGCTGCACCAGCTTGCATTCCCACCAACAATGCAAAAGATCCTCTTTCTCTGCATCCTCGCCAACATCTGTTGTTGCCTGAGTTATTAATGTTAGCCATTCTGACAGGTGTGAGGTGGTATCTCATTGTGGTTTTGATTTGTATTTCCCTGATGATGAATGATGTGGAGCATTTTTTCATGTGTTGCTTGGCCATCTGGATGTCTTCTTTGGAGAAGTGTCTATTCATGTTTTTGCCCATTTCCTCACTGGATTATTTGTTTTTTGGGTGTTGAGTTTGGTAAGTTCTTTATAGATTTTGGATACTAACGCTTTATCTGATATGTCATTTGCAAATATCTTCTCCCATTCTGTCAGTTGTCTTTTAGTTTGCTGATCGTTTCCTTCGCTGTGCAGAAGCTTTTTATTTTGATGAGGTCCCAGCAGTTGATTTTTGCTTTTGTTTCCCTTGCCTCTGGAGACATCTTGAGTAAGAAGTTGCTGCGGGCAAGATCAAAGAGGTTTTTGCCTGCTTTCCTCCTCGAGGATTTTGATGGCTTCCTGACTTACATTGAGGTCTTTCATCCACTTTGAGTTTGTTTTTGTGTATGGTGTAAGAAAGTGGTCCAGGTTCATTCTTCTGCATGTCGCTGTCCACTTTTCCCAGCACCATTTGCTGAAGAGACTGTCTTTATTCCATTGGATATTCTTTCTGGTTTTGTCAAAGATTAGTTGCCCATACGTTTTTGGGTCCATTTCTGGGGTCGCTATTCTATTCCATTGATCTGAGTGTCTGTTCTTGTGCCAGTACCATACTGTCTTGATGATTACAGCTTTGTAGTATAGCTTGAAGTCTGGGATTGTGATGCCTCCTGCTTTGGTTTTCTTTTTCAAGCTTGCTTTGGCTATTCGGGGTCTTTTCTGGTTCCATAGAAATTTTAGGATTGTTTGTTCGAGCTCTGTGAAGAATGCTGGTGTTACTTTGATAGGGATCACATTGAATATGTAGATTGCTTTGGGTAGTCGACATTTTAACAATATTTGTTCTTCCTGTCCAGCATGGAATCTTTTTCCATTTCTTTGTGTCTTCTTCAATTTCTTTCATCAGCTTTCTATAGTTTTCAGTGTATAGATTTTTCACCTCTTTGGTTAGATTTATTCCTAGGTATTTTATGGGTTTTGGTGCAACTGTAAATGGGATTGCTTCCTTGATTTCTCTTTCTGTCACTTCATTGTTGGTGTATAGGAATGCAACCAATTTCTGTGCATTGATTTTATCCTGCAACTTTGCTGAATTCATGAATCAGTTCTAGCAAGTTTTGGTGGAATCTTTTGGGTTTTCCATATAAGTATCATGTCATCTGCGAAGAGTGAAAGTTTGACCTCCTCCTGGCCAACTTGGATGCCTTTTATTTCTTTGTGTTGTCTGATTGCAGAGGCTAAGACTTCCAATACTATGTTGAATAACAGTGGCGAGAGTGGACATCCCTGTCTTGTTCCTGACCTTAGGGGAAAAGCTCTCAGTTTTTCCCCATTGAGGATGATATTAGTGTTGGGTTGTTCATATATGGCTTTTATGATCTCGAGGTATGCTCCTTCTATCCCTACTATCTTGAGGGTTTTTATCAAGAAAGGAGGCTGTCTTTTGTCAAATGCTTTCTCTGAATCTATTGAGAGGGTCATATTCTTGTTCTTTCTTTTATTGATGTGATGAATCACGTTGATTGTTTTGTGGATATTGAACCAGCCCTGCATCCCAGGTATAAATCCCACTTGGTTGTGGTGAATAATTTTTTTAATGTATTGTTGGAGCTGGTTGGCTAATATCTTGTTGAGGATTTTTGCATCCATGTTCATCAGGGAAATTGGTCTATATGTCTCCTTTTTAGTGGGGTCTCTGTCTGGTTTTGGAATCAGGCTAATGCTGGCTTCATAGAAAGAGTTTGGAAGTCTTCCTTCCATTTCTATTTTTGGAACAGTTTCAAGAGAATAGATGTTAACTCTTCCTTAAATGTTTGGTAGAATTCCCCTGGAAAGCCATCTGTCCCTGGACTCTTGTGTTTTGGCACATTTTTGATTACTAATTCGATTTCCTTACTGGTTATGGGTCTGTTCAAATTTTTCTATTTCTTCCTGTTTCAGTTTTGGTAGTGTATCTGTTTCTAGGAATTTGTCCATTTCTTCCAGATTGTCCATTTTATTGGCATATAATTTCTCATAATATTCTCTTATTATTGTTTTATTTCTGTTGTGTTGGTTGTGATTTCTCCTCTTTCATTCTTGATTTTACTTATTTGGGTGCTTTCCTTTTTTTCTTGATCAAACTGGCTAGTGGTTTATCAATTTTGTTAATTCTTTCAAGGAACCAGCTTCTGGTTTCATTGATCTGTTCTGCTTTTTTTTTTTTTTTTTGGTTTGATAGCATTAACTTCTGCTCTAATCGTTATTATTTCCTGTCTTCTGCTGGTTTGGGGTTTTATTTATTGTTCTTTTTCCAGCTCCTTAAGGCATAAGGTTAGGTTGTGTATCTGAGATCTTTCTTCCTTCTTTAGGAAAGCGTGATTGGTATATACTTTCCTCTTATGACCGCCTTTGCTGCGTCCCAGAGGTTTTGGGTTGTGGTGCTATCATTTCATTGACTTCCACATACTTTTTAATTTCTTCTTTAACTGCTTAGTTAGCCCATTCATTCTTAGTAGGATGTTCTTCAGTCTCCAAATATTTGTTACCTTTCCAAATTTTATTGTGGTTGATTTCGAGTTTCAAAGCATTGTGGTCTGAAAATATGCATGTTATGATCTCCATCTTTTGTACTTACTTAGGGCTGATTTGTGTCCCAGTATATGGCCTATTCTAGAGAATGTTCCATGTGCACTGGAGAAGAATGTATATTCTGCTGCTTTAGGATGAAATATTCCGAATATATCTGTTAAGTCCATCTGGTCCAGTGTGTCCTTCAAAGCCATTGTTTCCTTGTTGATTTTTGATTAGATGACCTGTCCATTGCTGTGAGTGGGGTGTCTCCTACTATTATGGTATTACCATCCATGAGTTTCTTGATGTTTGTGATTAATTGATTTATATATTTGGGTGCTTTCACATTTGGCACATAAATGTTTAAAATTGTTAGGTCTTCTTGGTCTATAGACCCCTTGATTATGATATAATGCCATTATGCATCGCTTGATACAGTCTTCATTTTAAAGTCTAGATTGTCTGATGTAAGTATGGCTACTCCGGCTTTCTTTGTTGACCATTAGCATGATAGATGGTTCTCCATCCCCTTATTTTCAATCTGTAGGTGTCTTTAGGTCTAAAGTGGGTCTCTTGTTAGCAGCATATAGATGGGTCTTGTTTTCTTATCCATTCTGTTACCTTATGTCTTTTGATTGGACCATTGAGTCCATTGATGTTTAGAGTGAGTACTGAAAGATATGAATTTATTGCCATCATGATGCTTGTAGAGTTGGAGTTTCTGGTGGTGTTCTCTGGTCCTTTATAATCTTTTGTTGCTATATATATATATATATATACACATACATATATTACATATATGTTATATATATATTTTTTTCATCTTTTGTCCCCTCAGAGAGTCCCCCTTATATTTCTTGCAGGGCTGGTTTAGTGGTCACAAACTCCTTTAATTTTTGTTTGTCTGGGAAACCTTTCATCTTTCCTTCTATTTTGAATGACAGCCTTGCTGGATAAAGAATTCTTGGCTGCATATTTTTCTGATTCAGCACACTGAATATATCCCGCCACTCCTTTCTGGCCTGCCAGGTTTCTGTGGATAGGTCTGCTACAAACCTGATCTGTCT
The DNA here is from genome assembly GCF_007474595.2 of Lynx canadensis. Taxonomy (NCBI): domain Eukaryota; kingdom Metazoa; phylum Chordata; class Mammalia; order Carnivora; family Felidae; genus Lynx; species Lynx canadensis. The sequence continues at coordinate 149,625,919 of NC_044306.2, read as the reverse complement.
TCCCTTGTAGGTTAGGGACTTTTTTTTCCCTTGCTGCTTTCATGATTCTCTCCTTGCCTGAGTATTTTCTGAATTTGACTATGATATGCCTTGTTCATGGATCGGTTTTTGTTGAATCTAATGCGAGTCCTCTGTGCTTCCTGGATTTTGATGTCTGTGCCTTTCCCCAGATTAGGAAAGTTTTCCACTCTGATTTGCTCACATAACCCTTCTACACCTATTTCTCTCTCTTCCTCCTCTGGGACCCCATGATTCTGATGTTGTTCCTTTTTAATGAGTCACTGATTTCTCTAATTCTTAAATTGTGCTCTTTTGCCTTAATCTCCCTCTTTTTCTCTGCTTCATTATTCTCTATAAATTTGTCCTCTGTATTGCTCATTCTGTTCTGCCTTGTCCATCCTTGCCACCACTGCATCCACCCGTTATTGCATCTCATTATAGTATTTTCAATTTCATTCTGGATATTTTTTATTTCTTTTATCTCTGAAGAAAGGGATTCTAATCTATTCTGACTCCAGCTAGTATTCTTATTTTCATGATTCTAAATTCTGGTTCAGACATCTTGCTTGTGTCTGTGTTAGTTAAATCCCTGGCTGTCGTTTCTTTGTGCTCTTTCTTTTGGGGTGAATTCCTTCGTTTTGTCATTTTGAAGGGAGAAAAGGAATTAATGAGGTAGAGAAATTGAAATAAAAAAATTAAAATTAAAAAATATTAAAATTAGAAATTAAAAACACACCCACACAAAAATTGAATAGATGATGTCAGATCCTAGGTGTGTTTTGGTTTGGGTGTAGAAAGTGGTTTGACAGATTAGAGAAACAAACAAACCAAAAAAAATGTGGGGGGAGAGAAAACTAAAAAAGGAAATCGTTTGAGAATTTGAAAAAATGAATACACTAAAGTAGACTAAAATACACAAAAGTAGAGAATATAGTTGAAAAATTATAGAAAATATTTTTAATAAAAATTAAAAAGAAATATGATTTTTTCATTTTCTGTATTTAAGAAAAAAGAAAAGAAACAAAAAAGAGAAAAAAGATAAAAAAAGAAATAAGGAAAAGACAAAAAAAAGAAATCGTTTGAAAATTTGAAAAAAGTGAGTACACTGTAGTAGACTGAAACAAAATGATGGGAGTAAGATAGAATTTGAAAAAATTTACATAAAGCAAAAATAAAGTAATAAAAATTAAATAAAAATATTTTTAAAAGAAATTGAAAGTAAAAATGAAGTTTTCTCTTTCTGCATTCAAGAAAAAGAAAAAAATGAAAAAGAAAAAAAGAAAAAGAAAAAAAGGAAATTGTTTGAAAATTTGAAAAGGTGAGTACACCGAAGCATACTAAAATAAAATGATGGAAGTAAAGTAGAATTTGAAAAAATTTACACAAAGTAAAAAATACAGTAATAAAAATTAAAGACATATTTTTAATAAAAATTGAAAATAAAATGAGTTTTTTCTCTTTCTGTATTCAAGAAAAAGAAAAGAATTTTAAAAGGAGAAAAGGAGAAAGAAAGAAAAAAAAATTGAATAGATGGACCTGCTAATAGATTGAAGTAGGACTGAAATTGCTTTGTCAGTCCTGTAGCTCTTTATAGTCCATAGATTAAGCCGGCGGTGAGGTTCGTTCTTGAAGAGCAAGTTGGCCTAGTTGGGCAGGGCTCGGTGTAACAGCTCCGCTCTCCCCTAGATGGCACTCCTAGCCTACTGGGGTGGATTGTTGCAGTGTTCGTCCGTGTGGCATGCGCATGCGTGGGAGCGGTGAAAAATGGTGCCATGCAGCCATCCAGTCTGTTCTCCCAGAAAAGCAGTCGTGCACTGGTCCTCCGTCTTCAGCTCTTGTCCACTCCCTGCTTTTCCATTCTCGGTGACTAGGCCCTGACAGTACCTCTCTCCCAAGTTTTATCTCAGATGCGGCTGTTTTCCCCGGCCGCTTACTTCAGGAGGACTGCGGCTTTGACCTGCTACGCTCCTCTGCGGGAGGGTCTCACCGAGCGATGGCTGAATGAGCAATGGCCGAATGTCAGCTGCACCCAGGAACGCCTGCTGGATCCTGCTTTTGCGGGTGCCCCGAGACTGCAGCCAGGTGCCAGCCCGCCCCCCAAAAACATCGCGAGACAGTGTAGCCTCAGCGTTCCAGGGACCATGGAAAATCGCAACACACATCTGACACCAGGCTTCACTCTCAACAACCTTGCCCCAGGACCAGCGAATGTGGCTGCCTTCCGGGGTCTGCTGGGACCAGGTGGCTTCAACAGTCTCTACCAAATGTCCTTCCAGCAGTGGAACCGCTTTTCCCCGTGTGGCCCAAGAACCTCCCGGACCGCACTCTGTTCCTGGGGATTCACCTTTCCTACCAGAGCACCACCAGGTATCGAGCTGCGGGGTTGCAGCCTTTGTGCTCCCTTTGTTTACAGTCTTAATGGAATTTAAACCCTGTCCTTTCTCCTTTCTCCCTTTTTAGTTTAGTCCCTGTGGCTGTTTCCAATTTTCCACTTTCTCTCCAGCTGCTTTTGGGGAGGGGTGCTTTTCTCGTATGCTCCCCCCCTCCTCAGTCTCGGTCCTCTCTCCTCCCGCAAAGCGGTTCCCTAACTTTTGGGGCTTCTTGCTTCCAAGTTCAGCTCTTCGTGTCACATACCTGCTGAATTCTGTGGTTCAGGTTGTGCAGTTTGTTGTGTTAATCTTCCAATTGGTTTTCTAGGTGTGTAGGATGATTTAGTGTTGGTGTGGGTGTATTTCACAGATGGGAGACACACAAAAAGCTTCCATGTTGTTCCGCCATCTTGGCTCCTCCCCCAAATTTGTCCTTCTTATTGGAAGGCTTGGTATATACTAGAAGAGGTAACTGAATTTTGAAATACTCATAACATGTTATATGAATGTAAAAGAATGTTTCTTAGACATTCTGCCATGATATAACTAATCTTTCATGTAAATTCATTTTAATGCAATATAATCTTAAGTAAAGATGTAAAATAGGATTTAAATTACACTTTAAGAAAATGGTTTAGGGGCGCCTGGATGGCGCAGTCGGTTAAGCGTCCAACTTCAGCCAGGTCACGATCTCACAGTCTGTGAGTTGGAGCCCCGCATCGGGCTCTGGGCCTGATGGCTCAGAGCCTGGAGCCTGTTTCCGATTCTGTGTCTCCCTCTGTCTCTGCCCCTCCCCCCGTTCATGCTCTGTCTCTCTCTGTCCCAAAAATAAATAAACGTTGAAAAAAAAAAAAAAAAGAAAATGGTTTAAAATGCAATAAATCAGTTTATAGTTCAGAGCCATTTCTATGTTTTATTATTAGATGACTGATTAGAAAGGGAACAGTGTGATTTGTAGAGTTGATGTTATATTTAAGACATTAGAAATATAAGTTAAACGTAATTTTCCCATTCATTTTTTATTTTTCCATCAAAGATTTCTTGGATTACCTTAGTAAAAATGTGATGAACTGGTTTCGTTGAAGATATGTATGTTGTATGATTTATAAATATATTAGTGCTCTATTAGTGGGTGGAAATACATGTTTCCTAAAACTGTTTTGTTTATTTTCATTTCCAGGATACCACTAAAACAAAAATATTATCAGATCATAAGAAGACTTGAATATAAAAATAAGTATCTCAATCATGTTATCAAACACAGAGAACTCAGTATTTTTAAGGAAATATTTGTACTCTATGTAATAAAATTATTCTATATAATAAAATATGTAGAATAGGAGCACCTAGGTGGCTCAGTTGGTTAAGCGTCTGACTTTGCCTCAGATCACGATCTCTCATTCCATTAAGAATAGAACCATTGTGGGGCACCTGGGTGGCGCAGTCGGTTAAGCGCCCGACTTCAGCCAGGTCATGATCTCGCGGTCCGTGAGTTCGGCCCCACGTCAGGCTCTGGGCTGATGGCTCAGAGCCTGGAGCCTGTTTCTGATTCTGTGTCTCCCTCTCTCTCTGCCCCTCCCCCGTTCATGCTCTGTCTCTCTCTGTCCCAAAATAAATAACGTTGAAAAAAAAATTAAAAAAAAAAAAAAGAATAGAACCATTGTTAATAATCTGGCCTATCATTTTGCTAGCCCTGATTGTCTTTGAAAAATAAAAAGATATCAGATTTATTCTTTTTCTGAGGTTTACTAGGAAAACATACTCACCTAATAGTTTTCCCTCTCATTTTTATGAGACATTACCACTGATTTATACTACTAGCTAACATAGATTGAATGTTACCATATGCCAAGTACTATTTCAACCCTCAGAAAACTCTATAAAGTAAACAGAATTATCATCTACATTTGGTATGTAAGGAAATAGAGTCACAGTAATGATAGGAATGCACGCAACATCCTTCACCTAGAAGGTAAGACAGCCATGATGATTGTCTCAGAATTCATACTAGTTGTTTTACTAAATAATATTCTAAAATTCTTTTTATTTTGTTTGCTTAAATCAGGCTTATTGAGGCATAATGTATAGGGAGTAAAATTCACTATCTTTTATGGGCCAGGCGCAGCCCTTAATTCATTCTTTTCCTTTACAAATTTCTCAAAGTGGGATCCCCCGACTGGCAGTGTCAGTGTCACCTGGGAACTTGTTGGTCTTCCCTAGTCTTACTGAATCAGAAACTCAGGAGGGGATGAAATCCAAAGCATGTTGTCATATTTGCTAACGTTAACATCAACAGTGATAAATCATGATAGTAGTGTACATCCTTGAAATGCTGAAATGAAATAGCACTTGACCTGTGTGCTGCTCCTTCCCAAAACTCGTGACTCCACTCCAATGATGAGGAAACATCAGACAAATGCCAATTGAGAGACATTCTACAATAGCTTGAGAGTTACTCCTCAAAATTATCAAGGTCATCAAAAAGGAAAAAACTGTTACAGCCAAGAAGAGCTGTCAGAACAGCTCTTCCATAGACATAGGACATAAGAACTAAATGTAATCTGGTACCTTAGATAGAATTCTGGAACAGAAAAAAAACACACTAAGCAAAAACTAAGAAAATCTGAATCAAATGTGGACCTCAGTTAATAATAATGTATCAATATTAGTTTATTCACTGTAACAAATGGATACGAACACAAGATGTTAATAGAAGAAAAAATTGGGTGTATATATGAGAAATCTATGTTCACAATTTTTCCATAAATATGAATTTTCTGTTCTAAGATTAAAAGGCTATTAGACAATTAATGACATAATAATTCAACTTAAAAGTTAGAAAAAGAATAATATCAGAATAACTCTGCATATGCAGAACTCAAATACAAGTAAAAGCAGAAAATGAAAGAGTAGTTAGAGCAGAAAAACAAAAGCAAACAACTTTTTTTTAAAAAAAAGATTATGGGGCGCCTGGGTGGCGCAGTCGGTTAAGCGTCCGACTTCAGCCAGGTCACGATCTCGCGGTCCGTGAGTTCGAGCCCCGCGTCAGGCTCTGGGCTGATGGCTCAGAGCCTGGAGCCTGTTTCCGATTCTGTGTCTCCCTCTCTCTCTGCCCCTCCCCCGTTCATGCTCTGTCTCTCTCTGTCCCAAAAATAAATAAACGTTGAAAAAAAAAATTAAAAAAAAATAAAGATTAAAATTGAAGAAATCAAAGCAAAATGAACTAAGATAAAAGTATCACATATATAAACCATATTGCAAATGAGAACAACTGATTTATAAAATGAAAGTGATGAAGACATCTACAAACACCTTTGTTTTTGCCAGTAAATTAAAAAATACATGAAATGGAGACATCCCCGACAAATATGATTCTAATCAGCAAGAAATAAAAAGAAAACATCAATAACATGATTTTGACTACATTTCATTAATGATTATTGAATGCTATAATATAACATTAAGAAATGTAATAATTTAATAAGCAATTAAATATGACTATAGTCTTTAAACTTAAGCTATTTAGTACTTTAGAGAAAATAGTATCAGATTTGACAGTTTCAGAGGTCTATTAAATATTCAAAGAAAAAATAATTGCTAATGTTTTAATTTTGTTTTTAACTTTATTTATTTTTGAGAAAGAGAGAGAGAAAGTGGAGGAGGGGCAGAGAGAGAGAGAGAGAAAGAGAGAGAAAGAATCCTAAGCAAGTTCCATGCTGTCAAAACAGATCTCAATGCAGGACTCAATCCAATGCCTCTGAGATCATGACCTGAGCTGAAACTAAGAGTTCAAGACTTACCTGACTGGGCCACCAGGCACCCTGATGTTTCAATTCCTGATGGTGTTACAAGTGATATTCTCTTTAGTTCCAGTAGGAGGAGGTAAAACTTAAGGATTCTTAATGGAAGCATCAGAGAAGAAACATTGAAAGCTAAGAGGAAACCCAGACTCAAGATTTATTTTAACTCCACACACTTTTGTGAAAGATGCTACAAGTCTTGAAGAGGTTCCAAGTTTTGCTTTTCAGGTTAGGTGTTTTCCAACCATTCTAAATGAAAATATTTAAATTTTGTGTCTGGGAAAGAGTTGTGGTAGCAAACCAACGTTAAATAAATGGACTGGGGCACCTGAGTGGTTTAATCAGTTAAGTGTCTGACTCTTGGTTTTGACTCAGGTCATGATCTCAAGGTTTGTGAGTTTGAGCTCCTCGTGGAGCTCTGCACTGATAGTGCGGAGCCTGCTTGAGATTCTCTCGCTCTCCTCTCTCTGCCTCTCCTCCACTCATGCTCTAAATAAATAAATAAATAAATAACTTAAAAAAATAAATTAATGGACTAGGGAAACTACAAAGTACTGCCACTTCTCCCTTCCACTTCCTTATCTTCCTCTTCTCTTTCTCTGTCTCTGTCACATACACACACACACACACACACACACACACACACACACACAACCCAGGGAAACTAAATCCCCTCTCTACCCTATAGATTTGAGAAAGGACAATAGATCTATTTTTATTTTGATTCCTTTCTTTTCAGAAGGATATCACCTTTGATCGTTAGGTGGCACCAAAGAGCAACATAATATGCTTAGATAAAAAATAAAAGGGAAAAACTAAATAGGTCCTGCAATAAATTATCTTTAATTGGCAGGCAGGGACTCGATATCTGGACTGAAATATAAGCAGACTTATTAAAATTTTCTGAAAAGTAACCTGTCAAACACTAAATAAAGATCATAGCAAAATACTTTAATACACATAATCAAATACATGAATACATACAATCAAATATATGACTTTATCATAAGAATTATTTTATCTTTGCTGAAAAAATATTACTAATTTTATTTGTCTAGACATTTGTATCAATGGATCAGATCCTAGATATTTAAAATGATTAGGTACTAGACCTCAAAATACTCAAATAAATTTATTACCTACATACATGTCCTTATTTGTTTCCTTGAGTTTATGTCAAGGCTATGGAGTTAGGGATGAATAGCTAATTCAATTGCAGTTCCATTTATATTTTAAGTGCTGTAAATTGCTGATGAAACAATGATGTCTGTCCTTGTCCTCAAATAATTCATAATCGAGAAGGGAAGATGTGTAAGTAGAAATTTAAAACATGGTGCCAATATAATACAATGCTGATTATGTGGAAATTAAACACTGTCCAAAAGGCCTCAAAGAAAAGTCGCTTAAACAGTGGAGGGGAAGTGGTGACAAAGCAGGGGTAGACCAGGAAGAGCAGGGATGTATTGAAGTATATAACATGGAAATATTCCAGGTGAAAGAAATAACATTCATAGGGATGAAGGGGTAAGAGCTTCATGCATTCTTGAAAACAAAAGAAGTTTTCAGTGGTTGTATTCTTCAGAAAATGATGAGTATGCTGGTTGGTGAGAGGTGGGGCTAAAGAAGGCAGCAACACTCATATCATGCAGGGATTTATAGTGAGTTTAGGTGATTAGATTTTCCTATAAACAATGGGGAGCCATTGGAAAGAAGGGTTTTAATAAGATACCATGATCAGCTTTGCATTTCTGAGACTTGTTGGGCTAATGTGTGGAACACAGAGCAGATAGAAACAATATTCAAGGCGGTGACAAGAGTGAAGAGATGACTGTTCTAGTGAGATGATGGCAGCTCACCTAGAAATGGAACATTTGGTAGGTAGACTCAAAACCATTTAATGCTAGATTGGTGGCTGGAAAAGAGACAGAGGTGTGTCTGAACTGAGCAATCAAGGGAATGATCCAGAGAAACAAGAGCTAGTATCAGGCAGAAGGCGATACGCTCTTTTTAGACTTACTGGGTTTGACATGCCTATAAGGCTTTCCTGATCTTTTCCACAGAGTTCACCGTGTTAGTGAAGGGCACTAACATCCATTCATGTGTTATTTTCCTTACCCTCTAAATCCTTGCTGCAAAGTTCAATACACATAATGAAGTCTCTTTAATCTGTCCAGTTCTTTCCATCTCCACCAACCCTCTTATTTAACATTATCATATCCTATTTGGGTAACTTCCAGTCTACCTGCTTTCACTCTTCCGCTACTGCATTCTCTTCTCTTCTCTGAAGTCAGAGTGAGCTTTTTAGTACATACATCTGATCTTGTCACCTCCCACCATAATCCTCCTTAAAACCTTTCAGTAGCTTCCTGCTGTTCCCAGGGTTAAGTCCAGATCTTTAAACTGGCCTACAAATCCCTTAATGGCCAAGTTCATATATCATATCACCTTCCTGTTTCCCATCTCCCCTTCTGCTCCACTTCAACAAACAGCAGGTTGTTTCAGTCCTCAACTGCATCTTGAACTTCCCTCAACAGGTTCTGCATGTCATGCTCTGTTTTTGCCAGAAATGCTCTTCGATACTCATTCAGCTCTCCCATTCTCTTGACTGCAGCTTTAAAAGTGAGTTCGTCAAGGAAAGATGCTTTTACTGGCCTGTCTACATCAAGCACTTCTTTCACAGCACCCAGAGCACAATGCACTTCTCCTTTGTGGCACTTGTCCAAATTGCACTTTGCCACGTATATGATGTCTCCTGATCCACTAAGTGTCAGGTTTCATGAGGACAAGACTGAGTCTGATTTTAACTCATCTTTCGGTTTCTAGAGCCTAGGCTGATGTTGGCATGTGGTGAACACATATTTCTTACTTGTGGAATGAACAAATGAAGCAGAGAGGTACAGAACATAATTTAGATACATATATGGAGCTTATGAAACAAGTCTGTATGGTCATATGATTCAGGTGTCTTTAACATAAAAATAAAAATTGCAGTCATGGGATCATTTTAGAGTAATTGCAGGGTGGAAAAGAAAGAAAGAAAGATAGGAAGGGAGGAAAGACGGAAGAAAGAAAACCAAGACTGTATTGATCACTATTCTCAGTTGCTGACATAAAAACCTATTCTGTGTTTAAGCAGGAAAGGGATACATACACCGAAAGATTTTTTTTGACTTTTTAATGTTTATTCATTTCTAAGAGAGAGAGAGAGAGAGAGAGAAAGAGACAGAGTGTGAGTGGGGGAGGGGCAGAGAGAGAAGGAGACGCAGACTCTGAAGCAGGTTCCAGGTTCTGAGCTCTCAGCATAGGGCCCGATGCAGGGCTTGAACCCACAAACTATGAGATCATGACCTGAGCTGAAGTCAGATGCTTAACCGACTGAGCCACCCAAGCACCCTGAAAGATTTTTAGTAATTTACAGAATTTGGTTTAGAGATCCAGGCCTGGCACTAGACAGAGCAGTGCTAAAACCTACAATCAAGGTATTTGTAAGGAAATACTGAAGCTTACACAGATCATGCCAGTCCCCTGAGGACTGGTAGTTTGTATACATGATGCTGGAGAATAAACACCAGAAGGTCTGCCAGCAAAGAGCTAGAGCCCTCAGCCATCATATTAAGAAGTTAATTCCCTCAGATACCTGCTTCTTCATGTTCACTGAATTTCCAATTATAGTACCTTGAGAGTGGATGTGATGGGCAGAAACTAGGTCACACGCTTCACTGTAGTAGCAAGGGAGGCTCACAGAGTAAATTTTTAGGTTTAGGTTTCTATCTTCAGAAGATGAGGAGTCATAATATGAGAAATCAGCAAAATACAGAGGTAGCATTCCAAAGAAGTTGAGTACCACTCACACATGAAGTATCTACTATAATGGCTCAGAAAAAAACCCTGAAAATATCAATATATAAGGGACGGTTAAGGAAATAGAGCTAGCAAAAGAAACCAGCGAGAGAAGAGGAAAATCAAAAGGATGTTTTCTTAAGGATAACATATGAAGAGAGTGCTCTTTGAAAATAAGAGAATTAGTGGCATCAAATGTTGCACAGAAAAGTAGCAGGATAGACTAGGAGTATCCACTGGGAATTGGCCAGAAGGAGGTCATTAGTGACCCTGGAGAAGGCAGTTTTGGGGATAATGAGGCAAAGTGCAAATTATGGTACATAAAAAACTGAGTGGGAGGTAAGAATGTAAACAGAGTAAGTGTAGGACATTATTTCAATAAACTGTTGAAGGCCTAGCAGTAGAATATGGAATAAAGAAACCTTTGTTTTTATTGTTTCTTCCAAAGAATTTACGGTTCTGGAAAAAAGTAATGGCCAATGTAGTGAGGTAAGTGTTGTGATAAGGAAGGCATGAGAGTTAAGAATACAGAGGAGAGGCACCTAAATAGCCTTAGGGATTATGGATGGTTTAGGGGTTTAGGCAGGAGAGTGACAGTTTCATATTTAAGATTAGAAACTTCACTGTAGCTGCAGTATGAAAAAGTCAAGGTTAGTCCAGCAAATGGAGGAGATGGAATGGGTGTGAAGATTACATTGAAGAGAAGAGGGAGACTGATTTGCAAGACTAAAAAAGTAGCTCTGATGTAACTTGCACTTAATGGAATGTAAGGGTTACCAAAACATGATGAATCAAACACCTTGGCCTAGACCCCTGGGAACATTCATTGTTAAGAAGAGTATCATAAAGGGGCGCCTGACTGGCTCAGTGGGAGTAACATGTGACTCTTGATCTCAGGGACATGAATTCAAACCCCATTGGGTATAGAGACTACTTAAATAAATAAATAAATTTTAATAATAGTAAATAATACAGTTTTGCTAACCCAGTTGATAAATATAATACATTATTTCTTCCTTAAATTCCCATTTATTTAACACTCCATATAGTTGTATTAAGATGCAATTCCTTTATTTCAAGTGAATAATTTAATATTTGGCAAAATAGTTCCCAGAATGTTTCAAAGTCTGGTATGTTTTTTAGCACAGTCACCCAATAATTCAGGGGGGTTGGGGGGAGTACTATTCATTTCTAAGAAGAAGGGTCAATGTCTATTAACAAACTAGATAAGAAAAGTATGTGTCCTTGAGTAGTTCAGTTGTAATAGCTTTGTGTTTGAATATTTCTCCTTCTGATGAAAAAAAGTTGCTACTGAAAATACAGTCATTAAATACCATGGTAGTGTTAGCTCTGAGACTGTGTATCTGGGTCCAAATCCTGGATCTGCCACTTTCTATTTTGTCATGGGCAAATTGTTAAACCTCTCTCAGACTCAAACTCTACATCTATACACTAGACATAATTTCATAAGGTCCTTATAAGGATTAAAAGGCATAATTTAGGGGCACCTGAGTGGCTCAGTCAGTTGAGCTTCCTGCTTCGGCTCAGGTCATGATCTCATGGTTTGTGAATTGGAGCCTCACTTCGGGCTCTGTGCTGACAGCTTGGAGCCTGTTTTAGATACTGTGTCTCCTTCTTTCTCTGCTCCTCCCCTGCTTATGCTCTTTCTCTCTCTCTCAAAAATAAATACGTAAACATTTAAAAAAAATTTTTAAAGACATAATTTAGGTACAGTACTTGGAATTTAATTATTCAACAAATATCTATAATTATAGTAAGCATCTAAGTTTTTTTTTAGGTGCATGGAAGAGAGTATAATTATTAAAAATCTTGGAGTTCTTTCTGGGAGTTAAGATGCTGGAGTAGTAGGAGTGGTTATGCTTGCTTTTTCCCTTGAACACAGCTAGATAAATAAAATCACTCTGAACACCCAGGAAATCTATCTGAGGACTGAGAGACAAACTGCACAACTAGTGGGAGAAAAGGCCACATAGTGGAAGGTAGGAGGTGCACAGATGTGATTTGGGGAGAAAAGAATTGCCAGTGTTGCAGAGGGGAGGGAGACTGGATAAGGGAGAGAGAAGAGAGAGACAGAGACAGAAAGAAAGGGAAAGAGAGAGAAAGCAGGGTGCAGGGCGTTGCACAAGAAAACATCTCCCCAAATTGTCGATGGAGGAGCTGACTATCACAAGTTTTTACATGCAGCGGAGCTCACAGCCTGGTGGTCATAGAGTGCTCCTGGGGAGAAGGAGGGCAGAGGCCTGGGAGCATATAGCATGGTCTGAGGATCCCCTGGTTCACACTGGGAGAGACTATTCCCCTTTCTAGAGTGCAGTTGGGAAAAGATGCTATTAGAAAAGGGACCAAAGAGATGGTGGGTACCATTGAGCTGCCCCATTCATTAGCATAGGAGCAGAGGCAGCTGCTGAGGGCAGCTACCTGGACTCAGACCTTTTGCCGCAGAATAGAGAACCCAGAAATGGGTTCTCAGAATAGAGAAGTCAGAAATGGACCCACAACTTTTTGGTCAACTAATCTTCGACAAAGCAGGAAAGAATATCCAATGGAAAAAAGACAGTCTCAACAATGTTGGGAAAACTGCACAACAACATGCAAAAGAAGGAAACGACCACTTTCTAACACCATACACAAAAATTAATTCCAAATGGATTAAAGACCTCAATGTGAGACAGGAAACCATCAGAATCCTACAGGAGAACACAGGCAGCAATGTCTTTGACCTTAACCAGAGCGACTTTTTACTAGACATGTCGCCGGAGGCAAGGAAGACAAAAGCAAAAATGAACTATAGAGACCTCATCACGATAAAAGCTTCTGCACAGTAAAGGAAACAGTCAACAAAACTAAAAAGCAAACTTCGGAATGGGAGGATATTTGCAAATGACATATATGATAAAAGATTAGTGTCCAAAATCTATAAAGAACTTATCAAACTGAACACCCCAAAACAAATAATTCAGTGAAGAAATGGGCAGAAGACATGAATAGGCCTTTTTCCAAAGAGGTCATCCAGATGGCTAACAGACATGTGAAAAGACGCTCAACACCACTCATCATCAGGGAAATACCAATCAAAACCACACTGGGATACCTCCTCACACCTGACAGAATAGCTAAAATTAACAACACAGGGAACAAGAGATGTTGATGAGGATGCAGAGAAGGGGATTCCTCTTACGCTGTTGGTGGGAATGCAAACTGGTGCAGCCACTCTGGAGAACAGTATGGAAGTTCCTCAAAAAAGTTAAAAAGAGAACTACCCTATGACCCAGAATTGCACAACTGGGCATTTACCCAAAGGATACAAAAATACAGATTTGAAGGGGCACATGCACCCCAGTGTTTATACAGCATTATCAACAACAGTGAAATTATGGAAAGAGCCCAAATGTTCATTGACTGAAGAGTGGATAAATAAGAAGGTATGTGTGTGTATATATATGTATAGGCATATATACATACACACACACACACACACACACACACACACACACAATAATTGAGTATTACTCAGCCATCAAAAGAATGAAATCTTGCCATTTACACTGATGTGAATGGAGCTAGAGTGTATTATGCTATATGAAATAAGTCAACCAGAGAAAGGCAAATACCATATGATTTCACCATGTGTGAAATTTAAGGAACAAAACATATGAACATAAGGGAAGGGGAAAAAGAGAGGGAGCAAAGTATAAGAGATCTTAACTATAGAGAACAAAGTGAGGGTCGATGGAGGAGATGTGGGTGGGGGGTTGGGCTAAATGGTTGATGGTTTAAGGAGGGCACTTGCAATGAGTACTGGGTGTTGTAAGTGATGAACCACAAAATTCTACTCCTGAAACCAATTACACTATATGTTAACTAACTAGAATTTAAATAAGAAAAACAACAAAAATAAATAAAAATAAAAATCTCAGGGATTTTGCTAATAAACTTCTGATACACACACACACCAAGTGATTATTATCAATATAATCTCTATATCTATAAAGACCATACAAATGTTATATAAATATAACACAGACATACAATTATATGCATATATATATATATACATATAAATAAACCTAAATTACTTAATGCCTAATACTAACAGTCTTATAGAGACATAAGATTTACCTTCTCAACACAATATAAATACTACCTACTGATTTGTCAATCAAGTGTCTGTTCTGACTGTACTCTGTTCATCAAGATTTCCTGGATATTCTAACTGGAAATATATTTTCTCTCTTCTATGAAGTGATAACATCTCTTGTAATGCTTATCTTTTTCTACTTTTATTTTAGCTGATGTTGTGCTCATCTACCTCCCTTCCTACACTCTGGTCTTTATAAAGATAAAGCTCATATTTTAAAGTATCTTTGCCTACTCTGTATTAGCTGTATTAGCTAGTATAATATTTTGCACACGCTGGATCATTAACAAGTATTTTGAATAGATATTAAGTAAATAACACTTTAGTGGTTGGGCTTTGTGCAGACTCTAATTTCTATGGTGCTAGGCAGTTAACAGCAAAGGAAGAATGAAGCAGGCTACATATACTTTAAAAGGGTGTAATGGTAAGTGTGTTAAATCAAAGTGCATATCCTGTATAAAGCACATATAACCCAATTTCTGTCAATATAGCCCAGTAAAAATGAAGACCAGTTTTGTCAAGTTATCTGATATATCAAGAAAGGCTACAATTACTGAACTATGTATGAAAGTTTTTTTTTAATGTTGCAAACATTTAAATGTTTCAAGCAAAATAAAATATTCTGCCTTTGGGATACTAGTTGGACATCTCAGATACTGTAAAGTGTGCCAAATAAGCCAGTCTCAAAAATTTATCTTCCTTATTTCCTCTCCTGCTTTTCCTCCTATAAATCTTATTTCTGAGGTTCTTTTCTTCTAAATTCCCAAATCCTTTCACATATTAAATTCCCCTCTATTCACATCTTTGAGATTTTTGAGTCTGAGTCCAAAAGGCATATGTAAGCGTATTTAGGAATGTCATCACCATTTAGCTATTCACAAAATCAAACACCCGATCTTTAAACAAGTGGTTACAAAGGGGGAATTTGAGGATGAAGCCTCAAGAGATCAAGGAAGATTTGGGATCATCAGCTGAATTGGGGGGGGGGGCGGGGGGATGAAGCATAGTACAAATTTCATCTGGATAGTAAGGGGAAAGGGCCAATGAGATCAGAAAAAAAATACATTTTAAGATAGAAGAATTGGGTCCAAAAGCAAAAACTTGGTGAAACTGATTTCTTGGGGTTTTTTTTTTAATCTTTTAATGTTTATTTATTTTTGAGAGAGAGAGACAGAGTGTGAATGGGGGAGGGGCAGAGAGCGGGAGACATAGAATCCAAAGCAGGTTCCAGGCTCTGAGCTGTTAGCACAGAGCCTGACTTGGGGCTTGAACTCACAAACCGTGAGATCATAACCTGAGCTGAAGTGGGACACTTGGGGCGCCTGGGTGGCGCAGTCGGTTAAGCGTCCGACTTCAGCCAGGTCACGATCTCGCGGTCCGGGAGTTCGAGCCCCGCGTCAGGCTCTGGGCTGATGGCTCAGAGCCTGGAGCCTGTTTCTGATTCTGTGTCTCCCTCTCTCTCTGCCCCTCCCCCGTTCATGCTCTGTCTTAAAAATAAAAACGTTGGAAAAAAAATTTAAATGAAGTGGGACACTTAACCAGCTGAGCCACTCAGGTGCCCCAGGTGAAACTGGTTTCTGATTGAGACTGCCAGGGGCCTCAGTAGCTGCTTTGTGCCATGCTAGCCATTTACTTGTCACATACTTACTGGTAAGGTATGATCAATGGTTGCTAATTAGAAATTTCAACCATATTTAACAATCCCATTTGTTTAATAAATATTAAATATAAAAAATATCACTTTTAGAATTATGTTTTCAGAATGGGAGTGTTTTTTTCTCATGTAAGCAATTGATCAGTGCACACATTCATATCATGAGACATCATAGCATTATTAATTATCTATCATGATCAACATTTTTCTGTGCCTCTATTTCTTTTTCAAATATTAAGTAATTAAACATAATTTTTTTTCTGAGCTTAATTTGCCTCAAGATCCTGAGAAGGATAAGTATTAATAAGGTTTGCCAAATTATATTTTTAACTGTCAGAACTGATATATCAGTATTAGCTGATGAGTATCAAAATTGAATTCTATTGCACTATATAATTCAATTAGATAATAATTTTCTAGCCCTTTCCTCTCCAATATTTTGATTCCAAATTAAAGAGCCCATGTGAAGTGATTACTCTGCCTTTAGATTACAGTTTAGTTCATCTATATTTTAGTTTCAAAGAGTGGCATGTTCTTATTCAGATTTACACATTAATCTTGGCTGAAAATAGATATTGACACTGTAGACCTCATGCCACTGAAATGTGCTTAGCAAAGAATTTCCTGGTTCTAAGTCTACCTTTATTTAAATAATTGCCAGTTAATTAAGAACATTTCTAGGAAATGCATTGTATTTATTTTCCAGGCACTTTATCTGTGACATCTACATTTCCTAATGCCTCGTTTTAACCTTTTTTATTAGTTATATTAGTTTATATAACTCATGAATGGTTATATGCTAAAAAAAAATAAACTCTTTTCATCATATCTATATTTTAATGTTTTTAAATAAAACATATAGTTTATAAACAAATATCCACAAACAACATATTTTGAGATCATAAAGTAATTAATGTACTCCTGAAATTGTACATATTAAACACTAACTTTAATTTCTTAAGTTTTCCTTTAAATTCCAGTTAGTTAACATACAGGGTAATACTAGTTTCAGGTGTACAATATAGTGATTCAACACATCCACACATCACACAGTGCTAAACACTATTTAAATCAATAGCGTAAGAAAGAGAAAGCTAAATTTGATTTCTTAGGATAAGAATAGTCTTGTAAGGTATGGTGTATCAATATAATGCAGTATAACCTCTATATTATTTAAGAATCTCTAAATTAACATTTGGTCAACATGTTTTTTTTCTTTTAACTATTGATATTCTATTTTTTGGCGACATACTGTAGGTCAGGCATTTTTTTTGGAACTTAGGTTGCATTAGTGAACAGCGCTGGCAAAGATGCCTATCTTGTGATATTTCACTTATAAGAATGTAGCAGAACATAAACTTTTAATACACAAAACAAAACTTATATATTACATTAGAATATGGTACAGGCTGCTGAAAAGAAAGGGAAAGAGAAAAGAAAAGAAAGGAAAGGAAAGGAAAGGAAAGGAAAGGAAAGGAAAGGAAAGGAAAGGAAAGGAAAGGAAAGGAAAGGGAAGGGGAAGGGGAAGGGGAAGGGAAGAGCACAGCAGGCTGATGGGGACCAGTATGGCGAAGGCCTCGTTGTGAGATTAAGGTGGCTGCCACAGGGGAAGCATTTGTCAAATGGCAAATGTAATTCTCTTTGCTACCAATTTATTCATTACTTCAGGTAATAAAGTGTTTCTGTAAAATTAGGTCTAACACCAGCATAAACAACGTTTTCTGAAAGAATAGATTTGATCACATGAACACATACTTCAAAGGTTATCGCTTTTATTTTATTTCTGAGTTCTAGAATTAAGTACACGTATTTGAAATAGTATTTGTTTGGTTTTAGATAAATCCTAGTGGGTTATTCCTGTTTGTAAACCACCCTAACAAAATCTGAAACCTAATTCTGAGTGGCAAATTTTTTGGCCAATAGCTCAATTAAAATTTTAATTATGATATCATCAGTTGGGTTCATGCCTGTGGTTCCCCTTTTTATAACAAAGTAGTTAAATAGTTTTTATAGAAAGCTGCCTAGAACTTTTAAAGATTATCAGGGATTACTTCTCTTATCTTCTTATTATTTGTTGTATCTCTTCTCATCTTATTTTCCTACTCTGTCTCTTCATTGACTAATACACATACCAAGTTTCAGACTTCATTAAATGATTGAATCATTGAATAATTCTGGTTGATAAGAATGATATGCCCTAGAGGAGGAAAAAGACGTGAATAGCTATTGTTTGCACAGTAATATATTTGCTTTACACCTACAAGCTCAAACCCATAATTATAGATTAGAAGTTGCTGTCTCTGATACACAAAAATCATGGTATATCTCAATCCAAGAAATGTAATACTTCGAAGTTTTAATATATTTATTTCCATATATTTTTTAGAAATATTGCGTCTCTGTTAGATGTAACATACTTTGAGGGTTACAAGCATAAATAATGTTTAACCTTTCAGGGAAAGAAAGAGAGAAGAGAAAGAAGGAGGAGGAGGAAGAGAGGGAGGGAGGGAGGGAGGAAAGACAAGGGGTATTATGAAGTGGGGCTACGTAAAGTATATCATTACAGATGCCACAATTCCTTAAATACCTTAATAGAAGTCCATTGTACTATAAAAGTTGGAAGTAAGAATAAGCTACTTCCTACTGAAGTAATCAGGGACGGTTTTGTAAATGAGAACACTGCATTCTTCAAGAGGAAAGGAGGAGTGAGGAATAATGAATTAAAAGTCACTGAGCACCTCTGAATTGGTGATATATTTCCAGATCTTTCATTTTAATTTATTTCCCTTCATCTTTATAACAACGCTAGGAGTCTTTATCCTTGATCTCTACTTCTCAGTGGAGATTCATGATATCTAAGTCTCCAAAGTCACATAGTAAGTTTTCTCCTTTCAGAGTCTATTATTTTCTCAAAGTATCTTAAGAAGACACCATAAAATCACAACCTGTGTCACCATAGGAAATTGAGACCCCTCCAGAATATTGCTAATGGTTTTTCTAAACCTTTTTAAATCCTCATTCTGAACTGCTGCTCCTGGCATCAACCCTGCTGATTGCATCAAAACTTCTTTACGTTGGATTCTTCTTACTATGTTATTTTTGTCCAAGCACAAACACATGCTTCCTCTGCTCCCCAAGATGTAAATTACACAAGGCTGTTGATTTAGTCAGAATTTCCTCACCACTTAATAATATCAGAGGGGACTACAGTACAGGAGAAAGAAAAACAAACAAAAAAACTTTGAAAGTAAATCATCATAAATGAACCCGACATCCATTGGTAAATGCCAATGGAAAGTCTTTCACAAGACTTCATTCTTCCTGACCCCAACTGTCTGTCATATGTTATAGTTTGCCTCTTTCGAAACCAGAATTGCTGATATCCTATCATATCTAGCTAGATTCAAGGTCCTAAGGGACCTATGTTTTTCACCAGTAACAGATATTCTTTTACATCATTTTACAAAACAATTAAACACCTCTTTAACCTAAACTCTATTATTCAAGATTTTGCTAAGATTTTACAAAACTAAACAAAACTAAACATGTTTTTAGGAATGACAAAAAAAAAGAAGAAATGTCTGCACTTAATTTATATTAAAGACAACTTTTCAGGGCACCTGGGTGGCTCAGTCGGTTGAGCGCCCTACTCTTGATATCAGCTCAGCTCATAATCCCAGGATTGTGGAATTGAGCCATTTGTTGGGCTCCATTCTCTCTCTCTCTCTCTCTCTCTCTCTCTCTCTCTCCTTACTTATAACACCAAGATTTGGAGATGAAATTGTATTCTTTTAATTCAGCATACTGTACACAAGAACACAAAAAGTCAGATTTAACTTTTATACTTTACCCTTCCCAAGTATATGCCAACAATGTGGTCTTTGTCTTAAATACTCAAAACTTCAATGAAGCCTCTGCCATTGCTGCCTATTTTTTTTTGTTAAACTAAAAAAATTATTTATTAAATTCAAGATAGTTAACATACAGTGTATATGGTTTCAGGAGTAGGCTGCTTTAAGAAAAAAGAAAACACCGATAATATAAAAAAATCCATATTAGATTCAGGAATTGTTAAATTACCTTTCTAATGTATATATGACAATATATCTTTCTAATGTATATATGAGAATATATGTGTATATGTGTATATATATATATTTTTTTTTTCCTCAGTGTTCTTTGTGAAAAGGGAAGTATTAGGACCGTACTATCCAGCCTAGACATGTATGCTTTTGGTCCTTGGTTTTCATAAGATTTCCCAATTTCAAGATATCAAAAATTATTAACTAAATTCCAAATTAAAAAAATTAACTAATTCAAAATTTGTGGAGTCTGAATTTTCTAATGGTGCAAAATTTAGTATTTTGGCAACCCAGATACATTTGGTAGATCACAAATTTTTTTCTAAGAAAAATATGATCACTATACAATGTTTTTTGTATTGTGTAAGTTTGCAGGTATTACTTTCACAAGGAAGATCAGCATTATCTCTATAATATTTGCCAGAAAACTTTGTTTTACAAGTTAAAAAAATTTCCATAAAAGGGATTCATAACTTCTAATCTACAATTTTTGTCTATGTAACATAATTTTATTGCTATATTATATAAATATAATGCAGAATAATTATACTACTATGATAATATCATATAAAATTCTATTACTGTTAGAATATTACAGCTGGAATGGTCTTCTGAATACTAAATTTAAGGGACAAAATATGAGTCTTAGGACATTTAATTTCTATAAGCAGTCAATTTTATCAGATATAGTCTTTTGACCTTCTGTTCTCAGGGACTATGATCTGAGTATTTTAACTAGTCGTATATTCAGGTGTTTGTTCATTCAGTCAACAGTAACATATTAGTTGAATCTACTTGTATAGTCATTGACATTTGTTGACCAATTACTGATTTGTTTTTATTACCATCAGAATTACAATTTCTCTCAGCTATGAGATAATACAGTCTATAGACTAAACAGATCCTGGAAAAGTAAAGTTCTAGGCCATATCTTACAAATTCTCAAATTCTCTGTAGTCTATACTACATTTGGATTATAGCATGGCCAAAGAATACTCTATGTCTTGGAAACCCTCAACTTGCTAACTAAAACTTTTTTTAGCCCACTGGGGGATTCATCATTTTATTTCAGAATAGTCAGTGAAAATGTATTTGACCACAGGGGAATGGACAGTGTAAACCACTGAGGAGCTGGGAAATCAGTATAAAAACACAAGTCTGTGCAGAACTTGTAACAACAGATGAAATGATGTAATAATCAAAGTAAATAATTTATTTTACAAACTATGATGCATCAACAAGGTCTCTTTCTAACTATTTGTACTGGTATTTCCCCAAATTTTCAAGAACTTATAATTGGTAGGTCAAAATAAAAAAAAGAGTTCCTTTCTCAAATATGTTTTGGAAATACTACATTGTATAGCTTTTCTCTTTGAGATTTGTAAAGCAGATTAGTGAATTAAAGGATCTGAAAACTTTTTCAGTTAAAAAAAAAAGACTTTGATAGTCATCTTTAACCAACACTTACCAAACATATTTGATCACAGATTTATTTTTAACTTTATAAAAAGGTATATTCAGAGTTATCAATTGAATTCTGCAGAGAAAAATAAAAGTAACTTCTTCAAGATGGTTAGAAACCACTGATTGTTCCACAATTTTAACTTTTTTAAGCAGGATTTTTAGAATGAAATAACCCTGACTACCAGGGAAGAAGGCCCTTCTTGTGGCAAAACTTATAAGTTTCTTAAAGATTATATTTAGTTTCTCATTTAATCTTCACGGAATTTGAAAAAAACCCCATGTTACAAAATTACTCTCACAGTTACAAGGATAAGAACAACTTTCCATAATAAATGTAATATATAAATACTGTTTTAAGTGATTTCTTTTCATAGATTTGAAAAGGAGCCACATTTATTCAAATCAAAGCACTTCCTGAGCAATGTTTCTTTTGAAATCAAAAGCCATAGGACACCTGAATGTCTCAGTCGGTTACTCTTCTGAGGCTCAGATCGTGATCCCAGGATGATGGGATCAAGCCCTGAATCCAGGCTTGATTTATAGATTACAAATATAAACTACTAATTATTTTATTTCTTAGTACAGTTGAGATAATCTCCTTCTATGTTTGAGTAGGGCTTATATTGTGTAAACCATCAAACTTCCAGTTTTAAATAGCTCTCTGAATTCCTTTTGGAGATATTTTCTTTCCTCTATTGTGTGTAGTCTTAGTGTGAAAGCATGTGCACATACTTGATTTTCTCACTATGGAAGCTCAAAGAACAGATCCTAATTCTTCATGCTTTGTTATAGCCAACATGACCCAAGCTGGATAATCAGAACTTCTTACCTGGAATTGTGAATCTTGATTGAATAACCCAAAAGTGATAAGTTTATACATTTTGGTCCAACTGCTGTACAGGGGTCAGACTATTCCACTAGATGGCCTTGCTGTACTATCTTCCACCTTAGAGCTACTTGATCACTTAACATTAAATTATCCTTTAATTCTGAATCCTCCTCTTCAATAACCTTATTTTCAATGTAGCCAGAGTCAGTTTCAGGGATTTGTAACCAAGAATCAAATCTTCTGGTGTTTGAAAATTTTCTGGCTCCCTAGTTCTATAAACAACACAGGGAAAGTTAGATGCAGAGACCATGACTATGGTCCTGGAATTAGACAAAATGATGAAACTTCAAGTTAGACACATTTCTAGTCTTTCTCTGATCACATAGGTGGCATTATTTTGTCAATACCACCAAACACTGACTAACTTCACTATGCCAGGATGTCCATAACAGTATACCCCCCTACAAACCCACACAATCCAACCACTTCCTTCTGCTACTAACCTGTCAAACCTTTCCCTGCCCACCACATTCTAGGTGCCCTAAGGCTCTCATTGGCATAATTCTAATCTTTTCTAAATTGCTTATTGTAAAAAACAAAACAAAGTTAACTGCATACAGACAATTAATCTATATCTTGATAGGAGTGATTAGTTGAAACATACTATCTTTACCAAGATTCAGAATTTAAAACAGGTAAAGTTGTGAGGCACCTGGGTGGCTCAGTTGGTTAAGTGTCTGACTTTTGGTTTCAGCTCAGGTCATGATCTCACAGTTTGTGACTTTAAGCCCCATGTCAGTCTCCATGCACTGACAGCTCCAAGTCTGCTTGGGATTCTCTCTCTCCCTCTCTCTCTGCCCCTCCACTGCTGTCTTTCTCTCTCTCTCTCTCTCTCTCTCTCTCTCTCTCTCTATGAATAAATAAATACATAAATTTTTTAAAAATTTGAAAAAGACTCTTTCTCTGTCTCTCCCCTGTTCGCATGCTCTCTCTCTCTAAAAAAATAATAAAATTAAATTAAATTTAAAAAAAACAGGTAAAGTTGTGATGGGGGAGGAGGGAGTCCATTATTATGCCACAAAATCATAGTAACATAGGACTTGCTTATTTATTATACATCTTTTGTTTGTATCATAAATTTGAGATTTTTATGTATTTTCAGTATTAATCTTAACATTTCTATATTATAGATTCCTCCATTCAGAATTTTGGATGGAAGAGAGTTAAGTCACAAAATTAAAACAACTGAAAATAATGCAAAAAAAAAAAAAAAGAACAAAAAGGACTATAGGCTAACCAAATGTGATGATAGAATAAGAGGGGAAAAAAAACCAGAACTAAAGAAGGCAAAAAAAATAAAGGAGATCCTTTTCACAAATATAAGTTCATTGCCCATTTAATCCTTTTAAAAAATCTCCTTTGTTTATTTCTATCCCTATTTTCTTTTATCGCTTCTTTCTTCATTTTGGGAATTTTCCTATCTCATTTTATTCATATTAATGTACAAAACAATTAATGTAATCCAAAGGCCATGTGGTCCCCCAAAACTGACTTCTAACTGACCAAATGTGATAAATTATCAATAAAACTGAAGGCCTTGATTCACAACTTTTTAAGAATTTTGATGACTTTTTTGAATGATTTCCTATTTAAACATTTTATTAAATATCATCAAATTGTCAACTTGCCATGTTGATTTCTACATGCCAAGAGATTGACAATTTCTTGAATTGTATTGAAAAACCCCTTAAAGGGTACCTGGGTGGCTTTAGTTGGTTAAGTGTTTGACTCTTGATCTCAGCTCAGGTCTTGATTTCAGGGTCATGAGTTCAAGCCCTGTGCTGGGCATGAAACCTACTTAAAAAAAAAAAAAAAAAAAAAAGGAACTAAGAAAGAAAAAAAAAAGAAACAGTAAAACCTCTTTACTCCATTATTGATTTGGTGGTGTAATATCAATAATATTTCAAAACACCATAGAAAATTATTTACATGACAATTAATCATTTTCCAAGGTAAATTTCCTTTAGTCAGTGAAAACGAGCTTTGGCATTCTAGTCAGGTGGTGCCTTCAGTCTTGTGTTTTGCTACTTCTCTCATTATTTTTCCTTTATTTTTTTTTTCCAGAGTGGTTCATCAGGGAAAAGATTGATCTCATTTCTGATGGTTTTTCTGATATTCATCTCCTTCCTTGTTTTCTTCTTTCCCAAAATCAAGAGCCCGAAACAAGATTTACAAAGTTAGCTTGCTTAAAAAGTTTCCCTGAGTGGACTCTTAAGTACTTCAAAATTTTTCAGAAATTTTGAAGGGTCTTATGATTTTATCTTACTTGTAAAATAAGAAGACAGCCAGCTACAGAGATACTGGCAGAAGACTAGACTCCTGTACACACAACAATCACAATAGAGTCTAAATATCTACACTGGGACTTCCCCAGTTTTTACAGTGCTTTGTGAAGAGGGGCGAGTGATATCTGCATACACAGTAGGTGTGTTACAGGGGAGGAATTCCAAATTTTAGGAACTCAATTTTTTTTTTTTTTATAATGAGCCTGATATTTACCCTGGAAAGAGCCATTATATTTATTATAACTGGACAGTATACAAGCCTGCCCTTTATTCTGAAAGAAGACTTCCTAAGATGTTTGCTATAAAAACATTCTTGAAAAGATAGTTCAGAATAAAGGCAGCCAGTGTCTCTATTTGCAAGACATTCAGAAAAGCCAGAGATCCAGGGGGTACTGTCTCTCAGTATTTGATAAATACCCACAGGGAGTGATCAAATGCTTCTGGGAAGATACTCATTCTGATTTTTCCTCATTTTTTAATTAGTCTTTATTTTTAACTTTATATCTTCTTTCCAAAATGAAATCTAAATTTTAATACTGATTGGCGACAAATATTTAAAGGGAATTATTTTGTTATACATATAGCCCTTACTCTCAACCTTTCTTCTATTATATAAGAAGGGTAAAAAAAATAAAAATAAAAAGATAATGTAAAGAAATAAAGAGTGTTGCTTTTTTTTTTAAGAGCAAAGAAATGAAAGCATGGAAAAATCATTGCCCTTATATTTGTATAAGTTGTTAAAAAACAAAATTCAACCGAATAGATTTGAAAATCTAATTGACTTAATGAGGTGATTTGTCAATGGGCAGTATTCCTTCTAGCAAGCAGAGAGGACCTCTGCTGAACTAAACAAAAGAGAGGTTTTTAAAGGTAAAGAGAGGGCGAAAGAAAGAAAGAAAGAAAGAAAGAAAAAGAAAGAAGAAGAAAGAGAAAGAAAAATAAATTGATTGGCATTGGCAGTGACAGGAAGGAGTCTATCAGTAAATTTCTTAGTACTGACCAGGAAATTCCATGTTGACTGGTTAGTGGTTACATTCCTGGTTGACGGTTGAAACTGCAGTTACGTTACATATAAGTTTTGGTTTGTGGACGTGGTGCCTTAACTTAAGTAACCCCATCACCCCATCATGGGCCGATGGTTTTTCATTTTTCCACAAAGTAAAGATTACATCCTATATTGCCCTCTCCCTAAAATGTGAACATGACATTAAAATAAGCCTTTGGAAACAACTATTATGCTTAAAAAATTAATATTTAATAAGTTTAAATAATATATACAGTTCTAATTTTAAGACAAAGATTCATATGTCACATGTATATGAATGATAATTTAGGTAAAAATTGCCCAAAATTGTTTGATGTTTTTTATCAAATTTATATGTTGTGCTAGAGAACTTTGGTAGTTACTGCTTTTCTGAGTTAAAAAAAAAAGACACTATTCTAATTTTATATCATAAAACAGATATTTCATTGTTTTGAAGAACTCTGGCAAACTACGCAACCTATCTGAGATGAAGGCATTTTTAAGACTCATATTGGATGTACCAAAGAAGAGCCATGGTTTTTGTTTTTTAACCGAAGTATGATTAACATACAGTGTTTTATTAGCTTCAGGTATACAATATAATGATTCAACCATTCTAGACATTTCTCACTGTTCATCAGAAAAGCCATTGTTTTGTGGATGATGGATGTTTCTCTTATTTTCAGTGACATATCTTAATACTCTCCAGGATGACACAATAATTTCAGGGCAAATGAAATGTCCTTGACCTATGTCTTTAGTGTTAACTTAAACAAAAATAGAGCTGACTATTTTGACTTCCGGTTTTGTCCTCAAAATTAGTAACACAGAATTAAATGTAAAGAAGGAAAACATGGAAAAGAAACTGATATTACAAGCATAAATTTAAAAATAAGAAAGCTAGGATTAGAACTGGGTGTGAGGCCAAACCCACTGCCTCTGAAGGTTTAGGTGCTTAGGATTTTTCCCCTTGGATTCAAGAAAAGGTATGAGTTTTCAACCACAAAAACGTGAGTTTTTTTAAATCCATTACAATAATCTACATTTATTATATAACTCAGTAAATATAACAATATGAAATAAAAAATACATATTTTTTTAATTTTAAAGACAACAAAATTAGAAAAAAGAAGCACCATTCAACAAAATTTTGATTTGTTTGATTAAGCACTGAAAACATCTCAACATTAAACCTATTGTAACATTAAAAAAAAAAAATTTTTTTTTTTAATTTTTTTTTTTCAACGTTTATTTATTTTTGGGACAGAGAGAGACAGAGCATGAACGGGGGAGGGGCAGAGAGAGAGGGAGACACAGAATCGGAAACAGGCTCCAGGCTCTGAGCCATCAGCCCAGAGCCTGACGCGGGGCTCGAACTCCCGGACTGCGAGATCGTGACCTGGCTGAAGTCGGACGCTTAACCGACTGCGCCACCCAGGCGCCCCTAAACCTATTGTAACATTAAAAGGCAAATTGTATTTGTGAAAACATGTCCACAAAATTGATGATAAAAGATATAGTTATGATTAAATAAAAACCTACAAAAATATAAAAGTATTCCCCAAGGGAAAGACAAAGGACATGAAATAATTCAAATGAGTAGACATGGACAATATGCATTTGGAAATAGCCAACCTTCCTTATAATAAAAGAAATTCAAATTAATATTAATATACAACTCTTGCCCATCAATTTAATAAATTAGCAAAGTCATTAACCCCAAAATTAAATTAAAAATATTTGATATAAACTCCTGGCCTTGGGGCGCTTGGGTGGTTCAGTTAGTTGAGCATCTGACTCTTGATATTGTCTCAGGTCATGATCCCAAGGTTATGGGATCAAGCCCAGTATAGGGCTCCACGCTGAGCATGGAGCCTGTTTAAGATTCTCTCTCTCTGCCCCTCTCCCCACCTTGCTCTCTCTCTCTTTCTCTCAAATGAATGAATGAATGAATGAATGAATAAATAAATAAAGTAATAAATAATAAAATAAATAAAATAAATAAATAAAATAAAATAAAAAACTCCTGGCCAAACAGGCACTTTCCAACATGAATTCTGCTTTTATAAACTGAAAAGTGTTTCTGAAGAGTATTTGGAAATGTGAATCAAAGATCAGAAATGTTTATACTCTTTGATTCAGGAATTTTCAAGTCTTCTAGAAATATATGCTAAAAACATTGTTAGAGAATGTGCAGTAAAATTCATGTACATGTATACATGTCACAACCATATGTATAATAGCAGAAAACAAACTTTGAAAATATAAATGCCCCTTTAAGGGTAGCTAAATAAATTGTAATGTATTAATAAGATTGAATATTGTGGAGTCATTATAGAAGATTACATAGAACATGGTTTTTCCATCTGTGGTCCATAGAGCCTTAAAAGAGTCCTAAGGAAAGAAAAGGAAAATATTCTATCATGTAGAGAACAATTCCAACCAACTATATATATATATATATATATATATATATATATATATATATATAGCTAAAAACACGCTTCACATTTTTTGCCAATGATTAGGTATCTTTGGCATGTGGGTTAATGAATTGTTTATCTTTTTCTTTTCTCTCTTATTGATTTCTTAAAAATTTTGTAAATATAGGGTCACCTGGGTGGCTCAGTCAGTTAAACATCTGACTCTTGGTTTTGGTTCAGGTCATAATCTCACAACTTCCTGGGTTCGTGCCCTGCATCAGGCTCTGCGCTGGCAGCATGGAACCTGCTTGGGATTCTCTCTCACACTTCCTCTCTGCCCCTCTCCCACTTGTGAAATAAGTGCTGTCTGCCTCTCTCAAAGTAAATAAACTTTAAAAAACAAAATAAAATTTTGTAAATATAGCCACTAAACTCAAATAGCCACTAAACTCAAATCTGCAACTGTCCTATAATAAATGAAGGCTCTAACTCAAACTCTGTATCTCAGCTTACAAGCTGAATATCAGAAACCTGTAAAACTGACTTCAGGGTTTCATTAATCTACTTGCTTATGAGAATTTAAAAAACAAAACACAGAATAACCATAAAGCTCTTTGTTGGATTCTTATCTAGAGCACAGAAAGTCTTTGGGGGCTATATTTAAAAAAAATAAATAGGAGGGGGCACTTTGGAATAAGATAGCCTGGTTCAAGCCAGATACACCATTTTTGTCTTAGCCCAAGTAAGTTGTGTAACTATTGTTATCCCTAGTTCCTCCATCTCTAAAATTGAAATAAAAATAATTACTTCTTTGGGTTGTCATGAAAAAATCTTTATAAGGAGGAAATCTTTAAAAAGTGCTAACACACACTGTATGTTAACTAACTGGAATTTAAATAAAAGATTTAATTTTTTTTTTTAAAGTGCTACACAGTGCCTGAACCCTGGCTTATTAAAAGTGCTCAACAAATGTCAGGCTGTATTACTGTTGGAAGGATCTAACTGCATTAGAAGACTGACACTACAATTAACAGTACACAGTAGTGAATGTTCTTCCTTGTCTCCTCAGCAACGTGCTTGGAAAGGAAAGAACCTAAAGGCCAGAAACAGGGCATGTGAATTGTTGGAACAGGGAGGCACCCAACTCCTGTGTCCTCAGAGAGCTTGTAGGCAGAGGAAGAGGAAGGCCCCAGAGGCACTTGGGCTGGAACAATCCATAACCATCCTGATCTGAAACAAGAGGAGGTGATGACATCCAGGAAAGATCTGGGGTGGGTGGGGCGGGCAAAGGTGAAGAACATTACAGAGCTTCATCGCCAGGCCCAGGGAGAGAGTGCCAGCCCTTCAGGCTTCTGCCTTCCTCATCAGAAGAAGAATTTCCAGTTCTCCATATCAAATCCAAATTTCTCTTTGTACTACATAGCCTTCCATGTTGTGCTTGCGGCACAGACAGTTCAACACACCTCCCCACCTTCATCTGTAATTCACTTCCCCTCTTTTCTCACTTCCCCACTTCCTCGGCTCATCTGTCTATTGTACTTATTGTATCAGCCGTCTAGAGGTTAATTCCTAAAATAATTTCTACTTCTTAAATTTTTATGACTTTCCATGTGCCTCCGTGGATCTTTTCCACTATAGTACATCCTTCATTGTTGTAATTTAATCACTGGCCATGTCAACAAACCCCAGCTTGCTATCTCTTCTTCTTCACTTCCCTCAGAGTTCTCTCTCTTGGAAACGCTCCAGCTCCACAGCCTCCTCATAGTCTCTTTCACTGTGTCTACAAAAATTCAGTAATATTACTAGAAACCCCTTCATCTCCTTTACTTCCAAAAAATACAGAAATTTGAACCTGAATCTTCTCACATAAAAATACCCTCTAACTCCTGCAAGTTGGGGAAGGTGTCCCTTCCCTGTTGCCACCTGTATCTGGAGGTCCACAAGAGGAGAAGGAATTCCACTACCACTTCCATTTCCTGAGGACTTTCTGCAGGGACTGTATTCTAGGGGCCTTGTTACCTGGAAGTCCTGTTAGTCTCCATTTGGACCTCTTCTTCATCTCACTGCTGCCATCTACCGTCCATCAGAGTCCCTAATGCTATCCTTGTGCAGAGGGTTCTTTTTTCCATCTTTAAACCTGTCATGATCCTGGGTGGCCTATATTAGTGCCCACACAAATTGTCCAATCAAACTCCTGACCTCTTTAAAAGACTTTACCTAAAAATAGGTCTGACAGAGAAAGACGAATACCATATGATTTACCTATACTCTTAACAGAGAACAAACTGGTGGTTGCCAGAGGGGAGGGAAGTAGAGAGATGGATGAAATAGATGAAGGGGATTAAGAAGCACAAACTTTTAGTTATAAGATGAAGTGATGGAGATGAAAAGTACAGCATAGGAAATATAGTCAATAATATCATAATAAGATTGTATGATGGCAGATGGCGACTATGCTTATGGTGGTGAGCACTGAGTAAGGTGTAGATGTGTCAAAACACGATGTTGTACACCTGAAACTGCTATCACATTATATGTCAACTATATTTTAATAATAAATGATAAAAAATGACTTTACCTCACTTCACTCATTAGCTTCTTATTGTCATTAGCAAGAGCTTCTTTATCTTTAAAATTTTTCAATTCTATGAATATATTCCATTTTACTGATGGATGGCTTACTAATCTGTTTGGGAAATTATGGTTCTGCTAGGTGACAATGTCTGTTAAATACATTATATATCCCCATAAAAACATTGTTAGACAAGGACATACAATGATTAGACCCAGGAAGGTGTATCAATTATGAAAACTATGTTCTGTCAAGTCAGAGGAAGGTATATTTCTGATAGGCAAAACTCCCTTTACCCATCAGATTTCACAGTCTTTTAGAAAGAACTCACTAGGTAGCATTTAGTTAAATGTTAGCTTAATTTTCCCATATGTCTTGAGTAAGTAAAAGTGTCATTAGTGGCAAAATGAATGAATTTCGGTTTGAGGTATCCAGAAGGTGGTAGAATTGGCATTACACAGACAAACTGTTGCTAATAGAACATCCTACCTACACAAAGAATCTAGGGTGAGGTGAGAAAATTCTTTATTCTACACATTGTTATGAAGGTAAAAATCTCATGGAAATACGATTCAGAATTATTTACCATCTGTTTTTGCTATATATGTTACATGCCTTTACATGATGTTAGGTACTTTTTTATTTTTTTATATGCAAAATTTCATCGTTGGTAAGTTTAAAGGAGGAGACTATATATTACATTTTCAAACCTCCTAGTTCCTTGCTGGTCAAAGTGTATCCCATGGATCACCAGCAAGAACACTACCCGAAAATTTGTTAAGAATACAGGATCTCAGGATCCATTTCAGATCTACTGAGCATGAATTTGAAATTTAACAAGATACCCTAGTGATTCATAAGTACATTAAAAGTTGAGAAGCACCTTCTAATTCACTGTGTTCTGTGAAAATATACAATAGTACAGCATTTCATTAATAAAAATTCTAAGCTCTCTTCTCTATTCCCTTTTCATATCCCATCCCAAAAGTTCTTTAGTTGTGGTCACTATTAGAAGTTTTGTCTTTACCTTTTCATACATTTTCTATGCACATATAAACATAAAGATGTCATTCATAAATTCACAAAGTTTACAAATCTATGAAGTAAGAGGATAATTTGGGCACAAAATAGTTGAGGCTTTTATAAAATCATATTCTAATAATGATAATTTTAAATGAGTACCTTGCTTCAGGTACTGCAGGTATGTAATCTCATTTTTTTCTCACGTAGGAAGTGGATGTTTTTAAACAGATGAGAACATTGAGGCACAATGATATACCCAAGATAGTAGCAGATTAATGAGTGCCAGGATTTAAATTGACAGTGTGACCCCAGGGCCTTGTTTGCAACCACTGCATTAAAGCACTTTACTCCAGTTGTGTGTTTTATTTCAGAACATACTAAAGAATTAAAAAGGAGATTTTTTCTAGATACGAACACAGAAGTAAACATAGATTCCATATTTCCAGTAATGTCATATATTCATAATAGACAACAACTCCCTGAAAAGGACTCTTATTTTATTTCTGAATTCCAAGATTCTATTCATACAATACCTGACAGTAGTTACCAAGCATCCATTGTGAATCTTCTGTTAGGTTCCAAATGACGTGTGGGTTTCCAGAGGAAAAAAAAAGTATCTTTCACATTTCTCGGTAGGTTTCCTTCTGGAAGGTTAGCTGTTAGTCACATAATTAAAGGACACTTTCCTAGAAGAGTCACCAGCCATAAAACCAAACGTTCCTGAAAGAATTATGACAAACTAATTTTGAAACTTTATGTTCTGAATTATTGACAGTCTCATACAAAGTGAGTCCTTCAAAGAAGGTGTGAGTCTGGACCACGACATGCTGCAACAATATACAAAGCCTTGCATAGTAAAGTTTACCACTTAACTTTAATTTTTCAAAATCTGTGTCATTTAATGGCTACTGGCATTTCTCTTCATTTTTATGCTAATTAGTGATTCTAATAAGTATGAATTCAAGAAGGAAATAATTTTTCCATTATCAAAAAACTAGAAAACAAGAAAGCTTTCTATTTAGTTGCCCCTCATCTACCTATTTCCATTTTCTTTTGTTTAGGGATTCTGTTGGAATTTCAAAACCAGTTGTGTGATATCGTTAGAGTGGTCATGCCACGGTGTGCCTAAAATAGTCCTAGTTTATGTCTCTTTTCTATTATAATTACTGAGAGCATAACTTTTCATTATTATGAATGTTTCTTGTTGAATGATCAATTATATGTTCACCGTCCATGTGACTCTATTGCAATAGAAAATTGATAACCAGGTAATAATCTCATTTCTTTACTCATGGGGCAAAGGCTTATCTGACTATAAATGACCTAAATATGTGTTTCAAATTTGAGCTTTGTTTTAATGGCTGGAACTGAACAAATTTAACTGGTAAAGCAAATGAAAAATATCAATATAAAGCAAATGAACTTAGGCTAAAATTTTGTAGGACTTGGCATTGCACAAATGTACAAAACATGAAACCATCTTTTCTCATTATAGGAAACAGTTATATTTTACAATGATAAGAATGATTTATTAAAAATTACAACCAGGGCACTGAGGAAGGGTGGCTCAGTCAACTGAGTGTCCAACTCTTGATTTTGGCTCAGGTCATGATCTCAGGGTCATGAGATCAAGCTCAGTCTTGGGCTCTGCACTGAGCATGGAACTTGCTTGGGATTCTCTTCTGCCCCTCTCTCTGCCCCTCTGCAACTCATGCTCTCTCTCTCAAAATAAATACACATTTAAAAAATAAAAAATAAAAACTACAACCTAGTAACTTTCTTCAATACCTAATTCAGACAAAGTGGAGATTAATCCTTATCTATAGAGGATTATAGATAGAAAAATTGGGATTTTGAGTTTTTGAGAAATCTCATGATAGATACACAAGTTCACTAAGAGATGGCTTGTTTAATGATGCAGATTAGACACTTCTAAAAGCTTGATTGTCTCCTTTTGATGACAAGTCTTATTATTATCAAACATTTCTAAAAAGTATGTTCCCAGTCTCAACTGTTCATAGGTACTCTGGAGATCCTGTTCAAATCTCTATTTTTGGACTATCAAAACTATTAAAATTATTTGCTTTTTGTGTGTTGAGTACCCACCATAGTAACTAGGCCAGGGATTTTGTCTTCCTCAACACTTAAAAAAAAAAAATTTTTTTAATTATTTTGAGAAAGAGAGAGAGAGAGAGAACAAGCAGGGGCAGGGAAGGGGCAGAGAGAGAGGGGAAGGGAGGATTTCAGTCAGGCTCCATGATCTCAGAACACAGCCCAAGGTGGGGCTTTATCTCACAAACCATGAGATCATGAGCTGAGCCAAAATTAAGAGTTGGACGCTCAACCAACTGAGCCACCTAAGAGTCCCTTATCTTGCTCAACTTTTATATCCACAGTACCTTGCCAGTTCCTTCATCTCTGTGAATAAATAAGTGAACAAAAAATAAATAAACAAATGAAGATACAGTAGTTTTTTATAAATTACAGTAGATTTTTATATAGTGTAATTCTAAGGGGTAAAATAAGTCAATTATTCTGGATATGCTATCTAGAAAAGACAAAAACAAGGCACTATAATGCAGTTAAAGATGCTTGCATGAATCGGAGTAGAGGCATAGCCCATTTTATTGCATTTCACCTTACTGTATGTTGAAGATATTGCATTTTTTTTTTACATATTGAAGGTTTGTGGCACCCCTGACTTGAGCAAGTCTATCAGCGCCATTTTTCAAACAGCATTTGCTCACTTCATGTCTCTGTGTCACATTTTGGTAATTCTTGCAATATGTCAAACTTTTTCATTATTATTATATTTAATTGCTGCAATTTAGAGATAAAACAGATGAAGAGTCGCTTCTTATGGATAAGCAAAGAGAGTGGTTTCTTGAGATGGGATCTGCTCATGGGGAAGATACTATGAAGATTGTTGAAATGAAAACAAAGGATTTAGAATATTAATAAACTTAGCTGGTGAAACAACAGCAGGGTTTGAGAATATTGATTCCAATTTTGAAAGAAGTTCTACTGTGGATAAAATGCTATCAAACAGCACTACACACTATAGAGAAATCACATATGAAAGCAAGAGTCAATCGAAGTGGCAAATGTCATTGTTTTCTTATTTTGAGAAACTGCTACAGCCACTCGAACCTTTGGCAATCACCACCTTAATACATCAGCAACCATCACTATCCAGGCAAGACCCTCCCCCAGTGAAAGGATGATGATTCACTGAAAGGTCAGGTGATGGTTAGTATTTTTTAGCAATTAAGTATTTTTTTTAAATTAAGGTGTGTACATTGGTTTTTAGACATAATGCTATTACACACTTAAAAGACCATAACTTCTATATATACTGTAAAATCAAAAATTCATTTGATTCACTTTTTTACAATACTCAGTTAATTGGGGTGGTTTGGAATCCAACCTATAATATCTCCAAGGTATGCCTGTGAATAGAAAACACTAGTAAGCTGTTAAAATTGATATAATGTAGTCAGCAAGGAAGATACTATGTAGAGAGGTTCAATATGGAAAACCAATCTCTCTGATTCCCATTGTAGAAAGCCTGACCCACTCTGGAATTTCTTTTTAATACAGAATAATGTTCCTGTCACATGGTTGTGAATAAGATGTAAATATCATTATAGTATTTAAAAAAATTTTAAATATATGGTATGTTTTTTCCTTATAAAAATGCAGTTGTAATTAACAGTATTTTTAAAAAACCTTCTCTATGTATGGAAATTTTTTTCAACATATAATATTTCTTTCTAAAATGTGTGATGCAAGTTCATTCTAGGAGTAAAATTGGGGATTGGAGAGAGGGACTTTATTTTTTTTTTTTTAGTTTTATTTACTTTAAAAGATGGAAAATCAGAGGTATGATTTATTTTTTCAACATTTAAAAATTTAATTCTTCAATAATTACTACTTTTAGTTAAACAATCTAGTAACTAAATTAATGTATGATATCACAACTAGAACTTCCAAAGCAAAGCAAATAAAAAATGATGTGATGAAGTTAACATGCCACCAAAATTTATAGGATAATTACATTTCCTTTTTGGAAAAAAAAATCAGAGCATATACAATGTAAGTTACCCCACAAAGTGAATAATTAAAATAACTAATGTATGACAAATTGAATTTTAAAAGGTGAAGTAAATCATGAATTCTTACCATGACCTAGCATGTTAACAAAAGTTGAAAAATTTTGAAGACTCTAATTCATCCCGAGAATTTTCTTTATAGGCATTGGATTTTTCAAAAGATAAAAAGAGAGTTTTACTTATACATTAGTCTTTCCAATTATTCACTTAACAGACAATCATGTTCCTATAATAACCATAAAGTTGGATATGTTTGTATTTTAATTTTGAGTAATGATATTCCATTTCCTCTATAATCTGTTATCAGAGCATGAATCACTCCTTTGTTGGACGCTCTCCACAGAATTTCTTGGGAGAGAAATTGAACTGAAAATGAATTTCCTATTTGAGAGAATTCTTAGAATTTAAATAACCTATTGGTTGAACTTAAACCACAAAATTAGCATTTTACTAATCACTTCGTTTAAATAGCTGTGGAGCAAAGTCATCTGTCATCACCTTGATCATCAACCCAGGTTGCTTCTTCTTCCCAGGCTTGAGTTCAAGGTATTGTGTTTACATATCACAAACTTACTATGATTTCACACTGTCTAATCTTTCTTTCTTTCATTCTTCATTAAGATGCATTTGTAACTTCTATGTGTTTGCAAATATTGATACCTTCTTATGATTTACTGGTAGTTTAGAATGCATTTGCAAATTTTGACAACATTGATCTCAGAGATTTTGGTGAAAACTTACTATAGCTTTATAAAGATCAAATCATTTTTTAAAGACTTGGTAACTAAAATCTGTTATATTGAAAAAGTAGATACATAATTTCAATAGACACTTTTGATGACGCAGTTTGAATTATTTTGTCCAATTCTGTGGAAAGTTGCTATGCAAAATAATTTCTGATCTTTTTAATTACTATAACATTTCTGGTAGAATGTTTCACGACCATCTTTATTTCATGTCACGTGGCTAATAAAACTAATTATATAAAGAGTACATCAATGTTAGACACATAAATGACTACTTTTGTAAAGATATTTAAATTTGGCTATTCGGAAGGATACAAATGGGTAAAGATAGTAAACTCATTTTGGGCTTATAAATATGCCTTCTTTACTAATGTGTTTAGATTCAACAGTTTGTTTTTAGATTCAACCGAAGCAGTATATATAAAAATGTCAGTATTAGTTTGTTGACTAAGGCATAACATGTATAACATCATTTTTAAAAATAATTTCCCCAGAAACCATTTTTCTACTACATATAAATGTCAGTAGTTACAGATTCTTGCAGTTTGATAGAACTCTGGAAATCAAACATAACAAGACATCTGAATCTTATGAATCTGTCCAATCATCTTCGTACAGTCATGTCATGGATAGATCAGTGTAGTCAAACATGAAGTGATAGCTAGATTTTTTTTAATAACTGATGGAGATTAATAATTTCTACAAATGCACTGATTTCATTTTTCACAAAGATTCCAAAAGAACAGAATGCTCTAAAATAGACTTAAAGGAGAGATTTTCAAAAAAATTCGGATAAAATTAAATTAGTTTATTACTCATTTAGCAAATCTGATGATCTAAGAGGAAAAGTTTGGGTTTTTTAAAAATTGTATGTAAATATTGATAATCCTTTATTCCTCAGACAAAACCATATACCATACCCCAAAATCAAATTTTTTCTTTTAGAATGCTAGTAGATGAAAATATTGGTCAGAAATTGATATTTCTTAAAATAAGCACTGAGCAAGATAACTAGAATCATAAACTAAATTTATGTTAAATAGAAAAATTAAAGATAATGTTAATTAAAATACCACTCCTCAAATGGACCTATTTTATCATAAATTTTCCTTTTTTGGAAAATCAAGGATTTCTTTTTCATGAAATAAATTTTATTATAAGACCTAACTCGTTTTTATTTTGTTCTCTTACCTAGGCCTTGACCACCATGAAGCTCCTCATCCTTACCTGCCTTGTGGCTATTGCTCTTGCCAGACCTGTGAGTACAGTAGAGAATTTAGAAAGTTGAAGATTCTTGTCAGAAAGGATCTTATATCTTATCAAACATGAAATATGGAGAATAATAATCTTAAAGCATGGGATGATCTCTAATTAGTAAAGTCTTGATATTAAAACTATGGTAATATTTCACAAGTCTTAAGTCCAAATCAATGTCTGACTTGAAATATAAGCACTACTCAATAAAAAAAAAATTTAATAAAAAGTAAAAAAAAAAGAACAAAAAAATTAGTTATTGTACAACATGATAAATAACATCAAAGAATGTAATTAGGCTCTTTCCCTTGGTCCATTATAGAATTAGCGTATTTTTAGACATATAATAGGTGCTGTATTTCCTTATCAAATATAACATAAAGTCACATATTCCAGTGTATTTTACTTTTGGAAATGAAGTCAACCTTCATTTGAGATAGCTGTGGCAACAAATATTTGCCCAAGGTATAGAAAACAAGGCTGATTCTTCTGATTCAGAAATCAAATTACTGTGGTCACTGTAGACCATGAAACTAGATAATGTAAATTATTTTTCTTCTCAAAAATAAAAAGAAATGCTATTCTGTTAGTTACGTGAAGCAAATGTTATTCTGTTTTCTTGTGATGTGTAGCTAATGAAGGAGGGAGGAATAAACAAGGATGACCTCGAGGGAAACTCATCAAGTAATGATTTGAGATATTTGGACATCACAACCATCAAATAAATATGGAAGCAAAAGTTTCTGAAGTGCTGGCACATTATTCTATTGATGAGACTCTTATTCTCTAAATCCTTATAAGGATAATGAGTAATCACCAGTAACTCAACTTCTTAACCAAGAGAATTTTGTTTATGCTACACTCTAAGCACCAACAGAAAGAAATCTCTGACTTTGAGTTACAAAAAAAGATCCAAGTCCCCAGGAATGTGTCGTGGGAGTAGTTCTTATCTTGTCCTTACAAATGAAATGAATGCAAGTTCCTCAGAAAACAGATTCTACATCTCTATTCCCAAGAAAACATCAGAAATGTTTATGCTATCATTTAATCAAACTTAGCCTTGTCTCCAGAGTCAAGGTTCAGATTGAGAAAATCTTTTGTATAATTAAATTGATGATAAAAATAAAATCCAGACAAACAACATTTAATTAGGAAAGCATACATTTTGCTCCACAAATTTGTAATGCTTTAAAATCACCTTTAGAACGATCATGTAATAGTAGTTTAGAAAACTAAATAACTTATTTATCATTCTGGATTAATTTAAACTAAGAACTTTTTTTTTTAGTCTTTTTACATACTTTTCCCAATTTTGTGTCGTATTGAGAACATAATTAACCTATTTTGTTTTGATATTTGTTAATTAAATAGTTATAGTTACTTTTTTCCCCCATTTTGCTACCAGGGAAACGTGGTTTCAGATAAATTTAGCTATTAAAATAAAAGCCTTGCTTAAGTAGTAATGTTTAAATTCATAGTACATATTTAGTGTGAAATTATTATTGTATTTTGATTACTTTTTCTTTTGTTTTGTTTACAATTCACTATTGTTTTTCACAGAAACATCCTCATAGACAGCTAGAACTCGTTCGAGTGAGTATTCTATTCCGTATTCCAAGAACTCCCTCTAATTATATAATGTAAGTGATGATGTCTTGATAACACACAGACTCTACACCTGTTCTCTTCTCTATAAAACAGTTTCACATTCACTGTGATATAATAAACTCAGTTCAAGTGCTGAGAAATTTTTATTTGTTTTCACAAACTTTCTTAGAGAGGTGGGCACATGAACTTACATAAATATTTATGGTTAATAAAAATCTTAATATTCAAGAGAAATAATTAAACAGAATATGTTAACATGATCTATTTTAATGTATTCCTGCTTCTTTCTCTTCTACTTGAACTCCAACATGTGATTTATAATTTGGTCTCATTTACACACTGGATCTTCAATTAGATACCTGTACCTCACGTTTTTGCAAGAGTCATTACACCTCCACTCTGCCCACTAATTGAACTAATAATACCTTTTAATTTATTTTTTTATTCTTTGCAGAATGAACCAGACAGCAGAGAGGTAAGGCTCTTTCTCTACCCCCCGCTCCCAACTTTTTCTGTTAGCTATGATGAATGATGAATGTCTTCCTGCTCCACTTTTAATTTGCCTTCAAATGTATCCAAGTACTCAGCTACTTGGATTACTCTCTCAAATCTCTGTTTTGACTAAATCCTTATTCAATTCTTCCTTCGACATTTTGTTAAGCACAGACTTACTAAGTCTCTAAGCCTAGTAAAAAGAAACAACCCAATAGGGTGTCTCCTTTAGTTTTAAAAATTAGATTATAAAATTAAAACTAATTATCTTTTCTTCTACCTAAGAAATATGCTGGCTTACCTAATTAAAATTGAGAACTTGTGTTCAAATTGACAAACATGCTCCTTTTTTTGGTATGTTTTTCATTTTTTTTAATCATTCACACTTTAATTCTATAGGAGCTTCTCAAAGAAAGACAGGCTCTCAGGTTTGCTCTCGTAAGTGTTATCCATTTATTTTTCTTAAAAGACAAACACATTTTTCTGGGAAATGTATTTTAATTTTAGTTGATAAATGTTTTTTTCACTTAGCTTGACCAATTATTCCCTTCATTCAGTCACCCAGGCACCCACAAAGAATATTAAAGCCAGATGTTCAAATATTAAAAAGCTAAATTAAATTTTAATTTGTTCCTATGCATTTGCCTCTTTGTAAAACACTTAAGCTTTCCTTTGCATAACCTAGGTAGAATATACAATTTCCATACGTATTATGGATGGAACATTTTGTCTCTAAACAATACTCCTTTATGTATTGTATTTTCTATAATTTAGTGACTTACTTGTCAAATAAAACACAAATAGAAATTTGACTTCATGACCACTATTTAAAAAGTTGATAGGCAACCCAACTTTGCCTGAATGGTTTTTAACATGACTTTTCTTCTTCCTCTCTTCCTCCATCCCTCCTTCCCTCCCTCCCTTCCTTCCTTCCTTTCTTTTGTAGCTTACACCAAGAGAATTAAGACAGGTAAGGAGATCTCCACAAGATACACCATAAAGTTTACAAACGGATGCAAGTGTTGTGCTGTCCACTTCTTTATTGCCTCTTATGGAAATAGACACTAGGTTTATTGAACCAGACAAGTGAGATCAAGAGAATTCAGAACTATGACTGAAATAAGATAAAAGATAACAATAAAATATAGTGGGACAACTTTTTATTTTTTTTTTTAATTTTTATTTATTTATTTTGAGAGGAGAAAGAGAGAGAGGGAAAGCGCACCCATGAGTGCAAGTAGGGGCAAGGGGGAGAGAGAGAGGGAGAGAAAAAATCCCAAGCAGACCCCACACTGTCAGCACAGAGCCCGAGGCAGGGCTTGATCTCACCAAATGCGAGATCATGACCTGAGCTGAAATCAAGAGGTGACTCATTTTTTATTATTTTAAGTGCATATTGCCATACAGCTTAAGCAAAGAAAGCTTAGCAAAAAGAAACTGATGTTAAAAATGATATATCAAGAAATATTAGTGCATTCATGAGAAACATATTTATTTTTTAATTTGCAGCAGCACAATGCAAGGTGCACTTTCTTACAGATGTTCACTCACTTACATCCCTATTCACTAATGTTGTTTCTCTTTTCTTTTCTATCCCTAAGGAACACCTCAGTGAACTGAGCAGGGTAAGGAACACCAATGGTATTTAAATTATTTTAAAAGTTTGTCCTTTCAAAAATATATTTTACATGCTACCCTTTATTGATTTCAGCAAAGAGAACTTCTGAGAGAAACGCAGAATGATGAACCCAAGGTACCAAAATTTTTCCTTCAATAGTGTGGCCAAAAAAAAAAAAATGTATTCTTGCAGTGGGAAAATTATTTAAGTTTAGAAAAAAGAAGTTTTTCTATGGCATTTATAGTTTCTTAGAACTTTTCAGATATTCAAAATGTGACTTCTGCTGAGAATTCTAAAGAATACTGATTTTATTGATGTTACTTTACACCTATGGGGAGATGAAACATTAGTATGAATGAATGGATGGATGAAGGAAGGAAGGAAGGAATGTGTGCTTGCATGGGTGTGATTGTGGACTGGCCAATTGTTTGAACTTATCACCAAAGCTGAAGAAATGCTTCATTCAGAGTACTATATATAGCAATATATCTGCTCCAAGGATGTTTTACATAGTCACAGTTGATGATTTGCTTTATTTAAACATGATTTTTAAAATATGAGTTGTCTACTAGATTTTTAATAGATTTGGTATAAAGAGACCACACAGGTGCTCAAAATTTATGAGATAAATATATCTAACTATCCTTCATACCTGAATGATTATCCTTTCTTGGCAGAATAAATCAACTGATGTATGATCTTTTGTTTTAAAGCTGTTAAAGCTAATATAAGGAAAATGAAGAAGTAAAAACATTCCTTTTACATACCCACACAAAGTAAATAATTCTAAGTCAAAACAAAGACAGATATTTCTAATTCAAGAAAAAAAAAAGATATAGCACACATTGGCCAGAATTAGCTGGATAATTACACCAGCACTCATATTTTCAGCTTAAATTTTATTGATAATGTCACTATATTGCTATGGAATATAGAGGGAGAAATTCCATTTTGCTTAAGTATGTAGGTGTCATTAAGCCAATGGTTTGTGCACTTTTATTTACCACATGATCTTTAATCCGGTGCTGCTCTTTACCTTGAAAAAGCCAAATTAAAGAAAAAAGAACGTATACTGGTTAAAGTAAAATGTAGAATTATTTACATTGGTTTATCACAACATATAAGAATCCAAAATAATTTTTATTAAACTCTGAAATGCAGATTAGGGAGGTAAATCCTTTGGTTAGCTCAGGCCAGGGTAGGCAGGCCTTTTTATTTTCCTTATAACTTGGCTATTGCCTCAATTTTCTATTTTCTTTGCTGTCTATTTTTATTCAGCAATTGTTATTTTACATTTGAAACATAAAATTAATTCTTTTTTCTTTTCCTAAGGGACATGTTATGGAAGACCCTGAGGTAAGACATTCTACACTTTTATATCACACGTAGTACACAGTATATGCTTTGTTTCATGCAAAACTATCTGCTCAAAGTGAGCAAGGTTAAACTTCTCAAGTCCAAGAATGTACAATGTCGTGCCAGATAAAGTTAACATTGGAAGAGGGAATAGGTCATTTGTATGATGATCAGTGAAAACATTGCTTATTTATTAAAATAAAGAGTAAAAAGCAAAATGTGCATGACTGTTAACAAATGGAACATGAGGCTCCAACAAAAGTCTTACCTCTGCCATCTTGGGGTATGAACTCTCTCAATGTTGAGGGCAGTCCTTGGGCAGAAAGAATTAATTGCAGCAATCACCGGGGATCACCGAGGATTGGCTCTGCTACCCAATCTAAAAATGTGGGAAAAACATGTAAGTCCCTAATATATAGTTAATCAACTCTCTGAAGAGATGAATAGTCTTTTGAATATCAGAATCAGTCTTTTAAAATTTGCACTTCGATACAAAAGTTATATCCATATATAAATATAAACATACATGCCTTAAAAGGAAACTACATATTTCAAAGGGTAGATGTT
The DNA here is from genome assembly GCF_007474595.2 of Lynx canadensis. Lineage (NCBI taxonomy): Eukaryota > Metazoa > Chordata > Mammalia > Carnivora > Felidae > Lynx > Lynx canadensis. The sequence goes on along the minus strand of NC_044306.2, from coordinate 149,582,582 downwards.
TTAAAAGCTAATATAATTTTAGGTCCATGCTGAAATTGGTTGTTGCATTTTTTTTTATTTAAAAATTTTTTTAACATTTGTTCATTTATGAGAGACAGAGAGCACAAGCAGGGTAGGGGCAGAGAGAGAGAGGGAGACACAGAATTGAAGCAGGCTCCAGGCTCCGAGCTGTCAGCACAGAGCCCATCATGGGGCATGAACTCACAAGCTGTGAGATCATGACCTGAGCCGAAGTCAGACACCCAACCGACTGAGCCACCTATGCGCCCCAATTGGTCGTTGTATTTTAGTGTTTCCAGTTTATTCACTTCAAAATAGCCCCAAAGGTACAAGAGAATAAATGCTTAACTCTGGGTAGGTCAGCTCAATGGGGCTTTTTCTTCAAATTTCATATTTATCACACACAAAAAATATCCATATACATTTTGCATTCTACTCAATCATACACCTGTGTTTGTTTTACTAAAAAATGTTTTTTTTTAAGTTATTGGGTAAGTTATTATCCTCTTCTCTCCATATATTTTAAATAAAATTGACACTTCAGAAAATACATTATATTGGCCCTGACGCTTTTCATATCACTCATTTCAAATCTGAAACCAGGAGTTAGCAACCCAAGAGGAAAATGTAGACCTAGTTTCCTTACAACTCTAAAAATACCAGGGTCAATGACACTGGTTTCCTTTCTCTTAGCAAAGGGAAACTAGCAGCAGTTCATCAAGCGAGGTAAGTGACTTTGATGTTAATTCAATATCCCAATTAGTTAGAAAACATTTATGAAAGCTTGTTGAACCATGAAGGTTACATATTTCATAAGGTCTCATTGTACAGGGTGCCATATATGTAACTCTATTCCAATTTTAAGATGTGAATATCACCCCAACAGATGTAAGAAAACAACTCTTTGTCAGAGACAAAATGACAAGATTGTTGTTGGCAAACAATGGTATCTGGCTATCTGTGGTGCCCAAACATTTTTTCCCTAGTTATTTTGCCCTTCCCAGATTTCATATTTATTGAAATCTATCCATATTAGTAGAACTCAATCTTGTCATTAAAAATTACAATGGTGGCTATGTTTCTAAATCGATTATGTTAACATGTCATATTCTGTGTAGAAATCAACCCATTCGGGGTTAATGAATTACACATTCTTTGCCCCTTGTTAACCTAAAGAAAGAAAAAATAGCAGGCATAGAAGGTGAGAAGGTCTTTCTCTTAACTTTGGGAGACCTTCATCCAAACTACAAAGTAAGACCAACCCAAGTTTCTGTGAATTCACTAAAGGTGAATATTTTATATCCACCTTCAACATTCTGAATAATCTCCCTGCTGAAAGCAGTTAGAAGAAAGGGAATCTTGAATACAGTATATACCTCAAATTATTCACCTTGTCTCAGTTATGCAAAAATTTGTTGTTAAAATCAGTTAACCACAGTTATTTAGTAATAGTGTTTGGTTAATTAGCATTCTTACCTTAAATGTAAATTAATGTCATAAAATTAAAAGTGTGCTTGTTTCTATTTTTTTGAAGGAAGTTGTTCCCAATAACACTCAGGTAAGAGTTATTCGTCAAATTTAAAATATAGTAATATTACCCAAGATATGCTACAATATGCATATACATATATGTGTATGTATACACACATATATACACACACACACATATATATGTTTGTTATTGTTTTTGTTTTTTAGCAGAAGCACATTTCAAAGGAAGATATACTCTCTCAACGCTATCTGGTAAAATTTCATTATGAGCTTATCAAAGGCAAATGTACCAAGAAATGAGTAAGAATGTTATATTGATAAATTGTTCTCTTTCTCATTATCTGCTAAAATGTAATCCATAGTAAGTAGTCTGATGGATTCTAGATAATGACTGCTTCCTCTCTGAAAATAAAATTAATGAGTTTTTTAATTCCAGGTTTTTAATACATGCTTTAAGTTGAATATTTGTACTGTATAGTCTGCTTTGGATCTGAATAGCCTAGTATTTAAATGACAGTCCATAGAGTTGGCCAGACTTGAGTTTGCCCCTAAGCTTTGCCTTTTACCAGCATGTGATGTTAGTTTATTTATCTGCTATAAGTCTATAATCTAATTTCTAAAATGACAATGATAATAAATATTAAATGATATAAAAGCAGTTAATATAATCCATAGTTCAAAGTAAATGATCACTAAATGTGGCTAATGTCAGAAGCATCATCATTTTTTCCCCCACTTCATCTAATATTTTGATTTCATTTGACCAAGTTTAAAAGCTTTGGTCAGAAAACAGAAATCATTTTTAATTTTCTTAGTATTCTGACACAAGATATTATATAAGTAAAATTGCCTGAATACTCATATCTGATTGTATTTTAATTTATTTTAACTTAAAAATAACTTAAGAGGCACTTGGGTGTCTCAGTCAGTTAAGTACCTGACTTTTGATATCAGCTCGGGTCACGATCCCAGGTCGTGGGATCTCAAAAATAATAATTAATTAATTAATTAAATTAAAAATTAAAAAAAATAAAGTTAAAAAAGCAGTTTTCTAATATTTTAAAAAGAAATAATTCAATTAGTCCAAATTATCTGTTGTAGAAATAACACTAAAGTAAGATTAATAGTTCCTCATTCTTTACTTCTAGAAAAAGCATTTTAGGATTCTAGCTTCATTACTTAAGAATGATGGGGTTGGACTGAATGGTATCCAAGCAACTGAGAATATTTTTTCTTTTGAATAGGAACAGCTTCATAGACTGAGCAAATACAACCAACTGCAACTGGTAATAGTTTATATATTATAATACAATATTGTATTCAGCAGAATTAAAATACATTAAATTTTATGTTGGGTGCACTTCTAAAGATGTATTCATTTTTTTCTCAGGAAACTATTCTAGCCTTGGTAGTTAACAATAATTGAAAAATTATTCATATGACTGCCTGTATATTTACTGTTAAAGCCATTTCTTTCTATTTATGCCTATACTAATGCTGTCTATTTTATCCATAATTACTAACCAAGGAGAAATTTACTTTGAGTAAATTCTACATCAAATCCTCTTATAGTCTCTGATGATACATTATATTTAGGACTTTATCATGTATTTATTTTCCCAAATTCAGTGCTGTATGGAGATTCCAGAAACATTCCTATTCCTGCTCATGAAAGCACAGATATGCCAAATAAACTTTCCATTTAAGGAAACAGTATAGACTCTGTAGGAGGAATCAGGAGTCCTAAACATTCAAATTGTTTTTGTCAAATCTCTCTAAGAATTGTCAAGTTGTACTTACTGTCCCTGGACCTGTTTCCTTATGTGTGAAATGGAAACATTCTTCCTGGTGTTATTTTGAATATTGGATTATCAATCTCCTACTCAGAGAGCCCTAAATCTGGCTTGTAGCAAGTCCAATTCCTGCCCTGACCCTTCAGACTCTATAAAATTTGCTTTGCTCATGACACTTCTAACAACATTATGAAGGTCTCTTATCAAGATGTACATTTGAACCATAATGCCATAAATTGCTTTTATGCTAAAGCATATCAATAGATCAAAAATATACCCATCAGCACAACCTTCTTAATACTATTTAGTTTTGATCCTTTTGATTTTTATAAAGTCATTCGCTTGGGAGGAAAAAAAAACCAAAAACCTTTACTTTTAGTTGCAACAAATCAACTTAAGACTTTAGGGAAAAGGCCCTGTCGTAAGTTAGTAAAATTATATTTTTCGTTTTCTTCTGTTATCGGTGTAGGAAGAGGATAGCCAATAATGAATTTAATTTGGGCCCAATTGTTACTCTTATTTGGTGTCTAAGTTGCTTATGTTTAAAAGAAAGTCCAAATAAATTTAAATATATCACTAACCACCCCCCCCCCCGAATTCACCATTACTGATCTGAGAAATTACAGGAATAACATGTTTTATTATTTTATGTATATGACTAAGCTGTTACCTCCACAAATATTATTACTATATTGGTCTTGCTCATAATGTTCATTGTATTTCATAATGTTCATTGTGTCCTCAGTGGCTAGCATAGTTATCCCTGAATGAGTGAAAGTACCTAATAAATGTTTGTTATTCATAAATTAATAAAGTCAATATACTAAAACAAAATATTTTCTCTTTCCTAGGAAGCTCTCCGTGACCAGGTAAGATTATTTATTAAATCTAGAATATTTTAATTTTTTTAAAGTTTATTTATTTTGAGAGAGACAATACACTTGCTTGTTTGCACGTGCACACTGGGAAGGGGCAAAGAGAGAGGGAAGAGAGAATCTCAAGCAGGCTTTGAGCTCTGTGCTGAGCCCTACACAGGGCTCAATCTCATGACTGTGAGATCATGACTTGAGCCAAAATCGAGTTGGATGCTTAACTGACTGAGCCACCCATGCACCATTTGAATATTATTTTTCTAAAGTTACAAATTAAAAAGTGTTTTTATACTTTTTCATAATTCTGGCATATAATGCAGTTTATCCTAAATTTCATGGATGATGATATATTCTTGGTACATTGAAAAATGAACGTGTTGTACCAGAAGATGTCTAAGTAATTTAGAATGTACTATATTTCCTTTTATACAGCAACAACTGCGCAGAGTGACTGAAAGCAACCACATCCAATTGGTAATATTTTGATTAATAAATTACAGAGTAATGATATACTGTGAAGTTTAAATATGTGTGCTTTTGAATAGCCTCATACTTTGAAGGGGTTGTTTTCTTCTTCAGAAGTTATTTCTCACTCCCAACTTCTGGGACAATTTATATTAATTGACAGGGGAGATTAACACTACTTGTCACTAGTCTTTGGAAAAGGAGCTGCTTTCTGCTTTTTTGTCTCAGCTGATGTGGGCATTGTATTTATAATCATAAACACTATGAAGTGTTAATCTCCATGGTTACATTAATTTCTCTTTTAACATATTTCTTAATTTTATATCTTTATGCCCATAGTCCGATTCTAAAATTCAATTTATATTTAGAAATCTCAAACTCTCAAACTAGTTGACACACTTTTCTTTTGAATAAACCATCTGGAGGGATACTGAATGTCTCTGTAAAAATACTCTCTGATCCTGTTTTCTCATCTGTGAAATGAAGTTGTTAGTAATACATAGCAAATACCAACCTTTCCCCTGCCCTAAATTCCATTGTTCCACAGTTTTCCTAGGGATTCTGATTTCATTTTTAAGGCAATAACCAGATACTATGAACTATGTGCTGCCATAACAATTCTGATTCTTGTGAACAATAAGGTCAGTTCCATATCAGTCACGAAGCCCCCCAGTCACTACTTGCCATTTAGCGATTCTTAATAAAGATCGTTGAGGATGTTCCATATGTCTTAGAAGAAATTGCCTCTAGGAAATACAATGGACAAAATTAGTGTCAGTTCCCAACTCTCTTACATGAAAAGTATTTCAAATAGGTTGCTTCTTCCACCTTTGAAGTTTTATTCAGAATCTGTAATTCATATTCTCTTTTTCTTTCAAAGATCTCACCGAGTAATTATCTCTTGTGTTGCTAACAGCCATGTCTGAAATGATTGGAATGATTCATTTTCAGAGATTCAAAACAGCAATTGTTCATACATTGTTGCTTCTCAATGGTCTTTACTTCTAGCCTTTCCAACAATTCTACCAACTTGATGCTTATCCCTATGCTGTGTGGTATTACCCTCCACAAGTCATGCAGTATATTGCTTACACACCATTCTATGACGTCACTAAACTTACGGCCCCTGAGAACACTGAAAACGTTGGTGTTGTGCCAGAGTGGTAGGTAAGTTCATTTACCTAAATATTGATGTTCTACCAAAGGAAATAAAAGAAATTCACTTACAGAACCTACCATAGAAACAGGCTTAGAATATTCATGGCAAATCAGTGTTCAGTGACTTATGTGAGAGTTTTCTGAATTGGAAAATTGACAATACTTCCTGGTATCTATGGCTAACAGTACAACAGTCAGGAACATTTGGAGCAGCGTCATCTATTCTATAAGTGAAACTCATTCTTGATAAGGGTAGAAAAAAACTTTTCTCCAAATTAAAACTATAAAGGGTTCTGATATAGAACTCAGTTTTTTTCTTTTTGCACTTTTACTAATCTTCAAATGCTTTCCTTTGGGTTATACCCATGATACACATAACAATAGAGCACAGATTTTGGTATCCAATAGTTCTAAATTCAAATTCTGACTTTTGATTACTTGAAATAAGTATAACAATGCTTATTTTAATAACTCTGAATGTGATTAAATATAATCATCTTTGCAAAGTATAGTGCTGGGAAAATAGACACAGCAAATAAGTAGTGGTCATTTTGGGGGCGGGGCTAAGAAAATTTTATTGCTGACAACCTTGATCACATAATTTTAACAATTTTTATTCTTCCAGAAAAATTAAAAATTCTCAGAAACTCCACAATTATGGTACTTGGTAAGTTTGCAAATTACCTGTCTAACCATTAATCCTATTTTCATTTGAAGACAAGGTAAAAAGATATGATTGTAGGCTGTAAGTTGTTTTTTTTTTTTTCCGCTGAAGTCTGGTTCCTTCAGAACACATTAGCACTTACAGAATTAAATTGGCTTAGTAATGTGCAAATTTTTGTTTCCTGCTCATACTATATTTAAACAGCAACTTAAAAAGTTACCTAACTTTAACTAATATAATTTATAATATTGGGAATCCTATACAAGTATAGGAGTTTGTATGTTAGTAACATTCTATGAAGATGTGACATTGAGACTCAGGTGAACCAAACAGTTGTATCCTATTCCTTGTGCTCACTACAGAAGAAATCCTTAGCAAGTCACCTAGTGAAACCAAATGATTGCTTGTCAATAGGCAAACAGACTGAAAAGTCAACAGATTTGTTTTAATTACCTTCTCCCACTTGATTGGAGCTTTTAAATGTGTGTGTGTATGTGTGTGTGTGCACTTCCCTTCACAATGGTGGCAACTTTCTTTCCAAAAGATCAAACTAAAGAAAATGATAAAACTCTGACCCACATGAAAACTTTTTATTCCAGTTGCCTTGCCATATCTTTTATATTACTTCAAAAGAAAATACTATCTGGTAATAAATTATTTTCAAAACTTAAAAATCAGGAAAAATGGATATATATGTCAGCCACAGGAAAGCACAAATAACATTGTAAGCTTTATCTTAAAATGGAAAAAATGGAAATTAAAATGTGCATACCATAATAGTGTGTCTTCAACTCAAAATATGTAGTATGGCTAACCACACATTTCCTTTTCTCTTTACAGATGTGACTGAAAATTCCATTCTCTAAATTTCGCCTCTATCGTGTAGAACCATCCTAGCCAAAGGATTCAACTGTTATTTTAGAATAGGACAATCCCAAATTGAAGGCAGTCTTTTCTTCTTGAGTTCTCTACTGTGCATTAGATAGAATATCATCATTTTCATTAAGCTAAGTTTTCCTAACAGTTTATTGTCTCAATTTCAGTTACATCATGCTGGTGTGAAGGCCACTGAATCAGAGGGTATTGAAGTCTTTACTAAGTTTCTGTGATGGAAATTTTGTTTAAAAAGTCTTTGAATTGGTTCTTCTGTAAGTGCCATCACTTCATGTAATTGTGTGCAGTGACTGAGATTTTTCTTTTTCTTTTCAATAAATTATACTTTTAAGGCACAGTCCATACTTTCTGTCATTATTCCATTCAGCAACATTTACATAATCCTTTTCAGAGTATGTATATAATATTTTGTTTTCACTAAATTTTTCTATGATACTTTCAATCACATTTTAATGAAAAAGGTTAAAATGTCACTTCTGATTCTGGCAAATTATAAATGAGGTCCAAAATCTTTCACTTGAAGTCAGTTGTTTATAGAATATTTCCCATGAGATGTGGCTGCAGAGAGGAACAGCAGTGTGGCATTTGTGTGTCAACTGGGTACTTGAACAACCTGGTGATGCAATTAATTTATGCCACCAGGACCTGTTTGTACTCAACCCACTTGATTATAGCTGAGTTTATATGTAGGTAGATTAGACCATTTAAGAGGTCACCTTAGTACACACGGTCACCTAGTAGCCATGGTGACCTGTTCAATATCCTTCAGAGCCCAATGAGGAGTTATTTCTTGAAATGACAATTGTTACTTGCTCTGATATCCTAAAAGCCCCAGGTGAGATTTACTTTTCAGGGTATATTCCAGGTTTGCAGCCAACCCAACACGTCATGGTTTGCCAACCTACTCCAACTACTGAACCTGCAAGAAATTAGTGGAGAGTACAGGCCCTTGTGTTTTCATAAAATGTGTCTCCCAACTTCGTTCGTCATGTTATTTCCCAAGGCTTCAAGGATACTTGATATTTCTCATGTCATGAATCCTATAGAAATAAAGTCATCAATTTAATGAATGCCCAGTGAGCCATGGAATAAGACAATCTTGTTTCCTGCAAGCTAAATTGTAGTACAAAGCTAGAGCAGACTTGTCCTTAAAATTGTCCTATGAGGTAGAAGCCTCTGTTCTATAAGATTAAAGCAAACTGTTGCTGGTATTGTTTTCTTCTTTGGTTTTAAAGGCAAAATGAAGGGGAAAATGTGAATATCAAGGATTTATGTGACACCATATTTAAAATACCACCTATGAGGAAGGTGGAGAGGATAGGAAAATGGGTGAAAGGGAGTGGGAGATATAGGCTTCCAGTTATGGAATGAATAAATCGAAGGGTGCAACACAGAGAATATAATAACTGGTATTGTAATAGTGTTGTATGGTGACAGGAGGTAGCTATACTTGCGGTGAGCATAGCATAACATATAAAGTTGCCCAATCACTATGTTGTACACCTGAATAAAATACACTATGTTGTGTACTTCAATAAAAAATAATAATAATTTAAAAATGAATTGTCACCATCTTATTAAATTTGCTATAATCCATTGTTACTTTCCAAGAAGCTATTGAAAAGGCCAAATGGGAAATCAAATAATGAAACAATCCACTCTCCTAACATCTTTTAGTTTTTTTTTTTAAGTTCATCTATTTATTTTGAGAGAGAGAGAGAGAGAGAGAGAGCAAGTGGGGCAGGGGCAGAGAGAGAGGGAGAGAGAGAAAATCCCAAACAGGCTCTGTACCATCAGCGCAGAGCCAGATGCAGGACTCCATCTCACAAACCATGAGATCATGACCTGAGCCAAAATCAAGTCAGACGCTTAACCAACTGAGCCACCCAGGTGCCCCATCCACATTTTTTACTCTTTAATAGTTGCTGCAATTTCCCCAGAGATGCAAAATCATTATTTTATTATAGAAGAAGTTAGAATGGTTTCTATTCAGTACTTTTTTTACCTTACTACTCCATACATCAGGGAGGTAATATAGGGATTAAACCAGTTTCTAAGTATATCTATTCTAAATATACACTCTGAGCAGAGGACTTACCATTAATGGTTTGGACTAGGTTTGAAGGGAGACAAACTGTGCGGGCAACATCAAGTATTACTTGACTCAAATAAATTTCAATATGAATCACGGATCATCAGGAGATTCTCCATTGTAAACAATGAGTGGTAAGACACAGAATGGATCTCAGAGTCTGGAAGAAGATCAACTATTTCCCTTTTTTTATGTAAGTGCCCAAAACTCATAGATCAAAGACAAGGACTAGGATTGGAAATATGATATTATAGTAAAGTCCCTACAGAACTTTGACTTTTCTTACTTCAAGTGTTACAGATCCATGTTAATTCTTATTCAGAAATTGGGGTGGATCATCACTTTCTGTTGGTAGCTTATCCAAAAATCTGTTTACCAGACATATTCTGTTCACCAAAATTTTTATATTTATATATCAAAAATAACCCTGATGAAATTGCTATTAAATTTTTCCTAGGGATATATTGATTAGCTTCACACAGCCATCACTTCTGGTTTGACCATTTTTCATACAATAATTATCACCACCACCACTTCCTGACTAAATCTCTAAAAATGTTAATTATCTCCTTGCTTCAGGAATTTACCTACTATCACTTTGTTTTGTGACTGGGCTCCTTTCATCTACCTTAAGGTCAGAAATCCAATTTTAATTACTGTGAGGCTCCTAATAGAATGCTCGGTCCACTATAGTTAGGGAAAAAAAACTTATGAAAGTCCATTCTTTCTTTATTATTTTAAATTTATTTTAGAAAGAGAGAGCACACACAAGCGGAGGAGAGGGGCAGAGGGCAGAGAGATAGGGAGAGAGAATCTTAAGTGGACTCCAGTCTCAGTGCTGAGCCCAACGTGGGACTTGATCCCACAACTGTGAGATCACGACCTGAGCCAAAATCAAAAGTCAGACACTCAACTAACTGAGCCACCCAGGCACCCCATAAAAGTCCATTCTTTAAGAAAAAGGTTAAAAAACAGTCATCTATGCATTGTCTGTAGAAATGGGTAAGTGGTAGGTCCTTAGAATTAAGCATATCTATCTATAGATATTTTTTTAATGTTTCCCTTTGTAACATGGTTACCAAACCTTTTAGAACACTGCAGATAACACAAATAAGTGAGAAAAAAAGGTTAGGGGAAAAATGATGCTAATTGTGAACTGAGTATATGTCTTCTTTTGCCACTCCTTCAAATCCATTGTGTGATATATGTCACACAGGCATATATCAAGTGTGACCAGATATTGAGACTCATAAGAGAAACTAGAGATATAAATTTTGTGTAAAATTTTCTGATTTTTAATATGGCCTAGTTTTTTTCTTTTTCTTTTTGGAGAGAGAGAGAGAGAGAGCACAAGTTGGGGAGGGGGTCAGAGAGAGAGTGAAAGAGAAAATCTTAAGCAGACTCCATGTTCAGTGTGAAGCCTGATGTGGGTCTTGATCCCATGACCCTGGGATCATAACCTGAGCCAAAACCTCAGAGTTGGATGTTCAACCAACTGAGACACCTAAGCTCCCTTAGTTTTTTTAAATGCAAAACACACGGTCCCCTTTTCTTTGTTGACCACATTAAGGAAAGAACTTGCTAAGTTTTTTTTATTCTTACTGACAGGCCATATGAAGGATGAAGCAACAGTGAGAAGCAGAAAATTAAGGCCACCATCAGCTATGGTAAACAAAGAAATCATGATTTTATCATGAAAAAGAAACACAGTGAGATCTTCAGGATCATTTAGGAGTTAGGGGTCTAAATCTTTCATATCTCCCAGTACATTTCATTTTTTCCTAATAATTGGTATTTCACTTTCCTAAATTTCACATGAGACCTACAAGCTTGTGAATTTGTGTTATTTTAATTACTATAGACTGAATGTTTGTGTTTACCCTAAATCCATATGTTGAAACCCTAATCTCCAATGTGATGGTAGTTGGAGGAGGGGTCTTTGGAGGCAACTGGGTCATGAGGGTGGAAACTTCATGAGTGAGACTAATGCCCTTATAAGAAAAGATGTGAGAGAGATGAGCTATCTCTCTCTCTGCCATATGAGGATATGGCAAGAAGGTGGCTATCTGCAAGCCAGAAAGACATCCTTCACCAGATTCAGGATCTGCTAGCACCTTGAACTTGAACTCCCAGCCTCCAGAACTGTGAGCAATTTTTTTTTTTATTTTTTAAGCCATTCAGTATATGGTATTTTGTTATGAAGACCTGAACTATAAAAGACCCACTATCATAGAACCATGACATACAGGAATTTTGTTCTGTTTGGTCAGGAATATCATGGTGCCAGTGACATAGGTAAACATTACCTCAAATTAATGAAAAAAAAAGGAATTTATTAGCTCACGTAACTAAAAATTCCAAGAGGGAAGTATAGTTGTATTTAGGAACTTGAAGGTGGTCACTCACCATTTTGTTCATCCTTCACTTTCACTCTTCTTTGGACTGATTTAGTTTGCAGGAGACAAAAAAGACGGTTTGCTCACATCTCAGAGCTTCATGGTTGTTCAGGTCCTACATCTGGAAATGACTACACTGTAGCTTCCCTGAGTATTCACACATCAGCAGAAGAATGTTAATTGGCTCTGCTTGGAACAAGGACCTCTCCCTTTGGGTGTTATGACATTCCTGGCTTGGAATATATCCTCACTTTTTTTTAATGTTTATTTACTTTTGAGTGAGCGCGAGCAGGGGAAATGCAGAGAGAAGGGGAGGGAGGATCCAAAGTGGGCTCCGCAGTGACAGCAGCAAGCCTGATGTGGGGCCCATGAGATCACGACCTAAGCCAAAGTTGGATGCTCAACTGACTGAGACACCAAGACACCCCTATGCTCACTTTTTTTTTCACTAAAATCTTCTTCCTACACACTAAGATACACCAAATTGCAATTGTAGAAGTTGAGAATTAAGTCTCGAACATTCTTCGGGCTTTCATCGTTTAAAAACTTTTTTCTTCCCTGGGGGGGGCTCGATTCCAATGTCTTCCCATTTGCAAACTTTGCTTTCCATAATTTCAGTAATGCAGAAATTTTTCGGTTCTCCATTTTTGAAATAATTCTGTCAAAGCTTTTCAAATAATTTCTGAACAGCAGTAACCAAAATCTGTATGCCTCATTATATTAGTTTCCTGCTATATAACAATGGAACACAAACTAGGTGCCTTAAAATAGCAGAAACTTATCCTCTCCTAGTCTGGAGTCTAGAGGTCTGAAATCAATGCGTGTTGGTATGGCCATGCTTCCTCTGAAGGCCCTGGAGATCCTTCCTTGTCTCTTTCCAGCTTCTGGTGGCTGTTGGCAATCCTTGGCATTCCTTAACTTGTGGCTGCATCTTGTAACTATTTAACCCCAATTTCTGTGTTCATCTTCACACAGCTATATTTCCTCTGTGTATGTCTGTGACCAAGTTTGCCTTTTCTTATAAGAAGAGTTTGCTTGGAAGCAATTATACATTATGTAAATATATGCACCTTAAGTAAATGGATGTGAATAAAGATGCAAAGCAATTCAAGCACCACTTCACTACAAGTTGAAGGCTATTCAGCAGGTATGCTTCATCAGCACAAAAGTTTTCTCCAGAAATACTGTGTATAACACTGATTAATCCCAGTTGGTCTGGATGACTGTATGCTTATCTCTAGAGTCACTGACTGTTGGCCAACACTATGGTATTTAATAACGAAAGGCAAATGATACCATAGAAATATGTCTGTGAGTTGCTTTGGGCAGGATACATCAGCCTGTCAGGATTGTTTAATAATAATTGCATATGGTTTACACCAGGTTTCAGTGGAATCTAGGAGTTGGGGAGTAAAATGGGGCTGGTTTTCAACAGGTATGACTAGTCATGTAGCCAAAATGTGCCTGCAGGACAAGTTTTTTGTAAAAGACCCTCACGACAAGTGGTTTTGAGCTTCCTGGTACTGAGATGCTTTGCACAGCCTCCATTAGTGGTTTAAGATCTGGAGATAAAGCATATCCTGTATCAAGCAGTGGAAGGACAAATAAGTTGCTCCCCAGATCTTGGCACTTTTTCACTGCACATCCTTTCCCTGTGTTGCTGTCTTCTGTTTTTCCCTGTAATAAATCTGTTTTTATTACAGTGGAAACTGAGTCCTCTAAATCCTTTCAGCAATAAAAAACTTCACATGATTATTATGTAATTAACAGAGGCTGCAAAGAACCACACCACTGAATAATATACAGAGGGAAAAAAAACAGGAATTAATCTGCAAGTTCTCTCCCATCTCCTGCATTCCATTTTTCAAATTTCACCACAGTAGGGTCTAAAACACATTTTACAGTATCATTATGCAGCCACTCCATAGCTTTGGAGGAAACCAGGTCTATTGCCATAGAATGAAATGGTATTTAAGTCCAGAGGCAAAGAGGTGATTCTGCACCAGAGAAATCCCCACTTTTAGGGAAAAAGAAGGTAGGCAAGACACTAATAAAGAAATACATGATTTTACATTTAATATACATTTAAATTTTTAAAGCAACAAACAGCCATATAGAAAAGCACACACATCAAAATGTATTGTCACAAAGAACTCAACATCCAGATTAAGGAAAAGAATATCACTAAGCATCTGAGAGCACCACTTAATGTTCCCTATCAAGTTCTGCCTCCCCTCAGATAACTACTATCCTAACTTGTTGCACTAGAAATCAATATTTTGTAGATTCTAATATATAATACTTATGGGGTGTCTATCTACTATCATCCAGTCTTCCTTATATAAAATTCATTCATGTTGTGCCATGTAGTAGTAGTTCATTCATGTTAATTGCAATGTTCCGTTCTTTGTATATCACAATTTATACAAAATAGTGTTGATTCCCATTAGTGTTGATTTGAATTTTGGATATTAAGAACAAGGTGCTAGGAACATTGGGTACATATTTTTAGTGCATATGTATATATATGCATTTTTAGTGTAAATACACACACACACACATATATGTGTATATATATGTATATACATATACATGTACATATACATATACATATATATGTATTTCTGTTGGGTATATACTTAAGAATAAAATCTCTAGTCATAAGATATAAAGATGTTTATCTTTGACAAAGACTGACACAGGTTTCCAAGATGCTCATGCCAGTTTACATTTACATCAACATTGCTTAGCATTCCTATAGTTTGTTTTTTGCCAACACTAGATATGGCCAAATTTCTTTTTTCATTTTAATCATTCTGGTGGCTGTATTGTGATATTGCATGGTAGCTTTTAATTTGTATTTTCCTGAGAACTGGTGATTTTGAGTACCTATTAATATGTTTATTGGCTATTAAGAAACCTTCTTTTGGTGAAGTGCTTATTCAAGTAAGTCTGTTTCCTTTGTACTAGTGTATCACTTTTTTTCTCTTACTGAAATATGCCCAGTGAAATTTGAGCAAGTCAGAGACTGGATCCAGATGAAGAGTTATGCTTGTCCATGCCAGATTTGAGATATTAATTATATAATTAGGTGTGGAGACCAAAAAGGCAAGTTGAGTGCATGAATTTGGAGCTCAGCAAACAATGCTTTTGAAGATGTACATTTAGAAGATTTCAACCTATGGATGGACTTAAAGCCATGGAACTAAACACTATCAGCCAGACTAGGCCTAACCCTTAGGGTACTCCAACCCTTAAAGTTTGGAAAAAGAAATGCCGGAAAGGAGACTACAAAAAAATAAATAAATAAATAAAGGCTAGTGAGTTAAGAAAGAAAGCAAGGGTTTGATGAGTTTAAGATTTCAAATGAAGAGAAGTATGATATTTAAAAAAAAAGCAATGATCAACTCTACTAAACAGCTCTGCGAGGTTGGGTAAAATGAACACAAGAGTAGCAAGAAGAAAGCTGTTGGCAACCTAGGAAAAAAGTGATTTCTAGAGGGACAAAACCTTGACGGGGGCAGGTTAATGAGACCATAACGTATTCAGTATGGATAGTTCTGCTATCATAATTGTCACAGAGTAGTCTAAAGAACTGAGAGGAGTTTGGAGGTATATTGTTACAAGATGGAATTTTCTTTAAAAATGAAAGATATAGCATAAGTTTGACTTACATTTGATCCTTAGGTAAGGAAAACAATTGCTAATGAGTCACTGGGTAAACTAAAGGGGATGGAATTGAGCATACAAGTGTAGTTGTTGGTAAAGGAAAAATTCATTGCAATGAAACAATTACTCTGCAATCAGAGAAAGTGGATATCAGACCTTCATATAAGTCTTACTTTCTTGGGCATTACTGGCCCAAACCATGTAACCCAGCTCATTCTGACTGTGATACTGGCTCTTGCTTCTCTGGTGTAAATGAAGTCAGTAATGTGGAACCATACAGAACAATTATCCTGTAACAGTGCAGTACACTGATCAGATTAAAACTTCATTAAAAACCTTTGAGTTGCCTATTTTACAGATGTGGAAATTGAAGCTCTGAAGGACTAACTTTCACAGCCCCACTTAGCTACCATTAACAGCAGAGCTGTGAATCAGCTTTCTCATTTGAAGTGTTTTTTTTGCTTAGAGTGACTATAAAATTTAACATTCGATGTTGGTTACTTTAGATAGTGAAAGTCACAGGTGTACTAGTTTAACTGGGACACTAGGTGTAAACCAAGACTTTCCAGAACCAAAATAGGGTATGATCACCCTATCCTTTTCTCCACTTTTTGATATTCTTTACCATTCAACTCAAAGCATTCTATTCATTTCAATTTTCCCATGGCTATTTTTAACACCAATAATCCTTGTTTTGTTCTGTTTTATTTTGTTTTGAGAGAAAGAGAGAGAGGGCATGTGTGCTCATGAGCAGGAAAGGAGCAGAGAGAGAGAGAGAGAGAGAGAGAGAGAGAATCCCAAATTGACTCCACTGTCAGGGCAGAGCCTGACAGGGGGCTCAATTTCACAAACCATGAGATCATGACCTGAGCTGAAATCAAGTCTGACACTTAACCAACTGAGCCACCCACTTGCCTCTTAACACCAAAATCTTAAATTAATAACAATCTTAAGGGCAATTAAGGCTTGAAAAATTATAATAAAGACAGGAAAACTTAAATATGCCTAAAGGATTAATTTATTGAAATGACTGGTTAGGAAATAGAGTCTCAAATAACAAGCACAATTCCAGAAACTATTTTTACACATATTTTTCACATACTTATGGTATTTCCAACTCAAAATTAAACTTCTATGGTATTAGTGAATTAAAATTTGGAAAATGTAGAGTTTATGAGCAAATTCAAATTAAGATGAATAACATATAATACATAAATAAATAAAAGAATAAATTTTCATTTTTTCCATGTAGATTCAAAATTATTCACTTTTGGTAACGATGTAAAGATTGAAAGGATGTCACATTTCCAGTTGCAGTCAATTCTGTAGAATATAAAGCAAATATAGAACTAGTTATGTTATATGACATAACTATTCATCCCTCCTCATTTGTAATTTTGGTGTGATTAATTTGTAAGACAAATTTTGTTACAAATGCAAAATATTGAGGCCTACCGAGGAGGCATATAAAATTCTGATATGATTAAATATCAGCTCACTGATACTTAGACTAGACTAGACTAGTCTACCATGATCGCAGAAATATTCATATTTTAAGAATCCCAGAGCTATATTCTCTCCCTTTTTTAAACCTCACACCTGGAAAAATTCATTTTATTTTGATTCATGAATTAAAGGATGATATGTAAATTTTAAGTGAGATAAAACAATTGAAGTTACAACGCTTAAGTTAGAAATGAGAATGAAAGAGATCTTTAAAAAAATCTCAAATATATTCACATAAAAGTAGAAGAAATTGTTTTCAGTTTTTATAAAAATGTTGATAACCAAGCATCAGAATATAGGCACTTGAACACAAACCAGTCAAATCTGTCTATAGCACATAATGAAACTTTTAAATTCTTTGAAATAAAAAAGATACAAAATTTCAAGTCAGTAGATAATGATCAACCATTGAGACATCCATGATGCTTTTATCATTAATAAATAAGTAGGCATATTGATAAAGTTTGTCACTATCTTGGACTTATAAAGTAGAATGAAATATAAAAAGATATTAATGAAAATAATTAGTCTAATCTGCAAACTCCCAAAACTTACCAAAAGTAAGGAGGGGACATTAACTTTGAAATTCTCTTAGACCTTAAAAATTTAAAAAAAAAAAAAATAAAGAAAGCAAAATAATTAAATAAAAAATTCACATTTATGCAAAGAAACAGATTCTTTTCCTAAGAATTCTGAGTGATAAAATAAGCATCTCAATTGTTTACCCTCATATGTACATATATCAAAACAAGATGTGAAAAAATTCTGCACCTGCAGAATAGATGTGCACAAGGAAAACTTCAAAATTGTAGAAAATAATAAGCCTTTTTTATTCCAAGCCCAATCAGATTATCAGATTTAATTCCAGCTTTAATAAACCTTAATCCTCTACCTAAATTCTCAACAGATCGATTAAATCAGAATCTCCAAAATAATTTGTTCCCGATGGTATCTTCTACATCGAAGATCAGAACAATTATATCAGAATCTCTGTGGGTAGGCCTAGACATTGGGATTTTGGAAAGAAACAGTCCTACAGATAGTACTATTGTGTTGCTAGGGTTGAGAATCATTGATCTAAACAATGTGCAGTTTAGATCTATTCATTATTCATTTATTCTTTCATTGTAGAGCTCTCATTTCCTCTATCACCATATTCAGGTCATAAGTGAGACAGCAGAATTATTAAGTTTGGACTTACAATAACGGGATTGTAAGCTGGGGCAGTCACAGGTTGGGCCTCACGGGTGGCATCCTGGTACAGCAGTAGGGTTTGCACGGGCATGTCTCTCTGGAGGTAGGGCACAATTTGCTGGGGAAAAGGCATGACTTTGGGCTGTGGGATGGACAGCAGTGGCTGAGGAGGAAGCATGGTAGTCTGAGGAAGAGGCTGGGGGATCTGGTGCATCAGGGGCTGGAGTAGAGACAGAGGCAGAGGCAGAGGCAGAGGCAAGTGCAGACTTTCAAGATCAGGGAGATTCACGATTTGGCTGTCCAAAGAGGGCACTGCTGGAGATTTCAGAATGGGCATCACTTTGCGTCTGGGAAAGATGGTCTCCTTAACTTTGGGGATTTCCATTATTTCAGGCTGAAGGAAAGGCAGCACCATAGCAGGCTGAGCAAGGGGAAGGATGTTCTGTGGAAGAACAGGGTAAGGAATGGGCTCAGCATAAGGATAGACTAGAGGCTGTGGCTGGAAAACGGGGTGGATTTTATTCTGGCGTTCCTCCTGGAAAGAAGGAAAAGAATCTTTGTTTGAGTCCATGATTCAGCTATAACTGTCATTTATGATGAATTAACCTCCTGTCTTTTGAACACTCATAACTGAGTGAAAAGAGAAAGAAAATCTTTTACTGATCTTGGTTAAGAAATTATTTTCAGTCAGGTGAAGACTACTGAGTAAAACGCTCATTGAGGTATTTCTCATTTACTCCCTTTCATAGGTGAATCCACAGATCAAACTGAAATCAAGTTTTGGAGATTTCAAGACCTGTTTCACCTTTTTCTGAATTGCCTAGATAGCTATCCACTTTGGTCTTCATAAGTATGGACTTTTCAACATAATGTGTTCAAAATACAGCAAATTGTTTTCACATATGAAAGATCTATTTAAAAGACTTAGAGGGATAACTCCAACGTTTATTTGCTGTTGTTGTTTTAATGAAAATGAAATCTTAATTTATGGCTTAATTCAAGGAGTTTCTTACACTAGTCACCTTCTAGCACTACTTCCCTTGGTAGAAGGTAGTTATTTTGAGACTTTCAAGAGGCATCAATTTGTGAATTCATTCCGATTTAAAAATATTTGGTGTAAGTTCCAAACAATACAACTTCACTGATAAAATAGAGAAGATGAAATATTATTATTAGATAAATATGTTACCAAATATGTTACCATATGTAATTTAATTAAATGAAGAATTTTATGTTGTCTAAGAAAATCTTTAATTTTAAGCAAGCTCTACTACTTAATAACTGTGTGATATTGTCAGATAATTGTGTACTCAATTGTTCTGTACCTCACTCCTTTCATCTGTGTAATGGAAATTCTTTGAAGAACTTCACCATTCATAAATGTTAATATAAAACATACAAAATGTTATATAAAATCACTGAATATTCACTGTGTGTCAGCTCATCAAAACTGTGGGGTTATGAATGTTCTTGGTTTACAAATAAGAAAATTAAGTACAGAGAAACTTGAGGCCAAGGGTATACAACTAATAAATGTGTCATATTGCCTTCTTGTTCTCTTTCATCCGAATATCCATCTTGAGACTAAGGGGAACCTAGTTCCCCACTTGAAAATATGAGTAAATCAATAATTACCCTTAGGTTTTGATTCTATACTCTGCATATTAACTCTGAGTTTGAAAAAAGCCATTTATGTCTTAAAAATATATTGACTGTCGGAATTTAACTTCCTCATTGGCATTTATTTTATTATCAGTCTTTAGAGTGAACACATACATATTTTGTGTGTATTAGATTCCATAATAACTTTAGAAATATACTTATCACAAAAAAATTACCTGTCTCTGCTGCTGCTCCTCACGTTTAAGATTCTCAAGTTTCTGCTAGAAACCAAATCACATATAAAGAAATGTTACCACCTATTGGGATGAGCACTGGGTGTTGTATGGAAACCAATTTGTCAATAAATTTCATATAAAAAAAAAAGACTAAAACTAAAAAAAAAAAAAATAAAGAAATGTTACCACCTATAAAAATTAAATGTAGGAAATTTTGAAAATAAGTACACTTAAATATGAAGGTGTTACCTTGTTGATGTGTGTAATAGATTCCTTCAGAAAGATAAAAATAAAATTAGGTTTAGTTTCATGAATGCTTCTTATTTGTCAATACAAATCAGAAAATGATAACATGTAATAGGTTAACATGTACACCTTGTTTGATAGTAGTAAAAACTCAGGATAATTGCTGAAACTTGTATGTTTTGCTGTTCTGCATAAGCTTGTTGTATAAAAGACGTATGAATGCAGTTAAATAAGAAAAGAAAATTAGTGAACATAGTGCAAAAAGAGGTATTTAATAGATGCTAATTTCTCTCTATCACCACACTCCCTTCCTAGGACAACAAATGATCTCTGTCACTCTATCTGAGTCTAAAAGAATCAGATTCATTGATAATATGAATTTTATCTTTTAATTGTTTTAATCATTCTTAGTTGACTTATTATGTTTACACTTCAAATTGATCATAAGAAATAAATATCCCCCCTTAAGGGGTCCGTTAACCTTGTAGAGAGACCACGTATACTATCTAACTAATAGGTAATGACACATCAGGGTAAATACCTACCTGACTCTCCACGCAGATTTAGGACTACACTACCTGTCACTGCCTTTTACTTAATATAGTGACTATTGCATTACAAAATATGTCCATTTGCATGTCTGCTCACACACTATGTTGCAAGCTCTTTTTTATGGACATCCCTGTTTTCAATTTGGACCACAGCTCCTAGTCAACAAATATCAATAAATATCAGAACAGTGAATAAGGCGCTCAATAAATATCAGAACAGTGAATCAGGTCAGTGTAAAAAGAGCTCAAGACAGAAAAAAAAACCTGTACAGTTCATTGAAAAAAAAAGAGGGGGTCACAATGACATAATTTCAAGTAGTCAGCCAACTTAGAAAGTGCTAGTAGGATACTGAATTTTCCAGATGTTTATTCTGTCCATAAACATTTACAATGGAAATTTACTTCAAAACTTATGTCAGAACATAGCTGCATTATTAACCTAACTGTCCTAATGTACCAAATAGAAAGATAACACAGCATTTTACTGTTCCAAGACTGGGAAATTGCCTCTGAAAACATTGTCTTACCTCACTGCTTGAAAGACTTTCCACAGTCTGTAAAGGAAAAGCAAAAAATAAAACAATCAATAACTATTGCAGAATGTTAATAATTTATGGTTGGAAATTTTTTTCTGAATAAAAATATCTTACCTCAGTGGATACAGTGAGTTCTTCCTTCTGTAAAGGAAAAATAAAACACTACTTTGGTTTCCATATGTAACTCATCGCTAAACATTTTTCCTATCTAATTTTTATCTTCTTTATGCAGCTATTTCACAAATTTGAGAAATAAAAAATGCTATATTGAGAGACTTAGAAGGCCATTGTTTTTGTCTTTTATGTTTAGTAACTTTGTTAACATATTTTTTTTTACATGAATCAACAGTTTTTGATGGGCAACAGAAAAAAGTTATTTTCATTTGTTTTAAACACTTTATTATAATTACAAATACATTTACGATTATGATTATTGCCTGATAGTCCATCCTATCATTGTCTTTGGATAGATACAGGTAGAAGTGGACCCAGTGCCCTAAGATAAGAGCTACACGTATTTTATCACTGGAATAAGATATATTTATCTAGGTTGTACATGCACGCCATCATATTTGTGCAATATTATTATTGTCATTTTTATATCTGGTTCTTTTCATTTTGTCTCTTTGCTAATAAGTTCACTTGCTTTTCCCTAAGGAAGCGGTGGCACAGTGATAAAGAAAGCATTTGGCCCAGAATTGTGCCCCTACTGCACACTGCTGAAATACTGGGTGAATGTCAAAACAAATCTGTTGGAATTCTGCTTTATTTGTATTTTAAAAATGTTGTTGATGTTATTCTCTACACATAGGCAGATAGTCCATTGCAATCTTAATTATTTAGACACTTTCTTACCTCTCTTGCAAGAGCAAGAGCCACCAGGCAGGCGAGGATGAGGACCTTCATGGTTATCAAGTCCTGTCAATGGGGAAATGAAGGAATGGTAATAGATTGGTCAATCTACTTTCTTATTTAGCTAGGGTTACTTTTCTGTTAATGAAACTAAAGATAATATGTAATAAAAATATCTGCATTTTAGGGAAAAATACTAATAAAAACTTTATCAAGGTCAAAATCTCCCATGGCTCCTTACTCTTACATATTATTTTTATACTTCATGGCTAACTGTTCAGATTTTCTCAGGTATCACCCCACCCTTCCTCACTCATTTTCATCTCATTCACAGTACTATGGTTTTCTTGTGTTTTTTCGAAAGACAGAAAAAAGTTATAAGTACTAGAAAAAAGTTATAAGTAATTACAGAAACATTTATTAATTGATTCATTTGTTCAAAGATATTTATTTAACACCTTTTATTGCCAGATACTGTCTAAGTGCTGGGATTGTATCAGTGATCAAAATATTAAGATCTCAACCCTGATAGATCCTCAGTTCCATTGGGAGGAAACTGATCAAAGAAAATATATGCAAAGATCGTATTTTAGTTTTTACTTTTTTTTAGTGAACCAAACCATTTCCATGAATATTTGTTTTAATCATATCTCATTTCCAATAAGACTGAGATTTCATTTGAGCATTTCCTTTATTTCCTCCACTCATCCAGATGCTCCATTGATTGGTTTGTTTCTTCTCGATTTATACCCACTACTCAGTCTTCATCCCTACATATCCAATAATGCCTCCTCTCCTTTGTGACACACAACTTTAGAGACAATACACTATGCTTTTTTTCTCCCTGATTTCTTGATGATTTACCAAAGTATCAGATCCTCTTGCCCAATCCCCACTCCAGGCTACCTCTTCTTATAGTACAACATATATGTTAACACTTTTAACCAAAATGTACTAAATGCCTGATTTTGTTGCATTTCTGTAATTTCTTGTACAAAACAATGTTTGTGCTACTAAGATAGCTTGACATACAATCTTCAATCTCAGTTATTTAAACTAAACTTCTGAACTAAAAACATTTCACGAAAAAATTCCCTAATTTATCTGCAAAATATCCTTTCCAACATTTGAAGGCTGAAAATTATTCTCTTTATTCAGGAAAAATATTTTTTTCTAGATATTGCTCATGGGTCTATATAAATCTTCATAATTTTACTTTGCCTAAGAGCACCATAAGTTTCCAAATATTTTTTTTTTTAATTTTCAGGACTCAAAAAAAAAGAATATGGTACTCCATTAGAGATCATTATGTATAGGAAGGATCTCATTTCATTTTCTGTAATTTATAATTAACATTTTATATACCAGTTTTTTAGCCAGAACTTCATTTTGACCAATCTTATTCAAATCTTCTCTTTGTTTTTGTTTCCAAGTCATCTCTGCCCCTTTTAGAATTTTCTTACAAAATAAAACATTTTCTTTCTTTACTTAATTCTGTATTTCATACGCCTATTTTAATAATATTTTGAACTATTATAGACTAAATGATCAACGGGCAAGTTGACTACTCTACATAAGTTTGAGGAACACCCACTTCCTAAAAAGATTTATAAACATCTCAAGTAGTGCACATCCCGAAACAACTCCTGAAGTTTCTTGACTCAATGTGCCACCTCTAAAATTGCTGTTGGATAAAGGTTACCCATTAATTATTCAGATCCCCCTAAAATAATTTAAATATATTTTCTTTTATTGTTGTGGTTAGAAGATTTATTAATTCAAGAAATAGATTTTTTAATGTAGCCTGTGAACTGACTTTGTACCAAAAAAATAGTAATCGTCATTACTACATTTTTTTAGACTCATAGAGCTTATGCAGTCATAATTTTTACCAAATCGTTATAGACATTTCTATCTTTTTAACTTAAGTGTTGGAAATAGTGCCAGTACTACTTTAAATATGCTTATTTGAAAGACTAAATTTTAAGCAATTATTTTCTTCATATATCTCAGCCTACTTTGAAATAAAGGTGAAAAGAGGATATATCAAATTTATATCTGAAATTCTTACCTTTTTCCAAGGTGGAGGACAGGAAGTGAAGGGGAAGCTCAGTGGATGATGGTCTGTCTGCTTCTGTGGTGGCTTATATACTGTATTTAGTGGTATGCTAATTTTGTGGTTTGAGATAAAATCAATAGTGAGCTTCAATTCCAAGTAGTCCACATGATTGGAAAATGATTTCTGCCTATTATCTATACCCAGAAATTTGGGGGATCATCTTAACAAGGGAGCAATTCACAATTCAATAAAGGAAATCTGTCCAGGAAATGTAATTGTCTAATAACTGAAACAATAACTGGAAGACAGTGAGTTTCTGGCCCAATTCACAAGTCATTGTGGATGCAATTAAATCTACTTAGCCCTTGGTGGGTCCTCATGATCTCAATTGTAGGGGAATTCTATATGAACATCAGAGATATTCAGGGTCTTCACAAAGGCCATAATTTCATGCTAACCTGAACAGTTATTAGTGTTTTACGCTGCAGTGGAGAAACTGACAAGATACAAGTCCGTGATGATAGCTTGGTCATGTAAGGCAAACTCCAGGACTACTTGATTTGGGAAAAACAATCATTCACTTCAAACCAATATTCCATACACAAGAGGAATAAAATTTCCTCTGTAATGAAACATCTCAGAAAAAGAATCTATTTGAACAGCTGGTATAGTCAAAATCCTTGGCAAATCTGTTAACAAAAATATTACAAAATGTCATGGAGACTTATTTACCTGATAAATATTGATTACCTTTTTCTATTTCAGGCATAATAATAGCCTTTATTTTTATACTTAGTATCACCCCTAGTCCAGGCACTGTGCATTTTGCAGACATTATCTTGTTTAATCTCTACAAAAGCTTCATGGGGTAGTTCTCCTCTTCACATTTTGATTAAAGAAATGGAGACAACAAAAGATTGAGTAACTTTCTCAAAATAATATTGCTTGTTAATGGCAAAGGTATAATTTAAAACTACTAGATCTGTCTGACTATATTTATTTCTATTTGATCATATGTAGTGCCCATGTTTTAACCCCCTTTATAAATTCTGTTATAAAATTTAGCTATCGGGGTTCCTGGGTGGCTCAGTCTGTTAAAAGTCGGACTTTGGCTCAATTATGATCTTGCGGTTTGTGGGTTTGAGACCAGCATAGGGCTCTGTGCTGATGGTTCAGAGCCTGGAGCCTGCTTCAGATTCTGTGTCTCCCTCTCTCTTTGCCCCTCCCCTGCTTGTGCTCTCTCTCTCTCTCTCAAAAATAAATAAACATAAAAATTTGAATAAATAAATAAAATTTAGCTATGAATGTAGCATATGTGGTTAAATGTGTAGAATTTATTTATGCCTGAATTGGAGAAATGGGGCACTGGAGCTGAGTGTGGACAGGAGGATCTGGTTACTAAAGAGCTGCTATTTTAGTTAGACCTTAAAAGAATAAGTAGAATTTTAAGAATGATTAAATGGGAATAAAGTATTTTGGCTGAAGGAAAGACAGGAGTTTGAAGAGAAAAATACCAATTTTGATAGGTTCTGTACTTCAGGTTACACAGAAGGTATAGAATATAAGTTACCATTGAAGGGGTTTGATGGAGTCAGATCACAATGTCTTTGAATTTCAATCATGCAGTGTGACACAATTCACTAGAAATGAGGGAAGACACTAGATATTTGAAACAAGGAAGAATTGTAAAATTTCTTGAATTTTATAACTTTATAACAATATCTCCAGTAACCAGTAAAGGAGGTTATTACAGTAACATGTTATTACAGTAGTCTAAGACAGACAGTATGACGATGTCAACTAGAAAGATGGTACTGGGTATCTTAGGCAATGAGAAGACAAAAGTGTTGTTAAAATATGAGAAATGTGAGAAATCAGGGAAATGAATAGAATATGCCTGGTGATTGAAAAGTTAGCTCCGTTGTAAACCAAGATAAGAAACCAAGCTGAAATTAGAGGGTTAAATCTTGTACATGAAGCTTGAAGGTGTCCAGAAGGTATTGTCAGTTAAATATGATGCTCAGAGAAGTCATAGGTATAGTCATAAGTACATGTGTTGCCAAGGAAGGCAATAAATGGAGATGAAACAGAAAAAGAGGAAGAGGTCAGATAAAGAAGGACAAAACATCCTGGGCTCCTAAGGATTATGAATTTTATTCTGTAGACAAGGGAGTGGAGAGTAACATTTAGAGAGTAACTACTCCCAGAGTTCAAACACTAACAGCACACATTTATTCAAATAGGACTGCTCAGGTTTTGGGTTCATATTTTTGGCAGTAGGCCAATGTTTGTCAGCTAATGTTTGTGGAAGAACAGAAGATAGAAGGCAGAAAGGAAAGTGAAGCACAGAGAGGAGCAGGGTTTGCACTGCAATAGTCTGAGGCACACCACAAAAGTATTTAATGTGTACCTACTTACAAGAGCAGTCTTCAGATTTCTTTGCCTCTTTAGTGGTTGATGTTCATAATGTAATTGTCTAATTGTATTTAACGCTACTTATTTTTACAGTGTTGTTTTCTTATCATTGCCAACAATAGATATAATCAGGACTTAAGCACAGATAGATGCTTTTTAAAGTGAACAAGTAGAATATAAGCATAACTCTACATGCATTCATATCATGCTACATGTACGAGGGAGGGAAATACTCCTGATTGTCATATATGTTTTATATTGCTTGGAAAACTTAAGTCAACATCTACTGTGTATTGGAATTATTTAGCTAATATTCATTCTAAGATTATGTTCATATTGAACCAGGATGAAGGTGTGGAAAGAAATAATGAAATGTCCCCACTGTCATAGGTCCAAGTGAAAAAGGCCTTGGCTGCCCAGGGTGCCCTTATGTGTTAGTCCTTGGTTGCCAAGGCCATAGGCAAAAATGTGTAATTTCTAAGAAAAGGAATAAAAAAGCAAGCATGCCATACCCACTAAACATTTCCTTTTTATTTTCTCAGCAATATGCTGTACAATAATACAGCATTTTCTTATATATAAGAATTATGCAATAAATACAGCATTTTCTTATAACTCTTCCTCACCAATTTTGAATTACTTTAGTCAGTATAGTTATGGACTCAGATGGACCAGAAAAGTAGGCAAGTGATGAAGGAAATCACTAACAATAGAGAAAGAGGCTTGCCCAAGGGAAAATTGAAAAGCCAGAGATTTAAGATAACACCTGATGCCACTAGCCAGTAAGCATCAGAACACAAGGACAAGTAAGGAGCCAAGTATCATGTGGGCGATCCAAGCCTTCCCAATGCATAATTTAACAATTGCCAGTTACTTAAAGTAAAATGAGAATTTCATCCACTGAAATCTTATGTAGCAACCGTGAGTGAAGAGCAAGCTATAATAAAAACAAGATGTTCTAGGACTATTTGTTATAAACAGAATTTGTTCAGCTAAAGTTCTTTCCTATATTGGGCAATGAATCTGAAATATGCAAGCATGAGATCTGGGTGAGGCACAAAAGTCGATAGCTGAAGCCATGTAAATAACATCCTCAAGAAAGAAAGCAGATCAACAACAACAACAATGACAAGAGGATAAAGAGTACAGTAAAGGGACCAAAAATGTTCAGAAAGTAAGAACTGGGAGAGACTCTAGATATCATTCATATGATATTTTAAATATATTTTACAAACAAGGATACTTAGGATCTGGGAATTTGCATTATTTGCTGAGGATACTACAGCTATTTAGAGATAGAGCTGGTACTAAAAAACTTTTTCCTGAGTAATATTTGAGAAACTGTTTAATAACTTCCAAAACACGGTCAGGGGATGGGGGAAGGAAATAAAATAAATAGTGCAGATTTGTATAATGATCCAGGTTTATGCACAATATAACATATAATTGATTAACCCTGACAATTTATTAGGTAAAAATAGATATCTTAGCATTATTTATTTAGATGGAGTATTTTAATTCTCTCCATGAGATTATTCGAATATAACAAAAAACATATTTAATTGAAATATAGTTATTAAAATGTATTTTAAAAAGTTACTCAAGAATCATAAAATAAGAACAATGTTCTCTAAGCTGGCAGACATCATGGAAGCATAAATCCCAAGGTGCTGATTCACAAAACATATCTTTTTTTTTTTACGAAACATATTCTTAATTCTAATCACTCTTAACTTTACATTCTGGGCAGAATAACTCTTTTTTTTTTTTTTCCTTAAGTTTATTTATTTATTTTTAATTTTTTTTTTCAACGTTTATTTATTTTTGGGACAGAGAGAGACAGAGCATGAACGGGCGAGGGGCAGAGAGAGAGGGAGACACAGAATCGGAAACAGGCTCCAGGCTCTGAGCCATCAGCCCAGAGCCTGACGCGGGGCTCGAACTCACGGAGCGCGAGATCGTGACCTGGCTGAAGTCGGACGCTTAACCGACTGCGCCACCCAGGCGCCCCTATTTATTTATTTTTGAGAGAGAGAGGAGGGGCGGAGTGAAAGGGAGAGAGAGGAGCCTAAACAGGCTCCGCCTTATCAGCTGGAGCCTGACGTTGGGGCTGGATCTCAGGAACTATGATATCATGCATGACCTGAGCCGAAATTCAAGTCAGATGCTTAACCTACTGAGCTACCGGGGCTCCCCTGTTTGTCTGTTACTCTTGAGTAGTTATTCTTGCTCTTAGCAAAGCCAAACACTACACTTGCTCAGTAGACCAACCCCTCCTACTAACTCAAGGAAATAGCATTGCATTCCCATTCTCCACTCTTTGATACATCCTTGCCAACCTTCTGCCATTTTTTTCATCTTAAAAAAGAACACACTCCTTCTCTTGACCCCATTCCTTGGTAACGCTACCCGTTTCTTTCCCGCTTCTTTTCAGGGGTTCGGGGTGTAATTTTTTTTTTAATTTGTCCGTACTTGGTATCTCCAGTTGCTCTTCTCCTTCATCTTTTTTGTTTCCTTATAATCAGACTTTCACATCTACCAGTCCACAAAGACTCTTAGCGAGGTCAGAATTGACATTTGTTTTTCTAAACCCCATGGCCATTTCTAGGGCTTCCTCTTACATGTGCTATCAACAGCATTTGACATTTGTGACACTTCCTTCATTTGGATCCTGGGTCACTACACTCTTATTCTTCTAACTTTTGGCAACCCTTTTTCAGATTTACTGATGGTTCCTTCTCATTTACAGGACACATGATGGACAAAGGCTCTAGGAATCAATTCTTGGACTTCTCTATTGTCTGTACTCACTTCTCTTTTGAACTTATCCAGGCTCCCATTATTAAGCTTATTAAGCTCCCAAATTTAGCTGCAAGCCCAACCTCTCCCTTAAATTCATACTTGTATATGCAATGGATTAATCACCCATCTCCCTGAATGTCTTAATAGGAAATGTTAAACAACATATCTAAAACTGAGTTATTGACCTTCCAAAAAATTTTCTGCTCTTAAAAGCTTCCCATTCCAAATGTTTCTCTGCCATTCCTCGGTCCAAAAATTGCTAGTCATCTTTTGCTCATCTCTCTTTTTTTTTCACACCTACATTTGATCCATTAGCAGATCCCTTGGGCTCTATTTTCAAATGGTATCCAGAATCTGACACTCTCATGACCTTCATTGTTACCACTATGGTTCAACCCAGCATTATAACTTGCTTTATAGGAGTAACCTTCCAACTGGTCTCACTGCTTCTTCCCTTCTGCTATTTTCAAATGAGAAGTCAGGGTGATGCTCTTAAATGCAATTCATAGTATTTCACTTTATTACCATACATTCTTCCATTGATTTCCTGTCACTCCCAGATTAAAATCCAACATAATTAAAATTTCCTAAGATATCTTACTTCATCAGCTCCCCCTGATGCTTCTTTGATCTTACATTCTATATTCCTCATGTACTTCCTGTTCTTGTCCTGTTGGTCTCTTTGCTATTCCTTGAGCTCTCTAAGCGAGGTGCTGTGGGAGATGGAGGAGAGAAGCATCAAAGGAAAAGACTTCAAAAGGGAAGGGCTGGAGAATGTGCAAGGCCTTAGGACATGTTTACACAGTTGAACATGGCTGCTGCTTGTAAGGAACTCCTAGAGCCATTAACATTGTCAAGGGCCAGATCCTCCTTCACACGTGACCCTTCCTAGTGTTATAAAAACCAATTAACTCAAAATTCAACCTTGAAAAGCTAAACCACTAGATTGATTAACACACTTGCTTAGCTGACTTTATGCACGTAGTCTTTAGCAATCATCCTAATAAAAAGAAGCTTCATTCTGGAGTTAGGGCCTCATTTCCACTGGAGTATGAGGACCTTCACTTAACTGCACTTTGTTTGCAGACTCATCTTTTGAGACTCTGGCCATACTCCCTGCAACAAGCTGCCACCTAAGAGCTTTCCACCTGCTGTTTTCTCAGTCTGGAATTCTTAACCCAGATGAACACATGGACCACATTCTCTTCTCTTTCTGTACCTTAAGTCCTTACTTACCTTTTCCACGAGGCTTTTCCTGGCCCTGTTGCACAACACTCCTCCTGATACTGCCTACTCCATTTTCTTTACTTATTTTTCTTCTTAGCATACAACATAAATAGTATACATTTTACTCTTTTAATCATGTGGGTTTTTTGCTGCCTGTCTCCAATTATGTGTTTGTGTAAACCTGTACACTTATAAATTTGTATCCCCTTTAAGAAAATGTATTTTCATGAGGGCTCTATCTCAAGAGCCTAGAATAATGTATTTTCGTTTGAATATTTAAATAGTTTATGTAATGAATTTAAATATGTATAATTAAATAATTTAAATAACTGTTACATGAGTGAATAAATGAATAAATCTATGTTAGTGACTAAAATACAGCATCAATGCAAATACTCTGTTAATGAATGCACCAAATAAGCAATGACTATACCTTTTTAAGGCTTGGAGGATATTTCCACAGAAATATTGAAATTTCAACTTTGTTTTGGAAATGCAGAAGTTCATTAATCAGAGGATGTGAGCAGAAGGCATTCTCTGTCAGTGGTACATTGCAAGTCTTGAAGACATAAAATTATAGGATATTTTCAGGAAAATCATGGATGAGGCATGGAGTGAGGTCAGATGTATCTCCCAGGAAAGATATGGAATGGCTTGAATGCTCTTTCAATATCTTCAATATTATTCTGTATGTAACATAAAGCCACAAATACACACACACACACACACACACACACACATATATATATATATACAGTAAAATGACTTGGTATATCTGTTTGTGCAAAATAATTCTGAGAATAATATGATAATGATCTGGCAAACGTTAGGGGAAAAGTGGAAAGGTCAATCAGGAAACAAATGATAATTATCCAAGAGTGACATGAATGAGCAAAAGTCAGTTGAATGCAGAAGTTATAAAGCAGAAATCACCAATGTATTTTTTAATTAATTAATTAATTTTTATTTATTTATTTATTTGTTTGTTTGTTTATTTTAATATGAAATTTATTGTCAAATTGGTTTCCATACAACACCCAATGCTCATCCCAACAGGTGCCCTCCTCAATGCCCATCACCTGCTTTCCCCTCCCTCCCACCCCCCTAATCAATCCTCAGTTTATTCTCAGTTTTTAAGAGTCTCTTATGGTTTGGCTCCCTCCCTCTCTAACTTTTTTTTTTCCTTCCCCCCCCCCCTTTGGTCTTCTGTTAAGTTTCTCAGCTGGGGGCAGACATTGGTCATATTTGGAAGTAAAGGGTGGGAGAAACTAGTGATATAGCTGAAGAAATAGAGAATTATGAGATAGTATTTGTAGAATGTAGGATGAGAGAAATTGATAGTATG
Organism: Lynx canadensis; assembly: GCF_007474595.2. Classification (NCBI taxonomy): domain Eukaryota; kingdom Metazoa; phylum Chordata; class Mammalia; order Carnivora; family Felidae; genus Lynx; species Lynx canadensis. Next base: position 149,550,517 of record NC_044306.2, on the reverse strand, counting down.
TCTTGGGAAAGAAGGACCAATGAAAATTAAGTAGCGATTTAGAAAGAAAGGGGCTAAGACAGAAGAGTTAGAGGAGGTATTAAGAGCAAAACTACCCAAGAGAAATGACTGATCCAGACCTTCTCTCAAGTTCCAGAAATGAAGAAGCATGGCTATCAAGCCCCAATATAATTGATGGGGATGAAAATTGAATAAGACTGATTTCTTGCCCTCGAGAGACAATGCTTTTTAAATAGATTCATACAAAACGATATGGACTGATAGGAAGTCATAAAAACTGAAAGGCAAAACAATATGATTTATAGGAGATATAAAAATCAGAGACTATATAAATTACATAAAATTTACATATAATGATATAAGTGATATAAAAAAAAACAGAAATTTTAGGAACACATGATAAACCACTTTAAATTATTCAGTGGCTATAAATAACCTATAGAGTAGTAATTGATCTTCAGAATGTAATAATGTGTGGTAAAATTTTAAAATCCTTCTACATAAAATGATTAGGGATTTTTAAACATCTTTATACTTAAAAGTTAATTTTGAGACTAAAGATACCACTTAGCTTGCCAAAATGACCCATTCTCCAGTAATACAGAGACACAAGCAGTACTTTGGCAAAACCCAGCCCTTCAATATGTTGTTGATGCACACTATTTTGAAGCATGTTTTAAGTAGTTGACAACATGTAAATATCAGAAGTTTCATATTTTTAAAAATCAATACTTTTGATTCATCTCCTAAAAATAATTTCAAGGGTCTAGCAATACAGAGCACTAATTCTTACATGTCAAAAATTGGCTGGAGGTGAATATCAATTGTTACATTACTTTCACCAAGGCTTGAACTCCAGAAGGTCAAAAACCCTTATTTTATCTTACCTTTTGTAGATCTAATTCTGTTTTAAGTTTTTAATTTAAATTTCAGTTTTTTAACATACAGTGTAATATTAGTTTCAATTATAGAATTTTGTGATTTTTCACTTGCATACAACACCCAGTGCTCATCACAAGTGTTCTCCTTAATGCCCATTACCCCTTTAGCCCATCCCCCTGCCCACCCCCCCCCCCAGCAAACCTGTTTGTTCTCTGTAATTAAGAGTCTGTTTTATGGTTTGCCTATTTCTTCTCCCAACCCCTCATTCATTTGTTTTCTTAAATTCAACATATGAGTGAAATCTTATGGTATTTTTTTCTCTGACTGACTTATTTCACTTAGCGTAATACACTCTAGCTCCATCCATGTTGCTGCAAATGGCAAGATTTTATTCTTTATATGGCTGAGTAACATTCCATTCTATATATACATATATATACCACCTCTTCTTATCCATTCACCAGTTGATGGACACTTGACTCCATAATTTACCTCTTGTTGATAATGCTGCTATAAACATTGGGGTGCATGTGTCCCTTCAAATCTGTATTTTTATAATCTTTGGGCAAATACCTAGTAGTGCAATTGCTGAATTGTAGGATAGTTCTATTTTTAACTTTTTGAAGAACTTCCATATTGTTTTCCAGAGTGGCTGCACCAGTTTGCATTTCCACCAACAGTGTAAGAGGGTTCCCCTTTCTCCACCTCCTCCCCAACATCTGTTGTTTCCTGTGTTGTTAATTTTAGCCATTCTGACAGGTGCGAAGTGATATCTCGTAGTTTTTGATTTGTATTACTCTGATAATGAATGACGTTGAGCATCTTTTCATGAGTCTGTTGGCCATCTGGATGTCTTTGGAAAAATGTCTATGTCTTGTTTGGAAAATGTCATGTCTTCTTGACTGGATTATTTGTTTTCTGATTGTTGAGTTTGATGAGTTCTTTATAGATTTTGGATATCTAATTCTGTTTTACTCACTTACCTGGCGTCTACAGTTCCTTGAATTTGTATTTTCTGATTTAGCATCTTTCACCTAAATAATAGTATTTTCTATTATAAACATTATTAGTAAACTTTACAATAACACATACACACATATTGTATATATTGTCAACATCTTACAGATGTAAAACTTGAAGATAAAGATTATTTTTTCAATCTACAGTGCTAATAAATAGTGGATAGGAGTCCTATTCTATTATGTGGCTTGTCATTCAGGCAGACAAGTGTTTATAATTGGTAGATGGCTACCAAGCTTTAGTTCTCCATTCATTCAAATAATGAAGTACACTTATTTTTATAGGGATATAACTTATGACATATCCAAATGTTTTTGAGATACATGTTCAGATAAAATTAGAAAATACGTTTGGGAAATTCATTTTGCCTGTATCCAGCTAAGCTTATACACATAAGAAATTGAGGCCAAGAGAGAATTAAGAACTTCTTTGAAACACAGAACTAGATCATGGCAGAGGTGTGCCTACATAAAAACAGAATGTTAATAATCAATATACATACTAACATCTTCATTTCCTATTATCATGTTCTGAATCATCCTGCATGAAACGCTCCTTAGAATATGTGGGTACAAGAACTGGGCAGAAAAATAATAGGTGATCATAGTATTTTTTAGAATCCAGATGGGTTACTGGTATTTTAAACCACATAACTACCATATTAATAGAAACAAGGTTTCAACAGTGTTGAGATTATCCACTGCTCAGGCTTTTTGTCTTCCCTTTAGAAAACAAGATATATTTTCATATATCCTTTCTCTCACATTTTTTATCTGTGAAAAATGTATATACAACCAAATAATATTTAGCAGAAAAATACAAGCAATATTTTTAAAGATACTAAAATAAGATATATTTCTAAATGTTTTATTTATTTATTTTGAGAGAAAGAGAGAAAGAGAGCAGGGGGGAGGGTCAGAGAGAGAGAGGGAGAGAGAGAATCCTAAGGGGGCTCTACATCATCAGCTCAGAGCCTGATGTGGGGCTGGATCTCACAAACCATGAAATCCTGACCTGAGCCAAAATCAAGTGTTGGATGCTTAACTGACTGAGCCACCCAGGCACCCCTAAAATAAGATATTTTTAAGAATGTTTTTTTCTAATTAGCACAATACTCTTATTAACCATTCTTTATCAGTTTTTCTTTAACAGGATTGACAAATAGAAACTGGAAGCAGTTTATTGTGTCGGTTTTATTTTATTATTATATTCTAAGGTCTTGCTTTTTGATGGTAGGACATTCAAAATGATTACTTTAGAAGTTTAGGAAACTTCTTATCTCTAAAACAGCCAAAAATAATCCACCTTGCATTATTCTTGTGTAGATAATACACATACATGCCTAGCACAGTGTCTAGAACAAAAGCTGTTAGGGATTAGAAGTTTTGCGATATTTTTTTTTAAGTTTATTTATTTTTGAGAGAGTGACAAAGAGTGCACAAATGGGGGAGGGGAAGAGAGAGAGAGAGAGAGAGAGAGAGAGGGTGAGAGAGACTCCCAAGCAGTCTCTGCGCTGTCAGCCTAGAGCCCACTGGATCACATGAACTGTGAGATCATGTCCTGAGCTGAAATCAAGTGTACCTTACTGACGTGAGCTACCCAGGTTCTCCTTGTTTTATTTTTTAAACTGACATTTTGAGAATATTTCTTTGTTACTTAATTTTTTTTTCTTTTTTATCTATCATCTATTTATTTAAAATTTTTATTTAAATGCCAGTTAGTCAACATAGAGTGTAATATTACTTTCATGTGTACAACTTAGTTAGTCAATACTTATATACAGCACCCGGGGCTCATCACAACAATGTCACTAAGAATATATCTGTTAAAATACTAAAACAAATAAATACAAGTGAAATAAATTATATCTATGGCTAATTACCTAGTTAAAAGACATTAGCTCAAAGAATGTTCATCTTAGAAACCAAGAGTTTAGGGGTGCCTAGGTGGCTCAGTTGGTTAAGCATCCAACTCAGGTCATGATCTGAGTTCAAGCCCTGCATTGGGTTCTGTGCTCACAGCTTGGAACCTGGAGCCTGCTTTGGATTCTGTGTGTCCCACTCTCTGCCCCTCCCCCAACTCATGCTCTGTCTCTGTCTGTCTGTCTGTCTCTCTCTCAATATTGAATAAATTTAGAAAAAAAGTAGAAAGAAACCAAAAGTTTAAATTGTGTTTTATTTTTAAAATTAAATAGAATTTAGGTTATGCATAAATAGATAATTAGACACAAGATAGCAATACATGCCAAAGATCTAATCTTGCCCTGAAAATATTTGAGTGTGTATCAGAATTTTGCAATTTACTAGCCATGTGGCCTAATAAAAATACAATTTATCTGAGCTTCATCTTTCTCAGATGTGAGACATTCATACAAATTACTGAGTACTTAAGTAGGTAAGAGATATGAAAGTGCTTTATACATAAAAAACTCTATCAATATAATAAATCATTCTATTCATAATCATTCTAAAGATTATAGGAGCAACTCAGTCCCTTAACCAACAGGGAACATGCTTTCCCCTCCCACCTCGGCTGTTCACTCATTTTCCTCACAAGGTCTCATGTTGCTCAGTGCCTTTGCTACCTCATGCATTCTGTATCCATGCATACATTTTGAAGGCCTTTGGCACTTCCTGAAATGTACAGCCAATTCAAAATTAACATTCAGGATTTGCATTCTATATATAAACAATGTGGATAAAAAGAAAACAGTGTTAGGGGTACTTGGCTGGCTCAGTCAGTAGAGCATCCAACTCTTGGTCTCATGGTCATGAGTTCAAGCCCCACATCGGGTATAGAGATTACTTTAAAAAAAAAAAAAAAGAAAAAAGAAAAATATGTTAGTAATTCATCTTTCACAGAAATCAGTAGGTTTACTCTTCTTTTCTCTCTGTCATACTTTAACCATTCTCTTTTTTCTTTTGATTCCAGTAATGGCCTCCATCATTTCTGTTCATGACATCTTTTTATTCAGCTAAGAACACGATGAAGCCAGTAGCAGTTATAAGATAAGGAGACGTAAGAACCGTTTTTGCCATCATTTTCTAAGAATTTAGTGATAATGTTGGATTTGTATGTCAAGTATTCACATCAAGAAAATTATTTCAGCTTTCATTTCACTTCTGTACGAGAGGAGATACTTGCTAAAGGTTATTAATTGGAACATAAATGATAAAACACGTTTTTCCCCTTGAAGAAATTACTATTATGTCTAAAGTAGTTCAGTGCCTTATGGCACATTTGCTCACATACCATTCTCTATTTAAACTATATGACAAGTTAATTGACTTTATTAAAATCCCAAGTGCGCAAGCAGTTGCAAAAAGAAAGAAATAGGATTTACTCCAAATATAGAAGTTTGAATATTTATATAGTAGACAACTTTGTAAATGAACACACATCAACTAATGTTCCCCCCAGTAAAGTATTTTGAAGGTCTTTTCCCACTGAATAAAAATAAAACAAACAAAACAGAACAAAACAAAACCCACAGAGATCCAGTTTGGCTTTATGAATGAGCAAAAAAATAATTTGTTATCTTTTTTATTTATATCTAGAAGAACACAGAGGTCCCCTCCTCTACTGAGACAAGGAACTTTATCAGCAAGCCATACAGTATCCTGGCATCGAGTAACAGAGACTACATCCTGTGAGACTCCACACTCCACAGAGCACAGCAAAGAGGGGGAGGGAACACCAACAACACACGCTTCTAAACGTACCAACTTGTGTTCTGTCAGAATCCTCGAAGTTTTCCCCTTTAACTTTTTGGAAGTCATTTAATAGTAGTGATGTGTTCATTTGAGCCATCATATTAAATATACCTTGGAAACAGAGACAAAGTGGATTATAAAAAAAGACTCTTGTCTTTCCCGTTCCACTAAAGAACTAATCCCAATATCACTGATATTGGTATTCACTCACTTTCATACTAAATGCATTATCTCTAAAATAAAGGAAAGCAATTTGAGGAAAAATGTAAAAATTGCTCCCAAACTTGCTGTTGATTTGCAAAAAGAGCTATAATTACTCCCACTAGGACTGAGCCTAAGAAGAGAATGAGTCAGCTATCCAGAATATAACAAGTTAGTTGCCTAGAAGAAATTTCACTTTACACTATTAAAAACATTGAGTTTATAATATAACCAAGTTTACACTAAATAGGCAAAATATTTTACCTTAAACAGCCTTCATTTGTTGTTCTCAATTCTGTACGCTTTTGGTCACAATTTTGTGTTTTCCTATCTACTATTTTATTTTATACCAAAGCATACTATTCTGGCATTTTTGTATACTACAGTTTGCTCTTAAATCAAGAGTTAAATCAATACTGATTTTTATTTCTTTACAGAAGGACATTCACTTCACGTTCCATTAGTTACAACACCTTGACTTGAATAAAATATAACATGAATTAAAAATATTATTCTCACTTTTGGCTGGATTTAAATTAAGGTAAAAGGTAAGAAGTCCATCAACTGATGAATGGATAAAAAAGATGTGGTTTCTATATACAATGGAATACTACTTGGCAATGAGAAAGAATGAAATCTGGCCATTTGTAGCAATGTAGATGGAAATGGAGAGTATTATGCTAAGTGAAATAAGTCAGGCAGAGAAAGACAGATACCATACATCTTCACTCATATGTGGATCCTGAGAAACTTAACAGAAGACCAAAATTACAGAGAGGGAAGGAGGCAAACCATAAGAGACTCCTAAATACTGAGAACAAACTGAGGGTTGATGGGGGGTGGGGGAGAGGGGAAAGAGGGCACCTGTTGGGATGAACACTGGGTGTTGTATGGAAACCAATTTGACAATAAATTATATTTAATATAAAAAAAACAAATAAACAAAAATAAAAAAAATTTAAAGGGTAAAAAGTATAAAAGACAAAGCAAATTCGAAAACCAGGAATTTTTGGCAGGTGACTGGTCACTCAGTTAAACGTCCGACTTTTGATTTCGGCTCAGGTCATGATCCCAGCGTCATGGGATCAAGCCCTGTTCCAGGCTCCGCACTGAGTGTGGAGATTTTCTCTCTCTCCCTCTGCCTCTCTCTCCCACTTGTGCTCTCTTTTACTCTCTCTAAAAATAAATGAAATGAAAAAAATTAAAAAGAAAAGAAGAAAACTGGGAGTTTTTGTCACATTTAATTAATTTATTCATTTTACTTTAGGTATTGTCTTTGATTTATAGTCAGAAAGGCTGAGCAACAATATTTCTTCAGTCAAAGATGCTATGCATGTTAGACAGAATTTCTGTAGGCTGGGGTAAGAATCTTGATTCCCCCACGAAACAAATCTTTATTAATAATTTTGTTAATAGGGCCAGAAAATGTATTTCTACAAGGCACACAAATACTTGCCCTTCATTCTTCTTTCCCCTTTTTTCTTCCCACTGCTCCATAGATTTTGTGTTTACTTCTCATACATTTTCCATAATCTGTAAGATCTCTCATTCTGCTGAGGCTACTATAAAAAATACCGTAAACTTGATGGAGCCTGGGAACTTTGATATCAGGGTGCCAGTAGGATTGTGTTCATGATGCAAGTCTTCTTCCTGGCTTCCAAAAAGCTGCCTGTCTCTTCACATGGTGGACAGAAGAAGCTCTTTGTCTTCTTATAAGAGCAATAATCCCATCACGGGGGCTTCACCCTCATGAACTCATCTAAATCTAATTATCTCCCTAGGGCTCTACCTCCTAATACAACATATTCGGGAGTAGGGCTTCAACATATCAATCTGGGAGGAAACAAACATCCATAACATAAGGTGAACCCCCAAAGGCAGCAGTAGGAGATTGTCACTTTGTACTTCCAATGCCCAGGAGGTTTTATGTTATCTAGTAGGCATTCATACATTGTTCTATATTTCTCAGTTGCAGTATTTTTTTATTTTAGTAATTCATACAGGAATATAACAAAAGTGTTTTTTTGAGTTAAATAAGTCACTTCATGGGCTTATGTCATAGACTGTTAACCATGTTTCATTGTAAGGGAAATGAAGGAGGAGGAGGGACAGGAGGAGAACAACAAGAGAGAAAGGAAGAGAAAGGGAAGGAAAATCAGCACAAATACCATCATAAATACCAATTCACAGGTTGCATCCTTATGCCACCAAATTTAATGCCACACTTGTGATATAGCAATAGCTCTTTATTGATATTTCCCTTGTAAATTAAACCCTGGGCATTTCAAATGGTATGGTTGGTTATAGAGGAAATTACATCTGTTTTACTTAACTGTAAAATATCAGGACATGTTCTGGTCCTCAGTGTTCTAAAATGACCTACTGTGTCTGGAGGGTGGCACCATAACTAACACAAGAAGGCTATTCTGGTGCTTAGGGTCTACCTTCTTGTTTCCCACTGTCACACATAATCTTCACACTTCCTATCACATTAAGGCAGAAAGTGATGGGTGGAATAATGCCTACATTTGATATCTGAATCTAACATGTGTTTTTAATTGTAGGTTTTAAATGTATATATTTAAATGTGCATAATTATTAGCATCTATTTCTTTTCATTACCTGGCAGTTTGTTGTTGTTTCTGGTGTTGTTTGGTATTGCCTTTGGAACATTAGTTCACTCTTTGTTGATGAGGCCAGGAATCTCATAGGTCTATTAGGTTAGTGCCTCATAACATTGTTTACATGAATCAATAAATACATAAGTGAGGAAAGAAAGTGAGACATGGAGGGAGAGAGAAAGAAAAGAGGAAAAAAGGAAGTCATATGACAATCCCAAAATGAATAAGCAGGGCTTATTTTTAAAAATCAGACTTATTTCAATACTTACTAAACTTGTATATCTTTTTTCCCATTGAGAATATACTAGAGTTGGATGTGTTTGCATTTGACAAGAGACCATGTATCTATGACGCTTAGAAATCAGTGAAAAATATAACAATGATTAATTGAATTTGACTTTAATTCTTTTTTTTTTGGTCTTAATAAAACTCATATTTTGTATACTACCCAGAGAATAACAATACTTTCTGACTGAGTTATTCAAATATAGCATACAAGATTTGCATGAAATTTAAATAAATATTTTCTTAAAACACCTGTTAAAAATTAAAACTTAAGTTTTATTTATGGGATCAAGTCTATAAGAAAATAATACATTTTTATTATTATAAGCCTATCATGCAGTTTTTCAAACTTTATGGTACCAAATAATCTCCCGGAAAAACTGTTAAAATGAGATTCCCAGTGCACCTCTGAGATTCTGAGTCTGGAAAGAGGGACTAAAAAATTTGCATTTCCAACAAGCTCTCAGGTGGTGTCGACACAGTCCCACATACTTTGAGTAATAATAGACTGGGACAAAGAACTTACCTAAACTTTAAAAGTTATTTTCTGATATTCAGTTCTGATTACATTGAATTAATCAACTAGTAGCAAAGAGGTGAATTTTTATAAAGTTTGACTAGAAACTGGTGAAAACAGTTTTTCCTTCTATCTAATGTAATCTTATGAACACATGGCTTCCATTGAGGAACATGGGCCTCTAGAGAATCAAAATAAGTAAATCAAATTTCAAAACATATTCCTCTGTTTGCTATGTGAGCTATGTAATACCAAGCTTCTAAGGTAATTTGATTTGAAAATAAGAATTGCTTTATTATACAATTCTCAAAAGACTACTGAATTTTGGCAACATGAATTCAGACTTAAAATATGCCAAAGTCAACAGAATAAAAGCACATTTTAATAATTTGTAGGAAACATACTTGAAATAAATGATGACTCCTATATTATTATGCTGGTTATTACCACTTATTGAAAAACAGATAAACTTTTAATAAGATGGTATCATTTTTGGCATAGAGTTGTTCCATCTTGGACATGCAATAGTTGAAACAGGGTAGATGGCATTCTACAGAGACATTTTTACCATTTCAATTCATTTCCACACTTGGTTTACTCTTGCATACATTTCCTTTTGTCTTTTTCACATATGCCTAGACTAATACTAGGATTAATATTTGACAGGTCCATTTGTTTCCTGGTCATCTTCTTAACAATCTTCTATTATAAAATCACCATGTTCAGTTTATCTTGGTTTCTGTGGAGACAGATTTTGGGCATTATTTTCAGTCCCATAATATGATCTCATATTTGACATGATTTAGAAAAACAAATGGAGGATTTCAGTGTATTTAAATACATCAGTCCTCAGGAAAAGCACATCATACTCTTAATTAAGGCTTGAGAATTTTGGGTTCTCTGACTTTTGAGTCTCATCTTGGATAACAGGTAATATATTCATGGACAATCAAATATCACCTGATTCTAATCTTTTGTTTGTTAGAATAAGCTGAAAACCATTTATAAAATGTATATTACTCACTGATAATTTAAAAAAAAAATTTAAAGAAGTAATGACCTGATGTTGGGATCTGAAGGTGAGTTCAGGATGTCAGTGCTTCTGAGTTGATAGCAATTATTGTACAAAGAGAATGGTGTGGAAAATGGAGAAGATGTGCCCCATCATTTCTGCTGGTGGGATTTTCTAAAATCTATTTTATTTCTTTGACTAAATATATGACATTGACTTTGTTAATAATTACTTTGACCTTTAACTTAAAGTTGAAGTTTAAATTTTATAAAAAAATGTTGTATTGAGTAGCATCAGCTCTCTTTTTTGCAAATGTGTATTATTTCAAAAATTTAAAAATAGACTCTTAATAGTAGAGAACTACCTGATAGTTACCAGAGGGGAGGTAACTGGGGAGATGGATGAAATAGCTGAAGGGGATTAAGTGTACAGTCATCAATGTGAGCACTCAGTGATGTATAGAGTTGTTGAATCACTATGCAGCATACTTGAATCTAATATAACATTGTATGTTAACTATATTGGAATTAAAATTTTTTAAAAATAAAAAAAATGAAGCAACCTTTTCAAAGTTACTTTATCCCCAGCACCAATGCATTTTCCATTACCTTTTCATTGTCCAAAATAGTTTCTATTTTTCTGCATAATTAACTCTGTATAATAGGCTATTTTGTTTCAATGATTCATCTTTTATGATATATTTTCATTTTATTTGTAATTTGGCTGAAAAAAATTTGACTGTTTCAAAATTTTATTATTGTGGTTTTAGGGAAATTTTTTTTCAAAGTCCTTAAATCTATCTATCTATCTATCTATCTGCCTATGGCATACCAATTACTGTGAATATCTCTCAGTCTTCTACTTTCAATAAAATGCCAGCTATAAACAACATCAAAAGTTACATTCTATTTTGTATCAGCAAATCACTGAATATTTGGTTTAACTAGTAGATGATAGAAAAACATCACCAAGAAAGATTTAATTTTTATAATTTATCTAATGCCACAGTCCTGAGTTAAAGCCAATGTGGCAAAATAAGCAGCTAAGAACAAGGAAAATGCCATCAGCCCTGAGTTCTGCTTCATATGTTAAAGATTTGAGGTTATTTAGTAGAAGAACAGTCTCTTCTATCCCTAGACAAAAATTGTTACCATAATGTTCTACCAAAACTGATGGCCAATAAAAAAAAAGTCTTTGCCCATTATTTACCTTATAGTTTGCAAAATATTTTTACTTATATGTCTTCAATTCAGAAATAAATATCTGCTTTTCAACAGCAAAAGCACCGGGTTCACTTGCATAGAAAGAATTACAAACACATGTAAAATGGTCCCAGATTACATTAATTTGATTGAATAGGATTATTTACAATATTAAATCACTTTTACTGATTCAATTTGTCAAAGTATTTATAAATACTTATCCTGAAACTTCTTTTTAATTATATATTTTTTTCTGCCAGGTAACATTCATGTTCTAATACCAGGGTCACAACATCTACACCATTCTCAAGTCAGAAACCTGGCTCACTCTCACTCACTCCTTTATAAAACCAGTCCCTGTTGCTTGTCATTCTACTTTCTAAACATTTCTTTAAACTCTGCCTTAATTCTCCTCATGTCATTCTGTGGGTTCTGTAGTCTCACAAACAATCTAAGGGGCCAGTCTGTCTCCATTATTGTCTTCCTTGCATGCTGAACCGGTGTCATTTTCAACATGCAGCCTCTCTCTCATTTGTATTTCTTGGCCAGCTCCCAACATCTCTCCTTACTTATCTTATATAATCTAGCACAGCGTCTGCTTTTGCTTGGTCTGTTCTTCTGGTCTGTTCAAGGTGTCCCTTTTGGGTGTTTCCATAGCACTTACTATTTCCATATCACAGCACTTATCTTACTTATCAAGGTCCCCACCAGTCTCTAAGTTCCTTGATGTAAGGCAATGTGTTTCAATTGTCTTTGTATTTCCAGTATGTTTCCCAAGGCTTTGGAGCATAGTTTGGCCAACAAATGTTTAACTTGTAAATAAAGGAATGATAATTATGCTACTGATCATGCTACTGAAATGCTACTGATTTTCACATACGCTTTCACAGGACTCAGCCAAATATGAAGATCCTTGTCTTTGCCTTTATCATGGCTCTCATGGTTGCCATGATCGTAAGTATATCCAGGAATTTTGAATAATATGGTCTTTGTAGTTATCCAAGGATTCTCCTTATTTCTTGTGTTTTTGCCTGTGTTTGCATTTTCCTTAACTCAGTTTTATAGATTTTAATGGTTTTATATAGACATTTTCTTTGAATTAACCTAGAAATGTTCATTATGGATTTAAAATAAATCTTGGGTACACACACACAAACATTCTAAACACAGAGAGACACTCAAGTATAATTAGTTTAATGTAAAAATAAAATTTTTAAAAGAACTCCATAAAGTTGTGAGATTGAGAAGCACTTAAATATTATATTATAAAAGACACTTAAATATTATAAGCTCCAGACCAACCAAATGGCCTGCCTATATTGCCATTTACCTGTTTGTCATCAGGTAAATTTGACTTCTCTGAGGCTCTTTCTTCCTCCTCCATCTCCTCCTCATTTCTTTATTTCTTATTCTGTTAACATTAATGGCCTCTTTCACGTTGGTATATTTTGTGTTCAGTTACTGAGAGATTCATTGATATGTAATAATACTTCAACTAATCCAACAAGTTCTTATGCATGTTTAAAAAAATTGGTTAACACAGTTTATCACATAATTTTTAATAAAGGATACAAGTGGGAAAAATAAAAATCTAAGAATAGAGAAAAATATAATACCAGACTCTATGAGCACATAAACATTTGAATGTGAGTAGCTTCTGAGCAACTTAAAACATATCCACATAAAAAATATTTGTTTTGAGCAATTCCAAAGCTTAGCTTCTGAATTTCACTCTCATTCACACGTGATAGATTTTCTTCCCTTTTATACACACAAAATAATTTGTACCAGAGTGAATTGATATTAAAATGTAGCAAGTTAATTATAGCAAAAAGTTATTCTTCACTCCTTTAAAGATGGCATTAAACAAAAAAGAAAAAAACTAGTTTAAGGTATCAGTTACTAAGGCTTGGCCTCCATTATGTTTAATCATAATTGTGGCAACTAATGCATTTTTATACTCAGAGTTATAAAATGAAGATGTTCACTATTTTTTCTTTTCTTTTCTTTTTTTTCCCCCAAGGGAGCTGATTCATCTGAGGAGGTAAGACACATTTTCATTCACTGGAAAAGTTGATAATTAAGCATATATTAAATTTTTAATCTGTTCTCTATTTTAACAGAAGCATCATTGGCATAAAAAACATCGCCATGTAAGTATTTTCCTGATAATGTGAAAATATGTACAAACATATTTTATATTTTCATCTCCAAGCATTTATTCTATAAGGAGGATCATTACTTATCTCTCAACATATCTATATAACGAATGGCTAAAATACATATTGATTTTATTTTTTTTTTATGTTGCACTGGTGAAAGACGCAAAAGTCTTGTGCCCTAGTACCATTTAAATGGAAACTCATAATGTCATCCTGAAGAGACCAATTATTCTGTCAGAACTTAAGTACCTTAGTCTGGCAAATAATTACTTTGGCTAAAGAAAATTTGAAATTCTGATTCTCTTAAGTATAATATATGCCTACTAGAGAATAGAGGCTGCTAAAAACACATATTATATGGTAAGTTTCCACCTTCTTATTCTTTTGCAAGGTGATGAAGTCTTAAGTTAAATTGACCATGTTAAATAAGTTGAAAAATTTCATTTGTTTAACATTTTCCTTAATGAAATATATCCTTGATATCTCATATTATTTTCACATGTCATATCAATGTGATAAGCTCTCAAAAATTCTTACTAATATAGTAAATAAGTGAATTTACAATAGCACAAAGTAAGACTCCAAAGGAGGGATGAATGATATTTGGACAGAAGTAAATATTAAAGAATATGGGAGTTGTAAGAGACAGCAAGATCACCCAAAGTCAAGAGTGAGAAGTAACAATTCCATCTAACCTCAAACTAGTAAATTCCTCCTTCCTGGAATATTCAAGGATGGTCAAAGTAGGAGGTTGGAGGGTTATTATAAAGAATATGTAAACCTTTTGTGAGTGTTTGGCTGTAAGGAGTGGTCCCATAGTATTATAAAACAACAAATTTATCAACAAACAGTATAAAAAATGTGAATGCTGTATCATTTTTATCTTCTTTTAAATATTTTCTTATAAAAAGTGAAAACCTGACCAAAAGTTTGAGAAAACAACCACGTAGATGATATATGAGTCCCTACCAAGTTTAACAACCTAAGTTTTTCATCAAAACTCTTGTGAAATATTTGCAAGGCCATTGTCTTAATTCTCTGCAATTGTTCCTTTCCTTTTGTTTGTATACAGGGAGTATATTTCCCAAATTGGCAATATTGGCAGCATCCACAATTTCAGAGATATCACAGAGATAAATAACCTTACAATGCTTCCCAGTTGCTCCAGGACAAGATTACAGAGGTAAGCTGGGTCTAGTGAAATTCTATATTCCAGAAGTATCAGTGGTGACAGTCTAAATAAGAAAAAACAAAAGCAAGGCATCAAACCCAAAGCACCCCAGTTTAGGAGATGTAGCCTGGTGTAACTTTCCTGAAGGGTAGTTACTTGCCTGTTTGCAAAAGAAAACTTCAGTCCTGGGATGGGTAAAGGGCATTTGGGGATGGAAACAGCTGTGTTTGTATCCTGGTCCTGACAACTACTATGTCATGACCTTGAATTATTCCTAATCTTTTCTAAACTTCATTTTCTCATGGCTAAACAAGTCTTACAGTGACACTTAACCAATTTATAGAATTGGTGAGACTATTAAAAGACAAACGACATAAAAGACCTTAATCAGAATTGTCCCAGAATTGTCACTGCAGGCTGCCCTCCCACTAAATCTATGCCTCGTTTAAACGTTTCCTTCTAAAATGTAGACTTTGGAGTAGCTGCAACAACAGCGTCTGGGAAATTGTCAGAAATAGAGAGTCTGAAGGCAACCCAGACCTATTGAATCAGAATCTGCATGTTAAAAAGATCCCATTATGATTCAAACACAACAAGTTTCAAAAACTTTGCTTTGGGGATTCTGATAAGCAATTGAAATAGGGACCGATGTTCTAATATAATACCAACAAGGAGAGAAGAAACATTACCAATTTGCTTTTAGAATGACAATTTTATCTAAAATAATATTAAATATTCCAAAATCTATGAAAGATTCAAACTTTCACTATAAAATAAAGCAATGTTTTCTGGAGAAAAATAAGACTGTTCTACATCTCAGAGTTGGAATAGTTCCAAAAGATTTCAATTGTTTTTAAATATACATAGAGACTTCTTTCAAATTGAATTCCCTGTTGCCATTAATGACAGAGCAATGAATCTGAACTTGACTTCTTGAGCATTATTAAGGAATAGCTGAGTAATATTTCAGCAAGGAAGGATATACTAAAAGTATTGTTTGGGAGGGATTAATATGGGTGAAATGAGTAGGCTATAATTAAGCAGAGGGATGGTGGAACTGAAATAGATTGGCAATAGAAAAGACTCTAGAGAAATATGAGAAAGGGATCCAAAGAAAGGCAATCAATAGATTTGATGATGGATTGAATCAAAGACTAAATCAGAGAAGGAAAAAAAAGAAGAAATGGATACAACTTGTCAGAATTGGAGTGGCAAGTAAGAGTGCTGAGCAATATGTCTTTCAGAAAGAGACAGTGCTCTGCTGTTGTCCATCTGTTTCTTGGCTTTTGTTGTTTTCCTTCAGGGAATTTTGCTTTGTGTGTGTCAGTCTCAGTAGGGGATGTTAAAGACAATTTGACTATGTTAAGTTTCTAAGAGAATAGCATCCAAACTGAAAAGACAAGTGGGCTAAAATGTAGAACTAAACCACTGAACTTCAAGGGAGAAGTGACAGGAGAGAAAAAAAAAACAGACTAGAAATTCATTCAATCAATTTTTCAATATTCATTTTAATTTTTTTTAACTCTGTGAAGTACCAGGAAAAGTATATAAGTAGTTTGGCTAGGGATTGAAGACGATAGAAATAAGGAATTCTTTTTTGTTTTTTTTGACGTTTTTTTTTTTATTTTTTTTCATTTATTTTTTTATATTATGAAAATTTAATGGACAAATTGGTGTCCATACAACACCAGTGGGCTCTCCCAAAAGTGGGCCCGCCCTCAATAACCCATCACCCACCCTCCCCTCCCTGCCCACCCCCATCAACCCTCAGTTTGTTCTCAGTTTTTAACCAGTCTCTTATGCTTTGGCTCTCTCCCACTCTAACCTCTTTTTTTTTTTTTTTCCTTCCCCCCCCCATGGGTTCCTGTTAAGTTTCTCAGGATCCACATAAGAGTGAAACCATATGGTATCTGTCTTTCTCTGTATGGCTTATTTCACTTAGCATTACACTCTCCAGTTCCATCCACGTTGCTACAAAAGGCCGTATTTCATTTTTTCTCATTGCCACATAGTATTCCATTGTGTATATATACCACAATTTCTTTATCCATTCATTAGTTGATGGACATTTAGGCTCTTTCCATAATTTGGCTATTGTTGAGAGTGCTTCTATAAACATTGGGGTACAAGTGCCCCTATGCATCAGTACTCCTGTATCCCTTGGTTAAATTCCTAGCAGTGCTATTGCTGGGTCATAGGGTAGGTCTATTTTTAATTTTCTGAGGAACCTCCACACTGCTTTCCAGAGCGGCTGCACCAATTTGCATTCCCACCAACAGTGCAAGAGGGTTCCCGTTTCTCCACATCCTCTCCAGCATCTATAGTCTCCTGATTTGTTCATTTTGGCCACTCTGACTGGCATGAGGTGATACCTGAGTGTGGTTTTGATTTGTATTTCCCTGATGAGGAGCGACGTTGAACATCTTTTCATGTGCCTGTTGGCCATCTGGATGTCTTCTTTAGAGAAGTGTCTATTCATGGTTTCTGCCCATTTCTTCACTGGGTTATTTGTTTTTCGGGTGTGGAGTTTGGTGAGCTCTTTATAGATTTTAGATACTAGCCCTTTGTCCGATATGTCATTTGCAAATATCTTTTCCCATTCCGTTGGTTGCCTTTTAGTTTTGTTGGTTGTTTCCTTTGCTGTGCAGAAGCTTTTTATCTTCATAAGGTCCCAGTAATTCACTTTTGCTTTTAATTCCCTTGCCTTTGGGGATGTGTCGAGTAAGAGATTGCTACGGCTGAGGTCAGAGAGGTCTTTTCCTGCTTTCTCCTCTAAGGTTCTGATGGTTTCCTGTCTCACATTTAGGTCCTTTATCCATTTTGAGTTTATTTTTGTAAATGGTGTGAGAAAGTGGTCTAGTTTCAACCTTCTGCATGTTGCTGTCCAGTTCTCCCAGCACCATTTGTTAAAGAGGCTGTCTTTTTTTCCATTGGATGTTCTTTCCTGCTTTGTCAAAGATGAGTTGGCCATACGTTTGTGGGTCTAGTTCTGGGGTTTCTATTCTATTCCATTGGTCTGTGTGTCTGTTTTTGTGCCAATACCATGCTGTCTTGATGATGACAGCTTTGTAGTAGAGGCTAAGTCTGGGATTGTGATGCCTCCTGCTTTGGTCTTCTTCTTCAAAATTCCTTTGGCTATTCGGGGCCTTTTGTGGTTCCATATGAATTTAGGATTGCTTGTTCTAGTTTTGAGAAGAATGCTGGTGCAATTTTGATTGGGATTGCATTGAATGTGTAGATAGCTTTGGTAGTATTGACATTTTGACAATATTATTTTTCCAATCCATGAGCAGGGAATGTCTTTCCATTTCTTTAAATCTTCTTCAATTACCTTCATAAGCTTTCTATAGTTTTCAGCATACAGATCTTTTACATCTTTGGTTAGATTTATTCCCAGGTATTTTATGCTTCTTGGTGCAATTGTGAATGGGATCAGTTTCTTTATTTGTCTTTCTGTGGCTTCATTGTTAGTGTATAAGAATGCAACTGATTTCTGTACATTGATTTTGTATCCTGCAACTTTGCTGAATTCATGTATCAGTTCTAGCAGACTTTTGGTGGAGTCTATCGGATTTTCCATGTATAATATCATGTCATCTGCAAAAAGCGAAAGCTTGACTTCATCTTTGCCAATTTTGATGCCTTTGATTTCCTTTTGTTGTCTGATTGCTGATGCTAGAACTTCCAGCACTATGTTAAACAACAGCGGTGCCAGTGGGCATCCCTGTCGTGTTCCTGATCTCAGGGAAAAAGCTCTCAGTTTTTTCCCGTTGAGGATGATGTTAGCTGTGGGCTTTTCATAAATGGCTTTTATGATCTTTAAGTATGTTCGTTCTATCCCGACTTTCTCAAGGGTTTTTATTAAGAAAGGGTGCTGGATTTTGTCAAAGGCCTTTTCTGCATCGATTGACAGGATCATATGGTTCTTCTCTTTTTTTTTGTTAATGTGATGTAAATAAAGGAATTCTTTAATAGATTGGAAAGAAACAATTGGAAATAAATACGGTTCCTTGTGTTATTATTGGAGGAAATAAGGGTCCAAACGAAATTCATGTTCATTCAGGCATGAGCTATTACTTGACCTCATAATGAGCAGCAAGCAGTGAGACAGCCACTGGAGATATAAATACAGTTATGCCAGAGTCTCTTCACACCACAGCTCATTATCTAGTTTTAAAGATGGATATGAAAACAAGCAACCATCAGTCACAATATCATTGCATAAAGAAGTGAGGTGATTGGGTGGGTTATTTAGGACTGTTTTACCAGCAGGTCTGTGGCAGCTGGAGTGAGAGGGATCTAGGCAAACAATGAAGATGGCCATCAAGAAACTACCAAAATAATTTAGGATGAGAAATAAGAGCTTGAGGAAAACCAAAGTAATAGAGATAGTAGCAATTTACTCTAAAGCAGAGTCTGACTATATAAATACTTGAGAATAATCTCATCAGCTCTTCCCTGTGGATGATTTTAACTAAGGCACAGTTTTTGGTCAGGGAGCTTGTGTCATGTCAAATCAAACCAAACCCAAACTTAGATAAGGAGGGACTTTATTGGTAACAAATTCCATTGCTTAAATGGGGAGAACACTTATATCTCAGAAATCTGCAAGTGTCTCAAAATCCAACAGAAAAGGCTTTTCTTTCACAGGCTAAAAAGAAGAAAGCAAGGATCAGCAGAAACTTTTGAGGGGAACTCGGGCAAGCAGGGGGAATCCAGTAGGATCTAAGAGAAAGTGTAGGCTATGGTTAGTCAATTCTCAGGATAAGTTGATAAGGGCCACACTCCATCCCTAGCGCTTCTTCAGACTTGGGCCACACAGAGCTCAGAGCGTAGAGGAGGGAGAGAAGCCTGATGAATATGAAATCCAGACCAAGCAAAGGGTAACAAATGGGCAACTGTGAACACCTGCTCATTCACGGAGGAATATATTTAGATACAAATCAAAAAACAAGAAAGCATAAGGGTATTAGCAATGACTTGGTCTGTTGTTCAAATTTAATAAAAAGAATGTTTCTTTATCCACAGGTTTGGCGGAAAGTCCTATTTTTCTCTCTTACTGATGATGATTCTTCTTATTCAAAAGTCCTTTGACCATCTATTTATTAGATAGAACTACCCGCTGTGCTGTTTGTATTATGTTATGTATTATATTGGAATTTTAAAAAATAGTTTGAACCATCAGTAGTTTCTAGCTTCCCCAAAAACAACAAAAAGCTATTCTAATCAAATAGTGTTATATGGAATGCACAAACTTGAGGTAAATGATCAATATTTTTAAAAGAGTAGTAATGTTAGTCTCTGAACAATTTGATTTTTCCCTGACTTTGTGCTCTGTATTCATAGCATTATAAAAATTTTTTTAAAAAGGTCATGCATAATAAATTGATTTATCAAGCATATACTGGTTCTCCCATTGTATTTGTTTCTAGGGTGGCCATAACAAATCACCAAAACTGGTGTTAAGAACAACAGAAATTTGTGATCTCACAGTTCTGTTGACAGAGTCTTGCTCTTTCCGACAGCTCTGGGGTACAATCTTTCTTCACCTCTTCCTAGTCTCTGGCATTTGTTGACAATCCCGGAATTCCTTGGTTTGTAAATGCATTATTTCAATTTCTGCCTCTCTTGTCTCAAAGCAGTCCTCTCCTGTGCATCTCTCTTCTTATACAGATAATCATCATATGCAGTTAAGGGCTCACTCTGCTCCCTCCAGTAGGACCCCATCATAACTAATCACATCAGCAGTGGCCCATATTTCCAGAGAAGGTCACATTCTGATGTTTTGGGCTTAGGACTTCCACATATCTTTGAGAGAGGGACACAACTGAATCCATACCACCTATTTTTGTTTTGGTTCTCAATAACATTTTTCTGCAATGATTATATGTCAAAACTCATAATATTCTTCACTATGTCAACATTTCTAAAGGAATGACAAGCAATGCTATTTCATAATCTTCTGGGACAATGATTATGGAAGAAAATAGTTTATGACATAGCAATTCACAACAAACCTAGGTGGTTATTTAAGGGGCATGAAAATTGTCTAAGCAATCTCATTTTAGCCTTGAAATCTTCTGTACTAGAAGACATTCCAATTCATGCAATTTGCATGAAATCCCTAGAATACCAATCAAAATCTTTCCTTTAATTTTAATCATATGCATAAGGAAAACTAATGCACATTTAGCAAGTGGCTTGGAAGAAAATCTCAGCTGTGCCCTGGTTGTAAATATTGGCAGCTAAAAGTTTACAAATTATGCTGAATGACAATGTTTATGATAAAATGTTTTGTTCACCAAAATTCATGGAGGCAGCTTCTCTTCCAGAGAAAAGCAGCCCAAACTAAAGGTCAATCCCCAATCCCCACAGGGTTGTACGCAGCAGAGAGAAGTGTGAAGGGCCAAAGACATTTGAAAGGAACAAAAGGAGGGTGCTGAGACTCAGAGGCTGAGGAAAGAAGGGGAGATAAAGGGAAACTGGTAGAATGCTGAATTGGGTGGGTTGTGTTTGTGTCCTAAACCGCCTACTGGCCCTCCACCTTACACACTTTGGTATGTAAGGGACTTCTGAAATTTAACAGATCTAGAAGAACTCTTTCTTGTTCTCCTCCTTGAGTCTTAGTGAATTTCACCTTGTCCTTGTACAGATTCTAACCTAAAGAAAACAGTGATTTTTTTTCTCCTCTGCCCTTCACTCTTTACACACACACACACACACACACACACACACACACACACACTTGCTATTTGTGACCACAATGAAAGTTTTATTTGTCAAATACTTCAAGTACAGTTTGATTCCAATTACATATGTCTCAATGAGGCATTGCTAATAAATTAGGCACTGAGAAATAACTCTGCTTTGTGATTTTCTTTGAAAGGGGCTACTTTCTTTCTTCTTTCTTTAGTTGTAATGTTTATTTATTTTTGAAAGAGAGAAAAGAAGGGGAGGGGCAGAGAATGAGGGAGACACGGAATCTGAAGCAGGATCCAGGCGCCGAGCTGTCAGCAGACAGACTGACGCGGAATTGAACTCATGAAATGTGAGATCATGAACTGAGCTGAAGTCAGTCCCTTAACGGACTGAGCCACCAGGTGCCCCAAAAGGGGCTACTTTCAAGTATGAGCCTTAAAGATTCTGATCAATGGCCTAGCTCTCAAGTAGATCCCCTTGCATGTACATGTTTTTTTCATGTTTTAATTATGTCTCTCACTTTCTGGTTACATGATTTTGGCCAAGTAACTAAACCTGTCTGAACCCTATTGTCTCTTGTGTGATGACAACTTAAAGGCATTGCTGGAAAAATTAATGTAATAACATACATAGGCACCTATACAATGCCTGGCAAAGAACAATACTTAAAAGAGTCATTATCACTTTCTATGCTTGAGAACTGAATGCTTTCCCAGAAGTAATTTTATTAAATCTGTACACAATCCTGCTGAAGCAGTATGATTATATACAGAGAAGGAATCCAACACTGAACAGAATTAAGTTATTTGCCCTAAATGACACAATTAGTAAATTGTTAGAGAAAAAAACAATCAATATTCTGGTCCATTAGATTCCAAAGCCCAGGCTATTTATCATACTCCAAGAGTGCCTGTATTAGTTTCCTATTATGGCTGCAACAAATTACCACTAATGTAGAGGTTCAAAACAAAATAAACTTATTTTTTATTTTTAAAACCACTTCATTGGTATTGAAATTGAGATGTAAAAGCTGTACACATTTAATGTATATAACTTGATGAGTTTGGGGATAAGTACACATCCATGAAACCATCACCACTATCAAGACTAGAGACATATGGTTCACCTCCTATTTTCTCCCACCCCCTTCATTATTTATTGTGATTATAATTTTGTGTGCATGTGTGTGGTAGGAACACTTAACATAAGATCGATTCCCTTAGCAAATCGGAATGCTGCATTGCACCGGAGATCTCCAGAACTTGCTTATCAGGCAGGAATACAACAATGCTTTTTGACCATCAGCTTCCCATTGCCCCAACACCACCCCTGGAATCACCATTCTACCCTATGCTTCTGTAAGTTTGACTATTTAGATTCTCCAAATAAGTGAAGTCACACAATGTTTATCTTTCTATGACTGGCTTATTTCATTGAGCATAATATCTTTCAGGTCCACCCATGTTCCCCTGAATGGCATTATTTCACTTAAAAAAAAAAGGTGAATAATATTCCAGTGTGCATATATACTCCATATTCTTTCTGCATTCATCCATCAAGGCACTTTTATTTGCACATCTTGGCTACTGTGGCTCCTGCTGCACAATCATGCTGCAATGAACATGAGAGTGTAAGTGTCTCTTTGAGATCCTGATTTCAGTTGCTTTGGAAAAATACCCAAAGTGGATTTCCTAGCTCATGTGATAGTTCTAGTTTTTTAAAAGATCAACCACACTGTTTCATTGAGGTATAAATCAAATACTGCATCGTATTAATTTCAAGTCAATCCCAGTAGTATTGCTAGCTCTAATGGCAGTTCTATTTTTAACATTTTGAGGAATCTCCCTATTATTTTCTGTAACAGCTATACCAACTTGCATTCCCCCAGTGCTCCAAGGTTCCCTTTTCTCCACATCCTCACCGATACTTGCTATTATTGTTTGTTTGTCTGTTTGTTTGTTTTAATAATAGCCATCCTGACAGAGAACCTTCCAATTATAGCCTTCCCTTTCCATCTCCCACCCTCTGTGGTAATGTTGCCTTACATATTCCATTTTATATGTATTAAAGCATGTACTCTATGTTGTTATTTTTTAGCTAATTTACCTTTTAAAGAATATAAGACATAATTAAGGTGGTTAATATTTAGACCATTTCTGCCACTTCTAATGAGCTTCCTTTGAGTAGTTAGGGGTTTCCAGGGGTATTACTTCTGCCCGCAAGGATGTCCTTTAATATTTCTTACAAAGGAAGCCTGCTGGTCATTGATTTCTCATTTCTATGACTATGAAAAAGTTATTTTAACTTCATTTAACAGTTTACTTTCAGGGCACCTGGGTTGCTCAGTCGGCTGAGCTTATGACTCTTGATTTCGCTCAAGTTTTGATACCAGGGTCACGGTATCAAACCCACTTATTTGACAGATACTTTTTCATTACTTAATTTTTTTTTACATTCTCTCCTCCTTCAATTTTTTTTCAAAATCAAGTCATCTGTCATTTGCATCTTTGCTGCTCTGGATACTTCAGTAGTTCTGCTTATGACAGTCTTTAAGCAATTCGATTATGTTTGATGTAGATTTCTCACGCTCTTACACCGCCCATTTTGTTGACCTTCTTAATCTATGGTGTAAAACTTTCCTAATATTTAGAAAATGTCAGCCATTTATTTATTCAAATATTGTTCCTTCCTTTTCCTCTTTGTTACACTTACATATATATTCACAAACGGTTTCCCCAGAGATATTTCAAGGGACTGTTTCTTCTTTTTGCACTTGCTTTTTCCATGTTATTTTGGATACTTTTTTGCTATATATTCAAGTTCCTGACTCTTTTCATTTACACATGCTACTACCTACATTCAGTGTACTTTTCATCTTACCATCATGTGTTTCGAATACGCTCAGGATTTCCTCTACTTAAACACAACAGATACAGTTACACTAAGATTCTTAATAGGCTTGTTTGCTAATTCTATCTTATTTGTCACTGCTGAGTCTGTTTCTATCAATGTAAACTTCTCTTCATTGTGAGTCATATAATTCTTCTTTGCTCCATGCCACGTAAATTTGACTGGATGCCAAGCATTGAGTTTGCCTTTTTGAGAGGGGGTGCTAAATATTTTTTTTCCTTGAATGTTATTGATTTATGTTGTGGGTCACAATAAAGTTACCTGTAAACAATTTTTCACTGTAGAGGTTTGCTTTTAAGCTTTATTAGACAATCGAGGCAATTAGAGGCTTTCATTTCCAGATAAATTTACACTTCTATTAAAGCATGTTACCAATGCCAGGTGCTTTACAGGCTATTTCCACCCTGGCTGTAGCTAACATGGTCTATCTTAGTCCCCGTTTGAGCTCAAGGGATAAAAGGGATTGTACAACATGCTCCTTTCTGATGTGCAGCCCCCAGCATCATGGGCTTTCCTCACATGTATTTGTTTATTTTTTTCACTATTTACCTGTTTATTTATGTATCTATTTATTTGCTTACTGTTTTAAGCTACTACCTGACTTTTTTAATTTTTTTCAATATATGAAGTTTATTGTCAAATTGGTTTCCATACAACACCCAGTGCTCATCCCAAAAGGTGCCCTCCTCAATACCCATCACCCACCCTCCCCTCCCTCCCGCCCCCCATCAACCCTCAGTTTGTTCTCAGTTTTTAACAGTCTCTTATGCTTTGGCTCTCTCCCACTCTAACCTCTTTTTTTTTTCCTTCCCCTCCCCCATGGGTTTCTGTCAAGTTTCTCAGGATCCACATAAGAGTGAAACCATATGGTATCTGTCTTTCTCTGTATGGCTTATTTCACTTAGCATAACACTCTCCAGTTCCATCCACGTTGCTACAAAGGGTCATATTTCTTTCTTTCTCATTGCCACGTAGTACTCCATTGTGTATATAAACCACAATTTCTCTATCCATTCATCAGTTGATGGACATTTAGGCTCTTTCCATAATTTGGCTATTGTTGAGAGTGCTGCTATAAACATTGGGGTACAAGTGCCCCTATGCATCAGTACTCCTGTATCCCTTGGTTAAATTCCTAGCAGTGCTATTGCTGGGTCATAGGGTAGGTCTATTTTTAATTTTCTGAGGAACCTCCACACTGCTTTCCAGAGCGGCTGCACCAATTTGCATTCCCACCAACAGTGCAAGAGGGTTCCCGTTTCTCCACATCCTCTCCAGCATCTATAGTCTCCTGATTTGTTCATTTGGGCCACTCTGACTGGCGTGAGGTGATACCTGAGTGTGGTTTTGATTTGTATTTCCCTGATGAGGAGCGACGTTGAACATCTTTTCATGTGCCTGTTGGCCATCTGGATGTCTTCTTTAGAGAAGTGTCTATTCATGTTTTCTGCCCATTTCTTCACTGGGTTATTTGTTTCTCGGGTGTGGAGTTTGGTGAGCTCTTTATAGATTTTGGATACTAGCCCTTTGTCCGATATGTCATTTGCAAATATCTTTTCCCATTCCGTTGGTTGCCTTTTAGTTTTGTTGGTTGTTTCCTTTGCTGTGCAGAAGCATTTTATCTTCATAAGATCCCAGTAATTCATTTTTGCTTTTAATTCCCTTGCCTTTGGAGATGTGTCGAGTAAGAGATTGCTATGGCTGAGGTCAGAGAGGTCTTTTCCTGCTTTCTCCTCTAAGGTTTTGATGGTTTCCTGTCTCACACTCAGGTCCTTTATCCATTTTGAGTTTATTTTTGTGAATGGTGTGAGAAAGTGGTCTAGTTTCAACCTTCTGCATGTTGCTGTCCAGTTCTCCCAGCACCATTTGTTAAAGAGACTGTCTTTTTTCCATTGGATGTTCTTTCCTGCTTTGTCAAAGATGAGTTGGCCATACGTTTGTGGGTCTAGTTCTGGGGTTTCTATTCTATTCCATTGGTCTATGTGTCTGTTTTTGTGCCAATACCATGCTGTCTTGATGATTACAGCTTGGTAGTAGAGGCTAAAGTCTGGGATTGTGAAGCCTCCTGCTTTGGTCTTCTTCTTCAAAATTCCTTTGGCTTTTTGGGGCCTTCTGTGGTTCCATATGAATTTTAGGATTGCTTGTTCTAGTTTCGAGAAGAATGCTGGTGCAATTTTGATTGGGATTGCATTGAATGTGTAGATAGCTTTGGGTAGTATTGACATTTTGACAATATTTATTCTTCCAATCCATGAGCAGGGAATGTCTTTCCATTTCTTTATATCTTCTTCAATTTCCTTCATAAGCTTTCTATAGTTTTCAGCATACAGATCTTTTACATTTTTGGTTAGATTTATTCCCAGGTATTTTATGCTTCTTGGTGCAATTGTGAATGGGATCAGTTTCTTTATTTGTCTTTCTGTGGCTTCATTGTTAGTGTATAAAAATGCAACTGATTTCTGTACATTGATTTTGTATCCTGCAACTTTGCTAAATTCATGTATCAGTTCTAGCAGACTTTTGGTGGAGTCTATCAGATTTTCCATGTATAGTATCATGTCATCTGCAAAAAGTGAAAGCTTGACTTCATCTTTGCCAATTTTAATGCCTTTGATTTATTTTGTTGTCTGATTGCTGATGCTAGAACTTCCAACACTATGTTAAACAACAGCGGCGAGAGTGGGCATCCCTGTCGTGTTCCTGATCTCAGGGAAAAAGCTCTCCGTTTTTCCCGGTTGAGGATGATGTTAGCTGTGGGCTTTTCATAAATGGCTTTTATGATCTTTAAGTATGTTCCTTCTATCCCGACTTTCTCAAGGGTTTTTATTAAGAAAGGGTGCTGGATTTTGTCAAAGGCCTTTTCTGCATCGATTGACAGGATCATATGGTTCTTCTCTTTTCTTTTATTAATGTGATGTATCACGCTGATTGATTTGCGCATGTTGACCCAGCCCTGCATCCCAGGAATGAATCCCACTTGATCATGGTGAATAATTCTTTTTATATGCTATTGAATTCGATTTCCTAGTATCTTATTGAGAATTTTTGCATCCATATTCATCAGGGATGTTGGCCTGTAGTTCTCTTTTTTTACTGGGTCTCTGTCTGGTTTAGGAATCAAAGTAATACTGGCTTCATAGAATGAGTCTGGAAGTTTTCCTTCCCCTTCTATTTCTTGGAATAGCTTGAGAAGGATAGGTATTATCTCTGCTTTAAACGTCTGGTAGAATTCCCCTGGGAAGCCATCTGGTCCTGGACTCTTATTTGTTGGGAGATTTTTTTTAATTTTTTTTTCAACGTTTTTATTTATTTTTGGGACAGAGAGAGACAGAGCATGAATGGGGGAGGGGCAGAGAGAGAGGGAGACACAGAATCGGAAACAGGCTCCAGGCTCCGAGCCATCAGCCCAGAGCCTGACGCAGGGCTCGAACTCACGGACCGCGAGATCGTGACCTGGCTGAAGTCGGACGCTTAACCGACTGCGCCACCCAGGCGCCCCTGTTGGGAGATTTTTGATAACCGATTCAATTTCTTCTCTGGTTATGGGTCTGTTCAAGCTTTCTATTTCCTCCTGATTGAGTTTTGGAAGAGTGTGGGTGTTCAGGAATTTGTCCATTTCTTCCAGGTTGTCCAATTTGTTGGCATATAATTTTTCATAGTATTCCCTGATAATTGTTTGTATCTCTGAGGGATTGGTTGTAGTAATTCCATTTTCATTCATGATTTTATCTATTTGGGTCATCTCCCTTTTCTTTTTGAGAAGCCAGGTTAGAGGTTTGTCAATTTTGTTTATTTTTTCAAAAAACCAACTCTTGGTTTCGTTGATCTGCTCTACAGTTTTTTTAGATTCTATATTGTTTATTTCTGCTCTGATCTTTATTATTTCTCTTCTTCTGCTGGGTTTAGGCTGCCTTTGCTGTTCTGCTTCTAGTTCCTTCAGGTGTGCTGTTAGATTTTGTATTTGGGATTTTTCTTGTTTCTTGAGATAGGCCTGGATTGCAATGTATTTTCCTCTCAGGACTGCCTTCGCTGCGTCCCAAAGCGTTTGGATTGTTGTATTTTCATTTTCGTTTGTTTCCATATATTTTTTGATTTCTTCTCTAATTGCCTGGTTGACCCACTCATTAGTTAGTAGGGTGTTCTTTAACCTCCATGCTTTTGGAGGTTTTCCAGACTTTTTCCTGTGGTTGATTTCAAGCTTCATAGCATTGTGGTCTGAAAGTATGCATGGTATAATTTCAATTCTTGTAAACTTATGAAGGGCTGTTTTGTGACCCAGTATATGATCTATCTTGGAGAATGTTCCATGTGCACTCGAGAAGAAAGTATATTCTGTTGCTTTGGGATGCAGAGTTCTAAATATATCTGTCAAGTCCATCTGATCCAATGTCTCATTCAGGGCCCTTGTTTCTTTATTGACCGTGTGTCTAGATGATCTATCTATTTCTGTAAGTGGAGTGTTAAAGTCCCCTGCAATTACCACATTCTTATCAATAAGGTTGCTTATGTTTATGAGTAATTGTTTTATATATTTGGGGGCTCCCGTATTCGGCACATAGACATTTATAACTGTTAGCTCTTCCTGATGGATAGACCCTGTAATTATTATATAATGCCCTTCTTCATCTCTTGTTATAGCCTTTAATTTAAAGTCTAGTTTGTCTGATATAAGTATGGCTACTCCAGCTTTCTTTTGGCTTCCAGTAGCATGATAAATAGTTCTCCATCCTCTCACTCTCAATCTGAAGGTGTCCTCAGGTCTAAAATGAGTCTCTTGTAGACAGCAAATAGATGGGTCTTGTTTTTATATCCATTCTGATACCCTATGTCTTTTGGTTGGCGCATTTAATCCATTTACATTCAGTGTTATTATAGAAAGATACGGCTTTAGAGTCATTGTGATGTCTGTAGGTTTTATGCTTGTAGCGATGTCTCTGGTACTTTGTCTCACAGGATTCCCCTTAGGATCTCTTGTAGGGCTGGTTTAGTGGTGACAAATTCCTTCAGTTTTTGTTTGTTTGGGAAGACCTTTATCTCTCCTTCTATTCTAAATGACAGACTTGCTGGAGAAAGGATTCTCGGCTGCATATTTTTTCTGTTCATCACATTGAAGATCTCCTGCCATGCCTTTCTGGCCTGCCAAGTTTCAAAAGAGAGATCAGTCCCAAGTCGTATAGGTCTCCCTTTATATGTTAGAGCACGTTTATCCCTTACCACTTTCAAACTTTTCTCTTTATCCTTGTATTTTGCCAGTTTCACTATGATATGTCGTGGAGAAGATCGATTCAAGTTAAGTCTGAAGGGAGTTCTCTGTGCCTCTTGGATTTCAATGCCTTTTTCCTTCCCCAGTTCAGGGAAGTTCTCAGCTATGATTTCTTCAAGTCCACCTTCAGCACCTTTCCCTCTCTCTTCCTCCTCTGGGATACCAATTATGCGTATATTATTTCTTTTTGGTGTATCACTTAGTTCTCTAATTTTCCCCTCATACTCCTGGATTTTTTTATCTCTCTTTTTCTCAGCTTCCTCTTTTTCCATAACTTTATCTTCTAGTTCACCTATTCTCTCCTCTGCCTCTTCCATCCGAGCCGTGGTGGTTTCCATTTTGTTATGCATTTCCTTTAAAGCGGTTTTCAGCTCCTCCTGACTGTTCCTTAGTCCCTTGATCTCTGTAGCAAGAGATTCTCTGCTGTCCTCTATACTGTTTTCAAGCCCAGCGATTACTTTTATGACTATTATTCTAAATTCACTTTCTGTTATATTATTTAAATCCTTTTTGATCAGTTCATTAGCTTTTGTTATTTCCTGGGGATTCTTTAGAGGGGAATTCTTCCGCTTGGTCATTTTGGATAGTCCCTGGAGTGGTGCGGATCTGCAGGGCACTTCCCCTGTGCTGTGGTGTATAACTGGAGTTGGTGGGCAGGGCCGCAGTCAGTCCTGATGTCTGCCCTAGCCCACTGCTGGGTCCACAGTGAGACTGGTTTGTGCTTTCTCTTCCCCTCTCCGAGGGGTGGGATTCACTGTGGGGTGGCATGGCCCATGTGGGCTACTTGCACACTGCCAGGCTTGTGGTGCTGGGGATCTGGCGTATTAGCTGGGGTGGGTAGGCAAGGTGCATGGGGGCAGGAGGGGTAGGCTTAGCTCGCTTCTCCTTAGGTGATCCACTTCAGGAGGGGCCCTGTGGCAGCGGGAGGGAGTCATACCCACTGCCGGAGGGTGGTTCCGCAGAAGCACAGCGTTGGGTGTTTGCACAGAGCAAGCAAGTTCCCTGGCAGGAACTGGTTCCCTTTGGGATTTTGGCTGGGGGATGGGCGAGGGAGATAGCGCTGGCGAGTGCCTTTGTTCCCTGCCAAACTGAGCTCTGTCTCCTGGGGCTCAGCAACTCTCCCTCCCATTGTCCTCCAGCCTTCCCGCTCTCTGAGCAGAGCTGTTAACTTATGACCTCCCAGATGCTAAGTCCCGCTTGCTGTAGGAACACACTCCGTCTGGCCCCTCTGCTTTTGCCAGCCAGACTCAGGGGCTCTGCTTGGCCGGCGGGCTGCCCCTCCGCCCTGGCTCCCTCCCGCCAGTGCATGTAGCGCACACTGCCTCGACGCCCTTCCTACCCTCTTCTGTGGGCCTCTCGTCTGTGCTTGGCTCCGGAGACTCCGTTCTGCTAGTCTTCTGGCGATTTTCTGGGTTATTTAGGCAGGTGTAGGTGGAATCTAAGTGATCAGCAGGACGCGCGGTGAGCCCAGCGTCCTCCTACGCGGCCATCTTCCCGCCCATCGGAAACACATTCTTAAAGAACTTCTTTTTTTAACTCCCGACTCTACTTTTTATATGTATGCTTTCATATTTCACATCTTTTTATTCATATTTTCTTACATCTAATGATCAACATTTCCTTTCCACCTAAAGAACTCCCTTTAATTCTTAGACCTGGTTAGTACTCACAAGCTCCTTTACCTTTTGTTTGCCTGAGAAACTCTTTATGTCTCTTTTGATGGTGAATGTTAACCTTACAGCGTTGAGTATTCTTGGTTGTAGATGTTCTCCTTTCAATACTTTGTGTATTTCATGCAACTCCTTTCTGACCAGAAAAGTTTCTGCTGAAAAATCAGCCTTATAGACTTTCCCTTGTACGTAACATTTACTTCTCTCTTGGTGCTTTCAATTCTCTTTCACCTTTCATCTTAACATTTCCATTATTATGTGTCCTGCTTAATATCTTGTTCTGTGGGTTTATCTTGTTTGGAATTCCTTGTGCATAGAAACCTGGATATCCATTTCTTTCTCTAGGTTAAGGAAGTTTTCAGGTTTTATTACTTCAAATAAGTTTTCTCTCCCTTTTACTCCCAAATTCTTCTTCTGGGACCTTATCATGAAAATGTTCATTTTCTTGATGTTGTTGGTCAAGAGATCCCCTAACCTATCTGCATTTTCTAATAGTCTTTACTGCTTTTGTGGTTTAGCTGGGCCTCCAGATCTCTCATAACATTCTTCTGCACTTGCTAAGCTACCTTTTTCCTTCTTCATTTTAGTAATTCACATGAGAATAGACACAAAATGATGTTTTAATGAAATAAGAAAACATCATGGCTTTTGTCACACACTATCAACGATTTCATTGTGAGAGAAATGAAGGACTAGGAAGAAAAATAACATGTGGAAAAGGGAGAGAGAAAATGAATCGAGCAAAATACCAAATCCACAAATACGCATTCATTCTTTGGACACTGAATGTCACATTTGTGATATAACAATAGCTTTTTTATTTTTCCCTTGGAATTGTAAACTCTGGCATTTTCAAACACAACGATGGTTGATTATAGAGGAAATGAACACTGTTTTACTTAATTAGAAAGTATCAGGACACATTCTGGTCCATCAATATTCTAAAATGACCTACTGCCCCTGAGGGTGACACCATAGCAAATATGAGAAAGTTATTCTGGTGTTTAGATTCCACCTTCCTGTTTCCTGCTATTCCACATAATCCCCATGCTTCCTGTCACATTAAAGCAGAAAGTGATGGGTGGAATAATGCCAACATTTTGACGTCCAACCTAAAATATGGGTGAGGCAAGTTTAATTGTAGGTTTGAAATGTGTATGTTAGCATCTATCTGTTTGTATTACCTGGCAATTTGTTGTTGGTGGTGTTCTTTGGTATTGCCCTTGGAGAATTTGTTCGCTTTTTGTCCATGAAACTATGACACTCACAGATTTGTTAGAATACCGCCTAGTAATATTGCTACATGAAGCAATGAAGGGATAAGTCAGGGAAGAAAATACGTGAGACATAGAAACAGAAAGAAAATACTCAGGAAGGAAGCCATATGACAATTCCAAAAGGAATAAGCAGGGCTTATTTTTAAAAATCAGACTTATTTCAATACTTACTAAACCCTATATATCTTCTTTTCTGTTGAGAATATAGCAATGATTAGTTTTGTTTTGCATTTGAGAAGAGGATATATATTTTCAAGGCTTAGAAATCAATGAAGTAGATAAAATAATGTAGATTTAATTCGACTGTAATTCATTGACTTAGAAAACATTTGCAATGTTTTGTATACTACCCAGAGGAGAACGGTAATTTCTAACGAGTGGCTCAAATATAGCATAGAAGAGTTAGCTAATGAGTATTTTCTTAAAACACCCGATAAAATTTAAACCTGAAGTTTTCTTTACATGACCTGGTCTATAGATAAGTAATACGTCTATTATAATGAGTCTATTACTTGGTGTACTTTCTGGTGCATGAATAGTTTTCTAGAGATACTGTTAACATGAGATTCCCAGGGCACCTCCAAGCTTCTGATGCACTGAGTATGGGAAGAGGGTCTATGAAGTTGCATTTCCACAAGCTCTCAGGTGATGCTAATTCTGATGGTTCCAGGTATCACAACGATGGACTAGGACATAAAATCTACAAACCCTAAAATGATTTTTTTATATTCGGCTCTGACTACAGTGAATTATTTAACCAGTAACAAAGAGGTGAATTTTTACACAAATCTACCTAGAAACTAACTGAAGTTTTCCTCCTATCTAGTGTAATCATGTGCACGTGGCTTCCACTGGGGAACATGAGCCTCTAAAAGCTCAGAAGAAGCAAATCAATTTTGGATATACTTTAAAACTTAAAATATTCCAAAGTCAATAGAAGCAAAGCACATTTTAATAATCTGAAGGAAACATAAATAAATGAAGACTAATTTCATTATGACAGTTGCCACCGTTTAATTAGACAAGGATACAATTTTAATTAGATGGTATCATTTTTCGTATAGCGTTGTTCCATCTTGGACATGCATTTGTTGACATAAGGTAGGTGGCATTCTACAGAAACGTTTTTGCCATTTCAATCATTTCTATGCTTGGTTGACTCTAACATACTTTTCCCTTTGTCTTATTCACAAATGCCTTAACTAACATTGGGATTCTTCTTGAATGGGTCCACTTGTTTCCTGGTCATCTGCTTTACAATCTTCTATTATAAATCATTGTGTTCAGTTTATCTTGGTTTTCTGTGGGGACAGATTTGGGGGTAGTATCGTCAGCTCTATATTGACAGTTCCTTATTTGACACGATTTAGAAAAACAAACGAAGGATTTCAGTGTATTTAAATACACCAGTCCTCAGAAAAAGCACATCATCTCTTACGGCTTCAGAATTTCAGCCACTAACTCTTGAGTCTCATCTTGCATAACAGGTAATATACTCATGTATAATCCAACATGATGTCTTATTTTAATCTTCTGTGTGCTAGAATAAGTTGAAAAGCATTTATAAAATGTTTATTGCTGACTGATAATTTCTCATAAAGAAACACTTGAAAGACAGAATTAATGACCTCAGTGAGGATCTGAAGGTGGGTTCAGGATTTCAGTGCCTCTGAATTGACAACAATGATTACAAAGAGAATGATGTGGAAAATGGAAGAGATATGGTCCATCACCTCTACTGGTGGGATTTTCTAAAAGACTTTTAATTTTCTTGGCTACATATGTGACATTGACTTTGTCAATAATGGCTTTTACCTTTCACTTAAAGTTGGAGTTTAAATTTTATGAGAAAATGAACTCTTGAATAGCATCAGCTCTCTTTTTGGAAATGTGTGTATTTCAAAGTTTTAAGTCATCATTTTTAACATTACTTTATTCCCAGTATTGCTTCAATTTTCTACTACCTTTCATTGTCCTTTTCATCATTCAAAATAGTTTGTTTTTCTGCATAATTAACACAGTATAAAGGATTATTTTGTTTTAATGACTCATTTATTTACCCCATCTTCCGTTTCTTTGTAATTTGACTGGAAAAAATTTTGCAATATTTCAGACTTTTATCATTGTGTTCCTTGAGAAATATTTTTCAAAGCCCTACTCTATCTATCTATCTATCTATCTATCATTTATCTATCTATCAATGCAATACCACTTTCTATGAATGTCTCTCAATCCTTTACTTTCAATAAGATGCCAGGGATACACAACACTAAGACCTACATCCTATTTTGTATCATACAATGACTAAATATTTGGTTAAATCGTACATGATAGAAAAACTACACCAAAAATTTCTTTAATTTTTATCATTTGTCTAAGGCCACAGTCCTGAGTTTAAACCAGTAAGGCAAAAGAAGCAGATAAGGAAGAAGGAAAATTCCATCAGTCCCAAGTTCTGCTTCATATGTTAAAACCGTAGTCATTTAGTGGAAGACTAAATACTAACTTCTTCTCTCATTAGACATACATTCTTAAGGTATGTTCTATCAAAACTGGTGGCTAAAAGAAAAAAGAAAAAGGCTTTACCTATTGTTTACCTTACAGTTTGTAAAATGCCTTTATTTATATATCTTCAATTCAGAAACAAATAACCTATTTCTTTTTCAAGAGAAATAGAACTGAATTTACTTGTATGGAGAGAATTACAAACATATGACAAATGGTCCCAGATTCCATTACTTTGGTTCGATAAAGTTATTTGCAAGATTACATCATGTTTACTGATTCAATCTGTAAAAGTGTTTACAAATGTTTTCACTGAAACCTTTTAATTAGATTTTTCCCTACCAAGTATCATTCATGCTCTAATACCAGGGTCACACCATTTACACCATTCTCAAGCCAGGAGCCTGGCTCATCTTCACTCATTCTGTTATAAAACCAGTCCCTGTTGCTTGTCACTCTACCTTCTAAACATTTCTTTAAACTCTGCCCTATCCCTCCTCATGACATTCTGTGGGCCCTGTAATCTCACAGCAATCTAAGGGGCCAGCCTGTCTCCATCACTGTCCTCCTTATGTGCTGAACGAGATCACTTCCCACATGCAATCTTCTCTCTTGATTGTGTTTCTTGGCTGGCTCCCAACACCTCTCCTTACTTACCCTATAGAATCTACAACTGCTTCTCCTTTTGCTTTACTTTCATGCCCCCATCCTCTTGGTCTTTTCATGCTGTCACTTTTGGGGGGTTCAATAACACTTTACTATTTGCAAATCTCAGCGTTTATCTTTACTTACCAAGGTCCCCACCAGTCTCCAAGTTCCCTGATGTCAGGCAATGTGTTTCAATTGTCTTTGCATTTCCAGTATGTTTCCCAAGGCTTTGGAGCATAGTTTGGTCAAGAAATGTTGGACTTGTAAATAAAGGAATGAATATGCTACTGATTTTCACATATGCTTTCACAGGACTCAGCCAAGTATGAAGATCCTTCTCTTTGCTTTTATCATGGCTCTCATGGTTGCCATGACTGTAAGTATATCCAGGAATTTTGAAGAATACGTTTTTAGTGGTTCTTCAAGGAGTCTCCTTATTTGCATTTTCACCTATGTTTTTGCATTTTCCTGAACACGGCTTACTAGATTTTAATGGTTTTATATGGACATTTTCCTTGAATTAATATAGTAAGCTCACTAGGAATTTAGAATAAATCTTGGGTACACGGACACACTAAACATATATGGACACTCAAACAATTAGCTTGATGTAAAAATAAAATTTTTTAAAAGAGCTCCATAAAGATGTGGGAAGGAGAGGCTAATGAAAAACACTTACATATTATCAGCACTAGACTAACTAATTTTCAGAAGCTCTTACCTACGTTGTCATTTTCTCGTGGGCCACCAGTGAAAATTGACTTCTCTGAAGCTTTCTTCTTTCTCTTTCATCTTTCCATCTGCCCCCTCTTCTTTATCCCCTTCCTTCCCTCCTCCCTCTCCTCTTCCACTCTCTAACCTCTTTCTTCTCCTCTCTCCCCTCCTCCTTCTCAGCCTCCTCCTTTCCTTCTTCCCCTTCTCTTCTCTCTTGCTTCCCCCTCCTCTACCTACTCCCCCTCCTCATTCCCCTCCTCCTGTTTGCCTTCCTTCCCCTCCTCCTCTACCTCCTAACCTCTTCAGTCTCCTCTCTCACTTCCCTTTCATCAGCCTCCACCTTATGTCCTTCCCTCATCCTCACTCTTTTCTTTTCCTCCTCATTACTTACCTCCTCCTCATTGTCCTAGTCTTACCTTTGTTTCTTAGTCTGTTCAAGTTAAAGTGAGTCCCTTTTGCTTTGGTATTCTTTCTGTCTAATTATTGAAAAATTCATTAAGAATTAAGAATACTTCTTCAACTAATCCAACAAGTTCTATTTGATGTTTCTGAAAATGTGTTTATGACATCACAGTGTATCACTTTATATTTATTTGCAAAAGAACAAAAGTGGAAGGAATAAAATTTGAAGAACAAAGAGAAAAACAATACCAGACTCTACTAGCACATAAAATATTTACAGATAAGTAGCTCTTAATCTACAGAAAATATATCCATGTGTTTAAAAAAAGCATTTGGGGGCGCCTGGGTGGCGCAGTCGGTTAAGCGTCCGACTTCAGCCAGGTCACGATCTCACGGTCCGTGAGTTCGAGCCCCGCGTCAGGCTCTGGGCTGATGGCTCAGAGCCTGGAGACTGTTTCCGATTCTGTGTCTCCCTCTCTCTCTGCCCCTTCCTGTTCATGCTCTGTCTCTCTCTGTCCCAAAAATAAATAAACGTTGAAAAAAAATTTTTTTTTTAATTTAAAAAAAGCATTTGTTTTTAGGAAATACAAAGCTTAGTCTTTCAATTGCTCTCCAAATCTAATTACAGCAAAAACCTACTCATCACTCATTTTATTTATTTTTTTACGTTCAAGATTTTATTTGAATTCAAATTAGTTTACATACAGCATAAAACATAGTATTGATTTCTGGATTGGAATTCAGTGATTCGGCACTTTCACCTAACACCCAGGGCTCATCCCAGCAAAGGCCCTCCATAATGCCCATCATCAGTTTAGCTCATCCTTCCTCCCACTCCCCTCCAGCAACCGTCAGTTTGTTCTTTATATTTCAGAGTCTCTTATGGTTTGCCTCCCTCTCTGCTTCTATCCTATTTTATTTTTCCTTCCCTTCCCCTGATGGTGTTTGTCTCCTCTGATTGACTTATTTCACTTAGCATAATATACTCTAGTTCCATCCTCGTGATTGCAAATGGCAAGACTTAACTCTTTTTGATGGCTGAATAATATTCCATTGCATGGATTTACCACTGTTTCTTTATCCATTCATCAATCAATGGACATTTGGACTCTTCTCATAAATTGGCTATTGTTGATCATTCTGCTGTAAACATTGGGGTGCATGTGCCCCTTTGATTCCGTATTTTTTGTATCTTTTGTGTAAATACCTAGTTGTGCAATTGCAGAATTGTAGGGTAGTTAAATTTTTAACTTTTTTGAGACACCTCTATCTTCTGTTTCACAGTGGCTATACCAGCCTGCATTCCCACCAACAGTGTAAGAAGGTTCCCCTTTCTCCACATCCTTGCCAGCATCTGTAGGTTCCTGAGTTGTCAATTGTAGCCATTCTGACAGGTGTGACGTGGTATCTCATTGTAGTTTGGATATGTATTTCCCTAATGACGAGTGATGTTGAACATTTTTTAATCAGTCTCCTAGCCATTTGTGTGTCTTCTTTGGTGAAATATTTTTTCATGTCTTCTGCTCATTTTTTCACTGGATTGTTTGTTTTGGGGATGTGGACTTTGATAAGTGTTTTATACAGTTTGGATACTAGTGTTTTATCTGACATGTCATTTGCAAATATCTTCTCCCATTCTGTAGGTGGCCTTTTAAGTTGATTGATTGTTTCCTTCACTGAGCAGGAACATTTTATCTTGATGAAGTCCCAATAGTTCATTTTTGCTTTAGTTTCCCTCTACTCTGGTGACAGGTCTAGTGAGAAGTTGCTCTGGCTGATGCCAAAGATTTCCTCCTGAGTTCTCCTCTAGGATTTTGATGGTTTCCTGTCTCAGTTTAGGTCTTTCATCCATTTGGAATATTCTTGGGTGTATGGTGTAAGAATGTGGTCTAGGTTCATTCTTCTGCACGTTGCTTTCTAAGTTTCCCAACATTGTTTGTTGAAGAGACAGTCTTTTGTCCATTGGATATTCCTTCCTGCTTTGTTGAAGATCAGTTGACCAAATTAGTGAGCGATTCTGGGTCCTCTATTCTGTTCTGATTTATGTGTCTATTTTTCTGCCAGTACCATACAGTCTTGATGATTACAGCTTTTTAATAGAGCTTGAAATCTGGAATTGTGATGCCTCCCACTTTGTTTTGCTTTTGCAACATTACTTTCTACCCCTACTTTCTTGAGCGTTTTTATCAAGAAAGAATACAATATTTTGTCAAATGCCTTTGCTGCATCTATGGGGGGGGGGGTCATAGAATTCTTATCCTTTCTTTTATTAATGTGGTGTATCATGTTGATTGATTTGTGAATATTGAACCACCCTTACATCCCAGAAATAAATCCCACTTACTGGATCATGCTGAATAATTCTTTCAGTGTATGGTTGGATTCGATATGCTAGTATCTTGTTGAGGTTTTTGTCACCCGTGTTCATCAAGGATTCTGGTCTGTATTTCTGCTCTTGGGTGGGATCGTTGCCTGGTTTTGGAATCAAGGTAAAGCTGTTTTCATTGAATGATTTTGGATGTTTTCCTTCCATTTCTATTGTTTGGAACAGCTTCGGAAGACTAGGTATTCATTCCTTTTCAAATGTTTGGTAGAAGTCCCGTGGGCATCCATCTTGCTCTGGACTCTTGAGGGAGATTTTTGATGACTGACTCAATTTCGTTGCTGGTTATACATCTGTTCAAATTTTCTATTTCTTCCCACTTCAGTTCCAGTATTTTATATGTTGTTAGAAATGTATCCAGTTCTTCAAGATTGCCCAATTTGTTGGCATACAATTGCTCATAATATTCTCTTATAATTGTGTTACTGTGGTGTTGGTTGTGATCTTTCCTCTTTCCTTCGTGATTTTACTTATTTGGGTCCTATCTCTTTTCTTTTTGATAATTCTGGCTACGGGTTTGTCAGTTTTATTAATTCTCTCACAGAACTAGTGTTTAGATTTGTTGATCAGTTCTACTGGATTTTTCTTGTTTCTACATCATTTATTTCTGTTCTAATCCTTATTCTTTCCCTTCCTCTGCTGGTTTTGGACTTTATGTGCTGTTCTTCTTTCAGCTCCTTCAGGTGTAAGGTTAGGTTGTGTGTTTGAGACTTTTCTTACTTCTTCAGGAAGGCCTGAATTGCTATATATTTCTCTCTTATGACCAGCTTCGTGGCATACCAAAGGTTTGGGACTGCCATATTTTCATTTTCATTTGCTTCCGTGTATATTTTTATTTCATCTTTAGGTTCCTAGCTAACCCATCCTATCTTTAGGAGGATGTTCTTTATCTTCCATGTGTTTGTGGTCTTTCCAATTTTTTTTTTCTTGTGGTTGGTTTCAAGTTTCATAGTATTGTGGCCAGAAAGTTTGCATGGTATGATCTCAATCGTTTTTTGTACTAGTTGAGGTCTCATTTGTGACCCAGTATGGGATCTGTTCTGGAGAATGTTCCATGTACACTCGAAAAGAATGTGTATTTTCTGTTCTAGGAAAATGCTCTGAATATATCTGTTAAGTCCATTAGGTTCAGTGTGTCCTTCAAAGCCATTGTATCCTCGTTGATCTCTTCACTCACTTTAAAGATGTCATTAAACAAACAACAAGAAAAAACTACTTTAGTGTGTCAGTTACTAAGACTTTGTCTTCATTTTGTTTAATCCCAATTATGACAGCTTAGTGCATTGTGACCTTCAGTTTGGAATTATATAATGAAGGTGTTCATTATTATTTTATCTTTTTTCCCAGGGAGCTGATTCATCTGAAGAGGTAAGACACTGTCATGTAACTGGTAAGCTTGATAAGTAAGCATGTATTAACCTTTTAATCTGTTCTGCTTTTAACAGAAACCTAGATTTCCTGAGTATCCATACCCTGCAATTCCCAGTGATTATCCGGTAATGTACAAACATTTTCTGTCCCTGAGTATTTATTCTATAAGAAGAATCAATGCTTATCTCTTAAATATATCTATATAGTGAATGGTTATAGTACACATTGATTTTACTTATTTATGATGCACTGGTAAAAGACTCCAAGTCTTGTGCACTAGTAACGACTAAATGGAAACTCATAAGACCACACAATTGAAGCTAACTCTTCCCTGTACTAGAGTATCTCTGTCAAATAATTGCCTTGGTCAAAAGAATAGCTGAAAATTTAATGATGTTAAGTATAATATATGCCTCATGGAGTATAGAGGCTGCTAAAAACACATATGAGGTGGTAAATCTCCACCTTCTGATGCTTTGGGACAGTGATGAAGTCATTAGCTGAAGTTAATGGACCATGTTAAATAACAGAGAAAACTTCATTCACTTAACATTTTTAAAAACTTTATTTCTTTATTTTGTGAGGGAGAGTGAATGTGAGTGGGGGGATGGCAGAGGGAGACCTAGAGAGAGAATCCCAAGGTAACAGCACCAACCCTGATGTGGGGCTAAAGGTAAGTAACTTGAGATCATGACCGAAGCAAAAATCAAGAGTCAGACGCTCAACCTACTGAGCCACCCAGGCGTCCTTAACATTTTTTTTAAATGAATGCAACATTGATATCCTTTATTATTTTGACATGTCATATCAGTGTGATCAGGTCTCAGAAATACTTAGTACCATAGTAAATAGATTAGTTTAAAATGGCACCAAACAAAAAGAATCAGAAGGAGAGATGAGGGATATTTCATTTAATAGAAGTTTGTAAGGGACTTCTAAGAGATAGTAAGCTTCTTATGACTCAAGAATCAAAAGAGCTCTACCTGACCTGG
This sequence comes from Lynx canadensis, assembly GCF_007474595.2. Taxonomy (NCBI): domain Eukaryota; kingdom Metazoa; phylum Chordata; class Mammalia; order Carnivora; family Felidae; genus Lynx; species Lynx canadensis. The sequence goes on along the minus strand of NC_044306.2, from coordinate 149,508,897 downwards.
TATCAGTAACTTCTTTCTCTTTGGAATATTCAAGGATGGGCAAAGTAGGAACTTGGAGGTACTATTATAAAGAATATGGAAACCTTTTGTAAGTGATTGGTTGTAATCAAGGCCCCTGCATGTATTATTATAAACTGACAAAATTGTCAGCAACAGTAAAAATGTGAATCCTTGATCATTTTTACCTTCTTTCAACATTTCCCTCTTAAAAAAATGAAAACCTATGCCCAAGTTTTAAAGAACAATGAAGTAGATGATACATAAGTTCCTACCAACTTTAACTTTAATCAAAATTTTGAATGAAAATTATTGTGAAATATTTGCACTGTCATTGTCTCAATTCTCTGCTATTGTCCATTTCCTTTTCCTTGCATACAGGGGAGGTATTTCCCACAATTTCCAAAAGCAGAACAACTTTATTTTCAACCTTACCCAGATCCATATCCATAGGAAATCCCTTTTCTATTACATTCCAGAGGTAAGCTGGGTTTAGCTACATTTGATATTCTCCAGAGGTATCAATGGTGACATTAAAACAAGAGAAAACAAAAGCAAGGTTTTAAGTCAAAAGCAGTCCCAGTTTAGGAAATGCAGTAGCTCTCCTAAGGATAATTGTTTATTTAAATGTTTCCAAAAGAAAACTCCTGTCCTGGTATGGTTAAGGAGTCGGGAATACCATTGGTATAGGGCTGGGAATACCATTGCTTGCCTCTGGTTCCAAACATTACTGTTTTATGACCTTGAACTATTCCTAATTTTTTCTAGGCTTCATTTTCTCTAGGACAAAATGTGATTGTGATGACACTTAAACCAATTCATAGAAGTTGTGAGACTATTAAAAGACATATTACATAAAAGACCTTGATCGGATTTGTAATTGCAGGCTGCAAATTCATTTAATCTATTTTTCAATAATGACTCACTGTTTTTTAATTCCCCAAAGTACTAAGAAATGTAATCCCTTAGGATACAATTAGTTTGGCATAGAGATCTAAAGACATAGTGTGGCAGGATTTTCGCACAAAAGTTGTGACACCTAGGCTTTTCTCTCCAGGAAGCAACTTTATTTGTGCCGGCACTGCTCAGTCGGGTTTGTACCCAAAGAATTGAGCCCCAACATCACATGGCATAGTGTTGCATGCACTTTTTTATTTTTTTGGTTTCCCGTACATGGTAACACACAAACATGTAGTCTGACTAATTGGTCTCATGTTACAAGGTTGTGAGGGATATTGTCACTTATGCACATCTCCAGGTTGCCTTGAGGATTTTTTCTTTGTTTTTTTTTTTGTTTGTTTTTGTTTGTTTGTTTGTTTTGTTTGTTTTTTTAGGGAGGGGACCCTACAACAATAGAAATAAAGAAGCTCTTTCAAAGATAAGAAAGAAGAAATTGCGAATAAATACAACTCCTTGTATAATTATTCACGAACATACGGGTCAAACTGAAATTCGTGTTCATGCAGGCATAGGCTATTACTTGACCACAAAAGGATCATACAGTGAGACAGCCATTGGAAATATAAATACCATTAGCCAGATTCTCTGTACTCCACAGCTTACTATTTAGTTTTAAAAATGAATGTATAAACAATCAGTCAGAATATCACTTCACAAAGAAGTGAGGTGACTGCATGCGTATTTAAGACTATGTTACCAGCAGGTTTATGGCAGCTGGAGAGAGAGGAATCTAGATAGACAATGAAGAAGGCCACTGAGAAGCTACCAAAATAATTTAGGACAAGATATAAGAGCTTAAGGGAAAAAAAAGAACTAATAGAGATGGTAGCATTTACTCTAAAGCAGAGTCTGATTATATAAGTATTTGAGAATAATTCTAGTCAGCTTTTCTCTGCGGATGATTTTAACCAAGGCCCAGTTTTTGGTAAGGGATCTTGTGTCATGTCAAATCAAAACAAACCCAAACTTAGTTAAGGAAAGACTTTATTCGGAACAGAACCCATTGCCTAAATGAGGAGAATGCTTAAATCTCAGAAATCTGCCAAGTGTTTCAAAATCCAACAGAGAAACCTTTTCTTTGACTGCCTAAAGAGAAGTAAGCAAAGATCAGCAGAAACTTTTGAAGGGAACTTGGGCAAGCAGGGGGAAACTAGTAGGATCTGAGAGAAAATGTCCACTGTGGTTAGCTGATTCTCAGCATAAGTCGATAGGGGGACACACTCCATCCTTACTGCTTCTTCAGACTTGGGCTAAACAGAGCTCAGAGCCTATAGGAAGGAGAGAAGCCTCTTAAGCCTCTAATCCAGACCAAGCAAAGGGTAACAAATGGGCAACTGTCAACACCTGGTCAGTCACAGAGGAATATATTTAGATACAAGTCAAAAAACAAGAAAGCATAAGGGTATTAGCAATGACTTGATCTGTAGTTCAAATTTAATAAAAAAAAAAAAATGTTTTCTCTTTATCCACAGGCTTGGTGGAAAGTCCTATTTGCTGTCTTTCATGATGATTCTTCCTATTCAAAAGTCCTTTACCCACCTAGCAAAATTTTGTAGCCCGGGTATAATGAATACACCCAAAGTACTTTTAAAATCATGTGAAAAGTAATTAAAACACTCAGTTTTACTTTTATTATGGTATGTAGTATATCAGAATTTAAAAATAATGGAGCCATCAGTAAATTCTGGCTTTTCAAAATAAAAAAGAAGTCCAATCAAATAGTGTTACAAGAGCAACACGACCTGAGATCAATGTTCAATATTTTTAAAGCAAAAGTAATGGTAGTCTCTGAACTCTTTGAAATTTCCCTTTTTTTTTCTGTGTTAATTGCATGATAAAATTGGTGTGAAAACTCATCACCCATAATAAATTGATTTATCAAGCATGTACTGGTTCTCCCATTGTATTTGGTTCCATGGGTTGCCATAACAGATTTTCAAAACTCATGGTGAAAAACAACAGAAATTTATGCTCTCATAGAACTGTTGGAAAAGACTTGCTCTTTCTGACAGGGTAAAATCTTTCCTCAACTCTACATACTTTCTAGCAACTTACTGGCAATCCTAAAATTCCATGGTTTGTAAATTCATGATTTCAATCTGTTTCTCTTATCTCAAATCTATCTTCTCTCTCTCTCGCTCTCTCTCTCTCTCTCTCTATATATATATATATATATATATATCTTCTTATAAAGACAGCAGTCAAATGGATAGCAGTCAAATTTAGTGCCCACTCCACTCTAGTGTGAACTTCTCCCAAATAATTACATCCATAGCAGCACATATTTCCAAATAAGGTCACATTCTGAGTTACTGGGGTAAGGATTTCAGTATATCATTGGTGGGAGAGACACACTGAACTTTTTCCACCTATCTTTATTTTGATTCCCAGTATAATTTTACTGCAACTATTATATGCCAAAACTCATAATATTCTTTACCATCTCAACATTTCCAGAGAATAACAAGTGGTTATTTCATAACTTTCTGGGACAATAATTATGGAAGAAAGTAGTTTATGACATAGCAATTCATGACATACCTGGGTGGTTATTTAAGGGGCATTAAAATCATCTAAGCAATCTCATTTTAGCCTTGAAATGCTCTCTGCTAGAGGACTTTCCAGTTCATGCAACCTGCATGAAATCACTGGGATACTATTCAAAATCTTGCCTTTCATTTTAAACATACTCACAAGGAAAACTAATGAGCAAGCCACTTTAGCAAGTGGCTGGAAAGATCATCTCAGCTGTATAATGGTTGTAAATATTGATAACTTAAAGCTTACAAATTACGCTGAATGACAATATTTTGCTGCAACATTTTACTCACCAAAATTGATGGATACAGGGCTTCTGTTCCAGAGAAAATCAGCCCAAACTAAAGGCCAATCCCCAAACCCTATAGGGTTGCGTACAGCAGAGAGAGGTGTGAAGGGACCGGAGATATTTGAAAGGAGCAAAAAAGAGGGTGCTGAGACTCAGAAGCTGAGGAAAGAAGCAGAGAGGAAAGGAAGTTGGTAGAATGTTGAGTTGGGTGTGTTATGGGCCTTTTGGCCCTCCACCTTACACACTTTGGTGTGTAAGAGACTTCTGAAATTTAACGGATACCAAAGAGCTCTTTGGTGTTCTCCTCCATGAATCTTAGTGATTTTCACCTTGTCCTTATACAGAATCTAACCTGAATGAAAACAGTGATTTTTGTCCCCTCTGCCTTTCACTCTTTACATATACCCAATGTATATCTGGTAGGTTGTCCCTGTAACACACACGCGCGCACACACACACACACACACACGCACACTATATACACCCAGTATTTGTGACCACAATGAAAATGTTACTTATACAGTAGATCAAGTGCAGTGTGACTCCAATGACATATGTCTCAGTTACACAATGAATAAATTAGGCATCTAGAAATAACTCTGCTTTGTGGTTTTCTTTGAAAGAGAGCACTTTCAAGTATGAGCCTTAAAGAATCTGATCAGTGTGGCCTACCTCTCCTATAGATAACCTTACATGGACATATTTTTTTCACGTTTCAATTATGGCTCTCATCTCCTGGTGACATGATTCTGGCCAAGGAATTAAGCCTGTCTGAACCCTATTTTCTCTTGTGTGATGACAACTTAAAGGTGTTGCTGGAGAATTAACGTAATAACGAACGTAAGGCACATATACACAGTCTGACAAAGAGCAAAAGCTTAAAAATGTCTGCAGGTGTGTGGTAAGAACAGTTTCTATACTTGAGATTATCACTTTCTATGCTTTCCCAGAAGTAATTTTATTAAATCTGTACCCAATCCTGCTGAAGTAGTATGATTACATCCAGAGAAAGAATCCAGCACTGAACAGAATAAGTTACTCATCCCAAATTGCACAATAAGTATATTGTTAGAGAAAAAAAATCAATATTTGGGTCCGTTGGATTCCAAAGCCCAGGTTATTTATAATAGCCCCACACCACCTGTATTAGTTTCCTATGGTAGCTGCAACAAATTATCACTAATCTAGGGGCTTAAAACAATACAAACTTTTTATTTTTTTTTTAATTTTAAATTTTTTTTAACGTTTATTTATTTTTGAGACAGAGAGAGACAGAGCATGAACAGGGGAGGAGCAGAGAGAGAGGGAGACACAGAATCTGAAACAGGCTCCAGGCTCTGAGCTGTCAGCACAGAGCCCAACGCGGGGCTCGAACCCACGGACTGTGAGATCATGACCTGAGCCGAAGTCGGACGCTTAACCGACCAAGCCACCCAGACGCCTCACTTATTTTTTATTTTTAAAACCATTTCACTGAGATAGAGTTTGAGATGCAAAAGCAGTACACATTTAACGTATACAATTTGATGAGTTTGGGGATAAGTACACACCCAGGAAACCATCACCACTATCAAAATCAGAGACCTATCTATTGCCTCCCATTTTCTCCCACCCCCTTCATCATTTATTGCGATTCTAATTTTGTGTGCATGTGTGTGGTAAGAACACTTAGCATAAGATCTAATCCCTTAGCAAATTGGAAGTATGCTGTACAGTTTGGTGACTATAGATACTCTGCTACCCTGCACAGGAAGTCTCCAGAACTTGCTTATCAGGCAGGACCACAACAGTGCTTTTTGACCATCACGTTCCCATTGCCCCAACACCAGCCCCTGGAACCACCATTCTACCCTATGCTTCTGTAAGTTTGACTCTTTAGATTCTCCGAATAAGTGAGGCCACACAATGCTTATCTTTCTAAGCATTTCTAAGCGTTTCTAAGGTCTGGTTTATTGCATTGACCACAATATCTTTCAGGACCACCCATGTTCCCCCAAATGGCATGATTTCATTAAAAAAAGCGGAATAATATTCCAGTGTGTGTATATACTCCATATTCTTTCTGTATTCATCCATCAAGGCACTTCTATTTCCACATCGTGCTACTGTGGCTGCTGCTGCACAATCATGCTACAATGAACATGGGAATGTAGGTGTCTCTTTGAGATCCTGATTTCAGTTGCTTTGGATAAATAGCCAAAGTGGAATTCCTAGATCATGTGATAGTTCTAGTTTTTTAATAGATCAACCACACTGTTTCATTGAGGTACAAATCAAATACTGCATCATATTAATTTCAAGTCAATGCCAATGGGATTGCAAGATCTAATGGCAGTTTTATTTTTAACTTTTTGAGAAACTCCCTACTGTTTTCTGTAATAGATGTGCAATTTACATTGTACACCTTTTCTCCACAGTTCCCTTTTCTCCTCATCCTCACCAACACTTGTTATCTTTTCTTTTTTTTTTTACAATAGTCCTTCTAAAGAGAACTTTACAAGGATAGTCTTCCTTTTCCATCTCACACCCTTTGTGGTGATGTTGCCTTATATGTTCAGTTTTCTATGTGTTGCAGACTGTCCTATATGTTGTTAGTTTTAAAAAAAAACATTTACCCTTTATAGAGTTTTAAGACGTAAGTATTAAGGCGATTCATATTTACCCTATTTCTGTTATTTCTAATGTGCTTCCTTTGAGTAGTTTACAGATTTCCAGGTGTTATTACTTCTACCTGTAGGGATTTCCTTTAATATTTCTTACAAAGTAAGCCAGCTGTCATTGATTTTTCACCTTTGGGAGTATGAAAGATTTATTGTATCTTCACTTCAAAGTATAATTTCAGGTCACCTGGGTGGCTCAGTAGGTTGAGCATGTGACTCTTGATCCCAAGGTCATGTGATTGAGCGCTATTTATTTGACAGATATATTTTCAGTGCTTAAAAAGTTTTCCTATTCTCTTTTCCTTCTATTATTTTTTTCAAAATTAAGTCAGTTGTCATTTGCATCTTTGCAACTCTGGCTACTTAAGATGTTCTCTTTATAACTGCTTTTAAGCAATTTGATTATGTTGTTTGATGTACATTTTTCATGTTCTCTCACCTGCCATTTTGTTGAGCTTCTTAATCTATGGTATCAGACTTTCCTAATATTTAGAAAATGTCAGCCATTTATTTATTCAAATATTGTTCCTTCCTTTTCCTCTTTGTTACAATTACATATGTATTCACAAACGGTTTCCCCAGAGATATTTCAAGGGACTGTTTTTTCTTTTGGCACTTTCTTTTACCATGTTATTTTGGATACTTTTTTGCTATATATTCAAGTTCCTGACTCTTTTCATTTACACATGCTACTACCTACATTCAGTGTACTTTTCATCTTACCATCATGTGTTTCGAATACACTCAGGGTTTCTTCTACTTAAACACATCAGATACAGTTACACTAAGATTCTTAATAGGCTTGTTTGCTAATTCCATCTTATTTGTCACTGCTGAGTCTGTTTCTATCAATGTAAACTTCTCTTCATTGTGAGTCATATATTTCTTCTTTGCTCCATGCCACATAAATTTGACTGGATGCCAAGCATTGAATTTTGCCTTTTTGAGAGGGAGTGCTGAATATTTTTTTATTCCCTTGAATGTTATTGATTTATGTTGTGGGTCACAATGAAGCTACCTGTAAACAATTTTTCACTGTAGAGGTTTGCTTTTAAGCTTTATTAGACAATCGAGGCAATTAGAGGCTTTCATTTCCAGATAAATTTACACTTCTATTAAAGCATGTTACCAATGCCAGGTGCTTTACAGGCTATTTCCACCCTGGCTGTAGCTAACCTGGTCTATCATAGTCCCGTTTGAGCTCAAGGGATTCAAGGGATTGCACAACATGCTCCTTTGTGATGTACAGCCCCCAGCCTCATGGGGTTTCCTCACATGTATTTGTACTCGTGAAAACTCAGCAGAAGAATAAGAGCAACCCTCTGTAGATGTCCAGAAGTCTTTTCTCTGGGCAGTCCTCTCCAGCCTTTGAAATGCTCTCCTTCTCAGTATTCTGTTACATCAAGTGCAGTCCTTTCCTCCAGCAATCTCAACAACTTCCTCTCCACTGAGGGGAATTGCCTATTGCTTTAAAGCCCCAAATTCTTGTGCCACAGTTTGTAAATTCTTTCCAGGTGATGAGCTGGGTTAATCACAGGACTTATCTGGCTTTTCTCTCTCTTCCTGGGGATTATATTTTCCTTTTCTGTAGTACAAGGTCTTAAAATTGTTGTATCATATATTTTGAGGGTTTTTTTTTGTTCTTTAAAGCGAGAAGATGAATCTAGTCCCTGATACACAATTATGGCCAGCAACTAAATGATGGAGTAAAACTCGTTTAAAGTCATCGTGGTGCCCCCAAATCCTGTAGTTCCTGGGCACATGGCTTCTCTGAACTCATCCACCAAATATCCTCAACTCCAGCTGCACTGTTCTATTTGCTGTAGTTTTTAAGAGTACCAGGCGTGCTCCCCTCCCACGGCCTGGAGTGGAGTCTCTTCTCCCAGCTATGTCTATAGTATACTTCTTATGTTCTTGAGTTGTTACTCTCCTGCTCAGGAAGGCATTTCCTGGCCACACTATCTAATACTGAAAAGCCTTCCCTCCCAAATTTCTTAACTCCCTTCTCCAAATCAATTTTCTCTTAGTGTATATCACAATCAGACCAACCACCTATTATTTAATTATCATGTTTGTTATGTCTCTTTCCAGTTACAGTATAATTTCCCTGAAGTCTAAGATTTTTGCTGCTTGTCTGCATGGTCTATTCTAAGTGTGTATTGGAGCTCCCAGCACATATTAGCTCTCAATAATTATTTGTTAAAGTGTGGGGAATATGTTTAGGAATTCCCTGAGCTTGCACCAGTGGGTTGACAAGGCTTAGAGCAGAAAGCGGCCATCGGGCAAAAGCAACCCCAGTGTAGAAAAAAAGCATAGATCAGGAAGCCATTTCCACAAGAGGAAAGCATTGGACAATAGGTAAACAGGTAAACAGGGTGAAAGACCAAAAACAGGTAAACAGGGTGAAAGACCATGGCAGCAGGGTGAAATTGCCCTGAACTAGTTAGCAAAACAAACAAACAAAAAAACAACAAGTGCCTTGTTGACCCTGAGGTAGCATGTTCTGTCTTATCCTCTAGGCAAGTTAAGATAAACAGACAAGGTGCCTACTGCCTACCATAAACAGCCATCTGCTCAGTGCCTTGATTTTGTTTTGTATTGACCCAAATCCCTCACACTGCATAGCATCAAAACCCCATTCTCTCACACACTTGAGTTAATGATCACTGTTTCATTGTCTCTTTCTGCACATCCATCACACTTATAAGCCTTCTGATCCTAATAAGTACAGAGCAAGGACCCTTACTCAGGGCTCTTGTCTCCTCCTAGCTATCAGCCTCTCTCATATTCAATTCTTCATCTGCTCTCTTGCTGGACAAAAGAGAACTCCAGACTCAAAGTCTGTGACCTTAAATGAATTACAGTTACATATCAGCATCAATCTTATATTTATATGTATATATTATTTTTATTAAATAGAAGAAATTTGCACAAGAAATATAAGGATTTGTGTTTCTGTGATATTTGGAGAGTAATTTCAAAGTTGTATTCAAAGGGTACCTCGGTGGTTCAGTCTGTTAAGTATCTGACTCTTGGTTTCTGCTCAGGTCATGACTTCATGGTTCATGGGCTTGAGGCCCACAATGAGCTCCATGCTGACAGTGTGGAACCTGCTTGGGATTCTCTCTGTCTTCCCTCTGCTCCTCCTGCTCTCCCTCTCTCTCTCATTCTCTCTCTGTATCTCTCAAATAAAGAAATAACCTGTAAAATAAATAAATAAGGGGGCACCTGGGTGGGTCAGTCAGTTAAGCATCCGACTTTAGCTCAGGTCATGATCTCACACTCTGTGAGTCAAGCCCCGTATCATGCTCTGAGCTGACAGCCCAGAGCCTGGAGCCTCCTTCAGATTCTGTGTCTCCCTCTCTCTCTGCCCCTCCCCTGCTCATGCTCTGTCTCTCTCTCTCTCAAAAATAAATAAAAACTTTAAAAACATTTTTTAAATAAATAAAAAAGTGTTTCTAGTTTTAAAAACAAAACAAAATAAAAAGGTGTGTTCAATTTTGAGTTTGATCTGAAAGAACACATTGGAAGTTATCATGTATTGCCACAGAAAATATGAGTGGGCACCTTGGTCAGAGACAAAATGTGGAATCACAGAGATGTGAACATCCATGGTGACCTCAGGAAAGAAGGTCAATGACTCAACAAGGAGCAAGAATTGAGACCACAGATATCTACTGTGCAAGGCACAGATGGCCTTGAAGATGATTAGAACAATCTTCAGTATTGCCTTAGACGTGATAAGAAGCCAGAGAAATGTTTTTAGGCAGTTAACTTACCTGAAATATCTATTATTTTAAAAAGTTTTGTGAGGGCGTTGTGGGACATAGATTTTGGAAATGGCTGATAAAAAGTTGGAGACCTGTTTGAAACTAGAGGGGACTGACTGCCTGTGAGGGAGATGATGAGATGTCCGGTGCAGAGGCAGTGGACTGGGAAGTTAGTGAGAAGAAGCTGCACATATGTCGTCTTTCAAGAGGCTGGGGGGTCAGTGTAAAGAGTGAATTAGGGGCGCCTGGGTGGCACAGTCGGTTGAGCGTCCGACTTCAGCCAGGTCACGATCTCGCGGTCCGTGAGTTCGAGCCCCGCGTCAGGCTCTGGGCTGATGGCTCAGAGCCTGGAGCCTGTTTCCGATTCTGTGTCTCCCTCTCTCTCTGCCCCTCCCCCGTTCATGCTCTGTCTCTCTCTGTCCCAAAAATAAATAAACGTTGAAGAGTGAATTAGTGGTGTGACTCCTGGGAGCACAAATTGAAGCGTTGGCATCAGAGACCAGAGAGAACTCAAGAACATTGTAGACTAAGGGGATGATCAAATGCAAACAAAGGAAGTGAAGATATAGGAGAAAGAAGTTACCCACATGAAAAGGTCTTAGAGGAAAAACGACAAGTACATGTGCATTCATAGTAATTTCTAAGTCAGAGAAAAAGTAAAGTTCATTGGCGTTTAAAGAAATGAAAAAGCATGGTCGCATTATCTCCAGTCTCTTTGAAATTTAAAGTATCAAATACGAGTCAAAAAGGTGGCTGAAAAAGCAAGCAAGGCCAGCTGTAAAAATAAAGAATTTACTGAATACCACAACATGCCAGGTGTCAGGGCATGTGCTGGAACTAGTCAGGTTTCCTCCACTCTGGATGGAAAAGTGATTCAATGAAATAGTTTCATACAATGCAATGTAATTGACTGACAGCAACAAAGAAAATGGAAAATCAAACACAATTTTTTAAAGCCAAAAATTATGACTTTAGGAGAAATCATTTCTCAGTGGCAGCTAAGTACCATATACTCTAATTGTTCTTTATTGTTTACAAGTATATGGTATGCATGATAAATTTTAGAAAAACTCTTGCAAAAAATATGTTAACATATTGAAGCTTAAACCTTTATTGTCAGCTAACCAGCAAATGGGGTTTCCTAATGTGACTAGTTCCTCAATAAACACAAATAATTACATATAGGCATTTGCACAAGAGTCTCATCCTGGTGGCACTTAGGCAGGGGCTATAATGTTGTGTTTGATTGGCCTGCACAATATTTCAAACGTGTTAAACAGTTAGCAATATATGAAAATCAGATTCACATAAATATTCAACTCTTGTCCTAATGTTAAAAATTAGAAGACATGTCATGATTGGGACATTAACTGTAGAAGTCAAAATAGTCTTCTGAGTATTAACTCTGCCTTTCACCTGAAGCTTGCACTCCTAGGGAAGCCATGGTCTCATTATATCTTATTTTCTCACACCTGGACTTTTATTATACATTTTTAACACCTGCAATGAAAATGTTGTTTTATGAATTTGTAATCCGTTTTAGTCATTTCCATAGAAATATGTATCCACTTCATACACATTAGTGCCAAGTTGTAAAATCATTACATTAGATTAGACAATATTATTATTTTTATTATGATGATAGCGTTTTTATAGAAGCAAAATCCAGAGAGAAAAAGAAAAAATTCATTCCAGATTTTTTTCCCAGGGTATTTGACAGCTGGAAAAGCATTAGAGAACTATTTTTTTGTCGAAAACATCATATTCTTATGCAGCAAAGGAGGTTCCAGGAGAAAAGGAAAAAAAAAAAAAGAAACTTGTTTGAATCAACAAACTAATTCATAGCAGAGGAAGGCCACATACAAAATACAGATTATCATTGTAGATTACAACATCCTCATTTCCTGCTATCAAGCTCTAAATCAAAGTGTGTTAAAGCATTCCTTGGAATCTGCGGGGGAAAAAAATCTGGAAGAAAAACAATTTCTAATCAGAGGGACTTCTTAGAATTCAACTGGCTTTTTAAGGATTTTGAACCACAAAATTAACATATCATGGAGGAACAACATTTAAATAGTACTGACATAACCCATCAGAGATCATTCCCTGCCTGGTCCTCTGGTCTTCCATTTGGGGAGCAAGGTAATGTTTATATATGTTCTTTCTCTCCTATGATGGCCTGGTAAAAGATATTTCAAACATATTAAAAAACATTTAAGTACTTATAAAAAGTTATAATTTTGAGGAATTTTCTTTAAATTAATACAAGCTAATCATTTATCTTCTTTTTAGTTTTTTGGGGTTTTTTTGTTTTGTTTTTTTTGAAATTAGAGGCTCTTAGGTGTCTCAGTAGGTCGAGTATCTGACTCTTGATTTTGGCTCAGGTTGTAATCCCATGGTTGTGAGATCAAACCCAGTGTCAGGCTCTGTACTGGGCCTGGAGCCTGCTTAAGATTCTCTCTCTCTCTCTCTCTCTCTCTCTCTCTCAGTTTCTCTCTTTCTCTCTCCCTCTGCACTTCTCCATCAATTACTCTTCCTCTCTCTAAAATAAAACAAAATAATAAAGTAATTAATAAATAAATATGCAATTAATATGTAGACACTGCAATATTTCCCATGACTCTCTATCTCATAAAGTGCAATGTTTCTTTCTGGAGGAAGGACCAAAGTACCAGGCTTCTAGATCGCCAGCAACTGATTATTTGGTGTGTAGTTCCGGGACCATATTTTTATTTAGAAATTGGAGATGATACAGAAAACACAAAGCTATTTTGAAGAATACATTGAATATTATACGGAGTCAGGCACAGTATTTGCCGTATAGCAGTTGTTGAATCCCTACAACTCTTTCAAATGTCCATCTAACATGTTAAATATATGTCTAATTAAGAACTCGCAGTTTTACACGTTTCATTTCTTTCACCTATGTGAAATACAATCTCTAAGACTGATATGCAAAAAGATATATAAAATGCACTTATTTCATCAAAAGCAATGAAATATCCCTTACAATTTAAAATAATCCTTTGGCAATGTGAAATATGTCTTCTGCATACCATATGGATGAAACATTATTTTTGTTTAGAAGAGAAAAATATCACATCAACTCTATGCCATTACTACTAAGTGTAAAGCCGAGAGGTTTTATATTATAGACTTGGAATTATTTTAATATTATACAATGCAGGATTAAGACAGATAATTTAGTACATGTACATATATGCCGTCTCCATTCACATAAGTATGGGTCACAAACATTTTGAAGTTGTTTGGGTAAACATTAAAATTACTCTTCAAAGTAGATTTTAAATATGCAAACTATGATAAGTAAAATATATGGAAAATACAATAGAATAACCTTATTTTAATCTTTGCTTATTGACTTAATCACAGGGAAAAAACTCGAATCGGTCGAATACCTCATGGATTTGTTTGTAGCCATAGAATTAGAGAGTGAGCTGGCTGGAGGCAAACTTAGAGTCACAGTCCCATTTGTTGGATGCAGTCAATGAGACCTAGTGTTGTCCCAGGCTAGCGAACACTTCAGCAGCCAAGTCCAGGGTCAAGCTGGAACTAGGAGGACACCTGATGTCTAACCCAATCACTGCCACCTGCTACTTCTTAGGAGGGAGCCAGGCTGCATTTTGCCTCACCTGTATCTGATTTAAAAGAGTGCCTCTTGTGCTTTGTGTTTCTGATAGTTGATCTTCACAAAAGGCCTGTCAGTGAGAATAATCCCTTGGACTGACTATGTCTGAATGAACCTTCCACATTTCAGCAAGCATGGCATTACATTATGTCTTGTTGATTGAGAACGACATAAATGGCTCTTCCAAAATAAACTGTGATACATTCATATTCACGAGCTCCTTAAAAGCGTCTACTTTTAGTCCTCTTCGGTGCCTTTTCTCCATTACCTGGTGTAAAGATAATAATAGAACATGAAATGTCAGAGAATGTAATTTGTAGAAGCTGAAATCTTTTCCTGGTCTTCCATATATGTTTTTGCAGCCCCGAGTAACCATGAAGTTCCTCCTCTTTACCTGCCTTTTGTCTGTGGCTCTGGCAAAGCATGTAAGTAAGGATAATGGGACATATAATGGGATCCTTTCTTCCTTAGATACACCAGAGTGACCTTTTTACTACACGCAGATGTAGATGTGGGCAGCAACGGAAGGGAGGCTAAGGATGTAACCCTTTAATGTATGACCAAGGATAGTACGGGCCTGCATTATGCGGACTGTGAAGAACAAACCTTTATGAAGTGATTTCGTGATAATGACAAGGAAGCTATCGTCATAGGGAGGGAGGCATAAATTCCCCTGCATCCTATGTTGGCTAATTGATGGAATTTTCCAGAGGAGCTTTCTCCACTCCCTGGCATGTCTCTCGAATTGTAAGCAGGTCCCACCACTACAATTTGGAATTTGACAGTCAGCTGTCAATGAAATGACAGAATTTCACCATTCTTGATACAAGCAGTTGAGAAATCATGATGTTAAAATACAAAACAAGGACCAGTGACGGGACAATTTGTAGCTCTGGATTTGAGTGGAAACTTTGTAAATTATTCACCCAATGACCTAGCGAGAATACAATAGTAACATTCATGTCACAAAATAATGAGTATATCAGAGATAAAGCATGTGAAAGAGCTTCACAAACACAGATATACATACACATGTTTACATATGTATTTTAGTATATATCACGCCGGTCTATCAGCATTATTCCCACACTGTTCTCGGGGGAACTCACATGCCCACTTCCCTCCCACCCCAACATCAAACTGTGTGACAAGGGCAAGTTTCCTTGTGCTCAGAGCCTTTGCCCTAACGTGTGTCCCCACATCCAGGAGACACATGCAGACAGGGATTTGTGCCTTCTTCCATTTGTAGCCAATTTAAGAATAAATCTAAAGTGAGACTTATTTCTGATAAGAACAAGTTACTTCAAAAAACAACAAAAAGGCTTCAGTTATCAATACAGTATAGCATCAATGACCTCTTTGCTCTTAAACTCCACTACACATAATCACCCTCCTGCTTTTCTTTCTACAGAGTCATTGGCCTTAATCATACCTCTTAATCCACAAGGTTACTAGGCTACAGTTTGGGAGGTGCCACTAGCCAGTGCTAAATCAGGATATTCAAAAGGACTGTCACAGTTGTCCTGGCAACTTAAAAGTAACAGTATCATTGTTTACTGATTGTATTTGGAACAATATTTTGAAGGAGGCCTGATTTCTATTCCCTATTTCCCTAGGTTACAAAGAAATTGTTTTAATCATTGCTATTGAACAGTAGAGGCAGAGAATCACCTTGGCATTTTAAATAAGCCATAAAAGTTAAATTTCTGTTTGTTTTTGTTATTTATATAGGAGTTAAAGCAGCTCTCCTCCAGTGAGGTAAGGCACATTATTGTGAAGACAATTCCTGGCACCTAGTAGCACATAACATGTACTGGGTTAATTATCCTCATTTTTGTGATCAATAACACTAGAGCTACGGAATCCTGAAAAACAAGAAGTGTAGTCAATTGCTACAAAATTTGAAAAGAGTAAACCAAACTCTGTGCTTCCACTTATACTAGGATGAGATTTATACCTTTTTTTCATTTATTTCTCAAGCCACTACCCAATAATAGTAATAATAGCACAGGAGGAACAGTGAGCATTTTGCATGTCGTGAACGCAATGACAGGATCTATTTTATCCTCTTCTGGAGTAGGAGACTCCCGCACATTTGAATCCACATTAAGTGCTAATTTCTTAATTTTCTTGTTGCCCAGGGATACACAACATGTGCACAAAACTTTTTTTTTTTTTTAATTTTTTTTAACGTTTATTTATTTTTGAGACAGAGAGAGACAGAGCATGAACGGGGGGAGGGGCAGAGAGAGAGGGAGACACAGAATCAGAAACAGGCTCCAGGCTCTGAGCCATCAACCCAGAGCCTGACGCGGGGCTCGAACTCACGGACCGCGAGATTGTGACCTGGCTGAAGTCGGACGCTTAACCGACTGCGCCACCCAGGCGCCCCTGCACAAAACTTCTTTAAAGTCGCTCAAAGAATTACCCTGCTCCCTTGCTTTGTATTCCATTTCAAAAAGAGAGAGAAAGAAAGAAAGAAAGAAAGAAAGAAAGAGAAATAAAAGGAAAGAAAGAGAGAAAAAGAAAGGAGAGAAAAGAACAAAAGGGAGGAAAGA
The DNA here is from genome assembly GCF_007474595.2 of Lynx canadensis. Lineage (NCBI taxonomy): Eukaryota > Metazoa > Chordata > Mammalia > Carnivora > Felidae > Lynx > Lynx canadensis. Next base: position 149,492,476 of record NC_044306.2, on the reverse strand, counting down.
AAGCAGAAAGAGAGGGAGAGAAAGAAAGAGAGAAAGAAAGAAGGGAAAGTGTTCTATGCAGAGGAGTAATAAATTGTTTCTTCCCTGTTGTCGGTATTTGCAAAAATGTTGTAGTTGTGCAATCTTATAATACGAGAGTGAAGTATAAGTTACTTAACTAAAACATAATGAGCTAGGTATCTAAGGAGAAAAAAATTAGGTCAAATTCACTTTTTAATTCTGTCAAAGACTAATATTTTATCTTGACATCCTGGATAATGTATGTGAAAGGGTACTTTCTTAGGGAGGATAAGTAAAAATTCCATAATTAAGGAATAAAAATTCATTATCAATTTCTTTTGCTAAGGAATCTGCCATCCTCTCTGAAGAAGTAAGTCAGAACTCTTGTCATTAAATACATTTCAAGTACTTTTTCATTTTCACATAGGCTCTGAAATAAACAGTATGTATTTTTTTGCAGAAATATAGGCAGGACAATAATGTGGTCATCCAAACCAATCAGGTAAAAGTTATTCATTCATATCTTTTTGCTTGATGAATATGGTATCTTTTCTAACAATTATGTTCTTTTCACTTTTGCTCATATAAGTAGTGTTTGTTCACCTCTGAGTGTGAAATGGGTGATGTTTTCATGGTCTTATTTGTTGTGAAACTATGTGAAAAGGATTCCAGGGAAGCATTTGTGTTCCATTTGTGACCCAAGTTTTCAAAATGCCATTTCTCTACAGGGTTCTTATATATGGTCCATCACGTTCCCTTCTCTGTCCCAATTCCGGACCTCATGACCATTATATTTTATAACCATTACTTTCTGCCAAAAAAATTCGATATAGAGATGATGGAGAAGCAACTCTCTCTTGAATCAAGATTAGATCAGCCCTGATTTTGGCTGCTCTCAAGGACATTCCCATTAAGATAATAACCTTGATTTCAAATGTTATCATATTGTTTAGTATAAAATTGCTTTGAGTAAAGTTACACGTTAGCAGAGATGACAAATATATTCGATATCAAGAATATTGGAAAAACAAGGCAAAACCATGCACTTGTCCTAATTTGAGGACTAATTAATTGAATTTTTATTTGCGCATGAATCAACATATCCAGTAAATTCCTCCGCAGTTAGTTGCCAGGAGAAATACAGTCCTTGACCTGGTCCTTTTGTGTTTAGATGAGTTAGGCTGATATTTATAGTTTCTCAAAAATTTACCCTTTTAGTAGTAACTAAATTTGCTTTTAATTGAAAGTCTCTATCAAGTCTACCCAAGTCACTGGTTTGATTGACTTGGTTATATACTTTCTAATATACATTAAAATAAGTACGTGTTAAAATAAAAGCATGAAGAGCATATATAAAGTATATTGTTGTCTTCCCATTGGTTTACCAAGGTCATTTGCAATAATTATCTCTAAAAATCAATTTAAGTGTTCTATTTCAATACATTTTAATGTTTCCTACTAATCATCAAGTAGGTAATTACTACGAAGCACATATAAAGTAACTACTGATATTCAAAAATAATGTTGAAGATTCAATTTCTTTTGTGCCAGATTTGTATTATTATATTATCTTTTCACTTCTCAGGAATCTGCCACCAGTTCATCTAGTGAGGTAAGATCCTGTTTACGTAAAAGCCAAAGAGCTATTTCAAGAAATGGCAGCTTTCGTGTTAGTCAGTACTTTGATAATCCTTGGCAAATCCACGTCTAAACATTTAAAGGATGTAGTGGAAAAGTTCTAAAAATATCTTTGGTGACTGCAATTGACAATCTTCCTGAGAAGAATTGTTTGTTCTACCCTGATCTCTCTGAAAATACATATATGAATCCATAAGAAACTGCATTTTAAATCAACCCTGTGCCAAATCAAAAGCTTGCCAATTGCCTTCACTGTGGTTTCACTTTCGAAAACTTCTCAGGATTCTTTAGAGAAGCAGTTCATACAGATTGTCACGATGTAAGTAATATCAGAAGCACCTGAGAAATTATGAGAAACACAAAGTCATCGGCCCTACCTCACACATACTGAATCAGAAAGTTTGAGTTGCAACTAGGCAATCTGCATTTCAGGCAGGCCACTATGTGATATGGATCACATTAAGCTTTGGGAACCACTTTTAAGGAGCTTGAGTTGAGCGTTGGAGCGAAGACATGTGTAGGTTACCAGTACAAGAAACACCTTCTATGGTAGCAAAAGTCACAGTGTGAGAGTGTTCCGAAGGAGCAGGAAACATCTTAATGGGTCACAGTCCAGACCATTGTGCCTTGGGCACTGCCTGGATTCTTCCCAGCTTGTGACTTGGGAAACTTGCTTGATCTTTTGTCCACTTCCACATTCCAGATGCAAACTGAGAGTCTCAGGTCATGACTGTCATTTCCACAAAGAGCCACAAGGCCTCATTTCCCACACAGCCCACCTGGTCTATTTTGATATTTGGGGACACCTGTCTACACTGTCAAAATGTAAAATTGGCAACTTAAGATTGATAATGTTTTTGAAATAAGACATATTTAGAGTCATGGTTTTATAGTGGCACAAAATGAGAGAGTTGTGAAAATTAATAGTTTAACTTACTTAATTGCTAATATATACTTAATTTCTCAGGCTAGTAGCTTGGACTCTGGCTATTCAGTTATTGCCCCTCCCTTTCTATCATATTGTTTAGAGACAACTACTGCTACATCATTTAAATAAGCTATTTCTTTATTTGTCACACTAGGAAACTGGTGATGTCCCTACTGATGTAAGTAATCATTATTTTTATTTATTTTTTTTAAATTTTTTTTCAACTTTTTTTTATTTATTTTTGGGACAGAGAGAGACAGAGCATGAACGGGGGAGGGGCAGAGAGAGAGGGAGACACAGAATCGGAAACAGGCTCCAGGCTCTGAGCCATCAGCCCAGAGCCCACGCGGGGCTCGAACTCACGGACCGCGAGATCGTGACCTGGCTGAAGTCGGAGGCTTAACCGACTGCACCACCCAGGCGCCCCTGTAATCATTATTTTTAAAAATTAACTTAACAACATTATGAATTGGGTTTTTGCTTATCTTTGTCTAATATGTGCTTTATTTTTTGATAGACAATTGAGCTGACTGAGGAAGAAAAGGTCTACCTCAATCAACTGGTAATTAATTACTTCCAGTGAAAGAATCTGTTTGACAACTCTTTTCTCTCCCAGATGATCACTTATTGGATGTTCCCTATGACATAGTTCACACCAAATTTGTGTTAAAAATTACTTTGTTCAATTGTTCTGATCAGGATATGTAAAGATTATCTTAACAAACAGAAGTTTTCAGTAAAATGTATGACCCACTAAATTAGGAAGAGTTACAAGCCTCAGGAAGAGTGTTCTTAAATTTAAGTGATCTATCACTGTGGTCTCAAAGTACATAACTGCTCACTGAACTTGTCTTTCAAGTAGCAAAACCTGATATGTTAAGGTAAAAAGCTTTTAACTATTATTACCCCAACTGTAAGAGATCTGGTAACCCCTCTCTGGAGTTAGATATGTAAACTATTTAACAGCATCCAAAGGTCCCAATTGCTATTGAATTTATACACATAGGAAAAATATGCTCTAAATGCATTCTAACAGGAACTGCTTCCCATTGAGCATTTAAAAGCGAGATCTCTCAAATGAAACCATTTATTCTTAGAACATTCTAATAGCTCTACTAGTCTTTCTAGATATTTCTAATAACATTCCTTCTATCATCCTTATCATAATCATGTGTCCATCTGACACTTATCCACATGCGATTCTAAAGACACGTTGACTTTTACATACTGATTTTCTTATCATCAGTATGAAGTGAATCTTTCTAAGAATTAAGTGATTTCACATTCAATTTCTACACTGACATATGGGCCAAAGCCAAATCAAGGTAGAATTTGTTCAGCTAGACATGTGTGACCTGTAGGATCCAAAATCACTCCACATATATCATCAGTTCACTAAAGGGTAACTTCATAACAGGCATAGGACCAGCCCAGGGCCATGGGAATAGAAGGTGAGTGTTCCGTGACATGAGAACCAGGCTTTCTTAACCAGCTATGGAAACAGAAATGAAAACTCAGATGGTGGTTTTGTTTGATTTTTTAAATGATTCTCCACTCCATTTCTTATACTTTCTGTTCCTTTTGTACATTCAGTTATTTCCATGTGGAAGCGTTCAAGTAGCTAGACTGCATCTTTAATTCTGAGGTTCAGTCTATGTCATCCTTGTGCAGGGGCCAAGACAATCTTCCCTGTATCCTTCCAATTTTAGTGTATGTGCTACAGAAGCAAGCACTGAAGTTCACTCCATGAATGGAGATAGTAAATATCTGTAACAGTCAATTTTGGGTTAGAAATGTCTTTGATCAGTTTGGCATCACTGAGATCTTATCTAAATCAAGTTTTAATTCACTTTGTCTTGTCCATATAAGCTCTGGCCCATAGAAAAGATTCCATTCTGATGTTAAATACTGGCATATTTCTTTTCTTACAGAGCAAAATCAACCAGTTTTATCAGGCATGGAATCTTCCCCAGTATCTTGAGGCTTATCATCAACAGCACAGTGTTAGGAACCCATGGAATCACATTAAGACAAATGGCTATCATCTACTTCCCCTTCTGGTGAGTTCTACTTTTTGTTTGTTGGTTTCTGACATTCTTGTAAAAGAAAAAAAATTAACAGGAGAGAAACAATGCGTCAATCCCTTTAAATGTAGAAAGTGCAACAAACTTAAATGTAATTCTTTAGGTCAGAAATGAAGTCACAAATCATATACTCAAAATGCTATAAATATAGCATTTGTAATACCAATTTTGAAGAATAAGTTGAACTGTCCTAAGTATTCATTTCTAGGTCATTTTACTTGAATCTGGCAGTTGTCTTTCAAGGAGGCAGACCAAGAGAATATCATCTCCATTGTACTAAGGGAACTGAAATGAAAGACATGAAATCACTTGTCAACAGTCCAGTTCACATCTCCACTTGTATTCATAAATCAGCTTTGGCTAAGGGACTTTGTCAAACACAAGGACTAAGTGGCAGAGCAGGAAACTAACCATAGGAGAGGGCACTTAACTGTAAACGATGTGAGATGTGGAGTCAGAAGTCCTGGAAAAGAGTGCCAGACCTGCCATGAACAAGATATGAGACTTTAGGGAAATCACCTCCCTCTCTGTGCTTCCTATTTCTTGAATGGGAATGATTTGCTTAGGTGACCCATGGAGGTTAAAGATACCATCACCACCATGAGGGGAAGTAAGCTTTAGTACCTTGGTTTGAATGCCACATGCCTAAGGAACAACCTAAAGGTCAAAATGTTTCTTCATTTGGGCGGAAAAACTCTTGTGTCCAGAAGATGGCAGATTTGGGAAGCAAAATCCATAGATTATGTGGATTTGAGCTATTAACCAACAAAGAAAGCAGTGACCCCACCTGAAATAGGATGAGAAAGTCAGCTTGTTTCCATAGCATTCATTCTGGGTAAAACAAGGAAGCTATGTGAAGTCATATGTCAATAGCACGTGAAATTTACCAATTTACATAGGAAAAAGCTTCAGTGATCTTAGAGTAAATAAAAATAGCTATATACATATAATATGTCAGTGTTATGTAATTGTCACTTAAAGAGAATTTCCAATTACTTCTTTACTCTGCAAAGCCTAAGAAACTCCATACCAACCCCTCCTCTGACCCTCAATTTACATCTCAGAAGACCACCATCTACCTAAGGCACTCAAAATCTTTCTTGCCTCATTTACTTGATGAGACTTGATGTCTCCTTAACATTAAAGCCAATTCAATAGTCAAGAGGAGGTAGACAATTGCAAATGCTAATAAATTCAATGCAGGCAAAGAGAAGCAAGCTACTTCAGTGATCAATTTTACATGGGACAACAGTTCCTTTTCCCACAGACTTCACTAGTCTTAACCACCTTCTTCCATTTTTTAGATTCTGTAGGTGGCCTCAGTCATTCCTTCTCCTCTACACTTTTGCTCACCTAATCATGAACTGCAGTCACTAGCAGGTGACTAATACACAAGTGCTTCTGCCACGGTTGGAATTTTATGTCAGTGATGTATATCAAGAAAATGCTTTCATCTTTAGGACTTGCCTCTGATAGGGGCGCCTGGGTGGCGCAGTCGGTTAAGCGTCCGACTTCAGCCAGGTCACGATCTCGCGGTCCGTGAGTTCGAGCCCCGCATCAGGCTCTGGGCTGATGGCTCAGAGCCTGGAGCCTGTTTCTGATTCTGTGTCTCCCTCTCTCTCTGCCCCTCCCCCATTCATGCTCTGTCTCTCTCTGTCCCCCAAAAAATAAATAAACGTTGAAAAAAAAAATTTAAAAAAAAAAAAAAAAAGGACTTGCCTCTGATAGAGAACACCTCCCCAATATTATATATTTAGCATTGATCATCAAACTAAGTGTATATTTCCTACCTGAGAACCCATAATTATGTTAAATTACTGTAGTATTTCCTCATGTACTATTGTCTAATTTCCACCGATAATATCGTACGTTAAAAAACTATGGCAACTTTAATATCTACAATGCAACACTTCAAGCAGCTCCTAAATATAAAAATACGTTAAGTTAGGACAATAATTTCTTTCACATACAGAGGTATTTGTGTATTACTATGTAGGAAACCATGAGACTTTGGCAAAGGAAGCCCAATTCAACTAAAGTCCTCCTAAAAAGGAAACGGTATTTCCACATGATAGTCATTTCATTGGACCATACAATTGAAACTTATGTTTGTTTCTATCTAGGAAAAAGAGTACCTGTCCTCCAGTGAGGTGAGGGGCTTTCCTGTGAGGACAGAAACATGGCATCCAGAAACAGAGATTAAGGTCTGTACAAGACAGTCTTGATTCTCAGTTTCTATTTTGCATGCATCAAGTTGGTTAGGGAATTACAGAAAAAGAAGACATAAATTGTGGCAATGATCACAAACATTTAGGGGAGCAGACTAAAACCCTACATAGTCAAAGTGAGCAAGATCAGATTTGTGTGCTAAGGGACCGAGCAAAAATGTTCAACACCATTTCCTTTGCTAGAGGTCACTGAATAATAATGTGACTCCAAGAGTCCTGGTGCCCATCCTCAATTTGACAAAATGGCTGAGAGGAATCCGACTTGGGGTAAGGACTCAACTTCATACATCAAGTTCTAATTTCCAAATATCTTCCTACCAGTGCTGCATAAGCTAAATGCCTAAAGACACCCTGATACCACCTAAGGCTAGGCCTACTTTGGCTCCTTGTACTTCCTTTATGAGAAAGTGGGAAGCTGCTTGGGGCAAAATGACATTTATATGAATACATAACTGAAATGCATTGTTTCTTTCTTTCTTCTTCAAGGAATCTACCAGCGTCTCCCAGGAGGTGAGTCAGAACCACTAAAATTAAATCAACTTTTAAAGTTACTTTCAAATGTCATAATGGTTATAAAATACATGGCATATACCTTGCTTTAAGAAGCACAAGACTCAAATCATGAACTAAAATCCATGTGTCCCATGAGGAGAGGTGATCTCAGCATTTCGTGGTTTTGATTTTTACAAAATCCTGACTTTTTCATTTATTGTGACTATCTTTGCTCATGTAAGCAAATGCTGAGCAAATATTTTTCCTGAAATTTATTCTAGTAGAAATTTTACATAAAAGCCACCCAAAACACAGATTTGAAGAAATGCTTCTCTATACAAACACCCACTTACTGTACTTTGCAGCAAACACACACATTTAAACACACACTTCATACTAGAAGTCATTAAATTCAAGTAGATATTTATTTCAGAAATATGTATTTCTTAAGTACTATGTCCCTTACATGATTCTAGGGCTTGGAGATACAACAACAACTAAAAGAAGGGAATCATATTCCACCTGGAGTTTGCATTCTAATACAACACAATCAGTGTGTTTCCCGGTTGGGGAACTCAGATACAACTCAAAGAATGGAAATGAATGCATTATTCTTCTTTCTTTATGGAACGTTGGTTTTCTTGTTGTATTCCAAAGGAAATTCTGTATACCCGATGGAATGAAATGGGTTTCACTTTTCTCTGCTTTCTTTAAGGAAACTTCAGGGAAGATTGTTGATATGGTAAGCTGTTTTTATTTATATACTGCTACATCGGGTTTAAAATGTTAATGAGAAGAAGTGGCATGCCTGCAAATTTGGTCTCTTAATAAACCCAAAAATCATCATTTTAATTGCCTAAGAAATGCAATTTTTCTTTGGCCCCTGGATTGTATTTCCTATAATTGTTCTCAATTCTCTCCATCCGACGTTTTCATTTACATCTAATTATATTTTCTGTCTTTTACACTACTTTTAAAAATCAGACTGATTTTTACAATTTTTTGAAAGCCTCATTTTTTTTTCTCGGGTCATTGCTTATTTTTGCCTGTCACAGTAATGGTCATGTTAGTGACATACACTTGCCTATTTCTACTGGCAATTCAAACAACATGGCAATGCTGCAGATTCCGCTCTCGTGGTCTTTAGAGTTTGGTTGCTTTTACTCATCGTTCTAATTTCTTAAGAAGACTTTTAGCAGCTCACTTTCTAAGCTGCTTTCTTTTAAAATAGGATAGCACATTTTCAGCTCGTATGTTATCTCACAGAAATGAGAAGCTGCCAACTTTTTAACAAACATCAAAATATACAACAAAGATAAAGAAAAAGCGTGTGACAAAAATGCTCAACTCAAAGTTACTTGGGGGTATGGCACTAAGTATTACTTAGCCAAGATTAACTGTTCTAGTCTAACTTCTCAGATAAATACGCACTTTCCTTCTGACTCTTCGGAAACATCACTTTTTAACAAGAGCCCATAGGAACAAAAGAGTCTGAAAATTGCTTTCCCCATGGTTTTCCTCTCCCCACATGATTTAGGAGATTGAATAGCAGAGTGGGTCATTAGAGCTGTGTAGGTGAGTGGTACACAAATACCTCTTGTGACAGAAAGAGCTGGGTGGGGAGCACCATGGGAAGGTTGCTGCGAGGTGGTAAAGCCTGGATGTGGCCCGGTGTCCTGTGGCCTGTGGCCCGGACAGAGGTCTTCCTCATCAGAGCCCTAGGAGTCATACTAGGAACCGTTCCTGTCCTTTCACATCTGATCTCATCCTGAGAGCCCATGCCACTTCCAGAAATGACCTGCGGGCTCTCATTTCCCTCACACCTCACCAGCTCTGTGCGCTCGATGAGTTATCTGCTCCGCTTGGTGGTCATTCTTCCTTGTTTGGATGCGCATGGAGGAGACTAAGAAAACATCCTTCAGCAACGTGTTAGTATGTTAACACACAGTGTGGCTCTCACAGTGAAAGTTTCAGTGTTTTGGCTCCTGGTTAAATCCAACATCACAAATTAGGACTGTGATTTGAAAACAGTGGCTTGGCTCTCAGGTGTTCCATCAGCCCTAGCTCCTCTGCCGTAAGTAGCTGGACGCAAATACAATTTTGTCATCCAAGTGAAGCTGTTTTGTACTTTCTTTCCCTAAGGAATCCACTGAGGGGTCCCCTGAGGTAAGCAGTGTTTCCTGAAATGAAATACATTTAATTTCTCGGGTAGTGATTTCCTTTGTACTTTTATAACCAAAGTTGCTTTTGGTTCTTAACAGGAAGTTCAGCTGAATGATGAAGAAAAGAATTACCTGAAACAGCTGGTAACTTTTAATAAACTTATACTTTTCCTTCACACAAATTATAGTTTATTCCAAATAAGTCATAACAAATAATTTCATTCCAAATAAATGTTTTACATCACATTCAACATAAATCATATTTCTGTGACATATTTCTGTATCCATCCTGGATATGAAATCATTGTTTTTGTGGCTAGGTATGGATTGATCTCTAAGAAAAATGATTTTGAGCAATTATCTGAGTGACTTTGAAATGGTTGCACACCTCAAAAATGGATCATATTTGGTTTTTCCAAACGACCTACCCTGGAACCCATGTACAGTGACTATGCTTCATCTTCTCTTGGACAGTATGCCATGACCTGATGTCTCAAAACTAACGTCTTTTGGAGACTATTTTGGAACCACAGGCATTCTTAGACCAAATATTGTGGCTGGAGACACATGTATCTCAGTGAAAGGACACAGGCTAGGGGTCAAGATATTTGTATTCCAACTCCAGCTGCACCACTTTTTATGTGTGTAACATTTCTTAAGTACGTAATCTCTGTCAGCTACACTACCGTCACCTGAAATGTAAACATAGAAATACACTGTTGACTGAGGGGCTTTTGTGAAGATCGTTTCAGGTAATATATGTAAACTACATAAGAGAATGCCAGGGACACAATAAATGCACCAACAGCATTAGGTATTATTCTAATCTTCGTCCTATACAATGTCGAAATGTCCTCTGGAGGTTTTATAACGGAAGCAGGATTTCCTTCAGTGATCTCCAACCATAATCCTCCCAACTGAAAACCAGTCTGATTTTAGGAAATTCTCTTTGGTATTTAGACTTCCCTTTATATTTTGTCAACATGATTCCAGTAGCATTCCTCTGAATTGTGTATTATAGCCATGGATCTACCCAAAACTTGGTCCTTTGCAATTCAAAACATAGCTTCCCATTCATAAGCACTGGAAATTATTCTCTGGGACATAGTTATTTTAATTCTACTTTTATTCCATACAAGACTTATGGAATAGGCTTAAAGAACTTGAAAGCAGGAAGATTCTATGTACATAAAATATGTGACTGGCAATATGCCAGATCTCTATGCCCATCAGATTTTTTCAATATTATAATGTAAATATGTTTACAGTAATTTCTATGTAACTTCACTCTCTTTTTGCCAGGTCTACTTAGAATAATTTATAAGTTATCTAAATAGGTAATGCTAGAGTTCATTTGCCTCTGTCTGTCTTCTGCACCCTGCCAGAGATTATGTGAGTAGTGATTCATAATTTTATTTCTCTGTAGGTCAAAATCAACCAGTATCAACAGAAGTTCACCTTCCCCCACTATTTCCAGGCTATTCATCCACAGCAGATAGCTCTGAACCCTTGGAATCGCCTTAAGGAAAATACTTACCCATTCATTCTCACTTTGGTATGTTTCATTTTTAAATAAGTAAGATGTCGTGGCCTTTTTAAAAATATTTTTAATGTTTATTTTTGAGAACGAGAGAGAGAGAGACAGAGCATGAGCAGGGGAGGGGCAGAGAGAGAGGGAGACACACAATCTGAAGCAGGCTCCAGGCTCTGAGCTGTCAGCACAGAGCCTGATGAGGGGCTCAGACTCAGGAGCCATGAGATCATGACCTGAGCTGAAGTCAGAGGCTTAACCTAACCCACTGAGCCACCCAGGTGCCCCTTCTGGCCTTCTGATAAAAAGCATATAAAGATATAAAATAAGTAAAAATCCTAAATTCTCACATAGAAATTAAATCCAATTTAACTTAAAACCTAGGCCAGCAGTTAAAATTAAAAATCATACAGTTAAATTTAACAATGTAAAATCATAACAATAGTGATAAAGATTTGGATTGTATTGAATTTTATTTTCCTGATCACTGGTGTATATATTTTGCTTGATTCTGGCAGCCATTCCTTGAGATGAGAAGATATAGAATGTATTAGTTTATTTTATAAAAACACTTGAAATTAAGGAAGTGAAACAGCTGTAATAAATTTAGCAAGTATCCATCATCTCATATAGACGCAAAAACAAAACAAAAACAAAAAAAGTTCTCTTTTGTGAAGAGAACTCTAGTATCAACTCTCTTAAGTTACATCTTCAAATTTAAATTCCTGGTCAAAACCCATATATGTTCATAATAAAATAATAAATAATAAAGTGGCCAACATGGTAAATGGCCCATGGCAAATCCTATGGTAAAGCCTGATATTTACTGAGTGCTTAGCATGCGTCAGCCACAGTTCTAAACCCTCTGTCATGCTCACATCAGTGAGGGTAGTACCATTAGCAGCAATTTGTAGGTGGTGTAAACAATGCACAGGGAGGTTTAAAAAATGCCCGTGATCACAGTGCGTGTAATCAGTGCAAGAGGCAGGATTCCAACCCAGGAGTCAAGCCCTAGTGTCCTGCCTCTGAAACTCTCCACGACTGAGGCTACGCTGCACACACATGCCAGCTGGAGATGACATGGAGGGGTGGTTTTTACCTTTCATGGCTTTGGTCCACAGCTTGGTTCTCTGAACCAGTTTGGTCCTCCTGATGATGAAAAGGGATTAGACTACTTTTCCAAATAACTGTATGTGAAGAAAAAAACATGATTGATATGGATAAAAGCTTGGCTGTGGTGGTATTTTCTGAATAGGAACATTCACTTTGATGTCATTCATTCATTCATTCATTCATTTTATATTTTGCAATAGCTTATCATGAATACCACTAATTGAGAGACTTGATAGATAGAAATGAGATGCTGACTCACATATCCTCAACTTTATCTTCAGAAAGAGAAACAACTTTATAAAGAAATTTCCTAAGTGTTAAGATTTACAAAATAAACCTATACATAAAAGCATCTAATAAAATTAAGCATGAAGGATTTATTTTTACAGAGATTTAAAAAAAAATTCAAAGGACATTTTGCTTAATACAAGTGTTTAAAGATAGATTCAAATCAAATCAAGACATAGTCATTTAAGAAGTAGTAATGTGTTTTATGCTGAAAACAGTAGATGGAAATTAAAATATTCCTTCAAATGTGTTAAAAGATATAAATATTTCTCACTTATTTCAGGCAGTAAATAGAACCATTGCAGAATCTGGCTATTATCTGTCAATCACTTATTCATTTGGAATATAAATACGTGCTAAGAATCTTTTTTGTTGGCACTTATAAATATTAATTATTATTAAATGTAAATAATTATATTTCTACTTGTCTGAATGTCAGTTAGCATGTTTATATGTATTATGCACACATGTGTACACATACAATGTACACATATTACATATGCATATTTTAGAATATAAATTTTATGGCTAATCTAGAATTTTCTCTTTATAGGCTTGACTGGAAAAATCATTTCTATATAGTTTCTTCATCTATCATATCACCTCATACCAATATGTTGACTGCTTCTTGAAAGGGCAACACTCCTGAGCCAAAGGAAGATTGTGTAACACTGTTTGTATTCCTCCTTTCGGTTCATGTTGGATATGCTAGATCTGGATTGTGGTATCATTTTAACTGTATCGACGATTAACTGAAGTCTGCAGCATGATGGCTGAGTCACAGAACCCCACATCTCTTGCCAAAACATTAAAATTTCAGATGCATTTTTATCTGTGTGGTGTTTTTATTTCCATTCCTCATATTTAGAGACCAGGCAACTATTACCACAATAACCAGTTCTCTAACAACTAACTAAGGCCCTGTGGACGGCACTGGAGTAACTTTGTAAACTCACAGGGCCTTTTATCTTACATGTGCCTTATAGACTTAATGCCTTAGAAGCTTCAGTGTATAGGCCCAACTACAGTGGTTCCTCAGCACAGGTTAGTCCTCACTATAACATCTCTGTGATTTCTTCCTGCTCCCACGTGTCTACTCCAAACAACTTTCACCCAAATTCTCAAGTCAGCAGTCGCAGTCCCTGTCTGCCCACACACAAGCCCACAATATCACCCCAATAAGAAGCGAGTCAGGCACTGGGAACCTAAACATTTTAAGGCCCTCCATTGGTGGTTAGACTGTTTTCCAACAAATGTTGAGCACATATGATATGCCAAACATGTTTTCTGGTTGTTATTGTACAACAGAAAACCAAACAAAGATCCTGGCTTCACGGTGCTCACATTCTAATCATCAGAGGAAGAGCACAGAAAGAGCAACCTCACTGAGGCTGGTTTCAGTGCAGAGTAAGGAGAGAACTCCAGGGAGCTGAGCATGGCTTGAGAGCAGTGGGGGCTTGGAGGCACTCAAAGGGCAGGGCCAAGGCCTTGATGGCCTTGCAATTTGTGCCTAAAGAGTCACTTTGTGATGTATATTGGAGAAGGGGAAACAAGTACATCAAGAGGACTTTTTGCTGGACTTCAAAGAATCATCTTGTTTTGAGGTTACCCCTTAGCATTCCATCCCACCTGTTTCCACTGGGCATCAACACTTTCCCACTCACCTGGGCTTCATCCTGGATCATTTTAAACACTTATTTAAGAGTTCACATGGACTCCCTGCCTTTGACAATCTAATATCTTTACCCCAGACTGGTTACCAGTGTTTTTTTAAGAGAAACTTTATATAATCATAACCCAAGTCACAAGGTTACTATGTACTTACATGTACAGTTTTCAGACGCTTATTAATATAAACAAAAAGTTTTTGAAAACTCTTCTATTCATGTACTGCCTAATTTCATCTTTAAATCTATTTATTCAAATATCCATAGAGTAGGTTCTACATACCTGACATTATTCTAAGACTCTGAAGACACAACAGTCCATGAACTGACAATATTTCTGCCACTGCAAATAGTGCTGAAATTATTTTAAAAAACAATTTTTCTCTTATGATAAAAGGACACATCCTATAATAAATGCTATAGGAACAAAAGATCTAATTTTTCCATTTCTCTCTTTAAAATTTGATTATATTTGACTCACAGTGTTACATTGGTTTCAGGTGTACAACACAGATATACCCCTCTACATGTTATGCTGTGTTTACCACAAGCGTAGCTACCATCTGTTGCCATAGAATGCTACTATAATTCCATTGACTATATTCCCTATGCTGTGTCTTTTATTCCCATGGGTCATTCATTCCATTACTGGAAGCATGTAACTAGCAGTCCCCATTGTCCATCATCCCCACCCCTTTCCCTCTGGAAACAGATTGTTCTCTGAATTGATAGGTTTGAATCTGCCTTTTTTGCATGTTTATTCATTGTTTTTTTGTTTTCAGAGATTACATATAGTAACATCATATGGTATTTGTTTTTCTCTATTAGACTTATTTCACATACCATAATACCCTCTACGTCCATCCATGTTGCTGTAAATGTCAGCATCTAATTCTTTCTATGGCGGTGTAATATTCCTGTTTGTGTTTGTGCGTATGTGTGTGCATGCATATGTGTACATGCACCTGTGTGTGTATATACCAATTCTTTCCCTCTTGTTTGCTCTCAATCTTCATGGATTTCTGTAGTTATGTTTAGGTTTTTTTCTCTCTTTTTTTGTGCATCTCTTATAAGTTTGGGGTTTTGCAGTTAACCGTGAGTATTATAAACACCATCCTGAATGGATAGCAGTCTATATTAAGTTGATGATCATTTAAGTTCAAACACATTCTAAAAAAAAACTTCTTTTTTTTACTTTCTACTTTTTATGTGTATGCTATCATATTTTACATCTTTTTATCCACAGTTTCTTACATCGAATTATGGTCATTTCTTTTCCAATTAGAAAACTCCCTTTAACATTTCTTATAGGGCTAGTTTAGTGTTGACCAACTCTTTTACCTTTTGTTTTTCTGGGAAACTCTTTATCTCTCCTTCAGTTGTGAATGATAACCTTCAAGGGTTGAGTATTCTTGGTTACAGAGTTTCTCCTTTCAACACTTTGTATATATCATACGATTCCTTTCTGGCCTACAAAGTTTCTGCTGAAAAATCACTTAATAGACTTACAGGGTTTCCTTTGTATGTGACATTTGCTTCTCTCTGGTGCTTTAAAATTCTCTCTTATCTTTAATCTTTGACATTTCAATTAATGTTTCCTGGAGTGGACCTCTATGGATTCATCTCGTCCAGAATTCTCTATGCATTTAAACCTGGATGTCCATTTCTTTCACTAGGTTGGAGAAGTTTTGAGGTATTATTTCTTCAAATAATATAAATAAATAAATAAATAACAAAGTTTTCTGCCCCTTTCTCTTTGTCTTCCTCTTAGACCTTTATAATGCAAATGATCATTTTTTTTGATGTTGTCTAAGAGATCACTTAACCTATATTCACTTATTAAAATTCTTTATGCTTTTTGCTGTTTAGTTTGGGTGTTTTCCATTACCCTGTCTTCCAGACCACTGATGCATTCCTCTACATCTGCTAATCTACTGTGGATTCCCTCTTCGTTTTCATGATTCACAAGAGAATATGCACAAAATGTTTGTTACGTTACATAAATAAACATCATGGATTTTGTCATAGACTTTTTCATTGTGAGACAAATGAAGAACAAGGAGGAAAAATAACATGTGGAGAAGAAAGAGAGGGAGAAAATATATCCGGCAAAATACCACCACAAATACCCATCATTGTTTACATAATAATGCCTCCAAATGAATGTCACATTTTGATATAGCAATAGCTCTTTATTTATTTTTCCTTTGTAAATGTAAACCCTGGCATTTTCAAACAGAATGGCGATTGATTATAGAAGAAATGATAACTGTCTTACTTAATTATAAAATATCAGGACATGTTCTGGCCCATCAATATTATAAAATGAACTACTGTCCCTGAGGGTGGCACCATAGTAAATACAAAAAGGTTATAGTGCTTAAATTCCACCTTCTTGTTTCCCACTGTCACACATAATCCCCATGCTTCTCTTCCTAAGTGAAAGAAGAAAGTAAGTGAGACTTGGAGGGACAGAGAAAGAGAATACTTAGGAAGGAAGTCATATGACAATTCCAAAATTAATAAGCAGGACTTTATTTTAAAAATCAGACCTGTTTCAGGGTGCCTAGGTAGCTCAGTCGATTAAGCATCCGACTTCAGCTCAGGTCATGATCTTGCAATCAGTGAGTTCCAGCCCCGTGTCAGTTTCTGTGCCAACAGTTCAGATACTGGAGCCTGCTTTGGACTCTGTCTCCCTCTCTTTCTGTCCCTCCCCAGTTCACGCTCTGTTCTCTCTGTCTCTCAGCAATGAATAAACATTAAAAAAAAATTAAAAATCAGACTTATACTTACTAAACCCTATATATCTTTTTTTCCATTGAGAATATACTAAAGATTAGTTTTGCTTTGCATTTGAGAAGAAACCTTATATCTATAGGGCTTAGAAATCAATGAAGAATATAAAATAATTTAAATTGAATTTGATCACAATTCTTTATTCACCTTATAAAACGTTTGTAATGTTTTGTATACTACCCAGAGAATAACAACAATTTCTAATAGATGGTTCAAATATAGCACAGAAGATTTACCTAATGAATATTTTCTTAAAACACCTGAGAATAATTAAACCTTAAATTTTCCTTATAGTATCTAGTCTATAACTATAAACAAATAATACATTTATGAGTCTATCATTTGGTTTTTAAAACTTTATGGTACACAAATAATTGCCTCCAAACTTCTGATGCAGTCAGTCTTGAAAGAAGGTCTATGAACTTGCATTTCCACAAACTCTCAGGTGATTCTGATTCTGATGGTTCCTCTGATCACATTTTGAGTAACAATGGAGTAGGACAAAAAATCTACAAATCCTAAAGTGATTTTCTCATATTCGGCTCTGACTACAGTGAATTATTTAACCAGTAGAAAAGACGTGAATTGTTATGCAAATTTACCTAGAGATTAAGTGAAAGGAAACTTCCCTTCTATCTACTGTAATCATGTACACATGGCTTTCACAGAGAAACATGAACCCTTAAAGATTCAGAGGAAATAAATTAAATCCACAAATAGCCTCAGCTACCTGTGAGATTTGTGGTACTAAGTATCTATGGCCATTTGATTTGAAAATAAGAATTATTTTGTCATATAGCACTTAGTGGATTAGTGAGTTTTGCCAAATTTTGGATACACATTAAGATTTAAAATATTCCAAAGTCAGTAGAATAAAAGCACAGTTTAATAAATTGCAGCAAACATACTGAAATAAGTGAAGACTAATTTTATTATGACAGTTGCCACCACATTTTAGACAGATAAAATTTTTTAAATGATACCATTTTTGGCATTGAGTAGTTCTATTTCAGACATATATTTGTTGGAATAAGGTAGATGGTGTTCCAAAGAAAGTTTTTTTCCATTTCCATCATTTTACACTTGATTGACTCTTTTGCCTAACTTTTCCTTTTGTCTTATTTACAAATGCCTAGACTAGCACTGAGATTCTTACTGAATGGATCCATTTGTTTCCTGGCCATCTGCTTTACAACCTTCTATTGTGAATCACTGTGTTCTGTCTGTTTATCTTGGTTTCTATGGGGACAGATTTTCGGCATTATTTTCAGTTTTATAATAGGATCTCATATTTGACATGATTTAGAATAACACATGGAGGATGAGTGTATTTAAATCAGTTCTCAGGAAAAGCACATCATCTCTCAGGGCTTCAGAATTTCGGCCTCTGACTCTTGAGTCTTATCTTGGATATCAGGTAATATATTCATATACAATCAAATAATGTCTTATTTTTATCTTTGTTTGCTAGAATCAGTTGAAAACCATTTATAAAATGCATATTACTGACTGATAATTTGTCGTAAAGAAACAATTGAAAGACATAATAACCTGATGTGAGGATCTAAATTTGAGTTCAGGATTTCAGTGCCTCTGAATTGACAGCAATGATTGTATAAAGAGAATGATGTGGAAAATAGAAGAGATCTGGTCCATCACCTCTGCTGGTGGGATTTTCTAAAAGCCTTTTTATTTCTTTGAATAAATATGTGACATTGACTTTGTTAATAATTACTTTTACCTTTAGCTTAAAGTTGGAGTTTAAATTTCATGAGAAAATGAATTCTTGAATAGTGTCAGCTCTCCTTTGGAAATGTGTGTATTTCAAAGGTTTAAGTCATCTTTTTTTAAAATATTACTTTATTCCCAGCATTAATTCATTGTCCATAACATTTTCATTGTTCTTTTCATCATTCAAAATAGTTTGTTTTTCTGCATCATTACATGGCATAAAGGACTATTTAATTTAATAATTTCTTTTATTTAACTCATTTTCATTTTAATCATAATTTGGCTTAAAAAAGTTTATACTATTTATCATTGTGTTCCTTGAGAAATATTTTTTCAAAGACCCACCTCTATCTATCATCTATCTATCATCCTATCTATGTATTATCTATCATTCTGTGTATCTATTATCTATCTATCATCTATCTATCTATGCAAGACTGCCTTCTGCAAATCTCTCTCAATCCTCTACTTTCAACAAAATGCCAGTAATAACACTAAAAGTTACACCCTATATTGTATCATATGACTGAATATTTGGTTTAACTAGTAGATGATAGAAAAACTTCACCAAGAAGATTTAATTTTTATAATTTTTTAATGTAATGTAACAGTTCTGGTTTAAACCAATAAGGCCAAATAAGCAGTTAGGAACATGGACAATGCCATCAGCCTTAGTTCTATTTCATATGTTAAATATTTAGAGTTATATAGCAGAAAAACAGTATCTTCCATCACTAGACATAAGCTGTTACTATTTGTTCTACCTAAACTGGTGGCTTCAAAAAAAAAAGACAATACCTATTATTTATTTTATAGTTTGAAAATGTTTTTATTTATATGTCTTCAATTCAGAAATAAATAATCTACTTTCTTTCTTTTTCAACAGCAATAAAATTGTGCTCACTTGCATAGAGAGAATTACAAACCAATACCAAATAATCTGAGATAGCATTAATTTGGTTAAAGAAGAAAATTTGGAGAAGCATATCGTTTTTACAAATTCAATTTGTCAAAGTGTCTACAGATGTTCTCCCTGAAACTTCTTTTCAAATTGATTTTTCTCTGCCAGGTATCATTCATGCTCTAATACTGGGGTCACATCATCTACACCATTCTCAAGCCAGGAACCTGGCTCATTTTCCTGCACTCTGTTATAAAATCAGTCCCTGTTGCTTGCCTTTTTTCCTTCTAAACATTTCTTTAAACACTGCCTTAACTCTCTTCCTGTCATTCTGTGGACACTATAATCTCACAACAATCTAAGGAGCCAGTCTGTTTCCATCAGTGTCCCCCTTACATGCTGAGTGATGTCATTTCCAACATGCAGTCCTCTCTCTCGTTTGTGTCTCTTGGCTGGCTCCCAGCACCTCTCCTTACTTATCCTATATAGCCTAGCACAACTTTCGCTTTTGCTTTACTCTAATGCCCCCATCCTCTTGGTGTGTTCAAGATGTCCCTTTTGAGTGTTTCCATAGCCCTTACTATTTCCATACCATGGTGCTTATCTTTACTAATCAAGGTCCCCACCAGTCTCTAAGGTTCCCTGATGTCAGGCAATGTGTTTCAATTGTCTTTGCATTTCTAGTATTATAAATATAGGAATGAATGTGCTACTGATTTTCACATATGCTTTCACAGGACTCAGCCAAATATGAAGATCCTTGTCTTTGCCTTTATCATGGCTCTCATGGTTGCCATGATCTTAAGTATATCCAGGACTTTTGAAGAATATGTTTTTAGTAGTTATCCAAGGATTCTCCTTATTGTATTTTCACCTATGTTTGCATTTTCCTGAACATGGCTTTAACAATTTTAAAGTTTTTATATGGGCATTTTCATTTAATCAATCTAAATATGTTCATTAAGGATTTAGAATAAATCTTGGGTACACACACACTAAACTAACATGGACACTCAAATGTAATCAATTTAATGTAAAAATAAAAATTTTTAAAGAGCTTCATAAAGATGTGGGACTGAGAAGCTAATAAAAGACATTTAAATATTATAAGGTCTAGGCCAAACAAATTTCAGGAGCTCCTGCCTGTATTGTCATTTACTTGTGTGTCACCAGGTAAAACTGCCCTGTTAGAAGCTTTCTTCTTCTTCCGCTTCTTCCTTTTCCTCTACCTTCTCCCTTTCCTCCTCCATCTTCTAACCTCCTCCTTCTCCTCCTTCCCCTTTTGCTCTTCAGCCCTCTCCTTTCCTCCTTGTCTTCTTACTCTACCTACACCCCTCCTGATTCCCCTGCTCCTTTTTCACTTCCTTCTCCTCCTCCTTTTCCTCCTAACGTCTTCAGTCCCCTCTCTCTTTTCCTCTTCATCAGCCTCCTCCTTATGTTCTTCCCCTCATCCTCCTTCTCTTCTTCCTCTTACTCCTTCATATCCTCCTCATTGTCCTCCCTCTATCTTTTTTTTTTTTATTCTTTTCAAATTAATGGTCCCTTTTGCTTTGGTATTCTTTGTGTCTAGTTACAGAGAAATTCATCAAGAAATAATAATACTTTTCCAACTAATCCGACAAAGTCTAGTGGATGTTTCAAAAGGATTGTGTATGGTATCACAGTAAATTTATTTTTTCGTAAAATGACAGAAGTTGGAAAAATAAAAATTCAAGAATAGAGAAAAACATAATACCAGACTCTATTATCACATAAAACATTTTCATATAAGTAGCTCTTAACCTACATGAAACATATCTGTTAAAAAAATTGTTTTAAACAAGTCCGAAGTGTAGCTTTTCAATTTCTCTACCATTCATACATGACTGGTATTTCTTCCTTTCACACACACACACAAAATTGGGCAAGTGTGAGATGATATTAGAATGTAATAAATTAACTATAACAAAACCTACTCTTCATTCATTTTAAAGATGTCATTAGACAACTACAACAACAACAAAAACTAGTTTAGTGTATCAGCAGCTAAGACTTTGTCTTCATTATGTTTAATCATAATTATGGCAGCTTGGTACATTTTTACACTCAATTTGGAGTTATAAAATGAAGGTGTTCATTATTATTTTTTCTTTTTTCCCAGGGAGCTGATTCATCTGAAGAGGTAAGACACTTTCATTCACTGGTAAACTTGATAATTAAGCATGTATTAACATTTTAATTTGTTTTTTTTAACATAAACTTGGATGGTATCCTCCATGGTTTGTGAGTATTCCCTTGATAATGTGGTATCGTACAGACATATTCTGTTCATGAATATTTATTCTATGAGAAGAATCAATACTCATCTCTGAATCATCTCCATATAATTAATGATTAAAGTACACATTGATTTTACTTATTTATGATACACTGGTAAAAGACCCCAAGTCTTGTGCAACTAGTAACAATTAAATGGAAACTTGTAAGGCCACCCTGAAGAAGCCAACTATTCTTTTGATACTTAAGTATCTCTGTCTGACAAATAATTGCATTGGCCAGAAAAATAGCTGAAATTCTAATTCTTTTAAGTACGATACATGCCTAACGGAGCATAGAGGCTGCTAATAACATGTATGAGGTGGTGTCTCCACCCTCTGATTCTTTTGGAGAGTGATAAAGTCATTAGGTTAAGTTAAATGACCATGTTAAGTAAGATAGAAAACCTCAGTTACTTAACATTTTTCTTAGTAAAATGTACTATTGATATCCCTTATTATTTTGACATGTCATATCAGTGTGATAAGGTCTCAAAAATTCTTAGTAATATAATAAATAGATAAATTGGCACCAAAATTGGCCAATTAGCACCAAATAAAAAGAATTAGAAAGAGAGATGAGGGACATTTGGATTAATAGAGTTAATATTAAAGAATATGGGACTACTAAGAGAGAGGAAGCTTATTATAAGTCAAAAGTCAAAGTAGCAGCTCCACCTGACCTGGATTAGTAACTTTCCTTCTCCCTGGAATATTCAAGGAGGTAGGAAGCTTGAAGTAGGAGCTTGAAGGTAATATTATAAAGAATATGGAAACCTTTTGTAAGTGGTTGACTATAATCAATGGCCCCACATATATTATGAAATGGCAAAATTGTCAACAAACAGTAAAAAGTAAATGTTTTATCATTTTTATCTTCTTCTAAACATTTAAAAAAGGGAAGCCTAACCCAAGTTTAAAAAAAAAAAATCATGTAGATGATATATAAGTTCCTACCAACATTAACAACCTAAGTTTTTAATGAAAATTATTGTGAAATAGGTTTACACAGTCATTGTCTCAATTCTCTGCAATTGTCCCTTTATTTTGTTTCTATCTAGAGATGGTATTTAAATCAGCCACGTCAATATCCTTGGATACTTCCAGTTCCTTATCCAGCTCCTTTCAATGCTGCTCGGTAATCCCAGGATATGATTCCAGAGGTAAATTGGGTCTAGTAACATTTTATATTCTTCAGAACTATCAATGGTGACATGAAAACAAGAAAAAACAAAAGCCAGGTATTAAACCAAAAGCAGCCCCAGTTGCTGGTGTGGCTCTCCTAAAATGTAGTTATTTACTAACATGTTTCCAAAAGAAATCTTCTGTCCTGGTATGGTTAAGGGCTGGGATGTGAGAATGGGAACACCATTATCTTTGTCCTCCTTATGATAATTACTGTTTCATGACCTTGAGCTATTCCTAGTCTTTCCTAATCTTCATTTTCTCATGGACAAAACAGGCATTATGATGACATTGAGCCAATTCATTGAATTGGTGAAACTATTAAAACACATTACACAAACGACCTTGGTCAGAATTGTTGTAATTGCAGGTGGCAGGCTGCCCTGCCCCTAAATCTGTGCCTAATATTGTTTAAAACGTTTTCTTCTAAAATTTAATCTTTATAGCAGCTGTATCAATTGTCAGAAAGTTAGTGTCTGAGGCCACACCCTGACCTATACAATCAGAACCTATATTTTTATAAGATTCATAACACAATAAAGTTTGAAACTTTTCCTTGGGGATTCTGACAAGCAATAGGATAGGGACAACTGGTCGAATATAATGCCAACAAGAAGGAAAGGAGATATTACCAATTTGCTTTTAGAATGTCAATTTTACCTAACTCAACATTGAATGTTATGAATTCTATGAATGATTCAATATTTCACCATAAAATTAAGCAATATTTTGGGGGAAAAATAAGATTGCCCTACATTTCAGAGTAAAAATAGTTCCCAAGGATTTGAATTATAATTAAGTGCACATGGGGTTTTCATTCAAATTTAATTCCCTATTGCCATTAAAGATAGGGCAAAGAATCTGAACTTGACTGCCTAACCATTAGGTAATAGATGAATAATATTTGATCAAGGAAGGATATATTAAAATATCTTTTGGGAGATGGGGTGCCTGGGTGGCTCAGTCGGTTAAGCCACTGACTCTTGATTTCAGTTCAAGTCATGATCTCATGGTTCGTGAGTTCAAGCCCCATGTCTGGCACTGCACTGACAGTACGAACACACTCTCTCCCTCTCTCTGCCCCTCCCCTGCTCGTGCTCTGTCCATCTCTCTCAAAATAAATAAATAAACTTAAAAGAAATTTAAGTAATTAAATAAAATATTGTTTGGGAGAGATTAACATGGATGAAACAAGTAGGCTATAGTTATGCTGAAGGGTGGAGAGAGAGAAATAGGTCGGGTATAGAAAGAGTCTGCATGAAATATGAGAAAGAGACCCTTAGTAAAGGCAATCAACAGATTTGACGATGAGTTGAATGAAAGACTAAATCAAGGAAGGATTAAAAAAAATGGATGAAGTTGTCAACATTGCATTAGCAAGTAAAAGTGCTCAGCAATATTCCTTTCAGAAAGACAGTGCTCCGCTGTTTCCCATCTGTTTCTTGGCTTTGGTTGTTGTTGTTGGTGGTGGTGGTGGTGGTGGTGGTGGTGTTTTCCCTCAGGGAATTTTGCTGTGTGCCTATGTTTTGCTTGGTCTAAGTAGGGAATGTTAAAAATACTCTGGCTATGTTAAGTGTGAAATCATAGTATTCAGATTGAAAAGTGACTAGGGAACAAAAAAGATAAAAATTCATTTAATCAATTTTTCAATAATGATTCAATATTCCTTAACCCCCTAAAGTACCAAGAAATGTAATTACTTAGTATGTAATTAGTTTGCATAGTAAATTTGAAGATATGGAAATCAAGGAGTTCTTTAAAAGATTGAAAGAAACAATTGGAAATATATACAAATCCTTCTGTCATTATTTGAGAAAATAAGGTTTGAAATGAAATTCATGTTCATTCAGGCATGGGCTATTAATTGACCAGATCACGAGCAACAGTGAGACAGCCATTAGAGATATAAATACCATTAGCCACAATCTCTGCACTCCACAGCTCATTATCTAGTTTTAAAGATGGATGTAAAAACACACACAGAAAATGATTTCAGAAAGAAGTATTTAGGCCTATTTTACCAGCAGGTCTATAGCACCTGGAGAGAGAGGAATCTAGATAGACAATGAAGAAGGCTGTTGAGAAACTACCAAAATAATTCAGGATGAGATATAAAAGCTTGAGGAAAATTAAAAAAAACTAATAGAGATGGTAGCAATTTACTCTAAAGCAGAGTCTGATTATATAAGTATTTGAGAACAATTCTAGTCAGCTTTTCTCTGTGGATGATTTTAACCAAGGCCCAGTTTTTGGTAAGGGATCTTGTGTCATGTCAAATCAAAACAAACCCAAACTTAGTTAAGGAAAGACTTTATTCAGAACAAAATCCATTGCCTAAATGAGGAGAATGCTTAAATCTCAGAAATCTGCCAAGTGTCTCAAAATCCAACAGAAAAACCTGTTCTTTCACTGCCTAAAAAGAAGCAAAGATCAGCAGAAACTTTTGAGGGGAGCTTGGGCAAGCAGGGGAAACCAGTAGGATCTGAGAGAAAGTGTGCACTGTGGTTAGCTGATTCTCAGGGTAAGTTGATAGGGGGGCACACTGCATCCTTACTGCTTCTTCAGACTTGGGCTAAACAGAGCTCAGAGCCTATAGGAAGGAGAGAAGCCTCTTAAGCCTCTAATCCAGACCAAGCAAAGGGTAACAAATGGGCAACTGTGAACACCTGGTCAGTCACAGAGGAATATATTTAGATACAAGTCAAAAAACAAGAAAGCATAAGGGTATTAGCAATGACTTGATCTGTAGTTCAAATTTAATAAAAAAAAATGTTTTCTCTTTATCCACAGGCTTGGTGGAAAGTCCTATTTGCTGTCTTTCATGATGATTCTTCCTATTCAAAAGTCCTTTACCCACCTAGCAAAATTTTGTAGCCCGGATATAATAAACACTCTCAAAGTGCTTTTAAAATCATGCTTTGAAAAGTAATTAAAACACTACAGTTTTATTATGGTATGTAGTATATCAGAATTTAAAAATAACTGGACCCAGGGCGCCTGGGTGGCTTGGTCAGTTAAGCATCTGACTTCGGCTCAGGTCATGATCTCACGGTCCGTGAGTTCGAGCCCCGCGTCAGGCTCTGTGCTGACAGCTCAGGGCCTGGAGCCTGTTTCCGATTCTGTGTCTCCCTCTCTCTCTGCCCCTCCCCTGTTCATGCTCTGTCTCTCTCTGTCTCAAAAATAAATAAACGTTAAAAAAATTAAAAAAAAAAATAACTGGACCCATCTGAGGAAGTCTTGAAGCATAGGAGAGATTCAGGTGCTAGGAAACCCAAAGAAAGTACAAATATATCTTATTATTATACTTTCATATTATCATTATTCTTTGGATTGTATCATCATCATAGTGCTTTTGGAAGCCTGATGTTCTAGTCCTGATGACTTTCTGATCCATTATCTCCATTCTTTCCCAGATCACTACCTCCAGTAGCTCAAAGCAAAATCATAAAACTTCAAAAACTAAAACTTCTACTTTAGCTATTAGAGATCAAAGCCAGCTCCTACTGTAGCTAAAACTATAGCTATTTCAGACATGCCGTGATATTACAAAATAAATATTTTCTATATAATTGCGTCTTTTCTATATAATGTTTTCATTAAAAGAAAAAAATTCCCCCCCAAAAAAACTGGACCCATCAATAAATTCTAACTTTTCAAAACAAAAGAGAATTCCAAATAGTACTACATGAACAATCCACACCTGAGATCAATGATCAATATTTTTAAAACAATAGTCATGGAAGTCTCCTATTTGAAATTTCCTTTTTTTTCCCTCTGTTTTAATTAAATTATAAAATTTTAAAAGAAAATTGTCATTAATAATAAATTGATTTATCAAGCAATTACTGGTTCTCTCATTGTATTTGTTTCCAGGGGTGCATAAGAGAGTATCAAAACTGGTGGCTAAAAGCAACAGAAATTTATGTTCTCATATTCTATCGGTAGAGCCTTGCTCTTTCTGACATCTCTAGGGCACAATCTTTCTTCACCTCTACCTAGTTTCTAGCAATTTATTGGCAATCTTGGAATTCTCGGATTTGTAAATGCTTTATTTCAATCTCTGCCTCTCTTGCCTCAAAGCAATCTTCTCCCTGTGAGTCTCTCTCTTCTTAGGAATACACCAGTCAAATGGATTAAGTGCTCACTCTACTCCAATACGAACTCATCACAATTGCATCTGCAGTGGCCCATATTTCCAGATCAGGTCACATTCTGAGTTACTGGGGATAGTGGCTTCAGTGTATCTTCTGTGGGAGGGACACAACTGAACCCATTCCACCCATCTTTATTTTGATTCCCAATATAATTTTTCTGCAACCGTTATAGGCCCAAACTCATAATAGTCTTTACTGTACCAAAATTTCTAAAGAAAAGACACTCAGTGCTATTTCATAACCTTCTGGGACAATGATTATGAAATAAAGTAGTTTATGACATAGCAATTCTTAACATACCTGGGTGGTTATTTAAGGGGCATGAAAATCATCTAAGCAATTTCATTTTATCCTCGAAATCTTCTGTACTAGAAGACATTCCAATTCATCCAATTTTCATGAAACCTCTAGAATACTAATCAAAATCTTGCCTTTAATTTTAATCATACACATAAGGAAAACTAATGCACATTTAGCAAGTGGCTTAGAAGACAATCTCAGCTGTGCTTTTTTAAGCTATACTTTACTGGTTGTAAATATTGACAGCTTAAAGTTTACAAATTACACTGAATGACAATTTTTATGAGATAAAACATTTTATTCACCAAAATTCAGGCAGACAGGGCTTCTCTTCCAGAGAAAAGCAGCCCAAACTAAAGGCCAACCCCACAGGGTTGCACACAGAAGAGAGAAATGTGAAGGGCCAAAGACATTTGAAAGGAACAAAAAGAGGGTGCTGAGACTCAGAGGCTGAGGAATGAAGGGAAGATGAAGGGAAGCTGGTAGAATGTTGAGTTGAGTGTGTTGTGTGTTCTGTCCTGAACCAGCCCTACAAGACCTGAAAATTAACAAACTCCAAATAGAACTTTTTGTTGTTTCTCTTCCTGAGTTTTAGTTAATTTCACCTGTCCTTGTATAGACTTTAGCCTAAGAGAAATGAGTGATTTTTTTTTCTCCTCTGCTGTTTCATCTTTTACATATACCAATATATATCAGGTCTGTCACTGATCACATCTCTTTGATCTGTTTCCCAATGACTATATACATGCTCCTTTCTGATGTTCAGTCCCCGCCTCATGGGGTTCCTTCACATTTATTTCTACTAATCAAACGTCAGCCGAAAATTCAGATCTCCAATATTCTTCCTCTGGGAAGTTTTCTCCTGCTTTTAGAATGTTCTCCTTCTCAGTGGCTACGTTAATTGCAGACCCATGCCTACACTAATCTCAACTATTTCTCCTCAAGTCAGGGGAATTGTGGATTCCTTTTAGGCACCACCTTGCTGTGTACAGTTGGTAAATTTTCTGTAGCCAACAGGCTGGGGCAATCACGGGATTTATCTTGCCTTTATTCTCTTCTCTGGAGGATACATTCTAAATTCCTAATGTATAATATATTAAAATTGAGATATCATATATTGTTTTCTCTCTTAAGTTACTTAAGGCATGAGGGTGAATGTAGTCTCTGAAATGCAGTCATCACCAGAAGCTGTTTTCTGGATTAAAATCCTTTTGAAGTCCTTACAGTGTCCTAAAAATCCTGTATTATCTGGCCCTTTTTGCTTTTTTGACTTTGATTCACCAAATATCCTCAATTCCAACCACACTGGTTCTATTTGCTGTATTTTAAGTGTTCCAGGTGTGCTCCCCTCTCTGGCCAGTCCCATGGCCTGGATTGGAGTGCCCCCTTCTATCTTTATACTCTACTTTTTATTTCCTTGAAGTTTTACTCTTCTGCTCAGGAAGGCACTTCATGGCCACACTACCTAATATTGGAAATATATTCCTGCCAAAACGTCTAATCTTCCTCCATACCATCTTGCTAGATCTGGATTGTGCTATCATTTTAACTGTATCGACGCTTAACTGCAGTGTCTAGGCCTCTGGCTGAGACACAGAAGCCCACATCTCTTGCCAAAACATTAAAATTTCGGATGCTTTTTTTTTTTTCTCTAATGGATTTTCTTATTTTATTTATTTTTATTTTTTTTCAATATATGAAGTTTATTGTCAAATTGGTTTCCATACAACACCCAATGCTCATCCCAAAAGGTGCCCTCTTCAATACCCATCACCCACTCTCCCCTCCCTCCCACCCCCCATCAACCGTCAGTTTGTTCTCAGTTTTTAAGAGTTTCTTATGCTTTGGCTCTCTCCCACTCTAACCTCTTTTTTTTATCCTTCCCCTCCCCCATGGGTTTCTGTTAAGTTTCTCAGGATCCACATAAGAGTGAAAACATATGGTATCTGTCTTTCTCTGTATGGCTTATTTCACTTAGCATCACACTCTCCAGTTCCATCCATGTTGCTACAAAAGGCCATATTTCATCGGATGTATTTTTATCTGTGTGGTCTATTTCCATTCCTCATATTTAGAGACCAGGCCACTGTAACCAGAATAACCAGTTCTCTAACAACTAACTAAGGCCATGTGGATGGCACTGGAGTAACTTTGTAAACTCACAGGGCCTTCTATCTCGCATGTGCCTCGTAGACCCAGTGCCTTGGAAGCTTCAGTTTAGAAGCCCCACTACAGCTATCTCTCAGGAAGATTTAGTCCTCACTGTAACATCTTTATAATTTGTTCCTGCTCCCATGTGTGTATTCCAAACAACTTTCACCTAAATTCTCAAGTAGGCAGTCACAGTTCCTGTCTGCGCACAAGAGAGCCCACAATATCACTCCAGATGAAGTGAGTCAGATATATCGGATAAGGGATTGGTAACCAAAATATATAAAGAATTTAAAACTCAATATAGAAAACACAAATAATCCATTTAAAAATGGGCAGAGGACCTGGACAGACATTTTTCTAAAGAAGAAATGTGGCCGACACATAAAAAGATGTTCAACATCACTAATCATCAGAGAAATACAAATCAAACCACAATGAGCTATTACATTATGCCTGTCAGAATGGCTAGAATCAAAAAGACAGGAAATAACAAGTCTTGGTGAGGATATAGAGAAAAAAGAACCCTCATGTACTGTTGGTAGGAATGTGTATATTGGTGCAGTCACTGTGAAAAACAGTACAGAGTTTCCTCAAAAAATTAAAAATAAAAATACTGTACTATCCAGTACTATTCCACTACTATTTACCCAAAGAAAGCAGAAAACACTAACTTGAAAAGATATATGCACCCCTGTTTATTGCAGCGTATTTACAATAGCCAATACATCCAAGTGAACTCGCATTTTGTCCCAAATCTGTTGTCTCTATTTTTTATTATATTAATATGAAATAGGAATACATTATTTAATGTAGTTGCTTTTGCAGATAACTAAATAGGCTTCTAGGATTTGAGCTCTCCCCCAGCACTCACCAGACTAACATTTCTCACTTGGATAGGTTGGCAGTAAGAGACTCTTTTCCTACTAATTGGAGTAGTTCAATTAAAACGGGAAAAGTAGGATAAAACCTCCACATGTACTGCATCCTTAGGTCACCATCTTTATGAAATTGCATTGGCTCTTCTTTATTTGTCTTCCAAATGAAACACTCTTTCATTTTCAAGGACATGGAACTGAGTACTGGAGATAAAAATACTTTATTTCCCCCTTTATTGCAAAGTTGTAGGACATGCTCTTACTCATCCGTCTTCTAAAACCATCTCCTGTTCATGAGTATGAGATTATAGATAACATAAAAATGCTACTTTTGTGTCTGTCATCTGTTCTTATTTCTGTTAAGCATAATCTGTACACTTCCCATATGGTTTGAATTAAAAAGGATCAATAATACCTATATATTTCAATGTTACAAGCTAAAATAAGGATCCAGTTACATTTAAAATTAGTTTTTGGGGCGCCTGGGTGGCTCAGTCGGTTAAGTGTCCGACTTCGGCTCAGGTCATGATCCCACGGTTTGTGAGTTCAAGACCTGCGTCAGGATCTGTGCTGACAGCTCAGAGCCTGGAGCCTGCTCCGATTCTGTGTCTCCCTCTCTCTCTGCCCCTCCCCCCTTCATGCTCTGTCTCTCTCTGTCTCAAAAATAAATAAACGTTAAAAAATTTTTTTTTTAAAGATGATGTTCATTGGGGAAAAGCCTATATGCATCTATGTACAATGTTTGGGAACCTCTTGTGAAAATTATTGATATAAATTATCTAGCTGCCTCCTTCAAATATACACCTTCTCCTTTATATTAGCTGAAAGGGGGCTAAGGGAGAGAATTCCAGTGGGTTTTTTTAATATGCTCTGGAAATATTTCCTTAAAACATACAAAATCAAACTTCAAGGGGCATCTGGGTAGCTCAGTTGGTTGAGCTTCCAACCTCATCTCAGGTCATGATTTCACAATTCATGAGTTCAAGCCCCGCATCGGGCTCTGTGCTGACAGCTCAGAGCCTGGATCCTGCTTTGGATTAAGATCGTTTTCAGTACACGTGATCATCCAGCCAAAAAGAATTAAATTAAGTAAGTGAATTTGTTTGGAGAAGCGGTGAAAAGTTATTTTTCTATCACATGTAAACTTGTCACCGGCCTCACTTGAAGGACATGAGTCTTCCAACACCCAAACTGAGTAGATTAAATTTCATTTGATAGGGTTCAACTTCTTAAGTGAGACATGAATAAAGTTCTGATCTCAAAGCACGCATTTTGTTGAAGACAAATTTATCAGATCAAACCTAGTGGAACATTGGATTTTGGCAGAAGCTCTATCTATTTTATTGTTATAAAATGTTGACAGGAAATGAAATAACAAAAAATAAATATTAACTTTAATAAGTCAAAATAAGTACAGTCAATAGCCAAATATTCATTTAAATAGTCAAAATAAGTAACAAGGCTCCAATTTTATTGCGACATTTATCTCCATATATGAGAAAATGGATAGAGTTAACAAAATTGTGGATTTTCCTTCTGATACACGGGTGTCCATCTTCCACATAATATTTTTAAAATATAAAAGATGATATTTTATAGCCACACAGTATTTCAATTCATTTATTTTTTTTTTAATTTTTCTAATGTTTATTTATTTTTGAGGGAGAGATAGAGACAAAGTACGAGTGGGGAGGGGCAGAGAGAGAGGGAGACACAGAATCCAATTCAGGCTCCAGCCTCTGAGCTGTCAGTACAGAGCCCCATGTGAGGCTCGAACCCACGAGCTGTGAGATCACAGCCTGAGCCAAAGTCAGACACTTAACCGACTGAGCACCCAGGTGTCCACATTTCAATTCATTTCTATACTTGCTTTATTCTAATAGTTTTTCTCATTGCCCTCCTTTGTGGAAAATATTGAGACCTATAGACAATCAACCTTTTAGTCAGAGCCTTCTATAGCTCAGTCTATATCTGAATATTAGCTTTTTCTCCAGTCTCAAAAGATGTGTGGTTCTCCTCTACTTTGAAGGGAACTTCTCTGCCTGTTTGTTCCCTACTCAATCTGTTTTCTTATTATGATAATAATGATAAAAATAAGAATGACAGTTATAAATTCTAAAATTTACTGATCAACTTTATTGTGCGGTGTGATTTATATGCATTTTTTTCACCATTTTTCCCTCAAAACTGTTATTATAACATCTTGCAAATGAGAAAATTGAAGCTGAAAGAGATAAGTAATTATCTTTGTAATGCCTATTTTATTCAGTTCTGTTAGTTACGTTTGTCTTCTTGGAAATTCTCCTCATAAATCTCTTCATGTAGTTACTTCCTCCAGGTGTTTTCACGGATTCATCTTCTTTTTCCCATACATAACATTAATGTTCTCTAAGGTTCTGACCTTGGTCTACTTCTTTTTTTTTTAATAATTTTTTTTAACATTTATTTATTATTGAGAGATGGAGACAGAGCATGAGCAGGGGAGGGGCAGAGAGAAGGGGAGACACAGAATCTGAAGCAGGCTCCAGGCTCTCAGCCTTCAGCACAGAGCCAGATGCGGGGCTCGAGCTCACAGACTGTGAGATAATGACCTGAACCGAAGTCGGACACTCTACCGACTGAGCCACCCAGGCGCCCTTGACCTTGGTCTACTTCTTATCTGATTGCATTTTTCCTATATCACTTACCCACATTAACTACCATCTATCTATATCTTATGACTCCCCAGATATACTCAACTATCTCCTAAATGTCTCTGTATATTTGTTTATGTCCCAGATTAATATGTAAGTACCTTGAGCACAGTGTCAATATGTTTTCATTTGAATTCTTTGTACTCAAACTATATCTTATATGTAGTTGCACTCAAAAATTGTTTCAAATTTTTCCTCTCATATTTCTATATTACAAGAGAATGAAACAGTAATATAATACGTATCTAAGCTCTTTGGGGGCTTAAAAATATACTCTAAGAATTTGTCAGGGACTCTCCAGCTTTCTCTCATTAGTATGAATTGATAATAAAGGTCATCTTGTCATTAAAGGAGATTACAAAACAGAACAAGAAAATTCATTATAACAGTTGTCTATGGGTTACACCCTTAGAGTACCATTCTTTGAGATATCAGTATCTCTTTGTTGAGCTATTCTATAAATAAAACACCTTGAAATTTTCAAGGGCATAGTATTTAGTCTTGGAGGAAAATGAATCATTCCTTCTTTATTTGAAGACAGCAGTATAAATTCTGATCTATCAATTTTTTAAGATTACCCACTAGTCATGGAATATAAGATAATATATAAAATAAGAATGCCACTCCTTTGCTTACAATCACCAGTTGTTATTTACGAATGTCAAACATTTTCCACATACTTCCTAGTTTGTTAAGTGTAATTTGAATATACCTTACAGAATATATAACACTTTAGTATTCCAATATAAAATATAGGATGTTCATAGCAGCACTCTCAACAATAGCCAAATTATGGAAAGAGCCTAAATGTCCATCAACTGATGAATGGATAAAGAAATTGTGGTTTATATACACAATGGAATACTATGTAGCAATGAGAAAAAATGAAATATGGCCTTTTGTAGCAACGTGGATGGAACTGGAGAGTGTAATGCTAAGTGAAATAAGCCATACAGAGAAAGACAGATACCATATGGTTTCACTCTTATGTGGATCCTGAGAAACTCAACAGGAACCCATGGGGGAGGGGAAGGAAAAAAAAAAAAAAGACGTTAGAGTGGGAGAGAGCCAAAGCATAAGAGACTGTTAAAAACTGAGAACAAACTGAGGGCTGATGGGGGGTGGGAGGGAGGGGAGGGTGGGGGATGGGTATTGAGGAGGGCACCTTTTGGGATGAGCACTGGGTGTTGTATGGAAACCAATTTGTCAATAAATTTCATATATATATATATATAAAAAAATAATAAAATCTGAAAAAAAATAAATAAAAAAAAATAAAATATAGGATGAGTTAAATTTCAGTGTGGTTTATAAACATCTCCATTTACATTAAAGTAGTATTATTTGAATTTTAATTCCAAATCCCTTATGTTCACTTTATCCATGTTTTTATCTACTCAGTAATGTGATCTCAGTGCCTATAATAGTGCTGAATATCTATTGTTTGAAACAGTAGAGAAGGAAATATAAAAAGGAAGGGAGAGAGAGAGAAGAAAAAGTGAATAAAGAAAAACTGGGGAAAAAAAAGAATATAATCACATTAGAATGAACATTGTACATGACTTAGCAATGCATATTTTAAAAGTCAGATTTATTCAATAGTTATTTAAAGGAAGCCTACTTAGCTAGAACACTTAGAAAACAAATGCAAAATAATTTATTTAAATTATTTAGCTCCCTCAATCATATGTAGGTATAGATAGATATAGATATAGATATAGATATAGATATAGATATAGATATATAGATATAGATAGTTATATAGATTTTTTTTATGATCCAAAAAGAGGACACTTTCCAATAGGGAGGATGAGTTACTAATTTATTTTTGTGAGTGCTTGTAAGTTTATTACCTAAAAGTCTAATATATATTTTGTTGTGATTAATTATACCTTTGGTTGTAGTTTTAAATCTGTTTGTTTCCTTGTTTTGAAAGAGAGCGAGAGTGTGCATGCACAAACAAGGGAGGGGCAGAGAAAGAGGAAGAGAAAGAATCCCAACCAGGCTCCATGTTGTCAGCTCAGAACCCCACATGGGGCTCAATCTCAAACTGTGAGATCATGACCTGAGTCAAAATCGAGTTCGATGATTAACCACTGAAGCACCCCATGATTAATTATACTTTTAGCCTCAAGGTAAATTCGGAATTTATACTCAGAATGTATGAATGTTATCTCTTGGCTTCCATAGTCTTTTTGCAAAATTAACTTTTGTTTTGTTTTGTTTTTAAACATTTATTTGTTTGTTTTTTATTTTTACTTATTTTTATTTATTTATTTTTTTTTTTTGAGAGAGAGAGAGCAAACAGGGGAGGGGCAGAGAGAGGGAGACAGAGGATCCAAAGTAGGCTCTGTACTAAGAGTAGGAAGTCCGATGCGGGGCCAAACTCATGAACTCTGAGATCACGATCTGAGCCAAACTCGGACGCTTAACCAACTGAGCCACCCAGGTGCCCCAAAATTAAGTATTGTTTTAAAGTTTGACATGACATTTTTAAGTTATTTTATTCTCATATCTAAGTTTTGCATCCTTTTTATATTTTTATTTTCATCATTAAAAAGTTTCCTTTATTTTGCATTATTAATAACACGCACTAACTGTTCATCCTTGTTTTACTCAACCACTATACTTAACATCTTAATTGTTTAAAAAGAAGAAAATTTCACTTATTTAAATGTTTAAAATTGTATCCTTGAAAATGTTTTTCCAAAGCCAGCAATTAAGATTTTTTGATAGGAAAAGACCAGTTTTTCTAAGTTTCTTCCTTATTCTAATTTAAATATAATATCAAAGAAAAGTAGGACTATGTTTGCATTTTTTTTCTTACATCATGACATTGTCAAAAATTATGAACAGTGTTTGCATGTTGGAAAACTTCATTAAGATAGTCTTAATAGTTTATATTCTGAATAACACCCAATGTTCTTAATGTAAATAAATGGTGAAAACTGGCAGATAAGTGCTAAGTAAAATAATACATGAGTCATTATCACTTTTTCACAAGTTTGATCATTAAAATTTTCTAATAACCAAAAGAAATATGTGCTAACACCCATCAATAGACATACTGAAGAAAGTTCATAGCAGTGCTATTCACAAAAGGCAAAAACAAATGCAAGCAACCCAGATGTCTATCAGTAGGAAAATAGATGATTTATAGTTTACTCCTACAATGGATTATTACTCAGCAATGGAAATAAACCAACTATCACTACATGCAATAATATGGATGACCCTCACAGATATGAGTGAAAGAAACCAAATACAAAGGATATATACTATATAATGCCATTTATATGAAGTTCAAAATCAGGTGCCACTAAACATGATTTAGAAATTATAACAGTAGTCACCTTTTGGATGGATTATTGACAGGGGTTGGGGTGAGCCTCTGCAGTGCTTGAAAGTTTCTATACCTTGAACTAAGTGGACGTTACACAGGTAAATGCATATAAAAAGTTTAGCTCACTGTATACTTATAAACGGTGCACTTTTCTCTACATAAATACCTCTTAAAATGGAAAAAATGCTGATAGCAGAAATGTAATATTTCTATTTTCAGGTGTAATATCATTCCATAATCTTTTATCATTATCGACACAAATTGCAGGAGAAATCCACTTACTATTCTCTTGCATTTCTTAACTAGATGAAATATAAAAGTTTTGTAAGTTTTATAATTATAAAATATTCCTCGTGTTAACTTTTAATTTTTACATGTCCAATTCACATATGGATCATTTTTAACTGTACTGGCTCTAAATTCCCTTGCTTACAATTGAGCTAGAGAACTACAGTAAAGCCAGTAAAAAATGCTTTTATTTTCTTTTTAAGAAATCAGTAGAAAGAAGTTAATAATTTTCCCCAATTCTATTTCTCATAGTAGAAGAAAAAGTGTTGTGCAATGTTTGATTGATTGTTTAGCAGTCTGCCACCTCTTGCTCTAAACATTTCTCCAGTTTGTGTCTTTTTTTTTTTTTATTTAAAAAAAAATTTTTTTTCAACGTTTATTTATTTTTGGGACAGAGAGAGACAGAGCATGAACGGGCGAGGGGCAGAGAGAGAGGGGGACACAGAATCGGAAACAGGCTCCAGGCTCTGAGCCATCAGCCCAGAGCCCGACGCGGGGCTCAAACTCACGGACCGCGAGATCGTGACCTGGCTGAAGTCGGACGCTTAACCGACTGCGCCACCCAGGCGCCCCAGTCTGTGTCTTAATCATCACCCCTAATGCCGTTTCTACAAATGAGCCCTTATAATTACATAGCAATCTATTCACACCCTCTTAGATGGTTATGCGGCCTCTGTTTTGCCTGTCCTTCGGTCCTTTTCTATATTGATGCCATGATGATTAATTTAAAATGCAATTCTCCCCATGTCACATGTCAGCTTAAAGTATTTCATACTGCCCACTATCCCCAAAATGAGATATAAACCCTTAGCTCCTGTGGGCCTTTACCTCAGGTCCTGCCAATCTTTCTCTCACAATCAAACTTTTGGTTCTTCTCCCACATGTCAGTCTCTGTCTTTCTCTCTCTCTCTTTTAATGTTTATTTATTTATGTATTTAGTTAGTTAGTTAGTTAGTTAATTATTTTGAGAGAGAGCACACAAATGTTCATGCACACATGTGAGCAGGGAAGGGGCCAAGAGAGAGGGAGAGAGAGAATCTCAAGCAGGCTCCACGCTGTCAGTGCAGAGCCCAGCCCACGCAAGGCTTCGTCTCAGGAACCCTGAGATTGTGACCTGAGGCAAAATCAAGAGTTGGGCACTTAACCGACTGAGCCCCCAGGATCCCCCATAGTCTCTCTCATTTTCATGTCTGCTCAGCCTTCCAACACCCTAGAATATGTGTATTTCACTGAACATAAATTATACCTTAGTTTTTTAAAAACTCTTAGTTAATGAAAAGAGAAATTGTCATCAATACAACTGAAGTGTTGTTTTCCCCACTCAGTTCCATTTCCAACCAAGCTCCTCAGCAGTAAGCATGATTCTGAAATTTGTCTCCTTCCCTGGCATTACTTTATATTTGTACTACACATGCACATTGCTATTACAATAGACAGTAGATGTTTAATTTAAAAGTATTTTTGGAACGTGCATAAGAATGTATTAATAGATTTCTCAAAACATACAAAAAATATATTGAATTAAACCTTTATAGAAATAGAAGTAGTTGTATATATTTCTCACAAATCATTCTTCACAGCTCACATTAATTTCATGTTTGTTTTCCTACCGGAGGCCACTTCCTCTCAGACTTAGAAATTAATGAAAGGTTCCAAATTATTTCCAAGGCATCAACATTCACTAGCCAATTATTGACATTTTTAATGATATTCACTAATTTTATGCACTAATCTATTTATGACATTTTTAATAATTGAAATTTCTTGAATTATTCCTAGCTCTTATTAACCCGTGTTTGAGTTTTCTTCCATTCTCACAGGACCGTTGGCCTTTGTACCTGTTTTCTCATGACCTACCTCTTAATTCTCTCAACTTTGCACAAACTTCTCCACACATTATTTTCTTTCTGGACCACCTCATTCTTATACCTAAGGACATTCTGTGTGTGAGTGTCTTGATGAACTATAGATATAATCACTGTAAGGTATTAAACATATGACAACAAGTACATACACATTGCCAGTGAAATAATATAGGACTTCCTATACTATAGAACTTCCTTTCTCTCAGTTTATTTATATCCTACTGAACTTGTCTACTCCGAGCCTTTTATTTCTAACTAATGGTAAGAGTTTCCTTTTCTTTCCATTCTCCTATTAGCTGCATATCAGTCGTATCAGCAAAGGCTGGGATGTTGATAGTTGACACTGAGAAGGGTTTTGTATGCAGTATGTCCATTAGTATTGTCATCAATTCCATTAGGTAAGTAAGTGTAATTGTACACTGTTTACTCTATATTCTAATTAAATTTATAATTGGCACCTGAAACTTAACTTCTTAGAAAACTAAGCTCCTCATGTTTTCCCCACAAACCAGCCTTGTCTCTCTTTTCCATCTCAGTCAATGGTAACCAGGTTATTCCAGGTGATCAAGCCAAAAATCTGGAGTAATTAGCGAAACTTTCCTTTCTCTCATGCCTCACTTCTAATCTATTAAATTCCATTTGCTCTAACTTCAAAGTATAATTAGAATGTGACAATTTCTCATCACCCTCACTGCTGCCATAATCATGTGTCTGGATTATTATTCCAGTCTCTAAATGGGCCATGTCTCTTCTCTTAACCTCTTCAGTCTGTTTTTTCCCAAGTTATCTTCTGCTTGACATCAGTTTCCATTCAGTGTAGTTGTTTTCTTGAAGTCCTGGCAATACTCAAGAGCCCTGTATAATTGGCCTCATTTTTTCTCTTTGATTCCACCAAATTCACTATTTTCCAACCATACTGGTCTATTCAATATTTCTGAAACTTGCCAGGCATACTTATATTCTAGGACCTTTGCAGATGAGTTCCTTCTGAAATATCTGCAAGGTTTACTTTCTTACTTCCTTCAAATTTTTACTTTTCTGCTCAGGGAGTCCTTTCATGGCCATCTTACTAGATAATGAACACCTCATCCCTACGACTGTTTTCTATCCAGTATCTTCAATTCAGTTTTCCCATAGCATGCAGTGATTGAACCAATGCTTTATTATTTATCATGTGTTAATATCTTAACCAGTTAAAATATAAACTTCATGAAAACCATGTTTTCTTTTGTTCATAGCTTTCTTCCAGATGCTTAGGATAACTCCTGGCACACACTAAGTACTCAAGAATTGTTCACTGAATTAAGTAGAGAGTCTTCACTACATTTTCAACTTCAGCATCTGTACAAATATTTTGTTGATAGCATATATGAAAAATTCAAGTATATCAAAGATTTGGGAGACCTTTTCAGAGATGGTTCAAATTTCATTTGCATTTACAAGGCAGAGAATGTGATAGAAGGCCATTCCCAGTCATAGTGTGCTCTAACACAGATCCATAGCGTGCTCTGGAAAGATTGTGATAAGGCATAAGAAATGTCAGGAATTGGGGTCAGAAATGTCTCCTGGGAAGATTCTGAATGATCTTGAATTCTCTGTTAAATATCTTGAACATTACCGTAGACAGTATAAGAAACCATACAGCGCTCCTTGACCTTTCGGCTAAGATCAAGTGTAGTATCTGTTCTTATCAGAAACTATACAAATGTTTTGGTTGAGTAACATGATTTGTTACATACATTTTAGAAAGAAAATATTTGTGAGAAAGGTGTGGAAAGTGCATTTTAGAGATAACAAGAAAATGGAAGACATATAAGGAAATTCGTTGCAATTATCTAGCCAACGGAAGATAAACTGGTGCAGAAGCAATGGATTGAAGGTTAGAAGGAAGAAGCTACAAGTATGAAGTCCTTCAGGAAGTTTGGTGATGAGTGAAAGGAGAAATGCATAATGTAGCCAGTGTGGGTGGCACAGAATGATGACATGGGACCTGTAAACTGAAGAATTGAGGATACTGTAGACTAAGCAAAGGAGCAAGTACAAATGAAGCAAATAAAACTTTAAGAGGAGAAGGGGATAAACATATAGGTAAGTTCTTAGGGGTTGGGAGAGGAGCAGATGGACTCATGTCTTATAATGAAGGAACCCATAGAACAGTTACTGGGAGAGTCACAGAAATCAACAAGCATGGTTGTCTGGTTTCTATGGTCTCAAAAACTGAAAGCAATAAGAGCAGAAGCTGTTGCTGCTGAAAGCAAGTAGTCCTGGTTGTTAAGTGAAATGAAAGCATTTACTAAATATCAACCAAGTGTCAGACCAACTAAAGTGGCAGATATGCAACAATGAAAAGTCCGATTTCTTCTTCTCCAGAGGACAAAGTTACTTAAATGATTTCAAAAACAAAAACAAACAAAACCAAAACAAACAAACAAACAAAAGATGATTGATAGGCAGCAGAAAAAGAGTCATAAAAATCTGAAATGGAGCACCTGGGTGGCTCAGTCAGTTGAGCCTCTGACTTCGGCTCAGGTCACGATCTCACAGTCCATGAGTTTGAGCCCCGCATCGGGCTCTGTGCTGACAGCTCAGAGCCTGGAGCCTACTTCAGATTGTGTCTTCCCCTCTCTCTCTCTGCCCCTCCCCTGTTTGTGCTTTGTCTCTCTCTCAAAAATAAATAAACATTTAAAAAAATTAAAAATCTGAAACAGATGAAAAAATGGCAGTTCCATGAAACATAATCCCATGGGGGAAAAGCTATATGTGGTTAATACCAAATATTAAAAATTGGTCTTCCCTAGTGTTGAGAGGGTAGTCATGTGTGTGGTAAATTTTACAAAGATTTCTACACAAAATTATTAAGGATTTTACCATCTTGATACTTAAACATCAATGCTTCAGCAAATCAGAAGACTTGGTTTTCCAAAATGATTCCGTTTCTAATAATTACGTGAGCCCAGGAACTAGCATTTTCTCCAGAAATCTCAAATTGGCAGCACTTGGGCAAGATCCAGTTGTGTTTTGGTTCTGTCAGC
This sequence comes from Lynx canadensis, assembly GCF_007474595.2. Taxonomy (NCBI): domain Eukaryota; kingdom Metazoa; phylum Chordata; class Mammalia; order Carnivora; family Felidae; genus Lynx; species Lynx canadensis. Next base: position 149,450,734 of record NC_044306.2, on the reverse strand, counting down.
AGACACAATATTTTTAAAGAATTTTAATTCGTTACAATCAATATACAAAGAATTCTGAATAAGTAATGAAGTGCTTGGCTTATCTTTAAAAAAAATGGAAGAGGGGCACCTGGGTGGCTCAGTCGGTTAAGCGTCCGACTTCGGCTCAGGTCATGATCTCACGGTCAGTGAGTTCGAGCTCCGCGTCGGGCTCTGGGCTGATGGCTCACAGCTTGGAGCCTGCTTCGGATTCTGTGTCTCCCTCTCTCTCTGCCCCTCCCCCGTTCATGCTCTGTCTCTCTCTGTCTCAAAAATAAATAAAATAAACGTTAAAAAAAATTAAAAAAAAAATGGAAGATGTGGCAGCTATAGAGCATGTATATTACATGTAAAAATTGACTGGAGCTGAGTATTAGCTTTTTCCTTCAGGCTAGGCTTGAACTTTCAGGAAGGCTACAGTCCCCACAATACTTAATTTTCCTTAAACCTGGACCTACCTTCAGTACACATGTAATCTGATTGGTTACCACAGCCATTTCATTTTGTGACTTGTGAAAAGTAGGTGCCATGTAGATACCAATTCACTTTGCATAAATTGTGGCTAATTGTTACAATTTATAATTGGATTCAGCATGACTATTAATATTTTACAGATTCAGAAACTACTGAGACAAGTTAAGACTGTAAATCCTTATTAAAGTTACCGCTAGTTTGTAGGACTGCTGAGTTTCCCGTTACATCGCATGGACTTATATACGATAACCATGTTTAGTGGTGGCAAATGGTAAGCAATAAATATAAGGAGTATTATTTTTCATACGTTAATGAAATTTTAATTAACATATCCCAAATGTCACTTTAGATATTTGTTCAAGATGTTTTAGATAAGAAGGGACACTGGTGTGCCTCTAGGAAAAAAATAAATACTTATCATGAACCACTTAACCAGTACATGGCAGAGGTAAGCTGCACAAACACGGAATAATCACTACACATTATAACATCCTCATTTCCTGTTATCATGTTCTAAATCAAGCTAAGTGGAAGTGCTCCTTGGAATATGTGGTACAAATATTGGATGGAGAAACTACTTCTAATCATCACGGCTTCTCAGAATTCAAACCCTTTTTAGGTATTTTAAACCACAGAATTACCATATCATGGAGGAACTAGGTTTAAATAGTGAGTGATAACCCATTTCAGATATCCGACTGCCTGTACTTCTTGTCTTCCATTTAAGAAGCAAGGTAATATTTTTCACTTATCCTTTTTGTTATTCTACATGCATTGTAATATTGTAAAATCTAATAACATAGTTCTAAAAAATATTTTTAAAGAAATTAATGTCAGTGTACTTTAAGGCCTTTGAGAAATTGTTTTAGAACATAAGCTACTGATTTAGCTACTTTTCAGTGCTTCTGGGTACAACTGATGTATAGACACCGTAAAATGCTTATTATACTACTCTATCTTATTACGAAGTGCCAAAGTCTTATTTTAAGAGCTAGGTCATCATAATGAGGTTTTTGGAAATCCAGGGTACTGTGTATTTAAGATGTGGACTCCTGGATCACTTCTTTCATGTGTTAATCACAGTAACCCAACATAGCTGCTCTGGAGACCAGAGATAATACTTGTAATGTAACTACTACAATGTCTGGCATATAGCAGGTATTCAGTAACTGCAACAACTTCTATGTTTCTCATTTATCAATATGCTAAAAACATTACTTTAACTCTCAGCATCTAGGTTCCAATTTCTTTTATCCCTGGAGAACCAAATGTCTAAGTAAAATTGAAGTAAGCTGTTATAAAATAAATTTATTTCATATTTTAAGAGGCAAAGTGATGTTTATAATATTATAAAGCATTATCACTATGAAATGCTTCTAAAATGAACATCTTATGCATCATCTTGTAACAGTAAACAAATATACCTGAGATTTTTAGTAAAAATGAGAAATTAATTAGAAATTTAGGCAATGCAAATCCTAGGACAGAGTAATGCCTATATGTACACATTCCCCAGAAGTGCACAGGTAAAGATCACCAGCAAATTTAATACTATTTGAGTAAAACAAAATCTTACTCTTTAAAAATAATCAATTTAATGTGTTGATCTAGACAGTAAGACACTGTTATATATGAACAATGCATTAGAATAATTATTTCACTTTTCAGTTCTTCGTTTAACAAACAGGAAAGTGAAGTTGATATGTAGTCAGCAAACCTTGTGGACTAACACATAGTCATGGTATTAGAGATTGAGCTGGAAGGGATTACAGAAATCAGTCTCATTAGCAGTCTCTCTTTTGCTACATATACGAGGTGCAGTGATGTTTAATGATTTATTCAAGCTTCAGCAGCCTGTCTCAGACTGGGAGGCACCCAGACCTCCTTGCACCCATCACAATATTATTTCCACCTGCTACTTCTCATGAAGGAGCCAGACTGCATGTTTTGATGCACCTGATATCTGTTTAAACATGAGTTTCTCTTCTATTTTACACTTCTGATAGTCCTTGTCCACAAGATTGAGGAAGAGTTATAAATAAATGGCCTGATAGAGTGTACTTATTTTTCATCACTGTATCTTCATGTCTGATATGTTGTATGTAGCAACTAGTCATTGAATGAGTAAGTTAGTAAACGAACCAATTACATATAGGGAAAAAACAAAAAAACAACAACAAAAAAAACAAACCCTACTAACTTGCTATACCCAAAAAGGAACTTCGACATTTTAGAAACCAAGATTTCACATTATATTCTGTTAATAAAATTTCTCTTAGGGGCGCCTGGGTGGCGCAGTCGGTTAAGCGTCCGACTTCAGCCAGGTCACGATCTCGCGGTCCAGGAGTTCGAGCCCCGCGTCAGGCTCTGGGCTGATGGCTCAGAGCCTGGAGCCTGTTTCCGATTCTGTGTCTCCCTCTCTCTCTGCCCCTCCCCCGTTCATGCTCTGTCTCTCTCTGTCCCAAAAATAAATAAACGTTGAAAAAAAAATAAAAATAAATAAAATTTCTCTTTATAAAGAACTTGTCATATTCATATCCATGTGTTTCTCAAGTGAATCTGCTTTTATCAAAGTTTTCATTAGACCTTCCTAATTGCCTGGAACAAAGCTAAATTAATGTACAATTATTGAGAAAATGTGTAATTTTTCAGGAGAATAAAACTTATTAACTTGCTATATACCTATTTTACAGAACTAAGTAAACATGAAGCTCTTCCTTTTTACCTGCCTTTTGGCTACTGCTCTTGCAAAGCATGTAAGTATAATGACATGTTTATGATTTTCTATTCTTATTTAAATATAAGAAGAGTGAATCTTTTATGCAGACGATGGCAAGGGTAGGGAGCAAGAAATAGAGACAAGTGTGTGACTTTTAAAACCTATAATCAAAGGTTTCATTGGCCTTGCCTTATACAAGGTATCGAGGTGGACAAAAACACTTTTTATTAAGTACTCTCCTTATAGGATGAAGGAGATGTTAGCTATAGGTTAAAAGGCATGAACTTCCTCCCATATCTGCTTGAATGTACTGGGGAACATTTTTTGACTCCAAGAATCGCTTCCTAAAAGTAAGAAATATATTGAGATAAAACAAGGATACCTTGAAAAGTGTAGGAAAGCCACAGATAAAATGTAGACTCAAAAACCACCTCTCAAGGAAGGGTCAGAATTTCACTATTCTTGGTTACAGTAGTTCAGAATCTGTTTAGACAGGAAACAGTGATGTGTTAAAGAGTGGTTCACTTTGAAAATCACTGCCAAATAACTTACTGCAAAATAATCCCTTAACTTCTCAAGGCATCGTATTCTGCCAGTGAGAATATAGTAAATATACCACAAAATGATACAGTGGACTAGATATGTCATGTCAATGAAGTGCTTTGAAAACACACACGTGGAATCTACTAAATTCCTCAGAAGTAACTGATTTTTTCCTTTCCCTTCTACCCCCACTGTCAATCCCTCTTCCATACCCAATATCTCCCTCCCCACAACTGCACCATACCTTAAGGTGATCAGAATTCTCTGAATCCTCTGTTTCCTATCTCACATATATATCTTGAAGAGTTTTTTTTTTTGTTATTTCTTAAATTCAAAGCCAATTCGGGAGCAAAATTAAGGTAAGAATTCCATTTAGGTAAATAGAAAAAAATAATCATAATAACACTTCAATGAGCAATCTTACACCAAGTTTGATTTTTTTTTCTGCCTATAATCTACTAGTCTTAGCCACACTTCTCCCTTTCTCTCTAAGTCAGTAATTGTCCTCAATCTTTTCTTTAAGATTAATTAAATCTAGAAATCAACATAAACTAAATAAAATATAATATCATGGTGTTATAACATTTTAATATTCTGTAGCACATCTACATTTGTATTTTAGGCTGTGACAGGATTAATACTTAAAAACCAATAACCCAATCATTTCCTAAAAGTAAGAAATATGTTAAGCCATAACAATGACTTATTTGATGTATAAAATGATTTATCTATTAATATTATGGGAAACATCCCACTAAACCCTAAGCATTCCCAGAAATGGATTTCTAGAAGCTCCATATCCCCAAAACAAGAACAACAAGACAGATTTTCACTTTAAAATAACCAATAAAACTGAAATTTGTTTTTTTTTAATGCAAAAAATGGAACATCACTCCTCCAGTGAGGTAAGACATTTTAATAAAACATAAAATCCTTTCACCTAGTCAAGACATAAATGCACTGAACTTGTAAGTCTTTACAATATTTTTTTTACCAATAAGACTACAACTATAGTGCCAGAAAAAAAATTGGAAGTGCAACCATAAAAAAAAAAAAGAGATGAATAAAGACCAAGACCAAAGCTCTAAATTCTAATTACCAAGATTAAATTTCTGGGTTTTTTCCTAAGTTGTCTCAATATTAATGGTATTCGCTCAGAAGTCATGATAAACACTGCATATTTTGTGAATCCATTTTATGTTTGTGCAATAAAGACTCATGTTTTTCTGGATCCATATTAAGTGCTAATTTCCAAATGACTCTATCCATAGGTGCATAACAGGTGTCCACAGAATTTTCAATGTTACTAAAGGATTTTCTTGTCTCCTGTGACATATTTTGTCTCTTTAAAAAATATCAAAGAAAAAGTAATGAAAATAAAAGAAAATTGGAAATTGTACAGTGAAAATAGAAAATCTTCTCTTTTCTTCTCTGTGGATGATATTTAGGAAAGTTTTTGATTCAGCTATTCATAACTGAAAATAGTGTGGAATGAGCTCATTATCTGAAATATAGTAAGTTAATTACATAGAGGGAGTGAAACTTTGGTCAATTTTGTTCTTTAACCTAGGCAGAGACTCAATGTTATCTACCTAACAGTTGTTGATTGACAATTTATTGCTAGTATGAATATAATCTAGGTAAGTAAGTCATATTGTTTTTCTTTTTCTAAGGAATCTATCAGCATCTCCCAAGAAGTAAGTCCTAACTTAAATTACATATAATTTTACTTTTTTATTTAATCAACACTATAAAAGAAGTTATTTGTTCTATAGAAATTTAAACAGGAAAAGAAAGTGTTCATTCATCTCAGTAAGGTAAAGTTTAATTTTTTAATCTATTACTCCTGATTGATGAGGTATCTTTTTCTCTCAAACATGGGTCATTTTCTCATTAACCCAAAATGAGTATTATTTTTAATTATAATTGTAAAAATGGCGAGGCTTTCCAACGCTTTACCAAAATGCTGTGGACTAACATGAAAGGGATAGTAGGAAAAGATTTGTGGGCTAGAACCTGCAAGACATGCTATTAAAGCAGAATATCTTTGAGTTTCTTTTTAATGGTCCATCATCTTTACCTTTCTTCCCTAATTCTGTACACTTTGTTCACGAAGTTGATTTTTCTTGATATCACATTATGACCAAGAATATGATACTTCATTTCAGTAAATGCAATCTTTCTTGGTATTGTTTTCTTTTTGGGGGGGAGACATTTGTCCCACATCCTGTGAAGTATATATTGATTTCACATCTGTAGGACAATGTGAAGCAAAAATATTATATTACTTTGAAAAAAAAAACATTGACATTAACCTAGATTTGGAAAACATATTCCAAGTGAATCAAATTTGAAAACCAAGATTTTTTAAAAGAATGACACTAAAATTGCACCCTCTTACCCTAATTCTACGAATAATTCAATTGGAGGAAATATATTTTTGCATGGATCAACTAATACACTGATTTCCACATTCTGTGAGGAATGGAGGACTTATCTTTTAATGGTTTTCATTCCTAAAAGCTTCAAACTTAACATTTGCCTTTCTCTTTTTTTTAATTTTTTTAAACTATTCTCTCTTCTTTAAATGTTTGTTTGTTTACTTTTGAGAGAGAGTGTGTGTGAGTGGCGGAGGGGCAGGCGAGAGGGACAGAGGATCTAAAGTGGGCTCTGCACTGACAGCAGCAAGCCTGATGTGGGGCTCGAAACCACAACCCATGACATCATGACCTGAACCGAAGTTGGACACTCAACCGACTGAGCCACCCAGGCACCCCTAACATTTTCTTTTTTAAAAGCTATTTCCTACTGTAATATTTTCTTCAAATTGACTCATTTAAACTTAAATGAATTTATCATAGAAGCAATATATATTGAAGCTTGAGGAAGATGGCGGCGTAGGAGGACGCTGGGCTCACCGCGCGTCCTGCTGATCACTTAGATTCCACCTACACCTGCCTAAATAACCCAGAAAACCGCCAGAGGATTAGCAGAATGGAGTCACCGGACCCAAGTGCAGACGAGAGGCCCACGGAAGAGGGTAGGAAGGGCGGCGAGGCGGTGCGCGCTCCATGGACTGGCGGGAGGGAGCCGGGGCGGAGGGGCGGCTCGCCAGCCAAGCAGAGCCCCCGAGTCCGGCTGGCAAAAGCGGAGGGGCCTGACGGACTGTGTTCTGACAGCAAGCGCGACTTAGCGTCTGGAAGGTCATAAGTTAACAGCTCTGCTCGGAAAGCGGGAAGGCTGGAGGACAAAGGGAGAGTGAGCTGCGGAGCCCCCGGATGACAGAGCTCAGTTTGGCGGGGAACAAAGGCGCTCGCCAGCGCCATCTCCCCCGCCCATCCCCCAGCCAAAATCCCAAAGGGAACCGTTTCCGGCCAGGGAAATTGCTCGCACCGCGCAAACACCCAACTCTATGCTTCTGCGGAGCCAAACCTCCGGCAGCGGATCTGACTCCCTCCGGCTGCCACAGGGCCCCTCCTGAAGTGGATCACCTAAGGAGAAGCGAGCTAAGCCTGCCCCCCCTGCCGCCGTGCACCTTGCCTTCCCACCCCAGCTAATACGCCAGATCCCCACCATCACTAGCCTGGCAGTGTGCAAGTAGCCCAGACGGGCCACGCCACCCCACAGTGAATCCCGCCCCTAGGAGAGGGGAAGAGAAGGCACACACCAGTCTGACTGTGGCCCCAGCGGTGGGCTGGGGGCAGACATCAGGACTGACTGTGGCCCCGCCCACCAACTCCAGTTATACACCACAGCACAGGGGAAGTGCCCTGCAGGCCCTCACCACTCCAGGGACTATCCAAAATGACCAAGCGGAAGAATTCCCCTCAGAAGAATCTCCAGGAAATAACAACAGCTAATGAGCTGATCAAAAAGGATTTAAATAATATAACAGAAAGTGAATTTAGAATAATAGTCATAAAATTAATCGCTGGGCTTGAAAACAGTATACAGGACAGCAGAGAATCTCTTGCTACAGAGATCAAGGGACTAAGGAGCAGTCACGAGGAGCTGAAAAACGCTTTAAAGGAAATGCAAAACAAAATGCAAACCACCACGGCTCGGATGGAAGAGGCAGAGGAGAGAATAGGTGAACTAGAAGATAAAGTTATGGAAAAAGAGGAAGCTGAGAAAAAGAGAGATAAAAAAATCCAGGAGTATGAGGGGAAAATTAGAGAACTAAGTGATACACTAAATAGAAATAATATACGCATAATTGGTATCCCAGAGGAGGAAGAGAGAGGGAAAGGTCTGAAGGGGTACTTGAAGAAATAATAGCTGAGAACTTCTCTGAACTGGGGAAGGAAAAAGGCATTGAAATCCAAGAGGCACAGAGAACTCCCTTCAGACGTAACTTGAATAGATCTTCTGCACGACATATCATAGTGAAACTGGCAAAATACAAGGATAAAGAGAAAATTCTGAAAGCAGCAAGGGGTAAACGTGCCCTCACATATAAAGGGAGACCTATAAGACTCGTGACTGATCTCTCTTTTGAAACTTGGCAGGCCAGAAAGAATTGGCACGAGATTTTCAGGGTGCTAGACAGAAAAAATATGCAGCCGAGAATCCTTTATCCAGCAAGTCTGTCATTTAGAATAGAAGGAGAGATAAAGATCTTCCCAAACAAACAAAAACTGAAGGAATTTGTCACCACTAAATCAGCCCTACAAGAGATCCTAAGGGGGACCCTGTGAGACAAAGTACCAGAGACATCACTACAAGCATAAAACATACAGACATCACAATGACTCTAAACCCGTATCTTTCTATAATAACACTGAATGTAAATGGATTAAATGCGCCAACCAAAAGACATAGGGTATCAGAATGGATACAAAAACAAGACCCATCTATTTGCTGTCTACAAGAGACTCATTTTAGACCTGAGGACACCTTTAGATTGAGAGTGAGGGGATGGAGAACTATTTATCATGCTACTGGAAGCCAAAAGAAAGCTGGAGTAGCCATACTTATATCAGACAAACTAGACTTTAAATTAAAGGCTGTAACAAGAGATGAAGAAGGACATTATATAATAGTTACAGGGTCTATCCATCAGGAAGAGCTAACAATTATAAATGTCTATGCACCGAATACCGGAGCCCCCAAATATATAAAACAATTACTCATAAACAGAAGCAACCTTATTGATAAGAATGTGGTAATTGCAGGGGACTTTAACACCCCACTCACAGAAATGGATAGATCATCTAGACACACGGTCAATAAAGAAACAAGGGCCCTGAATGAGACATTGGATCAGATGGACTTGACAGATATATTTAGAACTCTGCATCCCAAAGCAACAGAATATACTTTCTTCTCGAGTGCACATGGAACATTCTCCAAGATAGATCATATACTGGGTCACAAAACAGCCCTTCATAAGTTTACAAGAATTGAAATTATACCATGCATACTTTCAGACCACAATGCTATGAAGCTTGAAATCAACCACAGGAAAAAGTCTGGAAAACCTCCAAAAGCATGGAGGTTAAAGAACACCCTACTAACGAATGAGTGGGTCAACCAGGCAATTAGAGAAGAAATCAAAAAATATATGGAAACAAACGAAAATGAAAATACAACAATCCAAACGCTTTGGGACGCAGCGAAGGCAGTCCTGAGAGGAAAATACATTGCAATCCAGGCCTATCTCAAGAAACAAGAAAAATCCCAAATACAAAATCTAACAGCACACCTAAAGGAACTAGAAGCAGAACAGCAAAGGCAGCCTAAACCCAGCAGAAGAAGAGAAATAATAAAGATCAGAGCAGAAATAAACAATATAGAGTCTAAAAAAACTGTAGAGCAGATCAACGAAACCAAGAGTTGGTTTTTTGAAAAAATAAACAAAATTGACAAACCTCTAGCCAGGCTTCTCAAAAAGAAAAGGGAGATGACCCAAATAGATAAAATCATGAATGAAAATGGAATTATTACAACCAATCCCTCAGAGATACAAACAATTATCAGGGAATACTATGAAAAATTATATGCCAACAAATTGGACAACCTGGAAGAAATGGACAAATTCCTGAACACCCACACTCTTCCAAAACTCAATCAGGAGGAAAGAGAAAGCTTGAACAGACCCATAACCAGCGAAGAAATTGAATCGGTTATCAAAAATCTCCCAACAAATAAGAGTCCAGGACCAGATGGCTTCCCAGGGGAGTTCTACCAGACATTTAAAGCAGAGATAATACCTATCCTTCTCAAGCTATTCCAAGAAATAGAAAGGGAAGGAAAACTTCCAGACTCATTCTATGAAGCCAGTATTACTTTGATTCCTAAACTAGACAGAGACCCAGTAAAAAAAGAGAACTACAGGCCAATATCCCTGATGAATATGGATGCAAAAATTCTCAATAAGATACTAGCAAATCGAATTCAACAGCATATAAAAAGAATTATTCACCATGATCAAGTGGGGTTCATTCCTGGGATGCAGGGCTGGTTCAACATTCGCAAATCAATCAATGTGATACATCACATTAACAAAAAAAAAGAGAAGAACCATATGATCCTGTCAATCGATGCAGAAAAGGCCTTTGACAAAATCCAGCACCCTTTCTTAATAAAAACCCTTGAGAAAGTCGGGATAGAAGGAACATACTTAAAGATCATAAAAGCCATTTATGAAAAGCCCACAGCTAACATCATCCTCAACGGGGAAAAACTGAGAGCTTTTTCCCTGAGATCAGGAACACGACAGGGATGCCCACTCTCACTGCTGTTGTTTAACATAGTGCTGGAAGTTCTAGCATCAGCAATCAGACAACAAAAGGAAATCAAAGGCATCCAAATTGGCAAAGATGAAGTCAAGCTTTCGCTTTTTGCAGATGACATGATATTATACATGGAAAATCCGATAGACTCCACCAAAAGTCTGCTAGAACTGATACATGAATTCAGCAAAGTTGCAGGATACAAAATCAATGTACAGAAATCAGTTGCATTCTTATACACTAACAATGAAGCCACAGAAAGACAAATAAAGAAACTGATCCCATTCACAATTGCACCAAGAAGCATAAAATACCTAGGAATAAATCTAACCAAAGATGTAAAGGATCTGTATGCTGAAAACTATAGAAAGCTTATGAAGGTAATTGAAGAAGATTTAAAGAAATGGAAAGACATTCCCTGCTCATGGATTGGAAAAATAAATATTGTCCAAATGTCAATACTACCCAAAGCTCTCTACACATTCAATGCAATCCCAATCAAAATTGCACCAGCATTCTTCTCGAAACTAGAACAAGCAATCCTAAAATTCATATGGAACCACAAAAGGCCCCGAATAGCCAAAGGAATTTTGAAGAAGAAGACCAAAGCAGGAGGCATCACAATCCCAGACTTTAGCCTCTACTACAAAGCTGTAATCATCAAGACAGCATGGTATTGGCACAAAAACAGACACACAGACCAATGGAATAGAATAGAAACCCCAGAACTAGACCCACAAACGTATGGCCAACTCATCTTTGACAAAGCAGGAAAGAACATCCAATGGAAAAAAGACAGCCTCTTTAACAAATGGTGCTGGGAGAACTGGACAGCAACATGCAGAAGGTTGAAACTAGACCACTTTCTCACACCATTTACAAAAATAAACTCAAAATGGATAAAGGACCTAAATGTGAGACAGGAAACCATCAGAACCTTAGAGGAGAAAGCAGGAAAAGACCTCTCTGACCTCAGCCGTAGCAATCTCTTACTCGACACATCCCCAAAGGCAAGGGAATTAAAAGAAAAAGTGAATTACTGGGACCTTATGAAGATAAAAAGCTTCTGCACAGCAAAGGAAACAACCAACAAAACTAAAAGGCAACCAACGGAATGGGAAAAGATATTTGCAAATGACATATCGGACAAAGGGCTAGTATCTAAAATCTATAAAGAGCTCACCAAACTCCACACCCGAAAAACAAATAATCCAGTGAAGAAATGGGCAGAAAACATGAATAGACACTTCTCTAAAGAAGACATCCAGATGGCCAACAGGCACATGAAAAGATGTTCAGCGTCGCTCCTTATCAGGGAAATACAAATCAAAACCACACTCAGGTATCACCTCACGCCAGTCAGAGTGGCCCAAATGAACAAATCAGGAGACTATAGATGCTGGAGAGGATGTGGAGAAACGGGAACCCTCTTGCACTGTTGGTGGGAATGCAAATTGGTGCAGCCGCTCTGGAAAGCAGTGTGGAGGTTCCTCAGAAAATTAAAAATAGACCTACCCTATGACCCAGCAATAGCACTGCTAGGAATTTACCCAAGGGATACAGGAGTACTGATGCATAGGGGCACTTGTACCCCAATGTTCATAGCAGCACTCTCAACAATAGCCAAATTATGGAAAGAGCCTAAATGTCCATCAACTGATGAATGGATAAAGAAATTGTGGTATATATACACAATGGAATACTATGTGGCAATGAGAAAAAATGAAATATGGCCTTTTGTAGCAACGTGGATGGAACTGGAGAGTGTAATGCTAAGTGAAATAAGCCATACAGAGAAAGACAGATACCATATGGTTTCACTCTTATGTGGATCCTGAGAAACTTAACAGGAACCCATGGGGGAGGGGAAGGAAAAAAAAAAAAAAGAGGTTAGAGTGGGAGAGAGCAAAAACATAAGAGACTGTTAAAAACTGAGAACAAACTGAGGGTTGATGGGGGGTGGGAGGGAGGGGAGGGTGGGTGATGGGTATTGAGGAGGGCACCTTTTGGGATGAGCACTGGGTGTTGTATGGAAACCAATTTGTCAATAAATTTCATATATAGAAAAAAAAAAGAAAGTGGAACACAAAAAAAAAAAAAAAAAAAGAAGCAATATATATTTACTTCCAAGACAAATGTTAGTTGACCTGACATATTTTTTACAATATAGAATGAAATAAATAGTGACTACTAAAATGAAAAAAAAAAAAGTTTATCCATGCATTGCCTAAATTAATCTTGTGTGTTCATTCATTCTTTTGGCCAATTTACTGAACAAGAACTATGTCTCAAACACTGGTTTAGTCTGTAGGGATATAATAATAAATATAATATTCTCTGGAGATAAATGCATACAATGAATATAACAATAAATACTGCTAATTGTATGTTTGTCACCAAATGGGAAATTCTAATATAATTCATACAAAACTCATACAATTAAAATGAATCTATTTAACATTTCTTTTTATGGAAGAGGAATTTTTCCCTTTATGATCAGGATAAAATGTTTAGAAACAATACTGTGGAGATAAAAAATATAATTATTTTTCTTCTCTCTTCAAGGAAATCACAAGAAACATAAATGAATTGGGAATATCTGTAAGTATCCTCTTTTAATAAAACTGGAAAGAGATATATAAGTTCTTAAAAATGACAATTTTTCCCTGCTCACCTTAGTAGTATCCACCTAAATTGGTCCATATTCTTTTGAGACAGTTCCATTTAATCACAAGATCATTTTTATCTCTTCCACTTGTTTTCCAAAGGTGATTAATAATGAGCAACCATGAACCTGGTTTTATTGCTGTTATGTTAATCCTTTTAACTTATCATAATTATGACCATCTAGGTGATATGAGAAATATCCCCAATAACTACTAATATTCAAGAATAATCCTGAGGATTTCTTATGGTGGCTGGATTTTGATATTTATTATTATCTTTCAAGGAATATTCTAGCACGTCATCTAGTGAAGTAAGAGCCCTTTTCTTTTAACATCAAATAGCAAGTTCATCAAGAAATACCAGATTTCCAGCAAAGTGTGCATTAACTTGTTAAAGTCACAAATAGGGTAAACAATGGAGAAATCACTTACCCAAATGGATTGAAAGTGGCTATCTACACCACAATGTACGTTGGTGCCTTTCATACAGGCATCAGATATCTGACTCCAGAGAAAAGTGCATTTTAAATCAAGCTCGTGTCAAATCAAGAGCCTACCATTTGCCTTCAACATAGTTTTATCTTGAAAAGCCTCTCAATATTGCTTAGTGCAGTAGTTCTCAAAGTGTTACTTCTCAACTAGCAGCATCAGAATCACCCAGGCTTTGTCCTGATATACTTTAAATTTGAGAACCTCTTGTCTAAAGGAGGTGATTAAGGGAAGGCATTAAGATGTGTGGGTCACTGGTTTCAGAAATAACTCATATGGTAGAAATATCCAAGCAAAAAGCATAATGTGAAAACATGCCCGGGAAAATAAGAAGCCTAGTTGTGGCCCTGAGCCCTGTGGCCTGAGGCCCAGCCTGAAATCTTTCTACATATGTCTAGGAAGCATGTTTTACTCTTTCCTAAACTGCAAATTGGTAACTCAAATGGAGAGCCAATGGTCACTTATAAATAACTTTATATCCTCTAGAAAGAATGTGTAGGATTTACTTTGCCACACACTTCATTAGGCCTACTTTGCAATTTTCATTTTTTTTTTTGGCACTTGCATTCATTCTAGGGCCTTGATATTGTATGAATAATGTAGAATTGTTGAAAATTTTGAAATGAAGCATACTTTCAGTTGCATGCTATGAGTTTGACACAAAGCAAGGGCCCTGATGATGAATGTTTTAATTTATTGAATTCATAATACAAACGGTATATTTCTCAGTAGTGGTGGCATGGGCCCCAAATATTCCAATAAATTGACCCTTACCACTCTAGTACAACTCTAAGGTGAAGCAGGATAGACATAGTTAAATGATAGACAGATATAGATGATAGATATTTCATTTTACCTTATTTATATTATATTCTTATAAATAGTAGGTACTATGAAAACTGCTATATATTTTAACAGCTATAATCCTGCATGGTAAGTAATGCTCAGAGAGATTAAGCAATATGATCAGGGTCATGGATTCCAGTGACCAGGATCAAGGGAATTAAACTTCAGTTCTATCTGACTGCAGACTGGAATTTTTATACACGTGGGAAAGAAATGACAGACACTTACCTTTAATTCAAAAAAATGTCTTTTTCTTTCCTTATGCATTTGTTCTTTTCACACAAGGTATTGTTCTGGAGGCCTTAATTAAACAGATGATTTCTTTAATTCTGCAATTTACTACAAATGTAAACACAGTTACAAGTTTTAAGTGACTAGATTATTCTTTTGTTAGGTAAATTTGCCACCATTTACAAATTATCTGTGTAATTTGGTTCTGTGGAGACCTGCTTTGACTCATGGAGGAGATTCAATAATGGACTTATTATTGGACTCAATATTGATCATTTTCCTTCTTTCTAGGACAAAATCAACCAATTTTATCAGAATTTGAACTTCCTCCAATATCTCCAAGCTCTTCATCAACCTCAGATTGTTATGAACCCATGGGATCAGATTGAGAGAAGAGCCTATTCCTTTATTCCCACTGTGGTAAGTGCTGCTTTTTTGATTTACTGTTTTTCTTTTTTGTTTGCTTTTATTTTTGTTTTTGGTAAGGGATGAGATCAGGATAAAGATATGTAAAATAGCTAGATACCCAACAAGTTCTAACTGAGAACACAGAACAATAAAATATTATAGTCCAGAAATTAAATTACAAACAATACAGTCCAAATTGTAGTAACATATACAATTGTAACCATAATGAAAAATAAGTAATTTCATTTAAATTTAGTATCCATGTCCTTAATGTTTGCTCATATATCATTTTTCTTGGTTCTTCAAACAATTCTTTAATGTAGGAGAGAGATAGATTATCATTATCTTTATGTAGCAAAAAAGACAATAATGTAAGAAAATGCAGGGAAGTGAAGTAACTTGCCCAAGTTCCAAGTACTCTTCCATTTTGTTTTATAAAACAGTTTTGTATTAAGGAGCTTTTCTTCATTTGAAAATAAATAACGAAATCTCCCTTGCCCTTTTTCTTTTTTATATACATATATACAGAACAGAGAACAGCTCTCCACCAGTGAGGTAAGGCATTTTACTATAAAGATAATATCTCAGTAACTAGCAAGATATTAGACACTTAATATGCACTGCCCTAAACAGTCTTTGTTCCAGTTTTCTTAAGCAATAAATTTAGACTTACAGAATATAGGAGAATTGGCATTTCAGATCTCCATGAAAAATTTGGGGAGGGCAGAAAAAAAATGTACACATCCAAAGATACGAAGATTAGATTTGTGCTAGGAGACTTTATGAAAAATTTTAATACTACTACTTTTTTAAAGGTCACTCATTAATACTGCTACCACACCAAGAGATCTGGTGTATATCTTAAAATTTGCAAATGAAGTGGGAGGAATCCAAAATATTCTCGATAAGGACCCTTGTTCATTCAGATCTATACAAAGTGTTATTTTCCAAATGTCTTCCTGCATATCACAAATGACTAAGGTCATTTTCATATCATCCAAGAAATAGCCTAGTTTTAAAAGTCCAAAAAAGAAACGAAAATATAACAATTTTTAAAATAAGATTAAAATGTGTAATTTAAGAAATTTTAAAGGAATCTGGCAGCTTATCTCAGGAAATAAATCAAAACTATTTATACTAAATATATTTAAGAAATTATTTTTTATTTTGTTATGGCTATACAATAAGTATTATTTATTTTATATTTACATAGGCAGGAAAATAATGCAGTTATGCATACCAGTCAGATAAGATTTATTTATCTATTTGTTGTTTCATTAATGAGATATGTCATTCATCATTCGTTTAAGAAATATAGGGGCACCTGGGTGGCTTAGTCGGTTAAGCTCCAGACTCTGGCTCAGGTTATGATCTCACAGTTCATGGGTTCAAGACCCACACCTGGCTCTGTGCTGACAGCTGAGAGCCTGGAGCCTGCTGCAGATTCCTTGTCACCCTCTCTCTCTGTTCCTCCCCTGCTCTCTCAAAAATAAATAAACATTAAAAAACAAATTTTTAAATGTATATATATTTACGTGATCTTAGATCTTAGATCTTAGGTGATCTTAGATCTTGGGTATGTAACCACGATTAAAAGAATCAATAAAAATAAGTTTAATTATATTCTTCCTCTTTATGAAAGAGGAGTTTTTTCCCTATATATTCAAGAGTAAATTATGTATAATCAATACAGTGGGAATAAAGTATCTAATTCTTTTTTTATTTCTTTAAGGAAACCTCAGGGAAGACTGTTGATATGGTAAGGTATTGATACTATATAAAGTTATATTTAATTCATATTTTTTCAAAGCTAATATTAAAATAGTAATAATTAGACCTATATAAAATGCTCTTCTTTTAATAAAACAGAGTGATATTTTTAAGTTACTTAAAAATACAATTTCTCTCTACCTTTTAATGTTGGGTTTCTCAAGTAGCTTAAATTCTTTCTTGCATGTAAACAAGACTCTTCCTTGTGGCATAAATATGCGATTTCCACTGCTTCTTAAAGAAAACAAAACAAACAAAACTAGTTTTTATTATTTTTTAACTGAAATTTTACTGCAATCCTTTTTCACCTATCGTACTAATATGCTTGTAATATGAGAAAAATCTTTTATTTAATTTTTTTAACATTTATTCATTTTTGAGAGACAGAGAGAGACAGAGTGTAAGTGGGGGAAGGGCAGAGAGAGAGGGAGACACAGAATCCAAAGCAGGCTCCAGGATCCGAGCTGTCAGCACAGAGCCAGACTGGGGGCTCGAACTCACAGACCATGAGATCACTACCTGAGCCAAAGTCAGAAGCCCAACCTACTGAGCCACCCACGTGCCCCCAGAAAGATCTTTAATTTCATGAATATTAAGAATATACTGCTAAGGATTTAATTACCTTGGTCCCCAAATTTTGATGATGATAAGGATAATGATGATCTTATTTCTTAAGAAGTCTTCTAGCAGCTCATCTAGTGAGGGAAATGATACTTTTTAAAAAAATTTATTTCATGAGAGAGAGAAAGAAAGGGGTGGGGAGGGAGGAGAGGGAGACAGAATCCCAAGCAGCCTCCATGCTCTCAGTGCAGAGACCAAGGTGGGTCTCAAACCCACAAATCATGAGATCATGACCTGAGCTAAAGTCAAGAGTCGGATGCTCAACTGACTGAGCCACCCGGGCACCCCGGGAAATGATACTTTTAGAATGAAACAGCCAAGGGTCACCTGGGTGGCTCAGTCGGTTAAACATCACTCTTGATGATCTCCTGGTTCCTGGTTTCCAGCCCCACATCAAGCTCTGTGTTGACAGCACAGGACCTGCTTGGGATTCTGCTGTCTCTTGTCTCCCTCTCTTTCTTCCCCTCTCCTGTTCATGCACTCTCTCTCAAAAATAAATAAACATTTTAAAAAATAAAATATAAAATAAAATAAAATAAAATAAAATAAAATAAAATAAAATAAATAAAACAAAATAAAATAAAATAACCTAATAGTTTATTGAGAAATACTGTGCTTCCCTGGTTAATTATTTTAAGTAAATTAAGTATTGCTAATTTTTAAACAGAACCATATCAAAATATTCCAATAAGGAAATATTGGCAATAAAGAAAAACCTTCATAAGAAATATATACAGACTCAAAATCATTTTAGAGATTTGAAATGAATTATGTACACAGTCAAGTGTTTTGTTCTATCTCATACTTTTGATAATGTATAGCTGAACTCTGGTTCATTGCAAATATGCATTTTTTAAATAAGTCAATGGCAAATCAGGATCTTGCAATTTACCCTGATTCCCTCTCATATTGTTTAGGGGTTGAATATTGGTTTGGGTTATGTATCGTGTAAATCACAGGTACAAGAACACCTGCTGTAGTAGAATGAGTCAAGTCCATGAACATAGTGGGAAAACATCTCAAGAGAAAATGAGTCATGGATTGTGGCCCAGAGTCTTGTGACCTGAGGCACAGTCCAACATCTTCTTCCTCAGTGCCTCACAAGCATGTGTTACCCTTTCTCTCAAACTCAAGCTTGGGCCCATGGGCACTAAGAAAAAACAGTAGTCTTTCTGGAAATGGCAAACAGGTTTTGCCACATACCTCCACAGGCCTGCATCATTTTTCTTTCTTCTCTCTCTTTCTCTCTCACTCATTCTCCCTCTATTTAGTTTGCATCTGCCTATACCGTATGAGAATTTGACATTATATGAACAACGTAAATAGAATATTTTAAATAAAACATATTTTCAGCCAAGGATCTTTATGTTGACATAAAGAATGCTCTGATAATGAATATTAAAACTCACTAAATAAATAAATAAATAAATAAATAAATTCCTATAAAGTAGCACTTTGTTTCTTGGCAGCCATGGCTTGGCCTTTAATTATTAATATAATTAGCTCTAGTTCCCTACTGTAATGACATAGATGAAATTACTGGTGGGCTATCCAAGTAAAGCTGATTCTTATTTTCTTTCCTTAAGGAGTCAACTGAAGTACTCACCAAAGTAAGTAATTTTCATTCAAACCAAATTAACTGAATACCATCCTATTTTTTTTTTTTTATTTATCACAGTTTATTTTTGTCATTAACAGAAAATTGAGCTGACTGAAGAAGAAAAGAAGTACCTAACACTTTGGGTAAATTTTCCATACAAATATTTATAACATAACTGGACTAGATGAACATTGCTGAACTCCATTCCTCTCAACAACTGTTTTTAATAAATTCTAATTTCAATAAAACTCTTCCTTATACTCTGTCAAAACTGTTGGAAAAATATTCTCCCATAGAATCAACTGTACCATTGCATTGCATGTATCCAACCTAGCCATTATCCCCTGGTTATTCTAAAAACCCACCGACTGTCCATTTTGTAAAAACAGGAAATTATCCTGAAGGGAGATGCCTCTGTGCTTAATTCCAGTTTTAATCCCTACAGTAATCTACAGTCAGGCCCACATAGATGCTTCAAAATAGAACATGGAGGAGGGAAATATATATTAATCATAAAATAGGTGACAGGCTCTCTGCAAATTGCTCTCTATGAATTCATTTACTTCTACAAGGTGACACTCAGATTAATAATTGGTTCAGTGTCACAGATTCTACTAAATCTAATCACACATTCTATGTATACGACTGTAAGGAAACCATGTTTTTCTACTGATCCTGGAAATGCAACCACAATCTGAGAAACTTATTTTAGCAAAGAATATTATCCTCTTGCCTTTTTACAAGTACTTCTTCTTTAAGTATTTTGGGCTTGAAGCCTGAATTAACCAAGAATCTTCTCAATTCTATAGTTCATTCTATGAATGCAAATATAGAAATAACATTTCATGAATTAGCTTTCTTTGGTTTAGGTCCTTTAGTATCATTTAGAACTTACCCAAACAAACCAAATTTTAGGGTTTTTTGGTTATATCCAGGTAAGCTCTGGTACACGAAATATTAGGACAATTACTTACATTTTTTTCTAGAACAAAATCAACCAATATTATCAGAAGTTCACCCTGCCCCAATATCTCAAGACTGTTCAGCAATATCAGGCAGCATTGAAACCATGGAATCACAATAAGATAAATGCTTACCAAATTACCCCTACTCTGGTAAGTTCTCCCTTTTCATTTTTAATTTAAAAAATGGACTTATCTTTTGTAGTAAAAATAAGCTGAGGAAATGAAATAGAGAAATAAAATTCCAACAGATTCTATTTAGTAGAAGATAAAACAAAATTAAATATTTCTAGACTGGAAATTGAATTATAAATGATATGGTGCAAATGCAGCTATAATAAAAATAATTATAATGATAAATTGCATTTACATTAGATTTAAATTTCTGATGTATTTGCTTATAAAATTTCAATTGATACCTACATTAGTTTTTAGCGGTAGTTAACAGAGAATACTATTTCCATTTTACATAAGTATCTGAAATTCTAAAAAGTAGTCCATGCTATATTTAACATTTCTCCTTTATTTAATTGTTTTTTTAAAAATGTGACTTAGGAAACATTCTTTTTCAACATGAACAATAAATGAGAGAGGAAGAAATTGAACCCAGAGAACTGACAATTTAATATAAGTAATATAGAATTTAGAGTCAGAAGACCTGACATAACTAAGCTTTTGATTTTGAATAAGTCACTTCATTCCTCAGATATTTTTAAAACATGATTTAGTTTCTTAGATATATATGTAGCATTTAACGATATCTTCCACATTATTAGAGAAAATAAGAATTTGGTATCTATAGTTTGACTATGAGATGCCTAAAATCTGTTCTAAATATTTCCATGGAGATTTAAATATTATTTTTGTTTGTTATTATAAACATTTAGCTAAAACATGTCATTTCTTTCTCTTTTAAAGAGACACTTTTAAGAATCTTGAATTAACAGCTTCTACTTCTTTTGGTAAGTGCCTTTAGGCTTAAAACATAAACAATTATTTAAAATAGAATTTTTATGTGAAGAATGTGACCTTAATATCGTTAAGCAATGTAGTTTCAATTTTAATTAAATAATAATTTAGCTTGTGAAGTATTTTATATTTTGCATAAGAATTGTTGATTCATAAATGTAAGTTACCTGTGTACCTATTTCATGTGTTTTTATAAATATTTTATAAAACATATAATAAATAAATTAAGAAAATAAATTATAAGAAATTTTCTCTGTAGCTGATGATGCATTCAGCCAGAAGCATTGGCATTGGGCGGAAACTGTCACAAACTTAATGTCCACAAAGATGTTTACTCATATCTTTGAGTTGAGCCAAGAAGTGAAGACTCAGCATTTCTGTTTGGAAAATATATAATTATCAAGGGAGTTTCCTGCACAAGTCAAGCCACTTTAAAATAAATTCTCTGCATCATTTTCTCTGGAAAAAAAATCATCATTTTTTTTTTGATACCCAAAACCTACTTTTCCTAGTTTACTTTTTTGATATTGTAACCACTGCTTTAAAGCCATGGTGGAGATCCAAGGAAACCAATGAACATCAGTGTTGCTTTTATGTACTCACCTTTAATTTTTCTTATATTTTCCTTACAGTATATGTTATTTCCTGTCTTAGAATTCTGTCTCCTTCAATTTATCGCTTTGTTCTTTTTATATGCAACAGAGAAAAGTAGGTTTCAGAGAAATTAGTAATAACAGTAATGTATTAAGGCATTTACCGTGTGCTGGTCACTGTTCTAAGTCCTTTGCCTACATTAACTACTTTCATGCTTACAAAAAAAACCTATGAGGTAGTTAATATGATCAGCCTATTTGAAATAAGAAAACTGAGGCCCATGGAGGTTAAGTAAGTTGTTAGTGATCACCCCGCAAAAGTTGAAGAGCCAAGAGTCTAATACAGATTTCTGGCCCTAGGGCTCAAACCTTCCACTACCAATGCCACACTGTACCCAAAGTCCAGATAGGCTATTTTTTGAGAGGATACTTTAACTTTAGGTACATTGTCACAAACTTGATTTGCTTTGTCATGTCATTTTTGTCCTTCTAATAATGAAAAAGAGTCAGATTCACTAAACAATCTTCTATGAGAAAAATACAGCAGTGCCTGGGTGGCTCAGTAGGTTAAGTGTCCAACTCCATTTTGACTCAGGTCATGATCTCATGGTTCGTGAGTTTAAACCTGCATCCACCTCTGCACTGACAGCAGGAACCTGCTTGGTTTTCTGTCCCCCGCTCTCTCTGACCCTCCCCAACTTGTTCTCTATCTTTCTCTCTCAAAATAAATAAAAATAAACTTACAAAATACTAATGTAACTACTATGGGTAAGAGCTGAAAATACAGTTGTATTTTATAAATAGCAATACTCCCCTTGCTACCATCATTTATATATTTTCTACATTTCTAAAAAGCTGATCATGTGCTCTATCATGTGAGACACATGAAAGAGATAGAAATAAGATCCCAAATTTGCCCTCGTTAAGCTCTGTTCTACACAAGGACGCAAAAATGACAATACAATGTGCTAAATGCTAAGTTAGAGGCATGAAGATATGGTAGTACAGGAAGATCAAGTGATGTAGTGGAGTTAAGTTCTCAACTAAGTCCTCTCATATAATTAGAAATAGACTAAGCAAGCCAATGGTGGGGGGGGGGGGCAGGCAGGAATAAGGCAGAAGATACTGAATTGACAGAAAAATTACAAAAATGACAAAAGAAACAGAGAAACTAAAAAAAAATGTACAATAGATTCTGAAGACTTTAATAATTGTAAAGTGATTTCTTAAAATATCAGCCCAAAGTCATTCATCACAATAAAATTCCTTTACTAAAATCTATATTGCACTTAGATCAAAAGAATTAAAATATAGGAAACAGCAATATTTTATGACTAATAAACATTTTGGAAAATAAAAGTAAGTATTCCATTAAAGTTGGCTGAAAATGTAAATGTTTACCATTTAATAAATAAATATGAACACTACTTTTGTATGCTAGATTAAAGAACCTGGCTGTTAATTTTCATCCACTCATTAATTATTCAACAAATAGTTATTAAAATCCTACTACATGCTAGATATCATTTGGGTGGTAGAAAATGACTAAAAATGCTTATAAATAATAACATTCTGCCAGACGAGAATGGTTGCATATTTGTGTTCTATATACAGACATACATTATTTCTGGAAATAAATCTAATAGGTAATACAGGATTGTCTTTTTTTCTTTTAGGTTTGGCTGGAAAATCTATCTTCTACATTTTCTTATCTACCATATTACTTCATTACTACCAGCATGCTTGGACAGACCTATTAATAGGGCAGAAATGTTGAGCCAAAGGAAGACTGTGCAGAATATTTCCCGAATAGTTTATACTTTTCCTGTTAGTTCATGTTGAGTGTATTGGGTCTGTATTGTGGTTTCATACAAACTGGGCTGATGATTATTTAAGATATTTTCATCATTCTTTCTGAGTTATAGAACCGCCTTTTTTCCCCCAAAGTAAATTTTCAATTGCAGTCTTTGGTGTGTAATCATCATTTCCATGGTTCAGACTGGCCCACTAGGCTTTTAATATTATAAAGAGTCCTGTAACAATTGACTTTAAATGAGCTTGGCTCACTGACATAACTGTACACTTAGATTTTACTTCTCATAATGGATAACTTGGAACACTACAGATTATATTCTCCAGCCACAGTTGGGTTCAAAGTTTTATTCAGCTATCATTCTACCATCTCTCTCATTCATGCTCATAACTTGCCATAGCCTCAACCACAAACCCTCACTCCTCTCAGTTTACATTGTCTTACTGAAGAAGGGAGTCAGGCATTGGGAACACAAACTTTCTAAGCACCCCCCCTTTTATTGGTATCTGACAAATGAAGAAACACAAAATGCAAATAAGTGGGTACAGGCATGTATTATAAGGAAAAACTCTGGATGAAAATACCCAGAGAAGACAGAGGGAAGGGAAAGTTAAAGAAAACTAGATTAGAAATCAGAAAGTAAGGGATAAAGATGAGGGTTATTGAGCTTAGAAATTTGTGTTATGCATTTGGTTGTGATGGGAAGACACGGGAGGGGTGTACACAGGAGAGTGACATTATATGACATATGTCTTTGGTGAAAAGATTTGAAAATTTGAGACTTTTCCTTTGATTTCATAGAATGTTCCAATCATTTAATCCTTCATTATACTCCATTCTATCCAATCCTTCTTATCCTCATGTCCTTTCTTACTCAATACGAACACAAAGTTTTTTTTCAGAAGGAAAGTAACATATGACATATACTTTGAAAGGGTGGAACAGGAAGAAGCTAAGAGAATTGTTCTTTGTCTTCACAGAATACTCCATGCCTTAACACTCTGATTATATTCCATTCTCTCTATTCCCTATTGGCCTCACTCCCTTTCTTATACAGCCCCGACTTTATCCTTATTTCAAATATTATCTTGATGGTACCTATAACCCTCCTGCCTCTCTGCACTTAGTCTTACCTGGAAAACACCCAAACATGAACTTGATTTCTACTGTCACTCCTTCCAAGCAGACGAATCCTAAAGTAAGTTAGTTTTCTAAACTTTTTTGGTCACCAAAGACCACTTATCAAACTTTGTCTTGTTGGCATTAGAGTTATCTGCCTTCCTCAACTCTTCTTACGCTTCTAATTCATCTTACTAGAAAATAACTTCCCTTTTTATTTTACAGACTATATTGAGCCCATCCAGCCTAAATACTACCCACTACCTAGTACAATATATCAATAACTTGATAACTCTCAATATGACTTTAACTGTCTCCTTCAAGTCTCTACAAATATGGTGACCTTCCTCTATGTCAAAGATAATAACTCTTTTGATGCTTGTAAAATTTCCTCTGTAATCTCTCCTTTTTAATAGATTGTGGCAAAAATAATAAGGATGATTATAATATCTGAAACCGACTGAGCATCTATATGCAGGGTACTTTATATATTTGCCTCAATTAAACTTACAACTATTAATATTACCATTACATTACTACTAAAGATTAATATTCCTTGCAGATGAGGAAATTGTAGTAGAAAATGAGTAAATTGCCCCCAGGGCACTATTCTATTTGTAACTATCGATTAAGATTTATTTCCTGGTAATTTTTTTAAATCTTTCTTTAGCTATTTCTTCCAGGTATTTTGTATGCACTCCTCTCCTTGTATAAAACAGTAATGTTCTCTAGGACTCTGACTTCAACCACTTCTTTTTAACTGTACATTTTTTTCCTGTATGATCTTATCCACTTTAACTATTTTAATTGCTACATGTAATCAGCCAATTAAAATCAGCTCCCAGTTCTCTAGATTCAGCTCTATAACTGCTGTCCCTCAAATTTAGGGAGGGGAACCCAGCTGACTCCTAAATATGTATATATTTGTTGGCTTCCCAAATTAAAATGTGAGCGATATGAGGAGCAATGTGTAAGTAGAGTTTCACTTGACTCCCTAGTAGACAAAACATTATCCACTATTCAGATAAAGTCTCAGTTATTCTATATATTTTAGACCTAATTTTTTAAATTTATTTATTTATTTATTTATTTATTTGAGAGAGAAAGAGAGAGAGAGAGCCACGCACATGAGGGAGAGAGTGAGTGGGGGAGAGGGGCAGAGGGAGAGGGAGAGGGCAGAGTGAGGGATCCAAAGCAGGCTCAATGCTCAGCATGAAGCCTGGGGCAGGGCTCCATCCCATCCTGGGATCATGACCTGAGTCAAAAATCAAGAGTCAGACACTCAACCAACTGAGACACCCAGATGCCTCTGACCTAATATTTTATTATAGTAAATTAAACTGGAAGATAGCAGCTATTACAGCTCATTTTGGTGATTTCTAAATAATTTTCAAAGATTTGTCAACGATTCAGTCTTTCCAGATCCAAGTTTATTTCATTGGCGATTAGAAGAGATTTTGAAAATATTGAAGTAGGAAAACATTACAAAAATATGGCCAATTTTTGCATACTTATAGCAATAATACTTAGTAGTATATATATATATTTTTTTCAACGTTTATTTATTTTTGGGACAGAGAGAGACAGAGCATGAACGGGGGAGGGGCAGAGAGAGAGGGAGACACAGAATCGGAAACAGGCTCCAGGCTCTGAGCCATCAGCCCAGAGTCTGACGCCGGGCTCGAACTCACGGACTGCGAGATCGTGACCTGGCTGAAGTCGGACGCTTAACCGACTGCGCCACCCAGGCGCCCCTATTTTTAAATGTTTATTCATTTTTGAGAAAGAGAGAGAGAGAGACAGAGTATGAGCAGGGGAGGGGCAGAGAGAGAGAGAGACCCAGAATCCGAAGCAGGCTCCAGGCTCTGAGCTGTCAGCAGAGGGCCCAATATGGGGCTTGAACTCACAAACTGAGATCATGACCTGAGCTGAAGTCGAATGCTTAACCAACTGAGCCACCCAGATACCCCAGTAGTATATTGTTATTTCTCTAGTAAATTAAAAACCTTGACCATTCCAAGAGAGTAGCTGTCAGTAACGGAGAAAAAGGCATCCTATTTCCATTACTACAAAAGCACAAGGTATGTTCTGGTCCATCACTATTCTAAAATCACCTACTGTTTGTGAAGTACGATATTGTATATAACAAAAGAAAGCTACTGGTAAGCTTATTTTTCATGTCCATTCTATCCAACTGTCAAATATAATCCATAGGTTTCCCATCCTGTTGAATCATGAAGTAGAATTAATAGCACCCATTTTTTTAGTATAACAGTCTGAGATAGAGGATTAATTAAGTTACGCCTTTTTAACTTCTTCATACATAAAAAAGTGGCATCTTTGGAGCTTTAAATTCCAAAGGCCTTATTTTAATTTTGTTCCCAGATTATTTTTTATCCACTGGGTTGCATTTCTCATATTCTCTAGGGTCTAGAACAGTACTATGTGTCTAAGTGAATGATCAGGTGAAGGAAAAAAAGGAAGGAAAAAAAAGAAAGGAAAGAAAGAAAAAAGGAAGGATGGAAGTAAGAAAGGGAGGGAGGTAGGAAGGGAAGGAGGGAGGAAAGAAAGAAGGAAACTTCAAGTTCTCTGTCTTTCCTGGGCTGTGTTGAGCCTACTGATGAGCTAACCAAATACATTCTTTTTCTTTGTTAGTCAACCTTTATTTCTAGCATTTCCATTTCATTCTTTCTTATAGTTTCCCTCTCTGTGCTGAAATTACCTATGTGATCCTGTGTCTTGTCTACTTTACCATTAGATTCTTCAATATATTATTCAAAATTATTTACATTCTCTGTTTGTTGGTTCCAACAAGTCACTGTAATAACTCACCCATGTTCTGACGATTGCTTTTTTTAATCTGTAGACTGCTCTTTCTTGCCTTCCTGTTTGTCATGTATATACATACACACACACACACACATCATTTTTTTTTTTGGCTGAATGTCAGAAATATGTTGTAGTTTAGTGGATAATATGGTTAAAATTTTTATGGTTGTATGTGAGCACTTTTCCTTCTGTGAGATCATTGGTGAGGGGGCTTTATGCTAATTGATTCCACAGAAAGAAGAGGGTTCTCTCATTCTAACAAATACTACAGTCCTGTCTATGATTCAAGCTAAATCACTTCACATTACTTTATGACTTGGGCACTGCCAGCCAGTACTGTCTTTTATCATTTCTTATTTATACTGCATATTGCTAGAAATACATGGTTGTCAATAATAAATATACAAGACAGAAGAGCTCTTTAAGTTTTTAATATTTATTCATAGTTGGTAATTCATGTTTGTAACACTAATATAGAAAAAGACACCACACTGTTTTTATTTTGTTTTATTTTATTTATTTTATTTTATTTTTTAATGTTTATTTTTGAGAGAGAGAGAGCAAGCAGAGGAGGGGCAGAGACAGAGGGAGACACAGAATCTGAAGCAGGCACCAGGCCCTGAGCTGTCAGCACAGAGCCTGATGCAGAGCTCTAACCCACGAACTGCAAGATCATGACCTGAGCTGAAGTTAGATGTTTAACCAACTGAGCCACCCAGGCACCCCCACCACACTGGTATTTTAAAAAAATATTTATGTTAAACCATTTTATTCCGTATTTAACATAAAATAAAGTATAAAATTCCTTCATCACCCTTTCTAATTAATGTCAACAATCCAGTAATCAATATTTCAAAATGTATTTAGTATTTAAGTTTAATGCAGTTCTCAATTTGTCTTTTACTGCCACATTATGGGAATTTCCCTGATTTTATGATGCTGCGAAATAAGGGGAATAATTTACAGCCAAATAAGTAAAACTCATAGGTTTTTATTTTTTCAGATATGAAGCTGATTTATTTCAAAACAAAAGAAGTAACATTAAATTAAAGACTTCTTATAAGTACCCCCGGAGGAAAGGGACTGAGGCACAGTGTCCAGAGCAAGATCAAATCTACAGCCATTAGTTTCCATCGTGGAAACAAGGTATCCTTCCCTCCACCCCCATATAAAGATGCTTCCATTATTGAAAGATTCTCCCTTAGGTCTCAGTTAATAGGGTGACTATAAATGCATGTCATATTTACGTTCTCTCCAGGTTTGAAGAAGTTAGTAACACAAGGTGGTATGTAAATTTAATCCACCACATATCTGAATATCACTTTAAGACTACATAAGAGAAGACTAAGTACAGGATTTTTTTTTTATTCTTTAGGTTCAGACTGGACTCAGGAGTTCACATAAACCCTAAAAGGATGGGTTTGTTCTACTCAGGAAATCTCATGTTCTGAAGAACTGAAGAGTGGGGTCAAATAATCCCCTCTCACTTAAAAGCTATTCGAAGGAAAAAAAAATTGAGGAAAAGGAGAATGGAAAATTATTAATTGAATGAGACATAAATGTTTTTTTTTTTCCTTCTGGAGTATTCAAAAGACTAAATCACAAGTGATATATGAGTGGATAAATAAATTTAGACAGTGGGACAAGGGAGGGATTTTTAAACGTTGATAAATCTGGAATTTTTCCATTTTTTATTTTTTTAGAACTCTAAAATTATAATTGAGCTATCCTTTGTTATTATTCTTATAGGAAAACTTTATTCTTTAAATTCTTTATGGAGAAGAAATGCTTATTCATCTTTAATAGAATTGCTAATGCATAAGAGCTTTGTTAATTTAATAGCCACATTAAGATAAAATATAAATTAAGTAAAACTATGCTTATTGGGTTATCTGTAATATAAGAATTTAAGATGGCATTATTTGAACTACTAATATAGAATTTCTTTCCAAACCACATTTAAAAAGGTGAATATGCATTTTCTTTCATAGTTTTTTTTATCTATATTTATCTATGTTTTGGAGCCTTTATATATAATCAAATTGATAGGTTCCCAAAATACTGGGATAAGGGATGGGTTCTTCTAAGTTATTCTAGTGCCATGTAATATGACAATTATTAGATAATTATTAGACAATATGACAATTAGTATTGTGGCAAATTAGACATTTGTCATATAATATGTATATGAAAATCTGGAACCAGCCAATTAAATACTCCTGTTTCAGAAACCCAGAAAAAGCTAAAAGGAATGGTTTTAGAGAGATCAATGAATACATCAGTTAACTTTATATTGTTAATCTTTAGGGTCTACCATGAAGCACAGGCCACTTTAAAAATAATTGGTCTATATTGAAGGCTACAATGTTATCTTCTTTAGGTATACATTCATGATATTTTTGTTTCACCAACTAACATTTTTATGTTCTTTTTACAAAAATGTTAAAATACAGCAGAAGGGAATTTTGGCACTGTGAATTTTAGGAGATTTGTTTGATTGGTTAATTTGTTCCTCTGTTTATAATATAACCCATTTTGAAAGGACTTAAGACAGCTTGCAAAATAAGTAAAACAGGATTTTTTAAAAAAGATAAAAGTATTTTGATGAGGACAAAACAGACTGGGGGAAATAAGATAAAGCCAGAGATGAAGTAAGCATCTCCAAATGAGGTGCCACATGCCCTGTAGAGTTCTAAATATAGCCAAGATATTTGACTATGAAATTGCTGGTAAGCAACAAACAAAAATAAATGCAAAAACAAGAGATAAGTAATATCAATGTATCTAGGACATGAAAGTGTATCCATAGCTGAAGAAAAGCTAAGTATTCGGGCCTGTCAGGAATTTCTTCAGTGCTACTTATTGGGAGAGAGAAAGAGACACGGATCTTTGTCTCCTATATTTTTACTACCTAAAAACAATATAAAACCTATTGATGTCTTTCGTACATAGTCTCTCAAAAAAAAAAAAAAAACCACAAAGCAAAACAGAAAAACAGATGTATAATACCAAAGAACATTACAGCAAAGATCATCCAATATGTGGTCAAAACCATGTTGAACATGTAAACAAGCGACATAAAATAAAAAATATGTTTTGAGAAATGGATGGAGTATATAATTTCCAGGGCTTTGCCCATGAATATAATTTTGCAGCCTAGGTCTTATTACAAATTAGGTAATTAAGCATTCACAGTCTCAACTAAAACTTGAAAACATTTTGTATTATTAGAATATGCTTTGTATAGTTAGCATACAAGTAATACATTTTCACTTCACAAAAACATTATAGACTATAGAAGATAAAATGAATTACTTAAATTATTTTTAAAATCACCCATAACTAGAAATAACCCATTAAATATGTTAGCTATATTTAACATCTGAATATTCATTTGGCAATATATCATGAACCTGATATTATTACTCCTAATAAATTACTTCGTATTGGGCATTCATATTTTTTCACATTTGAGGTACTAAATAATATTATATAAATGTCTATAATAATATATATTATAATATATTGTAACATATTGTATATTGTAAAACATTGTAATATATATTATTAAATAAATTGTATATATTATTAAATAGTACATTATTTAATAATATATATTAATAATAATAAATAATATATAAATAATAAATATATAACATATAATAATGTGTAATTATATATATGTATGGTATATATAAGTAATAAATAATATATTAATATATTATTAAATATTAATATATAAAATTATATAAAAGTCTGTATGTTGACTTTTTGTTAAGAGGGGAGATAATTTATGATTTTGAAGAAGGGAGAAGACATAAACCAATAATCAACCAACTAGAGATTGATTTTACTATCTTTGAAGAAGACTGAGCCTAACCAAGGCACATACCTTGGTTATGGTTCATGCTAAGCCCTCCATGACAAATTAATTGCAAAATGTATCCCTATGTAACTAAATCAGTTCACTCCCACTTAAAGAAGTTTGGTTAGAAGCCAATTAATTATTGAAGGACATTTGCCAAAGCAGGTAATTTGAGTTGTAGCATCATTCCTGTTAGGTCATGGGGACAGTAGTTAATAGCAGGACCAAATTTTCTGCTAAGGGTGCTTCTACTCAGACTAATAAAGCCATGCGTTCTTTTGTCTCTCTCTAGGAAAAGAGAAATAACTAAGATATATATTGTATATTTTCTGAAACAACCACTATACAATTAATCTTCATAAGATCACTCAAAATGAAGCTTCTATTATGGTCCTGCATCTTGTGTGTTGCTTTTACAAAGGTAAGTAATTTTAGACTTCTAAAATTATAGCCACAGTATAACCATTGAATAATTGTAGATAGGGAGGGATTCATGTTAATGACATAAGTTATTATAGTCTTGATAATAGTGCAGCAGAGAGACATGTTAATAGGCATGAGTTTTGTTGTAACAAAATTTTCTTTAAAAAAAAAGTTTATGTATTTTGAGAGAACGAAAGCATATAGGAGTGGGGGGAGGAGAAAAAAGAGACAGAAGACAGAATCCCAAGCAGGCTCTGCGAAAGTCCAACACACGGGGCTGGATCCCAGGAACAGAGAGATCATGACCTGAGCAGAAATCAACAGTTGGATGCTTAACTGACTGAGCCAGCCAGGTCCCCGTGTTGTGACAAACTTTTCAAAAGAAATTTAAAAAAATAAAATAATAAAGTTGGGTTAACTGAAAATGGCTACCCAGCAAGGAGAAGAGGCTAGTACAAAAATGCAGTGGGCTACAGGAAGATAAAGTTACATGGAATCAGAATCCCATGTAGATTATTTTAAGAGTCTATGTCTTCAAATTATGGAAAGCTGGCTTGGGCTTCCTGTGGGAGTGATGTTTCATTGCTGAAGGTATTTAGGTAGAGTCATAAGGAATATTTGGTGGAGTATACTTAAATATACTTAATGCTTAAATGGACATAGCAACCTTCAACGTGGCATAAACAAATGAGACTGTGCTGCAAAAAAAAAAAATAGCTGTAGGAAAATTTTTAATCCTAGCCAATGAGTGTGCTAAACATCGTCCTTTGTAAAAGGAGAAAATTATGACACCTACCTCATAGAATCGTTTTGGGAATTAAATAATTATCTAAAGTGCTTGGCAGAATACTTAGGATACAATAGGAACCTAAATGCTACTTGATATTGTTAACTATTTTACAAATATTATTGTCATCCTGTGCAAATTTCAAGATGTTATCCTATCTCTTAAAATTAATTAAATTCTAATTCTTAAAATAGCAAATGATAAGTTTTCCAGTATTTTTTATTCTTATCTTGTGCATAATCTGTGGTGAATTTCTAAAATATATTGAAGCTTAATTGAAGAACAACTGAATATATGATCCTGCAACTGTAAAGAAGTGACAATATACACACAAGTGCAAGTGCACACACACACACACACACACACACACACACATAATGCAAGCAAAACCTGAGAGGTGAAAGGGAGCAGTAAAACCAGGTATATGAATAACAGCTGAATCATCTTTCAGTTGGTTGGGAAGATTGATGTACACATAGAAAAATACAAACCAAAATCCATCAGCCAAAGTAAAACTTTTGAGGGCACGTACTTAGTTCTAAACCATATGTTGATAACAATAACAAACAATTTATACTAGTGATTCATACTTCAAAAATAAAGAAACTATACTAATAAGACTGTACAAATTCTTCAGTAATATGGAAATCTGGGTGCAGATGTTGTCAAATAACCATAGGGAATTAATTTTTCCGTTGTTTTAGAAGTGCTTCTTCCATGTTCATGAGGTAAAACTTTTTTCATTTGCATATGAATGTGCTTGTTTTTATCTTAAAGTGTATCTTACATTTTAAAAGTCTTGGATTTCTTTACAATGCAATTTTATGACTACTGTTGCTGTTAAATTTGATTGAAAAATGTTTATGGAGTACAAATATATTTGTGTTTAACATATTTCCCATGGGGTCTTTATTTCTTTTCTTTTTTTTTTTTTTTTTAATTTTTTTTTTCAACGTTTATTTATTTTTGGGACAGAGAGAGACAGAGCATGAACGGGCAAGGGGCAGAGAGAGAGGGAGACACAGAATCGGAAACAGGCTCCAGGCTCTGAGCCATCAGCCCAGAGCCCGACGCGGGGCTCAAACTCACGGAGTGCGAGATCATGACCTGGCTGAAGTCGGACGCTTAACCGACTGCGCCACCCAGGCGCCCCTCTTTATTTCTTTTCAATGAGCAGAAGTATTAAGTAAGGGCACTCCCTTTGCAGAGTGATAAATATTTTCCTATGCCCAATAAAATTTATGACAAGGTACTAAATTTATTTGAACAAATTAAGGAATGAATCCAGAAAGATTTTGCCTGTATGAAAGATTACAGTAGAAGATAGCATGATCTAGGAATTACTAATAGGAAGAATGTGTCCCAAAGAGCTAGATGATTTCTGTGCAGAAAATACCCACAAATTACCCCTATGTATGAGGCCACAGCATTCATCGATTGACTAGTATATGACTTTTTGTAAGTTGTCATTTTTGCCTCAAGTGCTGATAACAGGAATGTGCTAAGAAAACTATACTTGTACCATCTACAAGTATGCAGTAAAGAAACATGACAATCCAGCAAAGGAAAGCCAAGAGATACGGTCTGGATGTGCACACTTTTGACCTAATACCATGAGCTATATGGCAAAGGAATGGAAAGGTTTTGAAATAATCGTTAAAATGAGAACAGTAGGAGGTGTTATTTGAATTTTTTATAAGAACTGATATTTTAATTATAAGAGTCTAGGGCTGTGTGGTCACAAATACAACTCACTGACATTTGTCTGTGTGAACACTCTGGAACATGTATCACTTGTGCATCACGCATCATACCTTAAAATGAAAATATGATGCATAAGCAAACATTTTTAACTCAGTAATTCAAGAAACCAACCTAAAATTGGAAAGAAATATCATATACGATATTAAATTCTTTTTCGTCAATTTTTTGAGTATAGTTGGCACACAATGTTACATTAGTTTTGGGTATACAACATAGTGAGTCAACTTCTCTATATGCTATGCTGTGCTCACTGCAGGGTTAGCCACCATCTGTCACCACACAGTGCTACGTAACACCATTCGCCATGTTCCCTATGCTGTGCTATTGATTCCCATGACTTACTAATTTCATAAGTCTCTATCTCTCTCTTCCATTCACCCATTTTTTTATTTTAATTTTTTTACTGTTATGAGAGAGAGAGATACAGAGCATGAGCAGAGGAGGGGCAAAATGAGACCAGACACACAGAACCTAGAACAGGCTCCAGGCTCTGAGCTGTCAGCACAGAGCCCCATGAGGAGCTCAAACCCGTGAGCAGCCAGATCATGACCTGAGTCAAAGTCCAAGGCTTAACTAACTGACCCGCCCAGGCGCCTCTCCTGTTCACCCATTTTACCCATCCCTTCTACCCCTTCCCTCTGGCAAGAATCAATTTGTTCTCTGTATTTATAGATCTGACTTTACTTTTTATTCATGTGTTTTGTTTTTATACAATATTAAATTTTAATGAGGAAGCTGGACTAGCTGGGAGGCCTAGAAATCATCCCTGAACAAAGAAACCTTGTTTGTTCTTTCCAGTACCTAGGAACCCAATGTCTAGCACTCAGAGAGCACATAGTAGGCACTCATTTTATACTTTTAAAAAATAAGTCCTTGAATATCCATCGACAAAAAGCTTAAATATCCCAAAGCTGCTGAGGAAACATCTGTATTTTCTGAGAATTTATATTGCAAAGCCTAGTTTAGTCACAGGGGATTTTGTGATAAACACAAATAATGTTCTAATGTAAATAACTGGTATATACAAGCAACTAGTCACAAAATTGAAGCAAAATATTTGGTGCCCTATATATGAAAGTTTATAAATAAATATGTATGAGAAATTTAATGATTGTGTGAAAACATTGGCACTAATAGAACATTAATATTGGCTATTCAGTATCTAGTTTTTAAGAGGTATTTAGAATAACAGAAGAGTCTACATAGTCACAGGAAAACAAGGCAAATAACTGTACCACTTAAGAAAGAAAATCCCAAGTTACTTGGAGAGTTTTGTCAGTTATGATCACTGAATATAGGTAGAGATCTAAAGAACAATATTTTTCAGGGGCATGAAGTTTAAAAACACTATTTTCTTTGTTGTTTTAGAAATTTCTCACATCTGGTGAAAGGGTAAAAAATATATTCATATTTGCTTGTAAGATATTAAAATGTATTCTCTATTATTTTTTTTAATAGTATTTTCTAATGATGTTAAATATAGTAAAACCTTGGATTGCGAGTAATTTGTTCCGCGAGTGTTCCACAAGATGAGCAAACATTTCTAATAAATTTTAACTTAACAAACGAGAGAAGTCTTGCAATACGGATAGTACGTGATGCTGAACGTTACATGACCACAATGGTTCTTGAAATTCTCTTTGATATATAAGTGCTTTGGATTACTAGCTTGTTCTGGAACGAATTATGCTCTGAAACCAAGGTTTTACTGTAATTCAGTATTATGTTTTTCCTTGACAGGCTTGGAAAGTAATTTAGAAACATGTTCTCTTTTCTTGCTATGATGGGCTCATTTAAAATGCATATATAAATATAGGCACATGTATATTTATACATCCTGTAATTTTCTTATTCATACTGATATCTTGCCCAGTTACACTCCCCGCACTTAAGATTAAATGCTTTAAACTGAAAATTAGTTGTATAAAGTTATATATAATAGAAAAGTACTGATGATTAAAGAAGGCAGTATTTTCTAACAAATATGAAATTGGGTCTAGTTCATAAATGGTGTCTGCCGTTGACTAGTTAATTTGGTATACATGTAAATGAAATAAGTTCATCAACTGGTTAGCATTAACATAAACACATTAAAAATATTATATATATAGTTTATTATATTTTAAAATATTTATGTTATACACATTTAAAATTCCTTAAATTATAATTGAACTATGAAATGTATCAAAGAATCTAGGAACTTGATATATAAACCAATATGTGTCAAAATTGCTCATGGAAACTGACAAATTTATGATAGGAAATAAAATGTCATGTAGATGAGACCAAGACATGTCTTAACTTTTTGTAAATTTCTACGTAATTTTGTGACCTTGCAGCCCCCCGATAATCTTACATACATGTAATAGACAAATCTGGATAGCAACTGGAGGAAAATGTGTCAACACTTACACTGAAAGAAATCATGTGAAATTTAACAGTAAATGCATCAGCAACATCAATAATCTCATTTAAAACACAAACACCACAGGGAAAACTAAATATGAAAGCCAGCAGCATATGTTGCAAAATGATCACCACATTGAGTTAACATCCATTACTACATAGTTACAATTTTTTCCTTGTAGTGAAAGCTTTTGTTATTTATTTATTTTGTGTGTGTGTGACAAATACTTTTAAGCTCTACTGTCCTAACAGTTTTCAAATATACAATACAGTATTAACTATAGTCAATTATATCTCAATTAAAAAAAAAAAAAAACGCCAGTAGTCACTCATCCACATCCAGTCTGCTTTCCTTCTTAATAACAGTTTGAGATATTAGGCTTTGATGAATGGAACTGGATGCTGCTGGATGGGAAGGAGATCAAAAGGGCACCTGGAAGAGGTATAACAAAGTGAATGCTTCGGTGGGGCACTTTGGACTTCTCGGGAGCGGGCAATGAGATCAGTGGGCTGGGCGGAGGGTACAGAGAAGGAGGCCTGGAAATACCAATCCTATACTGCACACACTCTCTCCTTCTCTTTTTGTCCTGGCCTAAACTGGCATATTGTGCAGTTTAAAACACTCTGATTTGCCTAAACACAAAATATTTCTCCCTAAATTAGAGATTTATTCAGTTTTCTCAAGAAATTATTAGTCTCCTAATTCAAAAATTACAGAAGCGTGTTAGCCTTGAGAAAGAGATTCCATTGGAATTGTTACAAAAATAATCTTCACTCATCATACATCATTACAGTCATAACGTAAGTAATATATAGATAGGATAGATAAAAACAATCAACTTTAACTGACTTCTTTGCTTCTCCTTTAGGATTATGGTGGCAATCATTACCCACTTTACCCATCTCTGAATATTCCTTATCCCATGTCAGACAGGGATTTTGCTCCTCCTTTTTGTCCTTCAGAGAATAAAATCCCCCCTTACCCTGAGAATCCTGACCCTGATACAGGGGTGCCTTCATTTTCCTGGATTCTCACCTCTCCTGGAGACCCCTTCCACCACATTCCTAGTTTTCCTGCCACTGCTTGGTGGATCCCCTCTCCTCCTCCTAGGGAATCTCCCCACTTTGTCCCTAACTCACATAAACCCAAAGGACCTTTCTTCTCACTCAATGCTCCCCTGCCTACTGCTGCCAAACCTTATGTAGCTATACCTCAAGTATCCACACGTATGACACCACCTCCAAACCCAGAACCTGTTGCAGTTGACCCTGGGGCGATTGACCCTGACGATGCCGAACCTGTTGCCCCAGAACCTCAGCCTTCCACTTTTGACTAGGTGGGTTGCCTAAATCTTAACTCCTGTGATGCACGGAATTTGAAGGAGAGAGAAAGAAACTGAATCTCTCCATAAGCAAACAAATATCAGCTTAAACATTTTGAACAGCTTTATTAAGATACAGTTAGCATACAACACACTATAGGTACTGAAAAGGTATACTTTGATAAGTTTTCACATATGTACATATCAATAGAAAAAAAATCCCACCCTCCCCTTTCTCTTATCCCCAACCTCTTTTCTGTCACCATAGGTTGGTTTGCATTTTCTAGAACTGCACGGAAGTAGGACAAGACTGTAAATACTCTTGTGTCTGGCTTCTTTCACTCAGCATAATTATTTTGAAATTAGGGGAAACCATTGGTCTTCACATATACACATATTCAAGGGCTTTATTTTAAGATGGCATTAGGTTACAAGCCTTATTAAGCAGGAACAAAGGAACATTCTTATCTAAGGCTAATTTTTCCCATTACGGGGATCAAACCGTTCTGAGTACTCAAGCTTATGCCCTGTGAATTTTGAGATTTTTTTTTTTTACTCTTATGAGATCAAAAACTTTCCCCTGCCCTATGTGAACACCAGATATTGTTCCATTTTGTCTTTCAGGTGGTTCTTTACCTGGTCTCAGGTGGTATATTCATATGAATAATCTATACTTAGTCAAAAATATGAGGATAACCTCTTTAGATCTTTGTATGTATATCTTTGTCCCTCTCTTTCTGCTCCGATGCTCTGCCCTGTGAATTTCAGCTACGTTGTCTTCCTGGGCTCCTATCTCCATCTCCCTTAATGAAGGCCTGGAAACTCCCCAAGCAGTAAGCTAGGACTATCGTAGGGTTCACTTCATTTGTTTCCCGTCTCTTAGGGATCGCTGTCTTTGCTAGCTTAATGTTCAGATCTCGAGAAACTGTTGTTTCTCGTATATGTGGTACATTTTTAAAAATTTGCTTCAAGTAAGGGTGTAAATCTAATTCCTGTTACTCATGTTGACCTAAAGTATAGTTCTCTAGACTTTTTTTAAGACAATCAGTCTTTAAAAAATCTTTAGGAAGCACCTATTCCCTAAGTTTTAGTATATGTGGTCCAAGCAACTGGGCTATTTTATAAAAGGGAAAGTGGGATTCCAAACTACGTAGAAGATATTCTAAATTCTGGGCACAGGCAGAAAAGAAATGGGAGCTTAAATCCACCAGTGAATAATTTCTTCAGTACATTGCCACTAATGGAATACTCTTAGCATCTGCTTCCTACAAAGAGGTACAAATTCTCTTCCTGTTCCTTTGTTTTTGATAAAGATCAGGATCAAGTTAAAAGCTGGTTTGACATGGCACCAGAGGAGTATAAAGAGCTAGCCTTATTCTACAATGCTCCACACGTTAACATAGTCATTCGGTGGGTTGCTTTGACCTAAAGCACTTTCCATTTATAAGCATAGGCTTATGGCCCACATGGGGGTAGAGGGGAAATGTTGTAGCGTATGGATAAAAAGAAACAGGACATATGATAAAAATGGGCCTTGAAAACACTGCCAAATACTTGGACTTTATCCTGTAGTCAAAGGAATTTGTCAAGGAGCTTCATTGAGAAGAATGCTTTGAACAACTCTCTGTTTTCAAAAACTAAATATGATGGCAATATAGAGTATTCTAAATACGAGTTATAAAGAGATCACCAGGATACAATTTCTTAGAGAATAAGGATTATTCAGAAAATGTAGGCCCAGTATTATGAAATAAAGTATGTTTAGCATGCATGACATTTATTTTTTAGGTAAAGAAATGAAATTTTCTAGAGAAGAGAGTAACAATCATTTGTTTCTGTAAGTCATATATGATACTGAGATTTCAAAATCATACCTTATGGGGCACCTGGGTGGTTCAGTCCGTTGAGCATTTGACTTCAGCTCAAGCCATGATCTGACAGTTCATGAGTTCAAGAGTTTGAGCCCCGCATTGGGCTCTCTGCTAACAGCATGGAGCCCGTTTTGGATCCTGTTTTCCTAGCTCTCTGCCCTTCCCTGCTCACACCTTCTGTCTGTTTCAAAAATAAATAAACATTAAAATAAATAAATCACACATTAAATAGACTAAATCTCATCATTTGAAATCACCTGGGAATATATTTTTATGACATGAAACCAAGAAAGTGGAGTGTGGAGAGGCATTGATATCCTGCATCTGAAAATCTCTGCAATTATGAACTCATGTCCTGTGTAAGAAATTCAGGAACTGCATAGATAGATCTTTCTTAAACTGATCCAAATTGATTATGATAAATATTCTAAAATAATAGTGGTCTGTATAAGGAAGAATTCCATAGGAGGTATGGGGGTTGAATTGTGGAGAAGAGGAACCATCGCTAAAGTTGTCACAGATCGTTCTGTATGCTATCCAATCAAGTTCCATCCTTACCCCACACCAAAAGCCACTGTCTCAGAAAACAAACACAAACATTTAGATCTGAAATTTCCCAGTCCCCACCCCTTTCCCCCACAAAACTACATCCATCCCCCATTAAACATTGTCCTGGGAAGAAAGGCATTGTTCAAAGAGCTCATTTGGACTCATTCCACCTGAGTTGGTTACTCTTGTTGAACAAAAAACTTGGTTACCCTCGTTGCAAGTTCTCTTTCATTCCTTCCCAAATCGGCTTTAATTGTACTGTTATAAAATTGGACAGGAAAATGGCAAGGCTTTGTTTTACTGTCAGTCAAATCAGAATTTCTACTGAAGTGATATCAGCAGTTAAAGTAGAATTGAAAATCAAATGTGATGGCAGTTAATACTGTTGGTGATGCCTCTTAATGACAGCTCTTGCCAAGGAAATTAAGACTTCAAATTTTAATACTACTATATTCCTTGGGTTTTTACTTATTTTATTATTATATAAGACAAAGATTATTGTTGATGAACTAGTTTAAGATATTAGACAAATTTAATAATTTCACATTTTCAGTAAGCATTTATGTTTAGTTTCTTACTATATTTACTTAGTTTCTAACTTAGAAAGTATGCTATTTTCTAAAAGTCTCTCAAGGCAGAGAAGGAATTCTATTTCAAATCATTCAGTATCAGAAGATTGTGTTGATCTGAACCCAAGACCTCACACAAAGGAATCCTGTATAATACATACATGCATGCAAATAAAGCATAATATTGAATTAAGGGGCTCCTGGGTGGCTCAGTTGGTTAAGTGTTTGACTTCGGCCTAGGTCATAATCTTGCCATTCCTGAGTTCAAGCCCTGCATCAGGCTCTGTGCTGACAGCTCAGAGCCTGGAACCTGTTTCAGATTCTGTGTCTTCCTCTATTCTGTCTGCCCCTCCCCTACTCACACTCTCTCTCTCTCTCTCTCTCTCTCAGAAACAAATAAACATTAAAAAAATTTTTTAATAATAAAAAATATTGAATTAAAATTGCATTGTAAAATAAATTGTTATAAGACTGTGCATAATATATACAAGAAGATAGAAGAAAAACTTGATTGTCTTAAATGTGCATTTTAATCATAACATGGACTTGTTTCAATAGAGTCCTTTAACATTAAAATCATAAAAAAACAAAAGCAATTTTGCTGTGTGAGTAATTTTGTAATTTTATTATATAAAACTAATATCTTCTTTTCCTTTTTTTCAGATTCCGTTGCAGAAATCAATGAAATCTACAAACATTTACTTTCTTTTCCAAAGACTTTTATTTAGT
The DNA here is from genome assembly GCF_007474595.2 of Lynx canadensis. Classification (NCBI taxonomy): domain Eukaryota; kingdom Metazoa; phylum Chordata; class Mammalia; order Carnivora; family Felidae; genus Lynx; species Lynx canadensis. The sequence goes on along the minus strand of NC_044306.2, from coordinate 149,409,045 downwards.
ATATTAAAACCACCAGTCTCACATATTGATTGGCTTGTGGTATTTTTTCATCAGACTTCATTTATATAGAAATGATGTTTATGATGTACTCTTTCCATCCAAAATTTTAAACGGCTATTTCCTAAATATGTAAATAATTTTTAGAGATTTAATCATATGATGGCAATATGTCTTTCTTTTGAATAAACACTATTTAAAAAAAACACATACATACAAATAGAATTTTTTAATTGTTTGTTTCCAAATTATTTCTTTTGAAAATGTGACATAAGGCAGTTAAAGGGGAGACAACCATCATTCCACGGCTCTCCCCCATTATCCTTCCCTCCAAATGTTTCATCTACTGTTTAAACAGGAGTGCTGATGCATAGGGACACTTGTACCCCAATGTTTATAGCAGCACTTTCAACAACAGCCAAATTTTGGAAAGAGCCTAAATGTCCATTAAGTGATGAATGAATAAAGAAGATGAGGTTTAATACACAATGGAATACTACTTGGCAATGAGAAAAAATGAAATCTGGCCATTTGTAGTAACGTGGATGGAACTGAAGAGTATTATGCTAAGTGAAATAAGTTAGGCAGAGAAAGACAGATACCATATGTTTTCACTCATATGTGGATCCTGAGAAACTCAACAGAAGACCACGGGGGAGGGGAAGGGGAAAAAAAAAGTTACAGAGAGGGAAGGAGACAAACCATAAGAGACTCTTAAATACTGAGAACAAACTGAGGGTTGATGAGGGGTGGGGGAGAGGGGAAAGTGGGTGATGGGCATTGAGGAAGGCACCTGTTGGGATGAGCGCTGGGTATTGTATGGAAACCAATTTGAGAATAAATTATATATATATATATATATATATATATATATATCATGTATTTAATATCAATTTACATAATGCTTGCCAGTGCTAGGCGCTGTTCTAAGCTCCTAACAAATATTAACTTAAGCTTGTATAATAACCATGAAGTAGATATTATCACTCCCATCTTAAACATTAGGAAAATGAGTCACAGAGAAGATAAATGATTTACCAAAGATTACTCATTTAGAAAAGTATCATCAGGAGGATGAGAAAGCATACCAAAGTACATGGAATTAGAACTTTATTAGAAATTAGAAGACACACAAACTGGCATGAAGTTAAACATGATGGCTATCTTCATTTTTTTGTCGCAACAAATTCTCAATAAGTTGGAGGCATACGCCAACAAAAATTCATTCTCTCACAGTTCTGGAGGTCGAAAATCAGCTTTACTGGGCTGAAATTAATGTATTGGCAGGGCCATGAACCCCTTGATAGGCTTTTGGAGAGCTCTGGCTCTTCCAGCTTCTTCCTATGGCTGCTAGCGTTCTTTAACTTGCCTCTGCATCATTCCAGTCTTCAAGGAATGCACCATCAAACCTCTGTCTGCTCTGTGCTTTCCAAGGTTTTCCCTCCTGGGTGTGTTCAAATCTTCCTCTGCCTCCCTCTATAAGAATACGTTCTGATTACATTTAGGACCCACTCAGATAATCCAGTACAATCTCTCCATTTCAAAATTTAAATTCACAATTCCATTTAATCACATCTCTCAAAGACCTATGTATTGCCAAATAAGGTAACATTCACGGATTCTAGGGATTAGAACAAAGCTGGAGCCATTTCACAACCTACCACAGTGACAACAGATAGAAATCAGGCTGAAATTATGTATTGGGCTGATAAAAGAGTAACTCAGACATGAGGAGATGGACTGTATTTGGGCAATGAACAAATGCTTTGGCAAACTCACAGTGTCATATCTACAAATACACGAATCCCCATAAATCAGTTCCTAGTGAAGTCTATTTGAACCTGATAATCAGGGGAAAGAAAATGTAAACGACTGAGAGCCTGCAAATAGAGTTGATCCTACATGAGGTAGGAAGAAAAAGAACTTAATTAAGAAATCAGTTAACATTTTTAAGGCTCCCCCGGGACTGCATACAATAGTAGAAGAATTGAGGGCACAGGGAGGCTGGAGTCATACACTACTGGTGGAAAAGTGTGCCAGAAGTGAGGTTCCTGCTGCTCATATGGTGACATGGGTTTCTAGTGACCCGGAAAATTCAGAAGCTGAGAAAAAGATTTTGAATTTTGATTCTTTGGGGCCCAAAAGGGCACAAACTTTGACATCTCTTTAATTTGATTCATCGTAGGATTGTGTATTTAGTAACACAAAAGGAGCAACAAACATGTGATTAAGATCTTTAGGGGGCACCTGCATGGCTCTGTTGATTAAGCATCGGACTCCTGACTTTGGCTCAGGTTATGATCCCACAATTTGTGAGTTTGAACCCTGCATTGGGCTCTGCGCTGAGCTTGGAGACTGCTTGGGATTCTCTCTCTGTCCCTCCCCGACTTGTGCTCTCTCTTGCCCTCTCTCTCTCCCTTTCAAAGTTAGTAAATAAAATTTAAATAAAAAGATGGAGGGACGAACGCTAAAAGGACAAAGGAAACCTTGGATAAAAGTTAAATAACATCAATGTCCCAACATGCAAAAATACTCAAAAATTTTGAAATCTCAATGCCACTGTCTAAAAAGACCCTATGCATGGGTAAAATTTCCCCCAATGAAATAGATGAAGCTACAAATGACAATCATCTGAGAAACTCTTGATGACAGCACTTACATAGTTATAAATTGAAATAACTGGCACAAACTAGCTACTAGCCTACAGAATAGTGGTAACATTAATCTTTTCCGTTTTTCCATTATCTCTCTATCCTCCGACATACTAAGTTTTGACAAGCAAAAGTATTACGACAGAGATCAACACTACACTCACTTCTGGGAACTCTCTTGGAAACCTGTAAGAATGAGAATTTATGGCCTTGATTGCTGTTGCTGAGTACAAGATCTAACTCCATCCAGCAGGGCTAATGCAATGCTCAGACTCACTGCAATAAAAAAATGAGGGAGTCTTTTTTTTTTTTTTTAACTTTAAAGATAACTTTATAAGGAGAAAGAAATTTAATTTTTTGAGAGCTTAATAACTTGAAGGAATTTGTATTACTTATTTTCAGTGCATTTAAAAAAAAATTTTTAATGTTTATTCATTTTGGAGAGACAGAACAGACCAGGAGCAGGGGCGGGGCAGAGAGAGAGGGAAAGCCGAAGCAGGTTTCAGGCTCTGAGCTGTCAGCACATAGCCCTAAGCAGGGCTCGAACTCACTGTCTGGAGATCATGACCTGAACTAAAGTTGGACACTCAACGGACTGAGCCACTCAGGCGCCCCAATGTGCAATTTTTTTTTTTAATCACTGATCGTTAGTCAACCTTAACTAGGTAGGCTTGAGAAACATTCAGTTTGACTTATTCCTAAGCCTTCTAGGAGTAAAAACGGAACTGCTCACCTTTCGTGTTCTAAAGACATGCCGTCTCTCCTGCTATCCTTCCCATGTCAGGAAACTGCCACACAATTCTTGGGGCCTCCTCTACCCATTCCTTTCACTCATAAACCACATCTAGGCTGTCTGTATGTACTGTCAGTTCTACCTTTGGGATCCGTGCACAACAGAACACATTCTCACCGTTTCCACTGCTACCATCTGTCCAAAGCCATCATCATTTCTTACCTGAATTACTGCAACAGTTTCCTAACTGCTGCCCCTGCAGACACCTTTGCCCGTCCATCCTTTCTTTCAACCCAAGGTTAGATCATGTCACTCCCCTAACTAAAGAGTTGCATGACTCCCAGTATCAGAATAATTCCTAATCCTTATCCGCAATAACAGGACTTCTCACTACCTTTATGACTTTATATATTTGTTTACCTTACGGTTTCTCTCCAGCAATAGTTAAACTGATTCCTATAAAATAGAACCCCAAATCTCAGCAGTTTCGCCGAATAATTTTTTCTCAATTATACCACAGCCCATCGGAAGTTGGATGGTTCTGGTAGGGGCTTTTCCTTCAAATAGTGAATCGAAAAATCTGTGTTCCTTTCACTGTATGTCATTATCTCAAAATATGCTGCTTCCATGGAAGCTGATAGGGGAAGGAAGTGAAAGATTTCAAGAAGTTTTGTGGCCGGGACTGAAAAAGGAACTACACTTCTGCCCATCTTCGATTATTTATTAGGCAGTCACATGTTCCCAATGTAATAATAATGATGATTAAGAAAAACTAGATTGGTAAATATAGAACCTGTATCTGCACACCTCCCCTCACTAAATAAAAAGCATCCATTTTACTCTTCCTCCCAAGCATAAAGCACTGTGACTTTCTTGCCAAGTAAGACAAAATTCAGGATTCCAACTCTCTACCAAAATTCAGGACTCCTCCTGCTCCTGAAAAGTGAACCGAAAAGACAAGTTATCTGCCCCACAAACATACCCAATAAACAGTGATAAAACTGAGATGGGCATTAAAAACAAACAAACAAACAAAAATACCAAAAAAAACACCTCCATTTGGATATAATGATCACTGTCCATAACAATAGTAAAATCTCACTCAGCAGAAATTATAAAGACTTGAGATGAGGAAAGTTCCCCGATTTTTCTTTCACTCTGGAAATAAATACTAGATCCATTGTTTTCTTCAGTCACACTTAAAGTGGATTTTCCATCCTTGATGGCTTTCAATGCCTGTCTTCTGCTGTGGAATTTGCTATTTTAGATCTCAAATAGCCAAATGATTTTTTTTTTTTAGTCTGAGCTCAAGATTTCTTTGACAATCCAATTCAATAAAAAGTCTTGTAGGAATATGATCTATTTGCCTCTAGTCAATTATACATACCAGTGACTATATTGAATGCCCTTTTCTTCCTTTTTTTTTTTTTTTTTTGAATGCCCTTTTCTAAACTAATTTTGTTACCCACTGCTTCTCTCTCTTAATTTGCTGGTGACTTCAATTAAGTCTTGAAGGAAAATATGTGGAAATATGACACCATTAATCTGACTTTTTTTCCTGAATTACTTTAAAACATTTGTTTGCGGGTATGTAGGTGGCTCAGTCGGTTAAGTGTCCAACTCTGGATTTCAGTTCAGGTCATAATCTCCCGATTTGTCAGATCAAAACCATCCTCAGGCTCTGCTCTGACAGCCCACTTGGAATTCTCTCTCTACCCCACTCACATGCTTGCTCGCTCGCTCTCTCTCAAAATAAATAAATAAACATTTTTTTAATGAGGACATTTTTTAATAATCCCTTCAGTTGAAAGGGAGAGTGTCCATATACTTGCTTTACAATGTCTATATCCTTTTGTATCTCTTACAGTATTTTTGCAATAACTTCATAGTTTCATTTGAGGCTAAGTAATCATTTTTATAGGTGAATATACTTCCTTATCCAGATTTGAATAAAGATGACCTGAAAAGATATCCCATCATTGAGGAACAGAGGAGTGGTAAAGTTCAGCCCTTTGTAATTACTAGTATATTTCTAAGCAAGATGTACCATTGATCCATTAGCCAGTTACAAAAATAGGTAGATTAATATTTCAATTAAAAAAAAACATCAAAACACACAGGTAGGATTTAGCATTCATGTTACCACTTTGCACCCTCTGATTTAAATTTCAGGGCATAAATAGGAGGCATTTATAGATTATGTTGTCTTACAAAGAGCTCAATCAAAAGTAAAGGACTCTAATTAAGAAGCAAATGGGGGTGCCAGGCTGGCTCAGTCAATAGAGCAGGTGACTTTTGATCTTGGGGTCATGATTTTGAGCCCCATACTGGGCATAGAGATTACTTTAAAAAGAAAAAAGAAGCAAATGGACTAGAATGAGCCTATTTCAGAGTGCCAAATAAATGCAATCGAATGCTCTGTGGGAAAAAAGTAAAAGGACTCTACTGTCTGAATTTAAAGTTTTTAAGGTGTATGAAGATAGCATTAATACTACATTAGTTACAATTTTTACAGTAACTATAATACATCAGCTTTAATAAAATGATTTGAGATTTAAAAAATGAGTTGCTGCAAATGTGGCATTAGAAAAAATAAAACTAAAAGTTATATTTAAACATAATAATATTAAAATGTTGCCTTTTCACTGAAGGGAAGATAGTTGCTTTGAACATTTCCCCACCAAGGAAAAAGAAAAAAGTGGTATTCTTCACTTAGTTATTTTAATATTTTTCTTTTTAGAATATTTGTCATTGGAATATAGTTATTTTATTTTTTTAATGTTTATTTATTTTTGAGAGAGACACAGAGTGTGAACAGAGGAAGGGCAGAAAGGGAAGGAGACACATTATCGGAAGCAGGCTCCAGGCTCTGAGCTGTCAGCACAGAGCCTGACCTGGGACTTGAACCCATGAACTGTGAGATCATGACTGGAGCAGAAGTCGGATATTTAGCCGATTGAGCCACCCAGGTGTCCCCAATGCATAGTTATTTTATATTGAAAATGGCTACAGAAGAAATTGTTAGCAAAATACACTTGTCTGGGTCTCATAATTAATTACATTGTGTAGTCATTAAAAAAGACTATCTCGGGACACCTGGGTGGCTCAGTCAGTTAAGTGTACAACTCTTGATGTAAACTCGGGTTGCGATCTCAGGGTCGTGATGTCGAGCCCCTATCTGGGATCCACTCTGGGCATGGAGCCTGCTTAAGATTCTCTCTCTCCCTTTCCCTATGCTTCTCCCCTTACTCCCCTCACACTCTCTCTCTCTCTCAAAAAAAAAAAAAAAGATAATGCATTGTGATGCTGATAGAAAATAGTATTTTCTCTGATAATTTTTAATTTCTATTTTGGATTAAGATTTTGACTACGCACACACATATATAAATATAATAATACACACATGGATGAACACACCCTATTGTATTTTATTGAATACTCCACTTTTTAGCTGATAGCAGACATAATTAACACAATGTTTTTAGATACCTGCAAAGGCCTTGAATAAGGATCATCAAATTGATAGGATCATATAGGAAATACAGTCCATGTTTTACTCAGATATAATGCATTATATCTTTGATCTAGCATGACAACGATCAATTAAAGTGAAAGTATTGATCCATTGGTCAACGTGGATAAGTCTCAACAGCATTAAGATTGGGGGAAAAAAGCAAGTTGCAGAAAGACACATACAATTGCATGTCTTGTTTATGTAAAATTTTAAACCCTCACAAACCCCCCTTTAAGTGCCATATACATGCACGGTAAATGGTCCCCTTAAGTGCCATATACACACACGCTAAAATGCTACAAACAAGCCAGGGGGGCATCTACACAGACTTCATAATGGTTGACATCTGGGATGAGGCAAAGGACAATCAAATTTCCAGGGGAAACTTCAGCAGGGCCGACAACATGTGTTTCTTTCACCACGAAATATAAGGTTCAATGTGGTAAGTTGTTTACATTTGTACAATATAAGTGGTGAGAAAATGGATTTTTAGAAATTCCTTTTAAATATTCAGGTCAAAACAATGCACGTTTTATTACTGAATTTATAACTTAAGACACGGTCTCACCATACACAAATTGCCTCCTTAGACATTTTTGAAAAAACAGTTGTAAAGGTCTCACTCATATTCTTCTTTTACTTACTGTTCTTTGCATGAGCACACTCAAAATACTAATCAAGACCAGGAATTTCATTGTAGATTTCTGTGGGGGAAAAACATTAACGTATGTGCTTCAATAAAGTGGAAATTTATACCGGCAGCAATCATCTGATTGCAAGGAACACAAAAGGGAGAGTTAAAATAAGAAAGGAAAATGAAATGGTCTCATGTGTACACAATGTTTTACCTAGACTTCCTTATTTCCCAAAGCACTTCACTTATGAGCTTTTTAGATGAGAGCAAATTAAGTAATGGATAAGGTCATGTCACTAGAAAATGATTTTCTCAACCTAAACTCTACCTCTTTAGAACTGTCATTGCTTGGAGGTACCTGGGTGGCTCAGTGGGTTAAGCATTCCAGTTCAGCTCAGGTCATGATCTTGCAGTTCAAGAATTCCAGCCCCCAGTGGGCTCTGTGCTGACAGCTCACAGCTTAGAGCCTGCTTCCGATTGATTCTGTGTTTGCCTCTCTCTCTGACCCTTCTCTGCTTGTACTCTGTCTCTCTCCCTCTCTCAAAAATAAATAAAAACATTAAAAAGAGAAAAGAAAAAAGAACTTCTATGGCACACCTGGTGGCTCAGTAGGTTAAGTGTCTGAGCAGAGCCCGGAGCCTGCTTCAGATTCTGTCTCTCTCTCTCTCTCTGCCCCTCTCCCACTCGCACTCTCTTTAGCTGTAAAAAAAAATTAATTAAAAAAAATTTTTAATAAAAAAAAGAGAACTACTAATAGTGCAATGAAGAAAAGAAGGCAGTGACAGAGCATAAAACTGCTGGGTTGGTGGGTACTTATTTAGAGATCCTCAGAAACAAGGTATTTATGCAAGACCCACAGGTAACGAAGCACCTGGCCATTTATTTTTTTTAATTTTTTTTATTTGACGTTTATTTATTTTTGAGACATAGAGAGACAGAGCATGAACGGGGGAGGGTCAGAGAGAGAGGGAGACACAGAATCCGAAACAGGCTCCAGGCTCCGAGCTGTCAGCACAGAGCCCGATGCGGGGCTCGAACTCACGGAGTGCGAGATCATGACCTGAGCCGAAGTCGGTCGCCCAACCGACTGAGCCACCCAGGCGCCCCAGCACCTGGCCATTTAAAACTCAGTGCAGAGATTCTTGGATAAGCTCAAACACAAAACAGTTGGAGAAAGACAGAGAGCCCTCAGACCTTGAGCAAGATGGAAAATATGGCAGAAATCGAGGTCAGAAAAGTCATTAATTAGAACAGGTAATTCTTGTGTCCATGGTGAGTGGCTTCATGTATCTTCTGTGTTAATAGAGAAGGCATAGGAGGCTTATAAGTGGAGAAGTGATATGATTTGAATAATGTTTGATTTAACATCATTTCTACAGCAGAATGGATAAGGCTCATGTGAGGGCAGTTATGGTGGGTAAGAGTAGAAGCAAGAAGTAAGAGTGGATTTCTCTTTTCCTCTTTTCCACCTGTGGTCTTATCTTTTTTTTTTTTCTTTTTTAAGTTTATTTAAAAAATAACAGAAGAGGGAGACACAGAAACAAACCAGGCTCCAGGCTCTGAGTTGTCAGCACAGAGCCTGATGCGGGGCTCCAAATCCTGAACTTGAGATCATGACCTGACCCGAAGTCCGACGTTTAAGTGACTGAACCACCCAGGTGCCCAAGTAGTTCTTTGTTTTTTAAAGTCTACTTTTTTTTTTTTTGTAATCTCTACACCCAATATGGGCCTCGAGCCCATGACTCCAAGATCAAGAGTCATTTGTTCTTCAACTGAGCCAGGCAGGCACCCCTATGAGTATCCTTTTATAAGTTGTTATTTATTTGCGTATTTGTCTTATTGTCAGCCTCATCTACCCTCCACAAAAATCAGCTCCATAAGGCAGAAATTTCTGTGTCTTATTCACCATTTTGTTATCATGGTCGACAACAAAGCCTGGGATATACTGGGTGATCAATCTTTTTATTAACAAAAAAAGAGAGAGAGAGAGAAAGAAAGAATGAGATAAAAAGGACTTAAGGAATGAAGGAGGAAGGGATTCTTAAAAACCTTTATCGTATAGTTAGTCTGAAATAATTTCTTAGGAACATTTCTTGCGTATGTAATTTTGCCCCAAATCTTATGGTGGATCAGAATATTAGCACTAATATTCTGTGTAGCCATTAGGAGATAGATTTTTTTTTAAGTGAGAAACTAAGAAAAATTTTTGTTTGAGATAAATTTGCCTCCCCGTCCTAGAGTCAAATAGGGACTAATCTGAATTTGAATTAGCCAATAATCTGACACTAAGACCGATATAATGGTATCTTTTCTTTCATTATATATTCACTATCCACTTCTAAATATTTTACAATACATTTGTGATCACACGTTGAAGTCAGTTTTAATGATTTTGTTGTCAAGACTCGGGCTCTTTTCTTTGGTATAAATTGCAGCCCTGTGAAAGAACTTACAAATGTGAGTAGCTAAAAGACAAGCTGAAGAAGAGGAACTAAAGTGTAAATATCAAGACAATAGAAAACCTTCTCAAATCATAATTGCTAGTGGAACATTATGTGACATAATAGTATCACCTTTGGAACACAGTCTTTCGTTGAGCTTTTCATAGGGTGGAAGAAAAGTTTTCATCCAACAGAACGTGGCATTTTTTGAACAAACATGACATTTTATCATAGAGGAAGTGTCATCTTTTTTATGCTTTTATTGCAAAGTACTGTGAAATGTTCTGATTCGTTATTTGCGAGGGTATGAAATTTGAGTTACACCTATCATCACAATAATATTTTGGTTTCTTTCATTACTGTTCACTCTTTCTCTTTTGACTGTATTGACGGGGGTTAGGTGAGTGAAAAGTAAATGCTCATGCTCTGAATTGATGTCAGGTCCTTTGTGAAGCACAAAGCATGGAGTGAGAAGACAGGGATCAGGTCTGAGACACAGGAAATTCCTCCAAACCAGAAGACTAGGAACTTTTCCAATTTCTTTGTCTCCCTCATTGTTTTATTACATTCAAATTGTCAAAACTTTTAGCTTTACATTTTAAGGCTTTGTTGTTGTTGTTGAGATCCATGGCATTTCAAAAAAGTCCATTCGATATACATTATCGTAAACAATTCTAACACAAAGACACATGAAGCCACCACCAATTGGAAATTTCACATCAGGTTATAAAGCATTTCTACCACCTCATGGGACACCTTTATGTGTCCTTTTATCAATTTACCCCCTTCCTTATCTCTAGAGTTAAAAACTCCTAGTGGGCTAAGGTAATTAATTGTGTTTTTCTTTTTAATATTACCACCTTGGATGCATTCCCTAAACTACTATCGTTTAGTTTTGCCTAATTTTTAACATTTTATAAAACAAATGCTACTACATACCTATTTTGACTCTTGCTTCTTTTGATCACTATTAGAAAAGTACACTTGCAGGGTTCCCTATGGGCGTTATCTCGATTTTATAGTTTTCTTTGCTGTATATTGTTCCATTTAGCTTCTGGAAAATGATGTGAATGCTAATCAAGGGCTTGAAGTTGTCAATATTCAACAGCACATGACGGCATGCTTGGGAACGTTGGCCATCCTTTTCCCCCAGTCATCACAAGCTTATTTAAGAGGCTCAGGCAAAAGTGACCACAATGGCAGATGGAGGCCGACAAGGTGTTGAAAACATGGATTTTCACTTATATATAGTCTGATGTGACTCAACTACTCCTGGCCTCAGTAGAGACCAAAGCGAGCCCTCACTACGGTGTCAGTCCCCAAAGAAATCAATGGGCCTAGCTGGTGACAGACTGATTCTATGAGACTATTTCCATTATGAAAGGAGCAACGTTTTGTTCTCACAGACATAGGTTTGTATCCTTGATAGCTACTAATTCTCCCGTCTCATAATATTCTGCCAGCAACGTCATCCACAGACTTACAAAATACCTTATTTGCCACAATTATATTCTACATAATACTGTCTCCTTTCTAGGACTCATTTCACAGGAAAAGAAGAACAGCCAAGGGATTCACAGGTCATGCCAGGTAACCCATCGTCAAAAGCACCTGGCCTGATAGAACGGTGGATAGAATGTTCTACTAGCAACTAGTTATGGTGCCGGTTGGTAGACCAAGATTCCCCAAAAGATGAGCTTCTATCTTATAAGCTGCAGTATTGGCTTCAAATATACGATTCTTTTCCACCATGATTATACTACATAGCTTCTGGAATAGTGGGGTGGAATTGTGAGTAGCTTCTCTACCTTTGATGCTTAGGAACCCAGTCAATAGAAGTGTTGTTTCTCATCTCCATAGTTCTGCACTCTGCTGATTCAGAGATCTTATGTCCCATGAGAAGAATAAATGCTTGAGAATCAAAATGTTCCAACTGAGTTTGAACTTGGGATGACTCCAGACTACCACTGAATCTATAAGCACACACAGAGAGACACAAAATCAGGTCTCCCTAGACAGTGGTCCCAAGATACACTTAGCCTACAGCCCAGGGGTGGGGATGGGGGTTTTGGTGCTTCTTTTATTCTTTTCTAATAGGAAAAGCTAATGGAAAATTATATAACATGAAAGAGAAGAGATGGGACCAGTGAGGATCCTGACCTTCCAGAAACAAAAGTCTAGGTCACTTCCCCAACTCAGGTGAAGAGCCCCAATCACCTGAAGCCTGAGCAGAAAGCAAAATAAACATGCAGGACAGTTGGACCTTCTTAAGTGAAGGCATGAAGTTCATTTGTTGTATGGAAATTAAAATATATGTATAAGGGAGTGTTAAATGCTGAGCAACCAAAGAGATGAACTGTAACTGTCATTAAGCTACTCTCTCAGCTCACAACCATCCTTCTGTACTCTTCTTTGTGAAGGTAAGGCTGAACACCTTACCAAACCAAACTCCATTCCTCCTTCTGCCAGTGATCTACTGGACTTTTTCCATAACGGGTACTCAGAAAGAGGTAACAGACATTCCTTCTATTCCTTTCTCTGCCTATCAGCTCTCCCCAACAATGTATCTTTATCACAGCAGCGACAAATCATTGTAGTAGCAACACGTTTGGTCCACGTTTGCAATTTTTCCATTACATCCCAAACCAATCTCATCACTCCCTCTCAGAGGTGGTGACAGTAGCCAGTCTGTGCCTCATCATCAGAATTCTGGGTCCCAGCCCCAAAAAGCCTAAGTCCAAAACAGTAAGCTTTTAAAACCATGTCTTCTCTCAGTTCCCCTAAACCCATGGATGGTAGGTGCTTCCTAAAGTTTCTTTTTTGCCTTTTCACTTCTCTAATTACCTGGTTAACACAATCAGTTATATTATGTTCCTTCTGTTCAAATCCTTGTGTTTTCTCTTCTGACTGGCCCCTGCTCGATACATATCTGTGGCCATTCTGTCACTTGAAATATTTCCTAGACCTTTTGCTTCTGAATCTCCCTTAAGCATGCTCCATTAGGGTTTCTAAACTAAACCTCACTCCAAATTTCTGGCCAGTTACCAGTGATATCCATGCTACCAAATCAGTGGTCTTGTCTTGGTTCTCACCTTCCTTGACCTTTCTACAGCATTTAAGTTGCGCAGTCCCACCACCTTAAAATATATCCTTCAGCAATCTTCTAGCATAAGACATTCTTATGCATTTTCTCCTAGTTCCATGAGGTTTCAGTGTCAGTCACATTTGCTGATTCCTTTTCTTCCCCCCATTCCCCGTCACTCACCCCGATTTCTTACTACTTCAGGGTCTCAGGGATAATCAGTCTTTGGCTTCTCCTTTTCCTCTCTATACTTATTCCCTTGTTGGTCTCATCCCATCACATGGCTTAAATGCCACCTAAATACTGTCATGATGGTGGTTCCTGAATTTTATCTAAAACCTGGATATAACCTCTGAATTCTGGATTCATATATTTAACTGCTTGTCTGACTTGACTTGTGTGTTAAATAAGCATCTCAACTATTATATCTTTTGAATGCCAATCTCCCAATCTTCCTTCTACCCTACCCTTTCTATCTTTTTTCAATAAATGCCAACATTAGTTTTCCATTTGCTGAAGACTAAACCCTTGGTATTATCCTTGACTGCTCTTTTTCTAACATTATGCATATGATCTCTCACTAAATCCATCAAGTTGAAACTTCCTATTATGCAGAATCTAGTCATTTGTCAACATTCCCATGCTGATACAACTGTGACATATTTCCTAGATTTTTGTAACATCCTCCTGACTGGCCTCCCTGCTTCTAGCACTGTATACGTCACACCCCATTCGGTATTCTTCTTTAATGGAAGACTCAAAAGGATCCTATGAAATGTCCACCAGATCTCATTAGTTTAAGATACTGCACACTGCCATATACACCTTGTCCAAATTATGACAAAGATTTCAAAGAAATTAAATATCTAGACTAGGTATCGATGCAAGCCCTTTCTCCAGTAAGAATAAGCAACTCTACTATTCTACCGAGGACATGTTTCACTTTATTTGTGCAGAGAAAACACTGACTTAGCCCCTGAGCGATCCATTTAAAATAGCATAAATGGACATTTCAACCTACACTTGCTATGATTATTCATTATAATAGAAAGATGAAACTTTTCAGGAAAAGATAAAGGTCCTTGAAATGATTGCTTGACTGACCGTATAAAGTTCTGGGGATGCTTGAATGAAAAGATTGACATGAAGAAAGATAACAGCTTTGCCCTACGCACACACACAAAAACTGTTTAAATAGCTGTGGGGCTGAGTCTCAGGTCATATTAGAAAGACTCTTTGCCTATTACAGATCTTGAGAATCAGGTAATACTAGTAAAAATTATTTAAGTACCTCTAATCCTTTTTAGGTATGTTCTACAGGAGGAAAAAATTTATTGATTATACCAGGAATGGAAGTTAAGATTATAAGATCTTTGGTTGGAAATTAAGATCATTATAAGAAAATAAGAACATTATATTCATTGCTCTAAACAGAACATGAATTAGTGAATATGCAATTATTTGACAAATTCTGAAGTAGATGAGGGGAATGTGAAATCAGAAGGTAAGCCCTCTGTGGTATCTCAGAAAGCATTTTTAAATGGTAACTGTTGCTCGGTTATTCAATTTCAAGGTACAATTTGGGATTCTAAAACCTGAAAGGAATATGAATGTTATAGTAATAATATTTTACTGTTCTTCATAATTATCACAGTGCATAGCATATTATTTTGTATAAAGTGGCAGCTAAAACAATTTAACAATGGGCCCAATGAACTTAATATGTTTCTCTGTATGCTTCCTTCAAAATGTTCTATAGCTACATTATGTACTCATATAAACATTTTATTTGAACCTATATTTTCATGGCTAAAATTGGAAGTGGCTTTTAATTCACATGAATGTAAACTCTGAAAATTGTGCAACTCAGAGCTTAATTTGTCCCCCATGAGCTGTTTTGATGAATATGGCTAGAATTTATTTTCTCTACATATAAACAGCATTTCTTTTCAGACATTCTTCCAGGTTTCTAGTGGGGTCAGGGTGGTTATTGCTGATGACAGCAGGTCGTCTGTTCAAGGAAAAAAAAGAAACATTATGCTATCAAATTTTACAGCTGAGAGTTTAGACATTTATGAGGAAAGAAGGAAAATTATGATATAACATTTCCATATTCAACCTATGACAAACTATTACTTTAAGTACTATTAAATAGAAAGTAGATAATAGATTAGATAGATAGATAGATGCTATGCAGACAATTAAGCTAAGTTAGAAGGTTTAATAATATCCCTTCACCATGAAATGTTTTGATCTAGTTGTGACTTTCTGTGTAAAAAAAATATAACTTTTTAAATACAAAATTATATTGTAAAATATTTTAAATGGAATTTCAGACACTAATGTGGGAAATTATGCATCAAAGAACTGGTGAAATTGAATATCACCAAATGAATTCTATTGGGAAAAAAGTTTTTAAAAAAGATGAAGCAAGGACAATGATGAAAGATTAAGAACTTTAACTTTCTTTATCCACAGCATAAATTATAGAGGTGCTAGTAATTTTCCTCAGACATGTGAATAATAGTTTCATATAGCCTTACCTCCAGGTATATGAGGGGCATCAAGGGACTTTCAAATTGTTTTATTCCAAGTGGAGAGGGGGCACCACATAAATAGAAAAATTTAGATAAAGTATGAAGTGCTTTGGGAAATAAGGAAGTCTAGGTAAAACATTGTGTACACATGAGACCATTTCATTTTCCTTTCTTATTTTAACTCTCCCTTTTGTGTTCCTTGCAATCAGATGATTGCTGCCAGTATAAATTTCCACTTTATTGAAGCACATACGTTAATGTTTTTCCCCCACAGAAATCTACAATGAAATTCCTGGTCTTGATTAGTATTTTGAGTGTGCTCATGCAAAGAACAGTAAGTAAAAGAAGAATATGAGTGAGACCTTTACAACTGTTTTTTCAAAAATGTCTAAGGAGGCAATTTGTGTATGGTGAGACCGTGTCTTAAGTTATAAATTCAGTAATAAAACGTGCATTGTTTTGACCTGAATATTTAAAAGGAATTTCTAAAAATCCATTTTCTCACCACTTATATTGTACAAATGTAAACAACTTACCACATTGAACCTTATATTTCGTGGTGAAAGAAACACATGTTGTCGGCCCTGCTGAAGTTTCCCCTGGAAATTTGATTGTCCTTTGCCTCATCCCAGATGTCAACCATTATGAAGTCTGTGTAGATGCCCCCCTGGCTTGTTTGTAGCATTTTAGCGTGTGTGTATATGGCACTTAAGGGGACCATTTACCGTGCATGTATATGGCACTTAAAGGGGGGTTTGTGAGGGTTTAAAATTTTACATAAACAAGACATGCAATTGTATGTGTCTTTCTGCAACTTGCTTTTTTCCCCCAATCTTAATGCTGTTGAGACTTATCCACGTTGACCAATGGATCAATACTTTCACTTTAATTGATCGTTGTCATGCTAGATCAAAGATATAATGCATTATATCTGAGTAAAACATGGACTGTATTTCCTATATGATCCTATCAATTTGATGATCCTTATTCAAGGCCTTTGCAGGTATCTAAAAACATTGTGTTAATTATGTCTGCTATCAGCTAAAAAGTGGAGTATTCAATAAAATACAATAGGGTGTGTTCATCCATGTGTGTATTATTATATTTATATATGTGTGTGCGTAGTCAAAATCTTAATCCAAAATAGAAATTAAAAATTATCAGAGAAAATACTATTTTCTATCAGCATCACAATGCATTATCTTTTTTTTTTTTTTGAGAGAGAGAGAGAGTGTGAGGGGAGTAAGGGGAGAAGCATAGGGAAAGGGAGAGAGAGAATCTTAAGCAGGCTCCATGCCCAGAGTGGATCCCAGATAGGGGCTCGACATCACAACCCTGAGATCGCAACCCGAGTTTACATCAAGAGTTGTACACTTAACTGACTGAGCCACCCAGGTGTCCCGAGATAATCTTTTTTAATGACTACACAATGTAATTAATTATGAGACCCAGACAAGTGTATTTTGCTAACAATTTCTTCTGTAGCCATTTTCAATATAAAATAACTATGTATTCTAATAGAAAATATGCTAAAAATTAAAATATTAAAATAACTAAATGAAGGATAGTACTTTTTGCTTTTTTTTTTAGTGGGGAAATGTTCAAGGCAACTATGATTCCCTCAGCGAAGAGGTAACATTTTAATATATTTACATTTAAAGATAACTCTTAGTTCTATATTTTCTAATACCACATTTGCAGCAACTAATTTCTTAACTCTCAGAGAAATCATTTTATGAAAGCTGATGTACTATAGTTACTGTCAAAAGTTTAGGTGATATAATATTAATGCTATCTTCCTAAACTTTAAAAACTTTAATATAAATTCAGACAATAGAGTCTTTTGCATTTTTTTCCACAGAGTATTCCAATGAATTCATTTGGCACTCTGAAATAGGTTCATTCTAGTCCATTTGTTTCTTTTCTTTTCTTTTCTTTTTTTCTTTTCTTTTCTTTCCTTGAAACTAATCTCTACACTCAAAATGGGGCTCAAACTCACAACCCTGAGATCAAAAGTCGCATGTTCTACTGACTGAGCCAGCGAGGCACCTCCATTTGCTTCTTAATTAGAGTCCTTTACTTTTGATTGAGCTCTATGTAAGGCAACATAATGTATAAATTCCTCCTATTTATGCACTTAAGTTTAAATCAGAGGGCAGCATGAATGCTAAATCCTACCTGTGCGCTTTGATGGTTTTTTTCCTTGATTGAAATATCAATCCACCTATTTTTATAACTGGGTAATGGACCAATGGTACATCTTGTTTGGAAATATATGAATTATATTTTAAGGTATATAGTAAAGTAGAACTTTAGTATTACTGTGTTGCCTGTGATGGAATATCTTTGTCATGTCATTAGTATTCAAATCTGGATAAGGAAATATATTCAGGTACAAAAATGATTACTTAGCTTAAAATGAAACTATGAAGTTACTGAAAAAATACTGTAAGAGATATAAAAAGATATAGACATTGTAAAGCAAGTATATGGACACTCTCCCTTTTAGTTACAGGAATCATTAGTGAATATCCTCATTTTATTTTTTTAATTGTTTGTTTGTTTGTTTGTTTGTTTGTTTAGAGGGGTGTAGGGGCACAAAGAGAGGAAGAGAGAGAATCCCAAGTGGGCTGTCAACCCAGAGCCTGATGCAGGATCCCAGGAACGCGGGAGATCTTGACCTGAGCCGAAATCCAGTCTGATGCTCAACCGACTGAGCCACCTAGGTGCCCCTTTAAATGTCCTCATTTTAAAAAGAAATTTGGGGACCCCTGGGTGGCTCAGTTGGCTAAGCATCTGAGTCTTTGTTTGGCCTTAGGTCGTGATCTCAGAGATTTGTGAGTTCAAGCCCTGCATCAGTGCAGAACCTGTTTGGGATTCTCGGTCT
Organism: Lynx canadensis; assembly: GCF_007474595.2. NCBI lineage: Eukaryota > Metazoa > Chordata > Mammalia > Carnivora > Felidae > Lynx > Lynx canadensis. The sequence continues at coordinate 149,390,569 of NC_044306.2, read as the reverse complement.
CTCCATCTCTCTGCCCTTCCCCCACTTGAACTGTCTCTGTCTCTCTCAAAATAAAAAACAAACTTCTAAAAATTTTTAAAAGAATAAGAAATTTCTATTCCAAGGATATGTTTGTAATCATACCACTATGATGTAATATGACCTGGAGTTTTGGAACATTCTGGAGAGGTATCAGAAGAGTCCAAAAATTCTCTAGGGAGGTGGGGATTTCTCTCCCCATAGGGATTTTCTTTTTTATCATCTGCCACCTTCTGGAAAAGTACAGAGTGGGAGTTTTTATTCTGCCTACCCATTGCCCCATAGAATATGTAGAGGCATTGGAGTATGTCAGGAAAACCTATATAGGAATGTGAGCATGTTTTCATGTCAGAAAGAACTGGTAGCAATACTTCTGATAAGCACTGAAAGAATATATTCAAAACTCTGTCACAAAACCAAAATAAGCAAGCCTTCAGTCAGAATGTTATTTTCGCCAACAGAAACATTTTCCTTCTCCTTTGTGTATTTTGTCTTTAGATTTTAAGTGATATTGACTTTGATGTTGATCAGTTTGAACGCCAGCCTCTAGAAGAAAATCTGCCTTATTCTCTGGAAGATGTTGGATCTCAAAATTTTGTACCCATTTAAAGAACACAAGGTAACTTCATATTCATCTGTGAATGTAATAGATCTCCTCTGAAATGATTTTTGACAAAGTAAATAAACTCAAACAGAATATGTGTGATAGGAATAGAATTTTCAGGATACAAAATATGAATGTTATGATGCTAGTGTCTGGCCAAGTCAGTCTATATCCCTGGATCAACATTTTGTAGGAGGAAAATCCAAGCGAAATATTGACTTTCTGTGTGCCTTGTTTTCCTCATCTGTAAAATAAGAATGATACTGGTACTGACCCATAGAGTTATGAGTACCATACGAGATGAAGTATACATAGTAAGCAAGTCATAAACATAAATATTATTGCTCCAAGATTTTTTAAGTAAGCATTTTTTCCTGCAATAAGCTCTTTGCAAAATAAATAAAACCATAAGAAAGATCAGTAAGTTTAGAAGAATATTGATTTCTTTCCTAAGCCTTTAACCCATAAATACCAAATTACAGATTCAGCATACTTCCAGATACATCTTAATACCAAACTACAATTCTCCTTTTCAGCAGATATAATCTCTTCAAAGCATGTATTGATCTCCTACCATTTCCCAAGTATTCTCCTTGGAACTACCATTTGAAATTCCTACAACAATCATTTGTATTGTTGTCTCATTTTATTGATAAGCCCACTAAAGCCCAGATGGCTAATTTGCCTGAAATTGCATTGTTAGTGGGCAACAGAGAACCCACACAAACTGCTTTTGGTTTCTGTTTATTCTTGATAGATGCAAATTCTTCCCTTTAGTCACTAATATTGTGGAATAAAAATGAAAAGATTATATTTGCAATAAATAAATAACATTCTGGGACATCTGGGTGGCTCAGTAGGTAAAGCGACCAATGTTGGTTTGGGCTTAGGTCACGATCTCATGGCTCTTGAGGTCATGTCCTGCATCATGCTGTGTGCTGACAGCAAGGAGCCTGCTTGGGATTCTCTGTCGACTTTTCTCTCTATCCTTCCCCTGCTTACTCCCTCTCTCTCTCTCTCTCAAAACAAAGTAAATAGACATTTAAAAATAAAATAAGTTCTATTTAAAACTGTAAATGGGATTCCATAATTATTAGTCATGTTATATTTCAAAAATAATATATGTTTATGTCATGTGTGTATTGAATATACCATTATTTAGATGTAAATTAAGTCACTGTATTATTTGTAACAGGCTCATCATGCTATGGTAACAACTCCTGAAAATATTAGTGTCTTACATAATAGAAGATTATTTCTTCCTCACTCACATCACATTCTGATACTACCTCTAGAACACATGGCCTCCAAAACCCAGACGTCAGAGTAAGACAGAGTGGAGGCAAAATGCCCGTTCTTAATTGCCACAACCAGGAATGGCACATGTAACTTCTCAGAATCCACTGGTCAGAACTAGACATGCATTTCTATCCATCCTGCAATGAAGCCAAAAACAGGAGAAATAGAGCATTTACTCTCTTTGCAACAATAACAGTGTCTGATAGTGATGTAGTAGTAGAGTGAATATGTGGGGAGAGAAGAATTTGAAGGACAGTCAAGTGAAATTATGCAACTCTTATATTTTGAGTTACTAACACCAAATAATATTTTATCTTCAGATATGGGTCTTTGAAACATCTCCTTCCTGAACATCGATGTATATACTTCATCTAACAAATCAAATTCTTACTCTATGTTCTATACACATGAGTTTGGTTCTACTGTGATAGCATCTGTGGATTATATCATGTCTACCAAAGGAAATGGATAACAACAGCTCTGGAATTTGAATTTCTTTACTTTCACTAATAAATCTCTCTTGCAAGCGTACAATTTGTTGACATGTTTATTTAATTTCCAGAGGATTTACCTACAGCAGTCAAGGTTATTATTAGTTGCTTGGCTTGCCCTTAATGTCACCATTTGTTTTTATCATACGTGTATCACATACGGTGTCACACCCTTTACCACTCTCTAAGTGTAGCTCATTTCTTCTGCAAAACAAAAGACCCAACAATAGCAAATCATAGACTAAGTAACATATCTAAAGGAGTAAGACCCCACCATGATATTCTCTAAGCTCTGCTCCAAAGATATCCATTAAGTAAATAGCTTTTCACTCTCCTTTGTGCCAGGAGCTATTCTAGATACTGGAAACATAGGTGTGAACTAAAATAGCAAGGAGCCAACTCTCACTGAAACTACATTACAGCGGCACTAAGCAGAAGATAAATAAATAAGAATTTATTTCATTCGAAGAAATTAGGATAAAACAGATGCTAGAAAACTAGAACATGGTCCTGTGACAGGGAGTTTTGGAAGATTTCAAAATACTTTGACACAAAAATTTAAGCATTGTTAATAATACACTTTTGTGTAGGAGAACATTATCTGGATCTTCTCAGTGAATCAGAGAGAAATGTTTAATTGGATACCTCTTAAGATTCTCTTTGTCATATATGATATATATAAAAAATGTTAATGTCTTGTGGGTCATTCAGTATGCAAAATACAGTAAATCTCCGTAATTTTTATCCATTTGCCAGAAAATTACCTTCACTTCATTCCTTATTTATTTATTTATTTATTCAATGAATATTTTTGAGTGTCTGTTACACATCATGCATGTAATAGAGGTGCTGGAGATAATCATCTATGGCAGTAAAACAAAGTTCCTTTCCTTATGCACCTTATATTCTGGAGGTGCACTCGGGCAACAAACAAGTAATTTGCAATAAAATGTATGTATTTTTAAAACCTATGAAGAAAAAACATAAAACAAGTTAAGCTGGCACAGAGCCTGTATAATTTTGGAAGTCAAAGAAAGCTTCCTTGAGCAGGTGAGGGTTGGGCAGAGAGCTGGATGGAGGGGAGAAGTAAGTCATATACAACTCTAGGAGAATACTCCATCAAGAGAGAACTGAAAGTACAAATGCTCCAAAGTAAGAAACAGCCAGCCAAGCTCAGAAAAAAGCCAGAACACTAGTGTGGCTAGAGCAGTGAACAGGAGAAAGAAAAGCAAAAGATAATGTGACAGAGAGGTATACACGTGCTGCATTTTAGTCTGACTTACAATCAGAAAGCATTAGAATGCTTTTAGCAGAGTAGTGTCATGATTTGATGTTTACTTTAAAAATTACCTATTGGGGCCCCTGGGTGGCTCAGTTGGTTAAGCATCTGACTTAAGCAGGTCATGATCTGGAGTGTTGTGAGTTCAAGCCTCGCATCTGGCTCTGTGCTGACAGCTCAGAGCCTGGAGTTTGCTTCAGATTCTGTGTCTCTCCTTCTCTCTGCCCCTCCCATATTCATGCTCTCTCTCTCTGTTTCTCAATAATAAATAAACGTTAAAGTTTTTTTTTTAATTACTTCTGCTGGTGGGTGGACATCAGATTCTCTCCTGGAGGGATAAGGGTGAAACAAAGACAAGTTCCACAGTTACTGCAACAGTCTAATGGAAGATTCTGATGGTTTGGCCTTGGATGGTAGCAGGTGAGATTATAAAAATGGAGATGGTGAAAATGAAAAGGCAGAGAAAGAATATTAGCTAATGGATTAGGTTTGGGGTGGGAGAAAAAGAGATTAAAATCTATTCTGATCGTGTGAATAGGTGATGCTAGCAGACACTCAAGTAGAGATGTGGAATATGTAGCTGAATATGTGTATGGTTCTTAGGGAAGAACAGTGAAAAGTTCTATTCAAATAAAATTGTATTAGGTATATGATCTAGATTGGTACTTCTTAAGCCACCTTTTGGTGAACTTTGTTACAACTCTATAATGAAATAAGGATGCATCCAGAATGCAAATCAACACACTGCTTCCTAAATTTGAATCCACTGACATCAGAGACCTTGTACTTCCATAACAAACTTTTAGCCTAAACTCCATCCAAATTCCCTAATCATGACTGAACATGGTGGGAAGTAATAAATATTATCAATAACAAATCTTGTCTCTTCTATAATCTCCAGCTGTCTCTATCAGTCCTCTCCCACTTCATTCTCACTGACCCTGCCTCAGTTCTTCTCACTGAAAGGGACCTATTAGCAGCTCTCCCTGATTTCATTCTCCTTTCCACACACTTCTTTTTATCCCACTCAGTCTCTCCAGAATAGCCCTTCTCTCTTCAATCTACTCTCCATTGATGGGAAGGGATCTTTCTAACAAAAACTTAAATACATTTGCAATTTTTGCATTAAAATTTTTGCAGGAACTCTTGACTGCGTTCTTAGGCTTTTATTTATGCTTGTCCCTATCTTCTCCCTTACATTTTATGGTCTAACTCTCTTCAAACTGATCTTTACTTTCAATGCAGTCATAAACAAAATCCCATTGGGGTTCTTTGGGTAGAACTTGATTAACGGATTTATTTTTAAAATTTATATGGAAACACACAACATAGAGTAGCTGAAACAAGTTTGAAAAAGGAAAACAAAATAGAGAACGTGTATTAGCAAATTTTAAACATATTATATAAGGCAATATGTGAATATGTAAAGATATCATGGAATAAAACAGACTCCAAAAATAGGCCCACATATATCTTGTCATTTAATTATTGACAAAGTATTGATTTTCATAAGAAAAGATGAATGTTTTAATTAATAGATGATGTTGAAAGGAATGGATATCTGCATGAAAAAAATAAACACTGTCTTCTACCTCACAACACATAAAAATTAATTTGCATTATATCATAACCTTAAAGTCAGGCTAAAAGACAAAGCTTCTGGAAGAAGACATAGAAGCTATTCTTGACCTTGGGTAGGGTAAAGATTTCTTGGACAAAATGAGTCAAGCACAAACAACAAACTTGACATACTGGAATACACTTAAAAGGGAAAAAAGACTTTTCATTAAATATCATCATTAAGAACATGAAAACTCAAACCATACATCAGGAAGAAAAAATATATGAATATATATCAGTAAATATAAATCAATATTTATGAATATAAATTTATATAAACCTATGTTTACATAAATATATAATACACACATATACATACATATATAGTGTATAAAAGAAAGACCTTATTTCTAGTATAGATATACTATCTATGGTTATAAATCAATAAGAAAATGACAAAGAGACCAATAAAATAGGCACAATATGTAAACTGCCATTTCTCAAAATAATATAACTAAATAGAAAATAAATTTATGAAAAGTTAATTAACATCCTTTCTTACCATAGAAATGTTTACTTTTCCCTTAGACCTTAATCCCTACATGGCTTAATATATTTCATTTTCTGAACCATCTGATACCCTTTCCTGAGACCCTTCCAGTATACCCTATGAAACTCATGGTCAGTCACCAGCAAATCCACTGTATTCCAAATCTCTTCTATGCATTTTATTTTATCTCTTGATCTGAATGAAACCTAGATATCAAGTTTATCATTCCTAAGGATGACATCATTGAAATAACAATTTAAAGACCTAAATAAATGAAAAGATATCCCATGTTCATGGATCAGATGACAATATTTTAAGATGGTAACACTCCTGAAATTGATGTATAGATTCAGTGTAATTATTCTCATAATCCCAGAAAAATTGCCCTTTTTGGAAAAATTGGCAAGACGATTCTAAAATTCATGTGTAAATGCAAGGGATCTTGAATAGCTAAAACAATCTTGTGAAAGAACAGTTAGCTCACACTTCCCAATTCCAAAGTTTACTACAAAGCTAATCAACACAGCATGGCACTGACATAAAGATAAACAGACTAACAGACTAGAATTGAGAGTCCAGAAATAAGGTCTTACATTCATAGCCAATTGGTTTCCAATATATCTGCCAAGAAAATTCAATGGAGGAAAGAATAGGGTGGGAATTTTTATCCTGCCTGCCCATTATCCACAACAAATCTCTAAAGGGTTGATAAGGGTAACCTTTCAGCCTTAATAGCAGAGGGCATTGGTACCAGTATCACCAATGAGCAAAGATAGAATGTATTTGAGGATCTAGAATTAAAATCAGCAAAACATGTGAAAGATGTTATTCTACTCATCAGCATAGATATTATACTTCTTTCTATCATTTCCTTAGTACTTAAATAAAAATGAACATGATCAGAGTGATAATCATATTGAACACCTGACTATAAAACAGACTCTCCCTGATGTTCCGGTAATCCGATATACTTCGGATTTAGGCTCACCATTAACAGATACAAGGTAACTTATGATTTATTTCTGATTATATAAAAATAGGTTCTAAGTTGTTTTGCTTTTAAATATTTAATAAACTCAGATTAAATATGTGTAAATATTTGTGCACAGTGTATTGGTTTAATGATTATATGCTATGGATGCTGGAATCAGATAAAATAGGTTCAAATCCCAGGTTCAGTAAATAAAAACATTGTAACTCAAAGCAAATTTTTCAACGTTTATTTATTTTTTGGGACAGAGAGAGACAGAGCATGAACGGGGGAGGGGCAGAGAGAGAGGGAGACACAGAATCGGAAACAGGCTCCAGGCTCTGAGCAGTCAGCACAGAGCCCGACGCGGGGCTCGAACTCACGGACCGCGAGATCGTGACCTGGCTGAAGTGGGACGCTTAACCGACTGCGCCACCCAGGCGCCCCTCAAAGCAAATTTTTAAATTTCTCTGGTGTTGATTTTCTCAACTAGTATTTTCTCAACTAATAGTATTGTGTATGTCATATGACATTATGTAATATATCTGTAATCTAGTAAGCACATACTAAACCCTGTTATTGCTGTGTCATTTTAAATATCAATGGGATTTTTCCTCCAAAATATTTCTTTGCTGAGTAAATAAAATCAATTGAGTATGGAAAAATAGTCATTTCTGGTCTAACCTTATGACTTGTCTCCAATATAATAGAGAATGTTTACAGATACAGTTTAGCACCAAATTGCACTTCTGCTCTCCCATAGGAAGAGACCTTTTTAAAAAATGTTATTTGCCTACTGTTTTCCAGGCATTATATTTGATGCTTTCACATAAAATCTAGAAGCTTTTTTAAAATTTTTTTAATGTTTATTCACTTTTGAAAGACAGAGACAGAGCATGGGTGGGAGGGGGGGGAGAGAGAGAGAGAGAGAGAAAGAAAGAGAGAGAGGGAGAGAGAATCTGAAGCAGGCTCCAGGCTCTGAGCTGTCAGCACAGAGCCCCATGTAGGGCTCAAACCCATGAACTATGAGATCATGACCTGAGCCAAAGTCGGATGCTTAACTGACTGAGCCACCAAGGTGCCCCATATCTAGGAGTCTTTAAATAATAAACAGAGAAGAAATATTATTCTGACATCTAATATGATTTTTTAACTCTACATAAATAGAAAAATACTGTAAATACAGTTGTACATCTGGTTCCTTCATTTTATATGATTCAGGCACACTTTTGCATTTAACAATAATTTATTTTCATTGCTGTGTAATATTCCATTGTGTAAAAATACCACAAGTTATGTATCCACATTTGTGCTTTCCAATTTTACATTTATGTGAGTAATGCTTTTATGAACATCCTTGTACATGTCTTTTGCTGAATGTATCAGTGCATTTATATTGGAGATGAAATCGCTTGGTCGTAAAGTATGTACACACTCAACTTCAGTAGGTAATGTAAACAACTTTCCAAATTAATCATGGAACTTCATGCTACAAGCACTTAGGATCTGGAAATACATGGAAGTGTTTTTGAAAACAAAATGGTGCTATAAAGCTCTATATTTGCCTTTTATGAGAGTGCAAGGACAGCTTGTTAAAATGGTACATTAACATAGTAATCTGAGCAAATTCTTGAAAATAAAAAACTTACTGCATATTCCTTTCAGCATCAATTACTATAACTTTTGATACACTTAAAACCTTTGTGAGCGTAATTCATTCCGGAAACTAGCTTGTAATCCAAAGCATTTGTATATCAGAGCAAATTTCAAGAACCATTGGCTCAACTATGATCATGTGCCATTTGACATCAAGTACTACTTGTATTGCAAGACCTCGCTTTTTATCAAGTTAAAATTTATTAGCAATGTTTGTTCACCTGGCAGAACACTGGCAGAACAAGTTTTTACTGTTCACAATCCAAGGTTTTACTGTATTTCTCAGATTGAAGTAATTTGCTATTATTTTTTACTAACTACATTGACATATATTATTGTGTTTAACAAGCTGAGAAATTATTAACAGTTTGCCAACATAATTTCAAAGATAAGAAAAGTCACTTAACAGAACTTAAAACTTCTATATAATAAACTCAAAGGAAAACTAGAATTTTAATGCTTAGAGAATGTCTGGAAAAGAATAATCCCTCTCTCTCTCAAGTCTGTATTTTTCTGGAATTTAAAGTAAAAAAAAAAACACACACACAGATTAAAACCACTGAGAGACTATGTTTATCAATTAACAATTTATTGAGGTACTAATATATACCAGGTATTGTGGCTTTATATTTATTTTTTAAATTATTTGGGGAACGCTTGGGTGGCTCAGTCAATTTAGCGTCTGACTTCGGTTCATGTCATGATCTCACCATTCATGAGTTTGAGCCCCGTGTCAGGCTCTGAGCTAATAACTCAGAGCCTGGAGCCTGCTTGGGATTCTGTGTCTCCCTCTCTCTGCCCCTCTCCCATTCTCACTGTGTCTCTCGCTGTCTCTCAAAACTGAATAAAAGTTAAAAAAAATTTTTTTTTTAATTATTTGAGTATATGAGGGAGGCTTAATATAGAATGACATTCTGGTACTACACTGTACTAAATTTCACCCTTGAAAATGATCAATCTTTTCCTAAAGCATCTACTGAAGAGTTGAATTAGATTACCAAAGTGAAGTATTTTAAATATAATATTTGCCAATAAATCATGTATGATGCAATAATGGAAACATTATAATGGAAAACTTTATTACATCTCATGTTATATAGAATATGTGTACAGGAAATAATATTTATATTAAATAATATTTATTGTATTTCATGCTACACTACACTTTTATTTTTTATTTATTTACTTTATTTTAGAGAGAAAGCATGAGCAGGGGAGAGGGGCAGAGAGGGGGAGAGAGAGAGAAAGACAGAGAGAGAGAGATAATCCCAAGTAGGCTTCATGCTCAGCGCGGAGCCCAGTGCAAGGCTCAATCCCATGACCCTGGAATCATGACCTGAGCCGAAATTGAGAGTTAGATGCTCAACCGACTGAGACACCCAGATGCCCCAACACTTTAAAAAAATTATTTATGAATTCTAGACGTGACACAAAACCGTTACATATGATTTAATAGGTGCTATGATGCTGGCTATTCTGAGAGAAAAACAGATTGGTACAATTTTGATATTGCTAAGAAAAGACAGAATCCACATACTAATAACATATCATTTCATCGCGGCATGGTCTTGTTCGACACCTCATTCAGTATCAACTCTACTTTGTTTTCTACACAGGCCACCGATCAGTGTCCCAGCTACTAAACCCTCTGCCAAATGCCTTTTAAATGAGACCAAACCAAGAATTCTTTTACTATCAAATATAAAATGCATTCAGTTTTCTTTTAACGATTTTTCCATTCATTCTGAGTGTCAGCAGAGAGCAGAATAGAAATGTTTTTCAGTAAATTTAAAATGTGTTGCTTTCCAAGTTTCTCTCTTGAAGATATAACATGCAGTTTTAAGACACTGATACATATTTTGCTTTTTCAGTCTCTAGCTTTTTAAAACATAATTTTGCGGGGTGCCTGGGTGGCTCAGTCGGTTGGGCGTCTGACTTCGGCTCAGGTCATGATCTCGCGGTCCGTGAGTTCAAGCCCCGCGTCGGGCTCTGTGCTAACAGCTCAGAGCCTGGACCCTGTTTCAGATTCTCCCTCTCTATCTGACCTTCCCCCATTCATGCTCTGTCTATCTCTGTCTCAAAAATGAATAAACGCTAAAAAAAATTTTTTAATAAAAAAAAAACACATAATTTTGCAACTAAAACGATCCAAATTCTTCAGTGCAATTATGTTAACTTTAATAATCTAAGAAAGTAATTCTAAAATGCTTATTTCTTTCTGTGGCTGGATGTGGTGGAAATGCCTGGAACTATCATTGCTTTCCATCTTTTCCCTAAGACTGCAAAAGTTCTCTGTAGTGTCTGATTTCATTATATCAATTTACTCATTTATATAAACAATGTTTTCTTCTTGAGAAACTGAATGAAACATAAGCAAGATCATTACTTTATACCCAAACCCATGTTTAACATTATAAATAAGATAAATATTCCAAACTGGGAACACTATAATAAATTAAAGTTATTTATTACAATACTAAGTAATAAATTTAAAAACTGGATTTGCATTAATATAAACATATTGTTGAAAAATTTCAATAGAGTTGATCATATTTTAAAGACCTGATATAAAACTTTTAAAGTACTTCATTGAATATATAGATATTGCAAATAATCAAATGCAATGCTGGGTTCCCAGCATAAAAACAAAATGAGCCTGCAGTGAAATCTGGAAAATTATGATTAGAATAAACCCTATTAGTATGTGCAACATTAAAAAAAAATCTGACTTTTCCTGAAAAATTCTTTTTTTTTAATTTTTTTAATTTACATTTATTTATTTTTGAGAGACAGAATGAGACAGAGCATGAGTGGAGGAGGCGCAGAGAGAGGAGACACAGAATCCAAAGCAGGTTCCAGGCTCTGAGCAAGCATTCAGCACAGAGCCCAATGTGGGGCCCAAACCCATGAACTGTGAGATCATGACCTGAACCGAAGTCAGACACCTAACCGACTGAGCCACCCAGGCGCCCCCAAAAATTCTTAACCCAACCTAATACCCCTGCTATTTTCTAACAGGTTTACAAAGATGAAACTCAGAATTCTTGGGTCTCAAGCAAACATTGCTTATTTACCTACATTTTCAAAGTATGATAAGCAACTGTGAAGTTGGAACTTTTCACTTTTTCTCTCAAAATGCATCACTCAACCCACTTTGTTTGAACATGCTTCTGAAAAGTGGGTGACCAGACTAAAAAGATGAATAAGACATGGTTCTGGCCTTGAGGACCTCACAATCAGGTGAGGGACAATAAACACTTGACAGAAATTTAGCTTACCTTCCTCTCTTGTTCTCTGCCTTTGTTCATGTCTACTTCCCTAGGTAGCATTTCCTCATCTTGTATGCCTGTTAACTTCCCACCCATTCTCTCAATGATTCACTTCCTGAGTGGCTTCTTTGGCTCAAAGCACACATCTAGCTATCTGGGTAGGGCTGTGGTTCACCAGGGCAGGTGGTTCACATGAGCACAGAAAGGAAGGGGTCTAAGACTGACAAGAACCAGAGTAGAGGAGGCCAGGATGACCACGACATGCCTTGAAATGTTTCCTTCAGGGAAAAAAAAGTTATTAAGGACTTTCATAAAGTGAAATGTTATGACGGATTCTCTATTTTAGAAAGATTCAGCTCCTGGCAAGCTATATTTATCCTTAATATGAAATATGAAGATATCACAGGACTCAAAATATGTTATCAAAGAGTGACTAGTTGAAATTCTTTGATTCAGTACTATAAATAAACCACATTTTTCTCACCATAAAAATTCTTCTTTTGGTCATAGAAGTTTAGAAAATATCTATAAAAGAGAAAACTATGGCACTTCCATAAATCATACATGATGATGGGATGATGGGATTAAAACAGTTTAAAAGACGAAGTTTTACATTCAGAAAAGACCACTGGGCCAGTCATTAATGACAGCTCTTGAGATATTTTTACTGAACTAAAGGAAGAGAATAGGATGTTGAGGACATAAACTATAGAAGACAAATGATTATGGACTCACTTCATGAATACGTGGAGAAATTTTTAATTCATTACATCTGGAAAGAACCAGTCCACCTTTGCAAAATTAAAGTTATTCTTTAAATTAATCCAAGGAAATTATTACTATAATATTTAAAAATATTAGTTATCAACTTAAAGGAAGAGTAACCAGAGGCACCTGGCTGGCTCAGTCAGAAGACCATACAAGTCTTGATCTCAGGGTCGTGGGTTAGAGCCCCACCCTGCATGTACAGATTACTAAAAATAAATAAATAAATTTAGAATAAAAGGGAAGAGTAACCATCTAAGGGTCATACACATTATAAAAACCCAATACCTGCTCCTCATACTTGCCTCTGTCTCAGAACCACAGTTGTAAAATATATACTAAAACTACACAGAGCTAAAACATCTATAACCCTTCCTTTTTCCCTCCTCCTCTCTTCAAATCCCTCCTCAATCCCCATCCCAATCTCAACCACCCAGATCTCTTTCCTTCCCTTCCTCCCCCTACCCTATCCCTCTTCTTGTTCCTCCTTACCCTCCCTCTGCCGCTCCCTCTCCAGTGCTTTTCCAGTTGGCATAAACATCACCCAGGGATCTTGTAGGTTCTGATTCAGTGGGTCTGCAGTGGAACCTGACTTTCTACATTTCTAACAGGATCCAAGGCAATGCTGATGCTACTGGTCCAGAGTCCACACTTGTGCAGCAAGGTTATCAATAAGAACACAGAGGCAATCTGGCCATTCTAATTCTATGTCCTGTTCCTTCATCCCTCTACAAACAGTTTATATTTACTTACAATTATTCATTGCAGGAAAACAGCAAAGCTTTATGCGTCTTTGTTGGCAAATGAAAATCTCTGCTGAGTAGGAATCAGTAACTTGAAGTATACTTCAAACACAGATTTAAAGCAGTGATGAGAGTTCTAACTATATACATTGCTCCAGTGATTTAAAACCCTGAAAGTCATTAACTCATGACAATCGCTATATTCTTTTTTCTTTTGATTATTCTTACTGTATTACAAAAGATAATATTAAACAGTTTAAGACAGAATCTATACTTAGTTAAGGAAAATGAATATGATTACTATTCATTTGTAATAGTTTTTTTAAAGCTTCTTAGAAAAGAATCTCAATATGAAGTAGAGAAAGTTCATCAAGTATAAGTTTCCAACGACAATATGAGTAGATAGTGTTGATCAGATAATCAGAAACCACACATGCTGCATATCCAGATATGAATTACTAAAATACAAAGAAAGTTCTGAATTTTTTCCAATGCCTAAGCCTATCACAATTCTGTTATTTTAAAAGGCTATTGACTCTCAGGGGTTTATGTAAGAAACATTAACTTACAAGAAAAAAGAAAATGTTGAAATTATAAAGTCAGAGAAACTCCAATTCCGTTTTTGAGACTTTATATATGGCATAAATACCAACTTAACATTATTCTTTTTTTCAGAGATGAAGAAATAAAATCTAAATAAAATATTTCTTCTTTAAAAGTTTATTTCTGATTCTATATCAAAATATGTCTCTTTTGCTTTCTCTTTTTCAGTCAGCTTAATTCCAAAAATAATGATTATATATATGGGTTTTCTTCTGCTCTCTTTTAAGGAAAAACTCTATACCTATAAAGATAATTGTTAGAATTGAAAATATGTGAAACAATAAACTTTCTGGATGATAAATGCAGTTCATAAATAAACTGTATAAATTATTTCATTTAAATTTGTTCTTTTTTTTTTTCCTAAACCATCCTCCCCTGAAAGAGGACAGGAAGTAGCAGGTGGGGAGGAAGCTATCAGTGGTGACTCTCTCCCTACTCCTTTATGCCTAACCTACATTTCACATCTCAGGGAAGGGCAGGGCCATCTTTGAAGTGGCTCAAAGTAAGACAGGAGTTTGACTTCACATTCCCTTCCTCCTTTATCTCACCAGTCACCAGGTCTTACCTGTTCTTCCCACATCCCAGTTGTTGTTAGTTTAATCTGGAGACATAAAGTCGGTGGATATGTTAAAACACTGCCCTGTGATTTTTTTTCTGAATTTGCATTCAGTTTTGTGCTGGTTTATAAGCATTCATACTTAGATATTTAATAAAGTCTCAGATCTTATTTGCAGGACTTACATATTTTAACATTTTGAGTTTTTCTTGTTGCTGTTGGGTGTTTATTTATTTTCAAATATTTCATTGGAGTGTCACATCCATACAAAAAAAATGTACACAACTTGTAATTTTGAAGCTCACTGTATTACTACAAAGAGATCTTATTGTTAGAAAAAAAATCTGAGGTGCTCCCCTCAGGTCTTACAAAGACACAAACTGCTCTATACATGACCTTCTTTAGCTCAGTAAATAAGAACAGTATTACTCTAGTCATCCTTTACCCTTCTCTTTGGCACATATGAGATCATGAGTAAATCACATCTTCAAAATATCCAAAATCCAGTCACCTGTCATAATATACACTACAAGGACTTTCTCATCTGAGTTTCACAGTAGCCCCAGTACTGCACCGCTTGCTCATCCTTCCCCTTTAGGACCTATTCTCAACATAGTTGCCACAGTGATCTTTTCAGAATACTAGCCATATCCTGTCACTCTGCACAAAGCCTTCTAAGAAATTCCCATATCCAAATAAAAGTCAAAGTCCCTTCAAATGTCAGTTCCTCTCAACCCTCCGACCATATCTTCCCTTGGCTTCATTTACTCAATCACATTGGCCTTCTTGCTATTCTTTGAACACCATGGATATTGCTCTCAACTCATAGCTTTTGCACCTACCGTTCCCTTTGCCTGGAATGCTCATTTTCTGCAGTTTGCATCCTCATCTCCTCTGGATGTTTCCTCATGTGTAGGGTTGCCAGATTTAGCAAAAATAAATAATGAGAAACAAGATATCCAGTAAATTTGAATTTCAAATGATATATTTTAATAAGTATGTCCCATGCAATATCTAGTATATATACACATTAAAAAATTATGTAATTGTTTATCTATAATTGGACAATACCTTTAGAGAAGAAGAAAAAAAACTACCTTCTGTTTACAGTTCTTCTACTTAATCTCTTAATTACTTAAACAGAGTAGACAAAAGTTATGTGGTATTATTATCCTAGTCTCTGGATCCAGGTAAGGCAGAATTGTTTACAGAATGATCTATGAAAAAAGGCTTATTTCCATTTGATTTTTCTAACACTCTCGCATGTGCGCACACACACATGCACACACACACACACACACACACACACACACACACAACACATACACACAAAACTGACTATATTTGCTCCAAGTATTTTGTCCTTTTTTATACAGCTTTGGTTGATTCAACCTCAACTTTCTCAAACAAAGAATCAAAAGAAGGTGAAAATAACAATTTTGCCACAATGAAAAGAATCAAGGCCTGAAATTATTGTGAAAGATCATAGTTTCTTGTGAAAATCTGGCCACTGTCAATTTTTTTTTATTTAAAAAAAAAACTTTTTTTGATGTTTATTTACTTTTGAGAGAGAAAGAGAGACAGAGAATGAGCGGGGAGGAGCAGAGACTGAGGGAAACAGAGAATCTGAAACAGGCTCCAGGATCTGAGCTGTCAGCACAGAGCTCAATAGTGGCTCGAACTCGGGAACGGTGAGACCATGACCTGAGCCAAAGACAGACACTTAACCGAATAAGCTGCCCAGGTGCCCCATGACCATTCTCAATTCTTAAATTGCAGTAAAATTATCCATTTCCATATCTTGACTACTGTGAATAATGCTTCAATGAGGATGGGGGTGCAGATAACTCTTTGAGATACTAATTTTGTGTCCTTTGGCTATATACCCAGAAATGAAATTTTTGGATCATATGGCAGTTCTACTTCCAATTTTTTGAGGGACCTTCACACTGTTTTCCATAATGACTACACGGATTTACATTTTCACCAACAGTGCACAGGGTTTTTTTTTTCTCCACATCCAAGCCAACACTTGTTAACTTTTGATTTTCTGATAATGGCCATTCTAACAGGTGTGAGGTGATATCTTATTGTGCTTTTGATTTGCATTTCCCTAATAATTAGTGATACTGAGGTCTTTATGTATAACCATTGGCTGTGTAATCTTAAAAAGGAGGAAATCCTACCATTTGTGACAACATGGATAAACCTGGAGGACATTATGCCACATGAAATAAACCAGACACAGAAAGACAAATATTTCATGATCTCACTTACATGTGGAATCTTACAAAGTCAAACTCACAGAGAGTAGAATGGTGGTTACCTGGCTAGGGGTGGGGAAAATGGGGAGATGTTGGTCAAAGGGTACAAACTTTCAGTTATAAGAGGAATAAATTTTGGATATGTACTGCATGGTGACTGATTACAGTTAATAGCAATGCATTGTATACTGGAAATTTGCTAGGAGTCTAAATCTCAAGTTTTCTAGACACACACACACACACACACACAAATGGTATGTGAGGTGATGTTATGTTAATTAGCTTAATGGTGATCATCATCTCACAATGTATATGAAACCATTGCATTGTATGTGTTAAATATGTATACTTTTTATTTGTCAGTCTTACCTCAGTAAAGCTGGGGGGGTGGTGGGGGTGGCAATCTGCAGTAAAGTTAGGTGAAAGTCTTTCTGCAAGTAAATAATTGATGCCTGTTGGCAAAGCACAGGAGCAAAGTTGATTAGTACGTTGTAATTGCTGCTTAAATCACCAAATAATTATGGAAAGGAGTTGATTCATTCTGAGATATGCAATAGAAAAGCAGGATGATGCACGTGAAGAAGGGATTCAAATATGATATCTGTAAAGCCCTCCAACTCTTTTGCTATTAAAGATTCATAGGTGCAAAGGAATTTTCACATTAAAATATTTTTTGTATTGTCTAATTTCAATCCCTGCAGACTCACTGTAAGCTATATTTCTATCACAAATTTCTCCAGGAGAAAGAAAACAAAGCATCCAATGGTGACTCTAGAAAAATAGCAAAGCAGCGTTCCTACTTTAAGCACCAGAAGAAGGGTGATACAGGGAAGAGGTACAAGACACCACTTTGTAACTTCATGCGATATAATTTCAGACACCTATGGCACTTGCTAGTCCTATTTTACATGAACCAAAAGATCTCAGTCCTTTACCCTACATGCAGAAATCAATTTGCTAGACTTTTAAGTATCTCACTTGTCTCCCTGGAATTCCCTATTAATCCTCCAAATGCCTCAAATATCACAAATCTAACAATAATATAAATACTTGGCATTTATTTCTCTAATTTAGAATGAAATTTTGCTTATCTCAGGAGAATTGTTCTTTAACCCCAGCCATCTGAAGGGTCGAGAAAATGACAATACACAAAGGACAATTTTCAAGGATACCACTTCCAGGAATAATTATGCAATGGTCCAAAAATCTTTCATGCCCCCCAGGCTCATAAACCTGGTCTTTTCTGCCCCAATATATATGCTCACTTTCTTCCTCGTCTATTCCTACCTAACCTTGGTCTCTCCAGATGTCATAACAGCATGAGTGACCTTTTCCAACCACTTCTCTCTGGGAACTGCCTGTAGTTCCATCTCCAACCTTCTGAGAGTCTAAGTTCTCAGCACTTACTCATTTAGGTAAATGAAAAGGCAGCATGTAAACAGAGCTTAAAACTCTAATGTAAAAGACAACATTTAAGCAGACTTTAAAAGTTTTAATAAATATGAAATCACACAATTTTAGGGAAAATTCTGGCATCAGTGAGCAAGTGATAAGCAGGTGAATGAAATGGATGGGAAAAAAAATCAGCCCTTTGAAACTGCCAAACCACAGAGACAACTGGCAAAAATACTGTTCAATTATGCCTTTGGGTATGTACACAGGTGACTGGCCTCTGGTCTGTCCTTTTAAGATTTAGGGAACCAAATATCAGCATTATGCACGGAACACTTTGAAAAAGTCATTGAGTTTATTTAGGGTAAATTTAGACGTCTTTATTTTTCCTCATGTCTTTGTTTCCTTTGGCTTTTCTCTGGCTGCCAAACAGCGTGTCTCTGTTCTTGTTTGTGAATGTCTTTATTGATTCCGTTGTCACATTTATTTTCCTTGTACTAAACTTTAATCCCTGGTATATGCTTTGAGTGAATTTGTCCTTTGTTGCCATAAATGACCTTCGTCTATGATCTCCTTAGGGGAATTCTTACGGAAGCTGGATATACCTCCTAATGTTGTCACAGGGGTTAAGGAACCATTTTATAAGCTTCTGAGTTGGCACTGAATTTCCTCTAGCATTTAACATTCAAAAGTCTGTCACATTAAAAAAAAATCATGTGTAGATTCTGATTCCCACTGCAAAGGATACCACTACCTTATCTTTCCTTTAAAATGGTTCTCTGTATTGCCATTACTTATTAAACAGTAAAAGCCAAATAAATGGCGCCTATCCATCACATACTAGATTTGAACAGATACAGCGCCTTTCTGACAGCAGTCTGAATTTTTCAGCATTTTACAACTCCTTATTTCACTTACAGAAAAACGCCAGGTATGCATCCACGTTGATGATTAAAAAATGAGTACTCTCACCACAAATCTATTCAGTGCAATTTGTCCCTCAGCCTTAGCATCTGTAGCCTTTCATATTCTTTAACATACTCAGTTGGCTAAAATTAAGTTTAGTTATCTGCAGTTATTTGGAATTTATTTTACATGGCATGGAGGAAAATTTAGAATGTGTCATGATAAAGTACAGTTTATAGTTTCTATTAGGGAAAAAAGAATGACACTGAAGAAAAAAACAAAACACTAAACATATGTGTACTTGATGAGGAGAGAACCCCATGTAGTCATGCACAAACAGATTCTGCACGCATTGCTGAATGCCTACTCTGCTTTACGGCTCACAGAGCATTTTATCATGTCCTGGGGACCCTCCTGTGCCCATTGCAATCATTTCTAATTGACTTAGCCTTAAAATCCCAGTAAGACATTCTCAGTAGCTGTACACAATTGTGACTGGCACTTAAGATAAAATTTTAGTTTCTTTAATTAGCCACAGAATCATTTAGGTAAAGCATCTAAAGATAATCACATTCACCAGGAGCTAGTAAGACTCAGGTGTCCAAGTCTCTGATTTCACACTTTATTCAGTAATTTTCTTTACATTTTAATCAATCTATGTTAATGATTTGACTGTCCAAAAGCAGACAGGAAATCTTGCAACAAAAGCAGAACGTAATCTTGCAACAAAAGTACATCACCAACCATATATTCTCTCTCTCTCTTTCTCTCTCTCTCTGTCAAACCCCCCCCCACACACACACACACTTTTCTTGAGCATCATTTCACTTAGGGACCTCTCAGCCTACTACCTGCAGCTTATTCTTACCAAGGCAATCTGATGATGTATATTCTACTATCTACCCCATCTATATACAAATAGAGTCATACATTTGTAACGCTGACTGGCTGTATGAATAGTTCATGGAGAGTGAGGATTGTGCATCCTAAAGTAAAATAATTGATGAAATATATATAAGTATATATTCATAAATAGGAACCAACTTGGTAGTGAAGTTGCAATTAAAAATCATAGAGAACTGATAACATCACAACTATCTCTAGATCAGTGAACCTCAAAAATTGCTGAGGCATCAGTAATAGTTATAGGACTTGAAGTTCAAACGGAGGCCATGATTGGTCACTGAATTGATAACCTACTAAACACATTGAGCACCAGGAGTTGAGAGTTTGAGATAAATGAAGTGGAAATATTACCAATATTAGTAATAATGATTACAGTTTCTATTTAATGATTACCCATTATATGCAAGACAATGATCAAGTACTTCCTATAACATGTTTTAATTCTCACAATATGTTGGTTCTAAACCTCAGGCACTTCCTGAATAAAATCTGAAACTAGACCCTGTACATGGAGGGCAAGGGAAAACAGATGGAAGAAAGAGGCAGGTCACTCCAGACTAACAGGTAGCAGTTATAAGAAGCAAGGGAATTCACATACAAGGCTCATCTTGGGTAGCTACAAGATGATTAAATCTCTGCCCTAGCCTTCCAGAATCTTAAAAATCTACATGAACTTAACTGGGTTCAGTCACATAAGCCATCTATATGATCTTAACAACACACTGCTCTCTCAAGTGGTATCCTTGAAAATGTCTCCACTAGGATGTGGAGAAATGGGAACCCTCTTGCACTGTTGGTGGGAATGCAAATTGGTGCAGCCGCTCTGGAAAGCAGTGTGGAGGTTCCTCAGAAAATTAAAAATAGACCTACCCTATGACCCAGCAATAGCACTGCTAGGAATTTACCCAAGGGATACAGGAGTACTGATGCATAGGGGCACTTGTACCCCAATGTTCATAGCAGCACTCTCAACAATAGCCAAATTATGGAAAGAGCCTAAATGTCCATCAACTGATGAATGGATAAAGAAATTGTGGTTTATATACACAATGGAATACTATGTAGCAATGAGAAAAAATGAAATATGGCCTTTTGTAGCAACGTGGATGGAACTGGAGAGTGTAATGCTAAGTGATATAAGCCATACAGAGAAAGACAGATACCATATGGTTTCACTCTTATGTGGATCCTGAGAAACTCAACAGGAACCCATGGGGGAGGGGAAGGAAAAAAAAAAAAAAAGACGTTAGAGTGGGAGAGAGCCAAAGCATAAGAGACTGTTAAAAACTGAGAACAAACTGAGGGTTGATGGGGGGTGGGAGGGAGGGGAGGGTGGGTGATGGGTATTGAGGAGGGCACCTTTTGGGATGAGCACTGGGTGTTGTATGGAAACCAATTTGTCAATAAATTTCATATATATATATATATATATATATATATATATATATATATATAAAAGAAAATGTCTCCACTGTCTCCAGTGGTAGACAGAATATACATTCCAAGATCAGAGAAGGAGGCAAAAAGCATCCAGTTGCACTGGTCCAGCCTCTCAATGTCCTCCAATGACCTCCTCTCATGTCCTCTCAATGACCTCCTCCAACACAACAGACCCACAGGCAAATATTATTAGTCTTATTTTACAGAGCAGAAAACTAGGGCCTGGGAAGGTTAGGTAGCTCACTTGAAGTCATGCAAGTAATGTATCACAGAGCTAGAATGGTGACCCTATTAGAAAAACAGATAGATGAGAAATCCTAGGAAAAAGCATTAGTCGGATTATGGGAAAAATTTATTCAGATGAAGTATAAGGAAGGGTCATGGTGAGGTAATAATGTTGCAGTATAATAATAAGTATAAGCTAATTTATGCTGTGTAACAAACAATCCCAAAACCTCAGTGGCTTGAAACTATAAGATTTATTTCTCCTTTACACTACATATTTACTGTGGGTCAATTTAAAGTTTTTCTCCATATTGTTCTCATCAGGGGGATCCAGGTTGAAGAAATGAATGTTGATAGAAAACCTAGCATCTGGAACATTGCCAGTGGCCCAGGAGAAAGAGTGGTGAATTATTTGAAAGCTTCTAGCCAGAAGTGACACATACTATTTCCTGCTCATATGTAATAGGCCAAAGCAAGTCACTAATTTAAAGGGCTAGAAAGTAGAACTTTACATGTGACCAGAAAGAAGGATGACTAATACATGCATCCTTTGCTTAATTGATAAAGGCCAGCTGTCAACGGGATAAAATCTAAGCACATTTGCTGTCTTAGAAAGCCCTGTATGATATGGCCTCTATCTTCCAAACTGCATTCCAACAATTTCCCATGGGAATCTGTATTCCAATTATCTTGAATAGTTATACCCCCATAAGTACCAACTTTTTATGTCATGCCCCAGGCATTTGCACATAATTTATACTTTGCTTCAAATTTTCATTCCACATATGTCTTCCCTATGAATTCCTACTCCTCTTTCAGGGCCAAGCTCAGGGTTTCTCTTCCCTATAAACAGTTCACTCTATCCTTAATCCATATGTGCCATGACCTTACCTCTATTCAATTCTCATCAAACAGTATCTCACCCATTCATTTACAGAAAATTCTCATATTTTAGACTATAAGCGTTCTGAGTAAAATATCTCTGGATCATTGCTAATAATAAATAATGTTTGGTTGAAGGGATAAAGTCATTTGCATTTTAATAGGGGATACCAAGATTTAGCAAAGGGAGTATATCATGAATATTAAATTATCAATAAACCAGCAAAAGTTTGAGAAAAAAATGTAGGACAGCACGGGATAGTCATATGGCCAGTCGCTTTTTTATTCCTCCCTGATAAAGCTAACCTTTTATCCAAGTAACTTTTTCTTTTATTATTTTAAATTGCAACATGATAATTTTAAATTAGATAGTCACATATATGTGAGTCAGATTGGGACACTTTTTTTAAACTAACTTTGCCTCTTAGACACTTCTCCCTAGAAAATCAAATGTGTCAAGTTTCCCCTAATATGGTTTATTGAAAATTATTATTATGGTGACCAATGCATTTTCACATTTAGCAGCATTTACTTTCCATCAATACCCTGTAGATAAGCATGTAATTTGTCCCATTTTACAGAGAAGAGAACAGGTTCATAGAAGTTAGTTAAGTTGCCCAAAATCATATGGCTGGTAAATGCCTAAAATGGACTTCAAACTCAACACTTTTTGATGATGAAGCCATGCTATCAACAATGTCATTTATCCAATAAATATAGTGAATAAATTTATTGCACTCATCTATTTATTCTAATAAATTATCCTACCATGTGTTTTATCAGAGATCTTCTCTTTACCATATTTTTATCCAAAGAACATTGGTCGGTTATAAACTTCAGGCTTTATCACTTATACAGGCGATAGTTTGGAACTCACAAATTTTGATGAAATTGTACTTCACAAATAGCTGTTGCTGTTTTGCTGAAGTTGACCTATGTTGGGCCTAGTGCTGCATGGAAGTTACATATCCAGAAATATGTGCTAGTTGGGGGACCATCCCACCTCCCCCAACTAGCACATATCACTGGGTAGTATATGTCCTTGAATTCTTTGGTACTTTTGACATTTAAAGGAGAAAAAGCAATGCATTGGCTTTCTAGGAACTTCTCCTACCAACAATTTCCTAATATCCTAATGGAACTGCCAGAGATTTCTAAAACACAGCCTTGTGGGTGCACATCACTGGCCCTAGGCTAGGTCTTCACAATTATTCCTTTCTGGACTCTAATTGTATCCACCTGTGCCAAAAGAAATTTTATCCAAAGGCTTATCTAATCTCTGAATCTAAGTCAGTTCCCTGAAGCACCTATGAAACACACAGCCAGGAACTTCATTCCACCATCCAACATAAACTGATTCTCTTAGTCCTTTACAGATATATATGTACAGAGAAATATTAAAAGCATCTTCAAAAAGTCTTCTTGGATAGAGATTTTGCTTGTTTATTCTAGCTTTCAGTGGTGATTCTAGACTTAGAGTTTATGTGAAATTCCTAAGAAAAGCAAATTGCTTGTTTCAGCAATGAGAAAACCCAATGAGGATACTTCATTGGGCCACATAATAACATGACTACTCAGTAAATTTTACCTTCCAGAATAATCAGGATGAGTAATTACTGAAGAAAGAGGGTCCAAGTAGTTCTGCTGTACTAGCAACCAAACAGGCCATGCTACATCGAAATGACTTCCCACAAATTGCTTCACTGACGTTGGTTTTTACAAGTCATTTCAACCCAACCTAACACTTATTCAAAGTCCAGGCTTAGACAGATAACCCAAACTCAGACATTTTGTAAATCATTACACAATGTTTATCCATGGGCTACTTTAGTCACCTTTATAGAGATTAGTTGCCAATTTCATGAATCTTTCTCGGTAATACTTCTTTCATTCGTTCATACCTTCAGGGCCTAGAACTCATTTTATAGCATTTTTAATTAATTTCTCTCCAAAACACTACTTTTTTCATTTTTGACTGGTAAGTGACAGCATAACAAAAGGATATTTTCCACAATAATGTAAAATAGGTATCATAGCAGAAAGGGACAATTTAATAAAAAATACTATTGTCCTAATATTACAAAATATTGTCAAAATATCAAAAATATATAAAATAATAAATATCTTAAATTCTCTACGGAGTTTATAGCAGCATAGAAAAGAAGAAAAGTACATTTGTAGAAATATAGGTTCACACCCATCGGATCCATGCCAAAACACTATTTGATTAACTAAGTGATTTCCTAAAATTTGCACATATATGAAAATGCAAACCTTGAAGCTTATGGAATAGGTCTTTAATAAATTATGTGCTTCCGTACAGTATGGTTGTTAAGAAGATGATTTTGGAATTGTACAGATTTCAGATTCTGCCCCCTAGAGCCCCATTGACCACATACCTCTGGGAAGATTTCTAAATCTCAGGGATTTCTATGTTTTTTACTATAAAATTAGAATATCAATATCTAAAACTCAAGGTTGTGGGAGGATTAATACAACTGAGTTGATTTATATAAAGTGCTTAGTATAACACCTGGCACAATTCAAATGTTAATAAGCAGTATTTTTGTTCTAATTATATCATCATTCAGAAACAGATACCAAATGTGACGCTTTATAGATAGAAGTGTGCAAGTAAAATGTTTACATGTTTGGTATACACATCTATACATGGAAAACCAGAGAATGCAAGAGCAAGAATAAGCTATGAAAGGTAACAGTACATTTACAAATTTGATGAGGCATCTAATGTAGTCATGAACGTAATTTCAGAAGGAAAGCAGAACTCTTTGTAAGTAATATTACCACCTATCAGAAATCCCATGCAATTCTTATTTGGCAAAAATAGAAATTGACTAGTAATTTATAAATGGTTCTGGCTGCTGAATCTAAAATATCCAATTAAGCAGATATTTTATGAAGACACAATATTGGTATTTCCACAGTTTCTAAATTCCTGGAAGCAGACCTGATGAGGAAATTTGTCTGTGGCACTGATTTATTAGTTCTTGGCTTCTGCTGTTTTAAGTCATTGTTTTTGCAGGTGGAAGACCTTCTTGGAAAAGGAATAGAGAAAATTAAACTTCCTTCATTGAAATGTGACCAGAACAATAAGCACTGTTCTTAGGAGATCTTCATGGTTTATCATCTCAGCTGAGGGCCCTTAAGCTGTTTTTAGAACAATAATCCTGGACATATTTCCTTATATCAGTAAGGAGTTTCTTAAGACTACTAAAAAGACAGAAATAAAATTTCTGCCTTAGTATCTGTCTTAGAAAATTCTCAAATGATCTAATGCAAGTGTCCAAAAATCCAAAAATTGGGAAACACTGACTATAACAGAATATATGTCAGAGATTATACTTTCAGGAAATGTGAGAATCCTCAACAAACCATGAGAAAGAAATTTTAAGCAAGAAAATCATGATGTTTATTTAATGTACCTCAAAAGTACATGGGAAAAAATTATCCAGTATCTTTGTCCCATACAAACACTTAGAGAACAGTGTAGAAATAAGTATTTACTTTGTGAAAAGACCTGGGTTCAAATCAGAGTTTTATCACTAAACAACAAAACCACCTTAGGCAAATTATTTAATTTCTCTGAATCTCAGGTTCCATGTAAATAAAATGATAATGAAAATACTATGCAGATTCGTATGAGGATCAGTTGAAAAAATGCATTTAGAAAACATAGCTGAGAACATGATATAGTGCAGTAAACAAATGTTAGTTTCACATATCTCTAAACACCTATATCCTTAGCATAAATTGACAGCTATATGAGATATACCATGTGAAATACTTCTGACTAGGGCAACAAAACTTCATTATTTGGGTGATTCAAGCACAATCCATTATGCGAAGGCATTAATTTGTTGGACTTGACTTTTATTGCATTTTGAGATTCAAACTTTAATACTAGGAATTTTAAAAGCTAGTTTGCTAAACAGTCAGTAATTTGAAATGGACCCTGGTGGGAGTATTTACAGTATGGGAATAAGATAATACAACAAAAAAGAGGTTTGCTGTTTGCTGTCAGAGCTCCAGTTTACCAGCAC
The DNA here is from genome assembly GCF_007474595.2 of Lynx canadensis. Taxonomy (NCBI): domain Eukaryota; kingdom Metazoa; phylum Chordata; class Mammalia; order Carnivora; family Felidae; genus Lynx; species Lynx canadensis. The sequence goes on along the minus strand of NC_044306.2, from coordinate 149,364,130 downwards.
ACCACTTTAAAAGAAAGAATAGAATTTGAAGGAAAGAGGAGTAGTAAAAACAAAGTGAATTTTCCTTAATAAAATGTTGAAATTTGTATTTTGGAAATTTTTTCAAGAATATTTTTAATTAACAGACTAGTTGATCGATAATATATATGTTTGTTTGTTTCAGGGGCCTACCTTTTTACCCAAGTGTTCTGTGGATATTCTATTTATTCTTTTTTAAATTTTTTAATGTTTATTTCTTGAGAGAGAGAGAGAGAGAGAGAGCACATGCACGAGCAGGGAAGGAGCAGAGAGAACAGGAGACAGAGGTTCCAAAGTGGGCTCCATGCTGACAGCAGAGAGCCAGATGTGGGGATCAAACTCACAGGCTGCAAGAACATGACCTGAGCACAAGTCGGACGCCTAACCAACTGAGCCATCCAAGCACCCAGGATCCTCTATTTCTAACATCATGCTGGCTTTTTGCATTTTGTTTCTATTCTTCTACATCAAGTGCTATTCAATTTACCATGCTGGTCTCTGTAAGAAAAGATATTTCTGTATTATGCTTCATTCTTTCATACATTTAACAAATAAATATTCTGAGTCAATCTTGCGCTAGGCCCTGGGGACACTTAAGATGCTTAGGATCTAATCCCAATGTAACTAACATCAGATACTTTTTATATGAACAGAGTATAATTATCTTATGAACCCAATGATGTTATCCCCATTTTACAGAAAGGTAAACCCAGCCTCAGAGAGGTTTCAAACTTGACCATAGTTCAAGTGCTTACAGATGGCAGTTAAAAGTGGAGCCAGGCAAAATGGCTCCAGAGTCTTAATCTTGAGCTGTATTTGAAGTTCTTTGAGATGGAGATGAGTTGAAAATTGGTAACAAATAAATACAATAAACTGTGAAGTTTTGTAAAAGTTTTTGGAAATTAAATATCCATAGCCCTAGTTTATCTTAGTCCTGACTTACTCCACAAATGTATGCCGTCCTAAACTTTCTGGTGTGAACATTGCAAAGCTGCTGGGTGCTTCTGGCCCTAGTGAGATCTCTGTTCTCCCTCTCTCTCTCTCTCTCTCTCTCTCTCAAGCTTGGTCAGAAATACTTTGCAATGATGCAGTGGGGGGCAAGTTTTGGAAACCATTATATGAAAAGAATAACCAGCAATAATTTCCCATCATGGACTCCATATATAGGGCCTTGGAGTTTTCCCACTTAACCATTTTATGGCCATTATTTCAGATAATATTTGTTCTTATTCAATATACAGTAAAATATATAACAGTAAAAGTCTAATGAAAAGTTTAGTTCTGTATATCAGACCATGGCCTAAGGCACAGAAATAATGACATTCACAATTCAACACATGATAAATGAGAGTAGCACATTAGAGGCTACTTCTCAATACCAATAATCTATTCTCTCTAGTGATTCAGAACTGGCTAACGTGATGAGAAATTAACACTTGAGGAAATATGATCAAATCTTTAGAACATGTCACTCAAAGGTAATATTTCCATGATTAACAACTTGGTGACTGTCTCAGGTTGAGATTCGCACAGCAGTCTGAGGTAGAGATTAACATGCAGGAAAATTATTAAGAGTCTTCAGACTTAACATCCATGGAATAGAGGGGAAGGAAGCAGGATCAGCTGCTGTGTCAACAAAGGCTTTAGTCAATCCCAATACAGAATTCTGGATCTGGGTGGTAAGAGGCCTGGAGGCTTTAGTGGACTAGTTACAGGGTGTTTGTTGGCCCAGGAAGAGAGAAGCCCTTGAGGGAGGCAGGAGAGGCAAATCTTGAAGAGGCTGACTGCTGTTAGCACTCCCAGAAGCTAGGGCAATAAATCCTTCATTTCAGAACGGGGCTCTGGTTGGGACATCACAGCATCCACTACAGAGACAAATACAATTCTGAAAAAAGAAGAGTTAGAAACTAAAGAGTTTTTTTCATCAATAATTCCAAAGGACAGGGTAAGGTGAATACGGGTGACCAACTGACCCAACACTGGTAATTCAGACAGAATTATTTCCAAGGTGGAGCAGAATGGCAGAATAATATCTAGCAGCACTTTTAGCTATATTCGTCTTCATAATCTGAGTCTATTATGTTGAGTGACCTCCAGCATACAATTCCCATTTATAACATTATTTTTCATAAACTTTATACTGATTTTTTCCTACTTCTAATCCTTCTGTCTAACAATTTAGCTCCAATTTCTTTCCTTAATTCTACAATCAGACTTGACACTGAGCCATTTTCCAAACAACAAATATCAGTTCTCCTTTTGGTGTTCAAATAGCAAGCAGGAAAAAAAAAAAGCAGACACTTCTAAAATTGCTAAGGTGTGGACTAAGACATTACTAATAGAGAAACACATAATTACAAACGACCACTCCTTTCTACCAAACTCTTCATGTAAGTTCACCAGAAATGAGGTAACAGACTCTATGTTAGAAAAGTGTTTAAACCAAGCCAGAGGTATAATTTTTGTTTGGAATATGAAAGACACTGCATTAATAATTTTGTTGTATTATAATATGCCTATATAACAGAATAAATTTCTAGAAAGAAGAGTAGTTTATTAAACAATGTAATGTCTCCTCATCAAACACTTCAGTGACTTTCCATGTCTGTCAGTGCTGTAAGTAACATTTAATCTCACTCTGTAAAAGTGTATCTTTGGAATTTCCAAGTCATAAGAATTTTCATACAATCGTTCAACAAATACTTGAGTATTTATTATGGGCCCGACACTACTCTAGGCACTGAGATAAAGAAGTTAAAAAAAAAAAAAAAAGATTCTGCTGTAATGGAATTATATTCTAGTAATGGAAGGCAAAAAAATAAAAACAAATAATTATTAATACTACTAAAAAGAATAAATAAATAAGTAAACAAATTATCAGTTATGAAACAGTGATACAGCCTTTGCAGAGAATTTAACTAGGGTGATATGACAGAGGTGACTTCTCTAGATTGGGTAGTCTGGGAACATCCTTTTGTGGGATGACTCCTAAACTGAATGATAAGAAGACTCTGGCTCCTCAGTGATCAAAGAGACAGCATTCTGGGCGTAGAAAACAACTAAGGCCTTGAGGCAGGAATAGATTTTACATGTTCAAACTTCAGAGAGAAAACTAGCATTGCTGGAGTTGGTGAACAAGGACTGAAGTGAGAAGCAGTCAAGTAGGGGAACAAGGCAAGAGTCAGATCACTGGACAGTTTGTAAACCAGGAAGGGTGGAAGAAAAGGAAATAAATGGAGTAGGAGACAAAAGAAGAAATGAGTAAATATATAGAACAAGTCAAGGAGAAAGGAAGTGAAGAAGAAAAAAGGAAGACAAGACAGCAAAATTTGGAGCCATAAAATACCAGTGCTGTCAGAAAGCATAAAATCTTGTTAAGGAGATACACTCTTAATGTAACAAAATAGAAAAAGAGGACAATCAACACAATTCTGAGGGAGAATTAAGTCAGACTGGTCTGACTACTGCCCTTGACCGCAACATTCACAAGAAGCCCCATGACCCCAGTGTGGCCTTGGCTAGATGTCAGGGGAGGAAAGCCAGAAATAACCCAAAGACCCTAATCTTAAATCAAGTTACTAGAACTACAATATTTTTATTAAAATGGAGTTTGTTTCTGGGAAGTTATCATACAGAAACCAGTTTAGTGCCAGACAAAAAGAAGAAACAGACACATGGGTCATGAAAGTAGTTGTCTGAAATTTACAAAGAGCAAAGGACACAAATAAATATGATAGTAGTTCAGCAGAAAAAGAAACCATTTCAGGTTAGAGGACAAAAGAAGTGCTTTTCAGAAAAGGTGAGTGTTGATTATGCCCAAACCAGGATGGGGTGTGTTTGAGACAATGTGCCTCCCACGGAATGCTCTACAGGCTACACTTTATGGACTCACAGTCAGTTGATAGTTTTGTAGCCCCAGCTTAATTGTATAGTGGCTTCTCAATTACTCTGAACCTCCTGGGCCCTTTTGTGAAAAGAGGAGGTATATATAACCTTATTTTTCTTAATATCTCTATTCCTGAACAAGTTAATCCTGGAAATTATATTTTATAGACATAATTCACATGCATGTACCTATAAATCTGAAATATAATAAATTTAGACTCATATTATCAAGCCAAAGCCATTAAGCTAGAATATATTGGCTTAGTGGGCAGGTGATGATTAATATCCAGTAATGTACACTATTAAACAGAAGGGGGCACTTCAGTAAAGTCTCATAGAAGTTAAAAGTAAGCACTCTACTATGTAATAGAAAAGATATGATTGACAGCTTGCTTATCCTCTGTATTTATTGTACAAATTAATAACGAAGTAATTGTTAGAGTCACCAGTTACCTTGATTGAACTGAGATTCATTATTCAACTCTGGAAATAAATGAAAATACTCACTTTTATCATTTATTATTTTGTTATTGTTGTTGTTAATTATCTTTGGAATTGTGCTGTCTCTCTTCTCCCTGGTTAGGCAGCTTGGTGATTTGGAAAGACTACTTGATTAATAATCAAAAGACCAGTATACTGGCCATTATTCTGGTAATCCTTTGATAGTAGAAAACTAACAGTAATTTCCATGAAGCAGAAATCATGTCTGTTTTATTAGTACTAAGTTCTCAAAACCCAATAAGGACATGGATATAGAAGTTATACAATAAATGTGTGTTGTATGAATAAATGAATGAATGAAGTTGCTGAACCTTGTGCCTCAGCTTTCTCACTGAAATGTGGCAATGATATAAGTATCCTGTTTACCTTGATATGTCATTAGAAGCTCCTAGAAAATTATAACTCAAATACCAGAAAATTATTTTATTATAAGCAGTGCTAAAATTCAAACTCTATTCTCTTGATGTGCAGAATACTGATTTACTTCACCGTGGTTCTCTGTCAACCTCTTAACTGATTTTTCAGGTTGCTTGAAGGGAAAGGAAAGCAGAGATAACATTTTGAAAGGACTAATATATAAGCCATTGTTATTTGTGCTTCACCATCTACGTTATTGGAACAGAGTAAGGGTACGGATCATTTTAATGGTACATAATCCAACAGTCATATGTACTTGGCACTGATGTGTGTTTTTGTACTTTTATTTGAATAAAGGGGTATCTGGTGTTCTGGTCATCAAACTAAAACAATAATGAAGTCACAGTCACAATCTCTGGCTCAGGATATCCCCATTGTAAGGTTTCCTCAACTTAAGGTCCCTGTACCTTAATCCATAAAGACTGACATTGCTCTGGATGTGTATCACCTTTTTCTTCTTTGAATAAAAGAACCTATTTATTTCACAAAGTCAATGGAATAGCTACTGGGTGAATGGACCAAAAAAAATGAATAAGTTCAACATAGCTGAATGTAAAAAAGAGACACAGACAATATCCACACTATGGTGTGGTAAGAATTAAATGAGAACCCCTTGCTACTTTCCCTCCTGCCCAGAGATAACTTTGCCACCAATGACATAGGGAGGTATCAGGTAGGAAAGCATAACCTGCTCTTTTCTACTTCAATTTGTTGTATAACTGGAGAGTTTCAACTGCTTTGCTTTAAAATACTCAAGTATGGAAAATAAAAACAAAAAGAAAACAATAACAGAAATTTCCTTCCAACTGCCTTCACATTTAAGGAATGTAGCTAGTTGAAACTATTCATCATCAAGCTGATTTTTACATTGACTATATTTTGGCTCTGTGATACAGTCCCTAACTTTTCCAGTGCTGGGCCCTGACAACTTTCTGGCTCGGTAGTAGTGTTAGCTGCCTAAGACCCCAACAATGCAACAGAAAACCTCTGAGACTGAGACCTTAATGGTGTACTAAATTTAATTTGACAATATTCAGAATAGACGAAGGTCATTAATTGGAAGTATGTCATCAGACAATTTAGAGCCATCTATCTAGTTCACCCACCCACCCAAATACTGGATTTTCCAGGCAACAACTGGTTACATTAACCACCAAGCTCTAGTTAAATCTGCATCAACATCTGGGGCAGTCTAAATATTTGGCTAATCTAAAAGGAAACTTTTGTAAATCTTGGGAAAGTTCCTTTCTAACAGATAGAAAATCCTAGTTGTGGCTTCTCTGCTTTAGTAAAGGAAGGGGTCTTGTTATCTTTACTATTTTTTTCCCTTGCAGCTTTTTTTTTTTTTGGCTCTATAAAAAATGGCATATTTTTCAGTATTAATGAACCATGCAAGTTCAAGAAGTGTCTCATCCTGCTAAGAAAGACAAATTCATTGAAAGGTAATAATGTTGTTTTCCTGCATGATAGCTACCATTAGTTATTCAAGATTAAGTTAGCAAAAGAACTCTTCCAATTGAAATTAACTGATAATACATTATGGCAACGCTTATGATCTTGGACTGTCTACTAGAAGAGGGTCAATACTAACAGCAAAGAAAAACAAGACAAATGCAAAACACATTATGAAGAAAATTTAAGTAACAATGAAGTGTGGATCATAACAGTTGTATTTTGAATGCTAAAATCATATTTAGCAAAAGGGATGTTTTAAAACACAAAACATTCACAATTTATTTTTAAAATGTAGGCTATCATGCTTCATATTTATTCAATTACTTATTCCAAGCAACATGATCACATGGGTCATAGATATGTCATAGATACATAGAAATTAGTAATGATTTCAGGATTTCATTCTGTAGGTAAATGGAGATATACTGATATTTTCAAGGTTGAACCTAAATAAAATTAGTTCATATTTACTCAGTCCAACACTGAAGAACCAGAGAATCTTAACTGCCTCTAAGTATGTTTTGGATTTTTATCTTTTAGACCTCTTACATCTAGTAATTCTGTATTTTACTCTTGAAATAAAAATTAATCACCCATTAATCCTTGAATAAAGGCCTAAAGGCTACTCTATTACTGTATTCATTTTAAGATGATAAATGGAGCAGAATGAAATTATTCTAGAAGATGTAGTCATAACCAAAGCAGAAGCTAGGAATGATCACAGGGAAACATTTGTCAGAGGATAATTTAAGGACATTACTAAAAGTGTGGGAATCCCATGTACTACCTTGATGATTAGGAAAGTGGTTATTAGCTAAGCCATTGTCTGAAACCCACTAAATCACTAGTCCCTTTGAAAAATGATTGGTCATTCTTTTCTAAAGATGGGTTTTTAAATTTAAGAGAAGCTTCAAGCAGCAGAGCTGAAAGATAAAAAGAACACAGATCTTGCATGGGTTTAGATTTCTCTTCTTAGGCAAAGGATTAAGGTAAGATACCAAAATATTTGCTTTCATAATTTTAAGGGCCCAAATCAGTCAACTCCTGTAGAATAAACTACCAGGGTCATCCTAAATGCTTATGTAGGTCAGTAATTTGAATTAGGGCAGGAGTTTTTACATCTGGAGGACAAGATATAATATGCTTCCATGAGTTACACTATAAATCAATATTACAGTTTTATTTGATAATCTTTCCCCAAATTAGAAAAATATTGACTCAGTTGCCTAGTTTTAAGATACTTTAATGTCATTAGATTTTTAAATGAACTTTTATCTGTTATTAGAATGCTATTGTCAGATCTTTATTGTAGTATTTTTACTACTACGTTAAACAGACATTAAAATTGTCTTTATCATAAAGACCTAGTGATGGGCCTCTCATGATCAGAAGGACCCATCCCCTTAAGTACAAAACATCGCAAGGGAGGACGCCACCTTGTTCTTTAACTCATTCAACTACATCACATGCCACCAAATGAACGATTTGGTCAAGCTAAGAGGAGAAGCAAACAATTCTTGTTTTTATAAAGAGCTGCTCTGAGAAAAAGAATAAGTTCTGTTATAGATATTTATAAGTATGCATTTTTTATTTTAAATCCTAATATATAAGTAAATACTATAGAATTCACCCAACCACTCCTCTGATGGAACAATACTAACAAATTATTGTTATCATGATTTTTACACAGAGGTTCTCTTTAAAGGTCAATTTTACAACTTATTTTCTAGCTATTTCATCTGAAAATGAAAACTATAATTCTTCTTGGGCTTCTGGGAGCCACAATGTCAGCCCCAGTAAGTGATCTTATGGTATAACTAAAACCATTGTGGGGAACCTTTAACAAATCCTTCTTTCACCATTTGTTTGTTGTTTATTTTTTAGCTTATCCCACAGCGCCTTATGTCTGCAAGCAACAGCAATGAGGTTAGTTGAAATACTTACAACAATCTCTCCATCTTGTTTATTTGTTTCTATGGAAACCCAGTAGAGTAGAGATAAAAGCCTTCATTAATTTACCCTGCATGCCTATCCATTAGCTCTTATATCCAAATACATTTCCAATACTGATGTTTATTGGGTGTACCAGGTTATTTCTAGAATATCATTTTGCTCCCCTGTTTGACAGTAAACTCTTTAAAGGCAGAGACAGTATCTCATATATATTTTTATTCTAATAGCACCTAATACAGATGTGTATAGGTGTTTAAGAGCATAAAGTGAGTGGCTAACCCACTGGAATGGGCTGAAGTTTTGCAAGTTTATACACAGCAGGGGAGAGGTGGTTAAATCCTAATCTCTAATCACAGTAATTTAGCATAAATTTAGTGAGAAAACACCACTAGCAGGAAACGGATCAGTCAGCTCTGACTTGTTCTTTATTTGTAGTAAACATCATTCTTAATCATTTTAGCATGTGTAATAATCTGGTTTTCATATTATCTTTCCTTTTCTAGTTACTTCTGAATCTTAATACTGCTCAGCTTCAGCCACTACAATTTCAGGTACCTCTATGATTATTCTAAGAAGATTTGCCTATGACTTATAAAAATAAGTAGTTTGTATGAGGACAAAATGTTTTCTGATTTCATTTCTGAAATCTCAATTATTAAGGTTATGGATTCATCCCATATGTTCTAATGACCTTTGTTTGAAGACAAAAGTAAAAGCTGTAATCTGATTAAGATTTATTTACTGAGAATTTGACACATGCCAGACACAAATTCTCTCAACTATGAGATAGTTAAATTAACTATTTACACAAAGTCATACTCAGTTGAAGAAGAAGAAGATTTACAACCAGTCTGGCAACTGCAGAAACCATACCCTTCATCCACCTCACTCTGCCCCATATTTTTTATGATCTCTGGGAATTTAGCATTGGTCATGCTATTTGCACAGCTCATAATGTCCTAAAATGCTGTCCTTTTTTATAATGCTGCAGTAGAATTGCAGAAATCGTTTACATTTTGTCCTTTTCTTGCTCAGGACTGATTTTAAATTCTTTCTGAAATGAAAGAGAAATTCTTCCTTTCTTTCATGTCCTCCCAGGGCCCATTTAATTCATGGATTCCTCCTTTCTCTGGGATTCTACAACAGCAGCAGCAAGCTCAAATTCCAGGGCTCTCCCAATTCTCTTTATCAGCTTTTGACCGGTTGGCTGGACTGTTCCCAAATCAGACACCTTTTCCAGGATGGGTCAATTTTGCCCAGGGAACTCAGGTGGGACAGCTGGACCCCTCACAGCCTCAAACATCACCACAGACCCAACAGGGCTCTAATCATGTAAGTAGAGCCTCTCCCATCTTATTCTTTGGAGAGGTAACTCACTTTGAATGTGAAAATGAATTATGAATCAGCTTTAAAATAAGACAGGAGCAGGGAGCCTTTGTGGCTCAGACAATTAAACATCTGACTCTTGATTCCAGCTCAGGTCATGATCTCTCTCTCTCCCCTGCTCATTCTCTATCTCTTAAAAACAAAATCCAAACAAACAAACAAAAAACAAGACAGGAGTTCTTTAAAATAAGACAGGGGTTACTGAGAGAGAATTCTTTCTCATAATTTGCTCTACCATCACTGGAAGTACTTCCCTATCTTTTCTGATTTCTCACATGAAAAAAAGCTATTTAAATCAGCTATTATATCACAGTCACAAATCAAAAGTGATAAAACAAGTCTTAGAAAAGATAATTAGAGAAATTTCATCTTTAAAAAAGAAACAATTTTCATTAATGACATACACATAATAGATACCCTTTTGTTGTCACAGAAGTCTTGTATATAAATTACATATGTAGTGGCTAGGTCTAAGAAAAACAGCTCCGGAATTTTATGTTAAAAAGTCGAGTACAGGGGTGCCTGGGTGATTCAGTTGGTTAAGCATCTGACTTTTTTTAATGTTTTATTCATTTTGAGAGATAGAGAGAGAGACACTGTGAGCGGGATAGGGCAGAGAAAGAGAGAGACACAGAGTCCAGAGCAGACTGCAAGCTCTGAGTTTCAGTCAGCACAGAGCCTGATGCAGGCCTCGAACTCACCAAGCATGAGATTATGACCTGAGCTAAAGTTGGCCACCTAACCGACTTAGCTACCCCGGAGCCTCAAACATCTGAATCTTGATTCTGGCTCAGGTCATGATCTCATGGTTTGTGGGACTGAGTCCTGCATCTGGCTCTACACTGACAGCACAGAGCCTGCTTGGGATTCTCTCTCAATCTCTCTCTCTATGCCCCTCCTCTGCTCATGTGTGTCCGCTCACAAGTGTGCATCCTCTCTCTCTCTCTCTCTCTCTCTCTCAAAATAAATAAGTAAACATCTAAAATATATATCTTTAAGGGCACCTGGTTAGCTCAGTCAGTTAAGCATCCAACTTCTGCTCAGGTCATGATCTCCTGGTTTGTGAGTTCGCACCCATCAGGCTCTGTGCTGATAGCTCAGAGCCTGGAGCTTGCTTTGGATTCTGTGTCTCCCTCTCTCTCCCCCCCTCCCCCGCTTGCACTCTGTCTCTCTCTCTCTTTCAAAAATAAACATTAAAAAATATTTTTTAAATATATTTTCAAAAGTCAAGTATAATTTTTTATACCTTTTTTCGGCAGGTTATGCCCTATGTGTTCTCCTTCAAAATGCCTCAAGAGCAAGCACAGGTAAATAAATGGGATACTGTCACTCCTACAGACAGATGGCTATATATACTCTCCACCTAATGCTTTCTTTTATATTTGTAGCTCTGACTCCTATAGCAGGGCTATGAAACTTATACAATTATCTCTGTCTAGTGCCACCATTGCTGGGATTGCATCAGTTTGTTAATTTTAGGCTTACATAATAACTCCTGAAGGAAGAACAGCTAAGGAGATTCCCGAGTTTCCAGGGCATTAGTGTATTGGGAATAAAGGAGCTCACCAAGCCGTAAGTCACGTTCCCTCTGCATGGCATTTGTACTGGCATTTGGGAACTAAAAAAATACTGTAGGCAGACTTTTTCCAACCCTGAATTTTGTTTTAGAGGTAGATGTGTTAAATTGATAAATTATGATATGATGAAGAGATAAAAAACGCTTACCATGTTATTTGGCAGTATGGCACTCTGCTCAAAATATTTCCAGGTTCTTATGTGTATTTTCAGTTTAACTTCATATTACAATCAAATGGTGATTTCTATTAAATAAGATATCTTAAAAAATGAATGCCAACTAGTATAATCATTAGAGTAATATGAAAAACCCTCTTAAGATTAATTTAATTAATTTTATAATGAACTAGGTTCAAAGAAATAGGGACATAGATAAATTATTCACCAGCAGAAAACTGACCATTTCATCAAAAGTTACACCACTTGGCTCCCATGTAATCATAATCATGTAATTTTGTCCCACCCTCATCATAAAATAAAAGTTACTTCTAGACATTACCTCATTCTATACTTGGTAAGTGAAACTGCTTCATTTTAAGGATCAGGAAACTAAGTCTTAGTGAGATTAAATTCCCAATCCTAATGGAAGTAAATAGATGACTGGGAATATAATTCTTCATCCTTCTTTTAACCACTAAACCAGTGGCTCTCCACCCTCTGTAATTTTCAAAATTACAAATGCCCGGACCCTGCCCACACCTAATGAATCAAGACCTGATGAGTAGATCCCAAGTATGATTATCTGTTAAAATTCTAAATAGGTTATTTTAACTTGTAGCCAAAAGTAAGAACCACTGCATAAAATGTACTTCTCAAACTACACTTGTTGTTGTTTTTTAACTCTTATATCTATTATTGTCTCTTATTTAGTTATGCAAGGAAACAAAACAGCAAACTAAACTCTATGTACATACTAAGGTCCCCATTTTCTGTAAACACATATGCATGTGTAGACACACACAGATATAAATGGAAGCCAATACATGATAATGTGTGGCATGTTAAAGTTGCAGTTAAAGCATTTCCTTGTCTATTTCTGGGTTGTCCAATATTCTAAAAATGCATAGGGATTGTCTCAAATGGCAATTATTAAAGGCAAAACATTCTTGAGAATTCGTTCCTTATTATTGAACTTCTAATACCATATCCTGCGGAATAATGATTCTCAAAAAATATGGAAAATGCTGCTAAACTATTCTCTTCTTAGATATTAGCAAAGTAATTTGTACATGATGTCTGTATATAAAATCTACAGTTTTTATGTAAGGTCCAAGGTGCCATTTTTGAAAATCTTGTTATTTTACTACTTCCTTAATGTGTTTGACCAAGCAGTCTTTTTTTTTTTAATATGAAATTTATTGTCAAATTGGTTTCCATACAACACCCAGTGCTCATCCCCACAGGTGCCCTCCTCCATGCCCATCACCAACCCTCCCCTCCCTCCAACCTCCCATCAACCCTCAGTTTATTCTCAGTTTTTAAGAGTCTCTTATGGTTTGGGTCTCCCCCTCTCTAGCTTTTTTTTTCCTTTCCCTCCCCCATGGTCTTCTGTTAAGTGCAATCTTAAAGTCCAGCATCATGTGTAATATGAGTTATTTCTAAAGTCTGAGAAGGACTACTTTATGCATATATGCATATATGTGCTTAAAGAAGGACTACTTTATGCATATATATACATATATATATATATATATATATATCAGCTGTAAAACAATATTGACATTAGAAGACTTTTTTTAAAGACCTACGTGGATCTAATGGAAGCTCTTATGTACTTTTATGTTTACAAATAGATGTTTCAGTACTATCCAGTCTACATGCTCCTACCTTGGGAACAACCTCAACAGACAGCCACACAGTCACCTCCACAAACAGGACAGCAGCAATTTGAGGAGCAGGTAACTACTATTTGATTGTAATCTGACTAGTTCCTCCTGAGAATAGAGAAGTTATAGTAAATTTTCAGAGAAGAGAATATCTGAGTATATTTACTGCAAAAGTCAACAGCCTAGACTGATGGTGACAAAAAGATATAGTGCGTTCTCCTAACATATCACTAAGATGGAAGTGCTCGAAGCTGAATTTTAAAAAGAACGAAGTCAGTGAGTGGACTTCAGTAAAATCAGAGGCCAAAGGTTGCATCATCTTGGAAAAAATCTTCTAATTTTTTAAAAGTTACCAGCATCCCTCTTGTCATATTTACATGTGGCCATTATTTAAAAATAAATAAATAAATATCCCCCATGACAGACGGCACCTAGGATCACTAGATACAATTAGATAACTTTATATTGAGCTTTGTGGCCCTGCAGTACATTTTTGGAATTCTAATGTAATTCCAGGTGGCACATACATAACTAGATTTCTTTTAGTTAGAATGGGGAAAATTTTTAGTAGCTTATCACCACTCTAAAACCAAATTAGAGAAAACTGAAAATTATGCTTTAAGAGACTTGTAGTAGTAATTCTGAGACGTGTTAATTTAGAGAGAAAGGGGAAATTTTAAGCTAGGAATAATACAGTATTAAAAAGATGCTTGGTAATTTATCAATAATTTTTATCACCTAGAAGATATGAACTTTTATTTAAAAAGTATTTAATATAACTATAATATAATACAATATTATATATAATTTTAAGTCATCATTTATTATAAAATTATGACAAAATCATACAACAAATCTAACACATTTTCCAAAAATCTGACAGATGCCATTCTATACCCAATTTGGATATATTCCAGTACACGTAGAACCTGTAAGTAATGCATATTTTTCTTTAAAAACAAAACTAACTTTTCAAATGACTTGCTTCATGACCTATTAAATCCATCAGTGCCCTTCATCCAAAACCCATCAGGAACACCACCATAGTTGAACAAAATTAGATTTATCTACTCATTGCAACAGCGGAGGACACACATGGGGAACTCTGGGTGTCTTTTTTTCTTAATCTTTTTTTAAGTTTATTTATTTATTTTGAGAGAGAGAAAGAGAGCACATGAGCAGGATGGGGCAGAGAGGGAGGGGGAGAGAATCCCAAGCTCTGTGCTGTCAGTGCAGAGTCCTACATGGGGCTCCATGCCATAAACCATGAGATCATGACCTGAGCTGAGATCAAAAGTTGGACACTTAACCAACTGAATCACTCAGGCACCCCTGTGGGTGTCTTAATAAGAAGGTGACTCTTCTAGGCTTCTGTCAGGTGATTTTGGGGAGACTTCAGGAAGTAATGGTTCACTCTGAATTCGGTATTCTCAGGAAATGATTGATAATTCTACAACTGGTTAATTAAACAATTCTTACCTAGAAGATAAGAACAACAGAGCAAGGCAAAGGCTATGATTCATAAAAAAAGAAGAGTTACTCAGATTATCCAGGATATGAGGATACCTGGTATTTTTGTGGCTAGCATGGTGACCTTGCTTTACACAAGATTACAGAGTGATCTTGTTTTTGTTGTACTTCATCATGTTCAGACATGACCTTGTCTGATGTTGGTATTCTGTAGGGTTGTTAATATTCAACAGAACACCAGGGCCCAGCAGAGAATGTCCAGCAAGCTCCTAACAACACAAACAGAGTTGTATGTCCCATGTCACGAGTTACTTTTCTCTTTCTCGAATCTAAATGATTATGTTTGTTTTTAAGAAACTGAAATTAAAGAAGTTGAGATGTGTGCTAACTGCCTTGAATGTAAAACCACTATTTTATAGATGAAAAATTTAGGCTTTTTAAAAACTTTCCAATTTTTCAGGTTATACCGGGAGTCCAGCAGCAACTAGCCTTAGATCCCTTCACAGACACAGCTTCTGAAACTGTTGTGATGGTAAGATTCCTCACCACACTGTGCTACCTACCAGAAATCAGCAACTGACAACCTACAGGCTCCCGCACTATTGTGCATTTTAATGAAAACTTTATTATTATTTTTCCATCAACAATTATTCCTCTTTCCACCCATAATCTTATGCCAGTCAAGATTCAATTTATGCAGATTACCAAATATTTACTACTCTATATAAGATACACTCCTAGGTACACTCATTTAAAATCAGGCATCAAGAGACATCCATGTTTGCTGGTATTTA
Source organism: Lynx canadensis (assembly GCF_007474595.2). Taxonomy (NCBI): domain Eukaryota; kingdom Metazoa; phylum Chordata; class Mammalia; order Carnivora; family Felidae; genus Lynx; species Lynx canadensis. The sequence continues at coordinate 149,348,850 of NC_044306.2, read as the reverse complement.
TTTATAGTCTTTCTATGATAGATTATAACCTAGGAAACCAATGAAGTCATTTACTTCTCAAGAAAATTCTTTGCCTTGCATCTCAATCCTATTGCTTTATATTCGTCCCAATTTTGACCTCATACTTGAACCGGTAACCACTTAGTTTTCTTTCTAATTCTTCATAGCCAGCAGGAGCACAAAAAGAAATGATAAACTTTAAGCATGCCAACAGAGGACTTTTCATTCCTTCTACTTCACAAAAACCCAGCACTACAAATTATTTTGCTCCTGCTATAGACCCAACTATTACCCCCCAGGTGATGGAAAAGAAGGTAAACAAAGATCCATTTTATGTAAGAAATTGTTATCTAATAGAAAATATAAAGTTAATGTTTATAGAATTTAGTCATGGAAATAATGAGAGAGGTAATGATATAGTAAAATATGTGGTCTTTACCTTGAATAGGGAGGTCAATAATTGATTATTCATAATCAATTAATTAGAATACAATTTAATTTTTATTTAATAAGAACTTCTTGTGAATGTCCTTTTCTCACTAGGCCAATACTGATTACCAAAAGGAACCATAAAATGGTGTCCTAATCGTTCAGAGTTTTTGGTAAGTATTTGCCAAGAGGCATGCATTAAATACCATGACTTACCCTAAATTAAAAGAGAAACAAAAAACTGTCAGGGGAACTAATGAAGAGGTCTTATCAAAAGGGGGGAAGTTAGTGTTTAGACAGTCCTACAAAGCTAATAATTTGGGGGACTTTAGCAATGTTTTTTAAAATAAAAATAAATTTTTAAGAATCATGTATGCCTATGCCATATGTTTGGTATTAACTCTGAAAACATAGGTAGTAAATGTGTAAAAGACATTCTACAAACACAGTATAGAATCACTTCTCCTAAATCATCACTTTGCTTTGCAAGGTAGAAGTAACTTTGCCAATACATCTGTGTTGGCTTGGAATGAAATAAAGTCTCCAAGGGTTAAAAAAAAATTGCACAATCACATGGAAATTAAAAATTCCATGACTTTTCTATCAAATATAACCTTAATTAATTACCTGTCCCAATGGGCTTGGTTGGCCGAGGCTCATGGGTGTTTGATAGAAGGGCAAGCTGGAATGGCACCAAGAAGTAAAGAGCAGACACTAAAAAGCAAACAATCTGGCCTCAAGGGAAAAGTAAAAGGTAAAGGTTTTTTTGAAATCTCCTCCCTGCTAAGAGTCTTCTGATTCCTCCTTCTATGAAAATGAATACTCAGCATTCTTCAGTTGAAAAAAAATCTACAAAAATCCAACCAGAAATGAATAGTTTAGCACCTCTTTAGAAAAGTCACTTTTATAATGTGACATTTTATACAATGCAACTCAATTCAAGTTATTTAATCAGAAATACTAAAGGATTTCAGTATAGTGTGACCTTTACTCTAGGTGACAACAGTGCCAGAGGTTAAGTTTTCTAACTTTTTGTTAAGCATTTTGGAAAATATCTAGAAAATATTACATAAAACAGTCTATTGGTATTAAAATATACTCCTTTTTTATATAATTTATTGTCAAATTGGTTTCCATACAACACCCAGTGCTCATCCCAACAGGTGCGCTCCTCAATGCCCATCACCCATTTTCCCCTCTCCCCACTCCCCATCAATCCTTAGTTTGTTCTCAGTATTTGAGAGTCTCTTATGGTTTGCCTCCATCCCTCTGTGTAACTTTTTTCCCCTTCCCCTCCCCCATGGTCTTCTGTTAAAGTTTCTTAAGATCCACATATGAGTAAAAACATATGGTATCTCTCTTCCTCTGACTGACTTATTTAGCATAATACTCTTCAGTTCCATCCACGTTGCTACAAACTGCCAGATTTCATTCTTTCTCATTGCCAAGTAGTATTCCATTGTGTATATAAACCACATCTTCTTTATCCATTCATCAGTTGATGGACATTTAGGCTCTTTCCATAATATGGCTATTGTTGAAAGTGCTGCTGTAAACATTGGGGTACAAGTGTCCCTATGCATCAGCACTCTGGTATTAAAATATACTCCTATCTTATTTTTCAGAGAAAAAGAAGTGGCGGTGCCTCGGATATCACTTTAGGCTATTTGCTTTCTCAATGCTAATACCAGTTCTTTGAAATATATGAAATACTCTTCTCTTGAATTTCTTTTTACTTACAAATAGCATTGCACTCTTTAAGTAAGTCATAGAAAATAATACAATCATTTAATAAGTCCCATCTTTACAAAATTATATTTCTTTTCAAATATCCTATCATTGCATAATCTAGAAAGTCACAAAAATGAGAATGAAGCTAGTATCACTGAATCAACTAGATCATTGATTGCATTGATAAAGAATAGCTCTGGAAAATGAGAATAAAGATACACTGTCATTGGATTTGTGAGTGTGGTGATTGTGACTAACGACTTAAAGTGTGTACCTATCTTTGACATATCATCTCATTATTACCCCCAGGCCCATTCAGCTAGACTCCTTCTGATGCACTTCAGCTTAGAATCAAAATTGTTTAGTGGCAGATATCATGAAGTACACACTCCCAGTAAGACACAGCTACATAGACAGGTGGATGTCATCACCTAAAAGGGTAGGTCCCTAGGAAGACGTATGGCGGCTTTGAGGAGGCAACATCCTGTAAAAACTAGAGCACAGATTTTGGATTTCATCAGATCTGTCTCTCAATGTAGTTTTGAGTCTTTGGCAAGTCACTTAACCTGAAATTTGTTTTCTCGGGTGTAAAACATAGATAACAATACTTATCTTTCAGAACTTCTGAAGGAAGTACATGAAATAACATAATTAAGATAGCTGGCCATACAAAATACGTTGTAAAACTTTGGTTGGTGTGCATAATTTGTTCCAGAAACATGCTTATAATCCAAAGCACTTGTATATCAAAGCGAATTTCAAGAACCATTGGCTCAGTTGTGACCATGTGAGGTTAGCTGTCACGTGCTACTAGTATTGCAAGACATCGCTCGTTTATCAAGTCAAAATTTATTAGAAATGTTTTCTAGTCTTGCAGAATACTTGAAGAACAAGTTACTCACAATCCAAGGTTTTACTGTACTCAGAAAATGTTAATTTTCCCCCTTTCACCTGTGATTATGGGAGGACTTCTTACTTATTTTCTCAGCTTTGGAGCTTCAGCTGAAATTCTGAGAAAACAGGAGAACTGACACTTAATATGCTTTACATACTTGTATGTAGGTGTGTGTTGATGTGTGTGAGTATATGCACACAGAAAGAAATCTGAATGTATAAATTAGTGAATGAATTAATGATTATTATGTGTTAGGTGGTTTCAAACAAATTTGATTAGTATCCTAGGCTTTAAACCCGATAAAAATTCCCAGAGTCATACCTTTTCCAGAATTTAGTATCATTATGACTCTGGAAACTGCTACTTACCTATGGAAGAGCACCCAATAATCACCTACTCTACTTCCTCTTATATTTCATCCTTTTCCCCTAAATTAGTGAATTGAATGAATGTAATTCTAGGTAACTGACTGACCTCTTGATGTTGGACATGACCTAGAGATTCACACATCCAGATGTCTGATAAAAGCAGTATTCAGCACTTAGGAACATTGTGTCCCCAAATTCCAAGAGTTCACAAGGTCACTGAAAAAATTACATGAGGTAATTCATGCTGTTTATTTAGAAAACATTATGGAACATAGCACACATTCAACTTCTCATTACGGAGGAGGAGAAAGGAGATGGTCAGAGACTAAAGAGGAGAGATAAGCACAACATAGCTACTGTGTTCAAGCGCACGGTGAGGAGAAGCAGAATTCAGGGAAAATGGCAAAACTCTAAGCATCAAACGAAAATCAAGTCAAGAATTTGCAAATCAGGGATTGCAGTAATAAATATTGTGAAAAATATGAGGATTACATAAATACAATATTAACAGATGGAAGCATACAATGGATAAGTATTGCATAAATAAAATCATACAATGTTAAACATTAAGTTACTCTGAGAATGTTTTTATAAAGACATTAACATTAAGCTAAGTATGCTGAAATTATTTATTTATTCTAGGAAATATTAACAGCACCTTATTACTCTGGATAGCTTTAACAGATCCAATTTAGTGACTTAGCTTAAAAAATAAATTCCCTAATCTGTGACTGTTCAGTATCCAATCTGTTTCAGGAAGATGTTAAGTCATGTTAAGGTATTCATGAGCAAAAACTATGTTTGAGAATCTGAATTAGAGACTTGCTATCAATAAAATATTCTACATTTTCAAAGTACTGCATAAAAGAGCTTTAAACTATAACTTTTTGTTATCAAAGAAGAAGTTATAGTTAATGGAAATATCACCAGAATACAAGCAAAAAACTATACTTTGTTTGCTTGCTTGTTTGTTTGTTTGTTTAAAACCTACTATCCCAATCTCCCCATCCCAGGCCAGTGAAAAAAAAGTGAAGCAGAGAAAGCAGCTCAACCAATTCACTTTGTACTGATTTGAACAGAAAAATTCTACACAGAATAATTTGCCCAAAATCAGTTCTACTTAGATTTTATAATTCACAATGGTCTGCTGTGTTTGTTTTCTTGCTTGCTTTAAATATTTGGGGGGGGGGAGGGGACATCACACTTCTATTAAATTAAGAGAAACATTTTTACAGTCTTGAGGTATTTTTTTTAACACATATCATACCATGAATTCATAGGGAATGGTTTCCAATGTTCATCAAAACTTTCCCTACCAACTTTCTCCTTTTTTCACTGGTTGCTTCCTATCTAAATGTACTACAGCAGCATTAGTTCAAGACTGAAATAGAGAATTCATACGTGACCTCACTTTCAACGTTATACCCATAACCCATATCCAATCTATCATGATAGTCTAGTATCACTTTTAAATGCATAGATTTTAAGTATGTGGGTTTGATGAGTTTTATTCCCAGACAGACACATATATTAATATGTACATACATAAATGTATGTACCTTGTAGCCACCACCCCTATCAAGACACAGAACATTTCTATCACCCCTAGAAACTCCTTCCTGCTCTTTTCCAGTCAATCTAGTCTCCCACTCTCATGCTAGGCTACTACTTTAAAATTTGTTTTCTATCTATCTATCTATCTATCTATATTTGCCTATTCTGGAACTGTATATAAATTGAGTCATATACTAGATATTCTTTTGTATCTGAAATCTTTTCTCAATATAATGCTTTTGTCATTCATCCATGTTATTGCTTCAGCTGTGCATTACATTGTATGAATGCAGCAGGTTCTTTATTCATTCTCCTACTGAAGAACGTTGGTTTGTTTCCAATTACTATTACAAATAAAGCTATGAATGTTCTTACACAAATTCTAACATGAACATACACTTTCTTTCTTTTTGGTAAATACCAAGAAGGAGAGCAAAATCATAGGGTAAGTGTATGTTATAAGTAACTGATAAGTAGTTTCCAATGTGGCTGTACCATTTTATACTCTGATCAGCAATGTATCAGAATTCCAGTTCCTCTACCTCTGGCCAACATTTACAATCATCATTTGTGTGTGTGTGTGTGTGTGTGTGTGTGTGTGTGTGTGTGTGTGTGTGTTTTAACCAATTTCATGAGTTGCTCTCCCTTCAAAGGTTAACCTTCAAAAGTTTGACCTCCATCCCCTTCTCTTTCTCAAAAATTGCTGCATGGACATTGTTGTGATTATTTTTTTGACTTTAGGAAGCATTTATACATAACCACTGACTCCTACACCTATATCTCAGTCTAATCTGTTAAATAGTTTAGTGTATAGCTAGTCAAATATATGAAATAGTTCAAAATTGTCTTTTTAACATTACCTATTCTAACAAGCATAAAGCAGCATCTCATGGTTTTAATTTGTTTGCTTGATGACTAATACAGTTTTTCTATGCTTACTGGACATTTATGTATCTTCATTTCCAAAAACTATACTCAAATCTTCTATCATTTATGATTGAATTGTAAGAGTTTTTAATAAATTATGGGTCAAATAAATGTATTTTGAATACTTTTCCCATTGTGTATCTTGTTCTTTTCATTTCTTAATGGAGTTTCTTAAAAATACATTTTTTTTTTATTTTGACGTAGTTCAATTTGTCATTTTTTGGAAGATTAGTACCTCTTGTGTCCTATTAAAAAAATCTTCACCTACTCCAAAGTAATGAATATATGCTCCTATGTTTTCTTAAAGATTTTTTTAATGATTTAGCTTTTACATTATTTAGTTCTATAGCTATTAATTTTTATGTACAGTCTGAAGATAGGGCAAGAAAAATTTTTTTCCACACAGATACCTAGTTTATGTTACACTAGCATCATTTGTTTAAAAGACTATCATTTTCTGATTGAGTTGCCTTGGAATCTTTATTGAAAATCAGTTGACTTTATCTGCATCTGTTTTTGGATTATAATCTATTCCATGTGAGTGTTTTTCTGCTTTTGCATCAATACCACATGGTCTTGGTTACTATAACTTTATATCTTTTGCATTTCTGTATAAATTTTAGAATCAGTTTGCCAATTTCTACTCTCCTGAAGTTTTAATGGGATGGTACTTAACTTCTAGATCAATTAGTAAAGACTTGATATCTTAACAATATCGAGTGTTTCAATTCATGAACATGATATATATTTACTTAGGTCTTTTTTAGTTTGTATCTTTTTTTTAAGTTTATTTATTTATTTTGAGAGAGAGAGAGAGAACATGAGAGGGGAAGAAAGGGAGGGAGAGAGAAAGAATCCCAAACGAACTCTGCACTGTCAGCACAGAGCCCAATGCAGGGCTTGAACTCATGAACCGTGAGATCATGACCGGAGCAGAAATCAAGAGTCAGATGCTTACCTGACTGAACCACCGGTACCTCTTTTTAAGTTTATCTCTTAAGTATATTGTGGCTTTCAATGTAGAGGTCTTGCAAAATTTGTTAAATTTGTTTCTAAGTATTTTATGTTTTTAAATTTCACTTTCCATTTTTAGTATATAGAAATACAGTTGATTTTTATACATTGTACTTGTATGATAAGATCTCACTAAATATATTTATTAGTTTTAATAGGTACTTGGGGATTCCATATCATTTCTACCTAAAAAATAATATTTTCTGGAAATAAAAATAATTTCACTTGTTTCTATTTAATTTATATGTTTGTAATTCATTTTCTTACCCTGTTAAACTGACTAGGGTATCCACTGTAATGGTGATTACAAGGAATAAAAATGGGCATGTTTCCACTGTCCCTTTTTTAGGAAGAAAGCATTTATTATTTCACAACTAAGTATGATGTCATCTGTGCACTTCCCACAAATTACCTTTATCAGATTGTGAAAATCCCGTTTATTTCTAGATTGGTGAGAATTGTTTTTAATGAATCTTTAGCTGACTTCTGTCATGTGACTTCTCTGTGTTCACTGAAATAATAATATGAATTTTCCCTTTGATTGGTTATGTAGTGAATTACATTGTTTAATTTTTTAATGTTGAATCAACTTCCACGCTTAAAAAAATAAATGCCAATTTGTTGTAATGCATTATCTTTTTTAAATATTGCTGATATCAACACAAAATGCATAAACCTTTAGAATCCTAAAGTAAGAGAGCTTTATCTGAGCCTAAGTTAGGACAGCTACCCAGGAAACATGCTATTCATAGGGAAGAAAGTGCTCAGAGAATGAACAGTTTTTACAGGGCTATATACTTTCTTACATCTTGTAGAAGTTCAAAAGATTATAGATTAACATATAGGTAAGAATAAAAAGTATTTAACTTCAAGAAATGCAAGGAGCAGGAACATGGATCAATATCTTTTTTTTTTAATTTAATTATAATTTTTATTTTTTTTATTTTTTTTATTATTTTTTTTATATATATATGAAATTTATTGACAAATTGGTTTCCATACAACACCCAGTGCTCATCCCAAAAGGTGCCCTCCTCAATACCCATCACCCACCCTCTCCTCCCTCCCACCCCCCATCAACCCTCAGTTTGTTCTCAGTTTTTAACAGTCTCTTATGCTTTGGCTCTCTCCCACTCTAACCTCTTTTTTTTTTTTTTTCCTTCCCCTCCCCCAAGGGTTCCTGTTAAGTTTCTCAGGATCCACATAAGAGTGAAACCATATGGTATCTGTCTTTCTCTGTATGGCTTATTTCACTTAGCATTACACTCTCCAGTTCCATCCACGTTGCTACAAAAGGCCATATTTCATTTTTTCTCATTGCCACGTAGTATTCCATTGTGTATATATACCACAATTTCTTTATCCATTCATCAGTTGATGGACATTTAGGCTCTTTCCATAATTTGGCTATTGTTGAGAGTGCTGCTATGAACATTGGGGTACAAGTGCCCCTATGCATCAGTACTCCTGTATCCCTTGGGTAAATTCCTAGCAGTGCTATTGCTGGGTCATAGGGTAGGTCTATTTTTAATTTTCTGAGGAACCTCCACACTGCTTTCCAGAGCGCCTGCACCAATTTGCATTCCCACCAACAGTGCAAGAGGGTTCCCGTTTCTCCACATCCTCTCCAGCATCTATAGTCTCCTGATTTGTTCATTTTGGCCACTCTGACTGGCGTGAGGTGATACCTGAGTGTGGTTTTGATTTGTATTTCCCTGATAAGGAGCGACGCTGAACATCTTTTCATGTGCCTGTTGGCCATCTGGATGTCTTCTTTAGAGAAGTGTCTATTCATGTTTTCTGCCCATTTCTTCACTGGGTTATTTGTTTCTCGGGTGTGGAGTTTGGTGAGCTCTTTATAGATTTTGGATACTAGCCCTTTGTCCGATATGTCATTTGCAAATATCTTTTCCCATTCCGTTGGTTGCCTTTTAGTTTTGTTGGTTGTTTCCTTTGCTGTGCAGAAGCTTTTTATCTTCATAAGGTCCCAGTAATTCACTTTTGCTTTTAATTCCCTTGCCTTTGGGGATGTGTCGAGTAAGAGATTGCTACGGCTGAGGTCAGAGAGGTCTTTTCCTGCTTTCTCCTCTAAGGTTCTGATGGTTTCCTGTCTCACATTTAGGTCCTTTATCCATTTTGAGTTTACTTTTGTAAATGGTGTGAGAAAGTGGTCTAGTTTCAACCTTCTGCATGTTGCTGTCCAGTTCTCCCAGCACCATTTGTTAAAGAGGCTGTCTTTTTTCCATTGGATGTTCTTTCCTGCTTTGTCAAAGATGAGTTGGCCGTACGTTTGTGGGTCTAGTTCTGGGGTTTCTATTCTATTCCATTGGTCTGTGTGTCTGTTTTTTTGCCAATACCATGCTGTCTTGATGATTACAGCTTTGTAGTAGAGGCTAAAGTCTGGGATTGTGATGCCTCCTGCTTTGGTCTTCTTCTTCAAAATTCCTTTGGCTATTCGGGGCCTTTTGTGGTTCCATATGAATTTTAGGATTGCTTGTTATAGTTTCGAGAAGAATGCTGGTGCAATTTTGATTGGGATTGCATTGAATGTGTAGATAGCTTTGGGTAGTATTGACATTTTGACAATATTTATTTTTCCAATCCATGAGCAGGGAATGTCTTTCCATTTCTTTAAATCTTCTTCAATTACCTTCATAAGCTTTCTATAGTTTTCAGCATACAGATCCTTTACATCTTTGGTTAGATTTATTCCTAGGTATTTTATGCTTCTTGGTGCAATTGTGAATGGGATCAGTTTCTTTATTTGTCTTTCTGTGGCTTCATTGTTAGTGTATAAGAATGCAACTGATTTCTGGACATTGATTTTGTATCCTGCAACTTTGCTGAATTCATGTATCAGTTCTAGCAGACTTTTGGTGGAGTCTATCGGATTTTCCATGTATAATATCATGTCATCTGCAAAAAGCGAAAGCTTGACTTCATCTTTGCCAATTTGGATGCCTTTGATTTCCTTTTGTTGTCTGATTGCTGATGCTAGAACTTCCGGCACTATGTTAAACAACAGCGGTGAGAGTGGGCATCCCTGTCGTGTTCCTGATCTCAGGGAAAAACTCTCAGTTTTTCCCCGTTGAGGATGATGTTAGCTGTGGGCTTTTCATAAATGGCTTTTATGATCTTTAAGTATGTTCCTTCTATCCCGACTTTCTCAAGGGTTTTTATTAAGAAAGGGTGCTGGATTTTGTCAAAGGCCTTTTCTGCATCGATTGACAGGATCATATGGTTCTTATCTTTTCTTTTATTAATGTGATGTATCACGTTGATTGATTTGCGAATGTTGAACCAGCCCTGCATCCCAGGAATGAATCCCACTTGATCATGGTGAATAATTCTTTTTATATGCTGTTGAATTCGATTTGCTAGTATCTTATTGAGAATTTTTGCATCCATATTCATCAGGGATATTGGCCTGTAGTTCTCTTTTTTTACTGGGTCTCTGTCTGGTTTAGGAATCAAAGTAATACTGGCTTCATAGAATGACTCTGGAAGTTTTCCTTCCCTTTCTATTTCTTGGAATAGCTTGAGAAGGATAGGTATTATCTCTGCTTTAAACGTCTGGTAGAACTCCCCTGGGAAGCCATCTGGTCCTGGACTCTTATTTGTTGGGAGATTTTTGATAACCGATTCAATTTCTTCGCTGGTTATGGGTCTGTTCAAGCTTTCTCTTTCCTCCTGATTGAGTTTTGGAAGAGTGTGGGTGTTCAGGAATTTGTCCATTTCTTCCAGGTTGTCCAATTTGTTGGCATATAATTTTTCATAGTATTTCCTGATAATTGTTTGTATCTCTGAGGGATTGGTTGTAATAATTCCATTTTCATTCATGATTTTATCTATTTGGGTCATCTCCCTTTTCTTTTTGAGAAGCCTGGCTAGAGGTTTGTCAATTTTGTTTATTTTTTCAAAAAACCAACTCTTGGTTTCGTTGATCTGCTCTACAGTTTTTTTAGATTCTATATTGTTTATTTCTGCTCTGATCTTTATTATTTCTCTTCTTCTGCTGGGTTTAGGCTGCCTTTGCTGTTCTGCTTCTATTTCCTTTAGGTGTGCTGTTAGATTTTGTATTTGGGATTTTTCTTGTTTCTTGAGATAGGCCTGGATTGCAATGTATTTTCCTCTCAGGACTGCCTTCGCTGCGTCCCAAAGCGTTTGGATTGTTGTATTTTCATTTTCGTTTGTTTCCATATACTTTTTGATTTCTTCTCTAATTGCCTGGTTGACCCACTCATTCGTTAGTAGGGTGTTCTTTAACCTCCATGCTTTTGGAGGCTTTCCAGACTTTTTCCTGTGGTTGATTTCAAGCTTCATAGCATTGTGGTCTGAAAGTATGCATGGTCTAATTTCAATTCTTGTAAACTTATGAAGGGCTGTTTTGTGACCCAGTATATGATCTATCTTGGAGAATGTTCCATGTGCACTCGAGAAGAAAGTATATTCTGTTGCTTTGGGATGCAGAGTTCTAAATATATCTGTCAAGTCCATCTGATCCAATGTCTCATTCAGGGCCCTTGTTTCTTTATTGACCGTGTGTCTAGATGATCTATCCATTTCTGTGAGTGGGGTGTTAAAGTCCCCTGCAATTACCACATTCTTATCAATAAGGTTGCTTATGTTTATGAGTAATTGTTTTATATATTTGGGGGCTCCGGTATTCGGCGCATAGTCATTTATAATTGTTAGCTCTTCCTGATGGATAGACCCTGTAACTATTATATAATGTCCTTCTTCATCTCTTGTTACAGCCTTTAATTTAAAGTCTAGTTTGTCTGATATAAGTATGGCTACTCCAGCTTTCTTTTGGCTTCCAGTAGCATGATAAATAGTTCTCCATCCCCTCACTCTGAATCTAAAGGTGTCCTCAGGTCTACAATGAGTCTCTTGTAGACAGCAAATAGATGGGTCTTGTTTTTTTATCCATTCTGATACCCTATGTCTTTTGGTTGGCGCATTTAATCCATTTACATTCAGTGTTATTATAGAAAGGTACGGGTTTAGAGTCATTGTGATGTCTGTATGTTTTATGCTTGTAGTGATGTCTCTGGTACTTTGTCTCACAGGGTCCCCCTAGGATCTCTTGTAGGGCTGGTTTAGTGGTGACAAATTCCTTCAGTTTTTGTTTGTTTGGGAAGACCTTTATCTCTCCTTCTATTCTAAATGACAGACTTGCTGGATAAAGGATTCTCGGCTGCATATTTTTGCTGTCTAGCACACTGAAAATCTCGTGCCAATTCTTTCTGGCCTGCCAAGTTTCAAAAGAGAGATCAGTCACGAGGCTTATAGGTCTCCCTTTATATGTGAGGGCACGTTTACCCCTTGCTGCTTTCAGAATTTTCTCTTCATCCTTGTATTTTGCCAGTTTCACTATGATATGTCGTGCAGAAGATCGATTCAAGTTACGTCTGAAGGGAGTTCTCTGTGCCTCTTGGATTTCAATGCCTTTTTCCTTCCCCAGTTCAGGGAAGTTCTCAGCTATGATTTCTTCAAGTACCCCTTCAGCACCTTTCCCTCTCTCTTCCTCCTCTGGGATACCAATTATGCGTATATTATTTCTTTTTAGTGTATCACTTAGTTCTCTAATTTTCCCCTCATACTCCTGGATTTTTTTATCTCTCTTTTTCTCAGCTTCCTCTTTTTCCATAACTTTATCTTCTAGTTCACCTATTCTCTCCTCTGCCTCTTCCATCCGAGCCGTGGTGGTTTGCATTTTGTTTTGCATTTCCTTTAAAGCGTTTTTCAGCTCCTCGTGACTGTTCCTTAGTCCCTTGATCTCTGTAGCAAGAGATTCTCTGCTGTCCTGTATACTGTTTTCCAGCCCAGCGATTAATTTTATGACTATTATTCTAAATTCACTTTCTGTTATATTATTTAAATCCTTTTTGATCAGCTCATTAGCTGTTGTTATTTCCTGGAGATTCTTCTGAGGGGAATTCTTCCGCTTGGTCATTTTGGATAGTCCCTGGTGTGGTGAGGACCTGCAGGGCACTTCCCCTGTGCTGTGGTGTATAACTGGAGTTGGTGGGCGGGGCTGCAGTCAGTCCTGATGTCTGCCCCCAGCCCACCGCTGGGGCCACAGTCAGACTGGTGTGTGCCTTCTCTTCCCCTCTCCTAGGGGCGGGATTCCCTGTGGGGTGGTGTGGCCCGTCTGGGCTACTTGCACACTGCCAGGCTTGTGGTGCTGGGGATCTGGCGTATTAGCTGGGGTGGGTAGGCAAGGTGCACGGCGGCAGGGGGGGCAGGCTTAGCTCGCTTCTCCTTAGGTGATCCACTTCAGGAGGGGCCCTGTGGCAGCCGGAGGGAGTCAGATCCGCTGCCGGAGGTTTGGCTCCGCAGAAGCACAGAGTTGGGTGTTTGCGCGGAGCGAGCAATTTCCCTGGCCGGAACAGGTTCCCTTTGGGATTTTGGCTGGGGGATGGGCGGGGGAGATGGCGCTGGCGAGCGCCTTTGTTCCCCGCCAAACTGAGCTCTGTCGTCCGGGGGCTCCGCAGCTCACCCTCCCTTTGTCCTCCAGCCTTCCCGCTTTCCGAGCAGAGCTGTTAACTTATGACCTCCCAGATGCTAAGTCGCGCTTGCTGTCGGAACACAGTCCGTCAGGCCCCTCCGCTTTTGCAAGCCGGACTCGGGGGCTCTGCTTGGCTGGCGAGCCGCCCCTCCGCCCCGGCTCCCTCCCGCCAGTCCGTGGAGCGCGCACCGCCTCGCCGCCCTTCCTACCCTCTTCCGTGGGCCTCTCGTCTGCACTTGGGTCCGGTGACTCCGTTCTGCTAACCCTCTGGCGGTTTTCTGGGTTATTTAGGTAGGTGTAGGTGGAATCTAAGTGATCAGCAGGACGCGCGGTGAGCCCAGCGTCCTCCTACGCCGCCATCTTCCTGTCCCCCTCCTGGATCAATATCTTGAAGACAAGATGGTTTTCCTTTAGGCTGCTTATTTATGAAACAGGTGTGCAATGTATGCTTGGTGGGACATAAATCAGGCTTTTGGTTTAAACAAAGTTTATATACAGCCATGCTGCTTTAGAAAGAAATCTAAAATGTTTTCCCTTTTTTCTCAGGCCTTTACGAGGGCTTTTTCCACTCATCACTGGGTTTGATTCATTAATATTATATGAATGATTTTAACATCTGTGTTCATGAATGCTATTAGTCGGCGATTTTCTTTTCTTATAATATCTTTGGCAGTTTTTATATTGGGGTTTTTCTGGTTTTATAACATGAGTTGAGAAATGCTCTGATCTTCCTAAGTGAGTCTGTGTGCTACTAATATTATTTCTTCTTTAAATGTTTGATAGCACTCACCAGTAAAGTCACTTGGGCCCAGAGCTTTCTTGGGGGGAATATTTTAATTATACTTTATTAAATATAGGTTGTCTCAATTTTTGTTTCTTCTTACATTGGTTTTAGACATTATGTCAATAAATGGGTATAGTTGTGTTCCAATTAAACTTTATTTACAAAAATAAGCATGGTCTAGATTTGACTCTCAGGCTAGAATTTGCCAACCTCTAGCTTAGATCACTGATACTAAACATTTCTTTTATTCTTATACAAACATTTTATTTTATTTTACTTTAATATGAAATTTATTGTCAAATTGGTTTCCATACAATGCCCAATGCTCATCCCAACAGGTGCCCTCCTCAGTACCCATCACCCACCCTCCTCTCCCTCCCACCCCCCATCAACCCTCAGTTTGTTCTCAGTTTTTAACAGTCTCTTATGCTTTGGCTCTCTCCCTCTCTAACCTCTTTTTTTTCTTCCCCTCCCTCACAGACTTCTGTTAAGTTTCTCAGGATCCACATAAGAGTGAAAACATATGGTGTCTGTCTTTCTCTGTATGACTTATTTCACTTAACATAACACTCTCCAGTTCCATCCACATTGCTACAAAGCGCCATATTTCATTCTTTCTCATTGCCATGTAGTATTCCATTGTTTATATAAATATCCATTCATCAGTTGATGGACATTTAGGCTCTTTCCATAATTTGGCTATTGTTGAGAGTGCTGCTATAAACATTGGGGTACAAGTGCCCCTATACATCAGCACTCCTGTATCCCTTGGGTAAATTCCTAGCAGTGCTATTGCTGGGTCATAGGGTAGGTCTATTTTTAATCTTTTGAGGAACCTCTACACTATTCTTATGTGAACATTTTAAAGATACAAAATTCTAATCATTGCTTTCTTTTTTAACTCATGCATTATTGAGAAATGAATTGATATATATCTAAATGGTTGAGTATTTCAACATATGTTATTATTATTAACTTTAATTAAGCACATTGAAATCAGAAAATATATTCTTTTTCATGGATAATATTTTTTATTATATTGTCAGCTGATTCAAATCCATTGTTGAAAACAAAAAAGGGAGAAAAAGACAAAACAAAAAAGGAATAATTAGTAAATAAGCATGGGAAAGTATCTCACATCTTATTTGATAATGAATATGATGTGTATTTATAACTCAGTAGGCACAAATGATACATAATTAAAATAGCCAGTGTAGGTAAAAGTGTATTGTAATGAGAATTCCATTTTCTCAAAGCAACAGGGAATTTATAAAATTAAGTTTATATTCCTTGATTCAATTTATTGCACACATGCATATATAAGAAAAATATCCTATCTGTTATACACAGCAATTTACTGAAGCTTTACCAAACTACCAGAAAAAAAACAAAACAAAAAAAAAGAAGTCTTCTCACAAAAGGGAACTACAAAACATTCATTAACAGGGTATTTAGTAGCCAGGTATAATGAAGTATGTTCATATAATATTAATTTGAAACTCAACATAAATTAACTGTGAATAAAACTACCCCCAAATCACACATAATAATGATGGCAAAGTAACACAAAGTGTCAAGGTAAAAATATCAAGGTACTGTGCTTTTACTTTTTCAAAATTTTCTGCAATGTGTTTATCATGTGAAATTTTTAAGGAAAACTATTTCTCTTAACACATTCCAAATAATTAAGTGACCTCCAAACACCCCATTCTTTATTTCTTCATTCCTGACCATGACTGCATCAGTTCTAACCCAGTTTTTTTCTTGGAAATCAGCTACCTGGATGTCCCAATACTGCTTTAACCATCTCTTAGTGTCTCAGCTAAGAATGCCTGCTCAGTTCTGGCTGGAAACCACCAGAGGTCCTTGCTGCTTCTGAGACTGGGTTGGGTACAGCTGACAGTCTTGGTTGCTCAGTGGGGCTGCCTTGAGTTTGACTTGGACACCCACCTCTGGAAGTTCCTTAGTCATCTTAGGTGTAAGCGGTCCCTGGCCCACTGCTTCTCAGAACAGAACGTCAGACATATCTGACAGCTGTCCCATTCTGCCAGAACATTTTATATCATTTTACTCCTCTGAAATGTATTGTTACTAGTCTGTGCCTCAGACTATAGTCTGTCTTGGGGAATATTTTCTGTGCACTTAAAAATAATGCTTATATTGCAGTTTCTGGGTCCCATCTTCTACAAACATTCATTAGATCAATTTGGTTATTTCATTTAAATTTCCTATATTTTGAATATAGGAAAAGAGTTAAAACAGATGTGAAACTCTTCAAGTGCAAGTGCTGATTTGTTTATTCTTCCCTGCTTCTGTCAATTTTTATTTCATATATTTTGAAGCTCTGATTTTAGGTGCATACACATCTGGGACTCATATTTTCTTAAGGAGATATCTTTTAATTTTGACATGACCCTAATTATCTCCAATAATACACCATGTTTTGACTCTCACTTTGCCTAATATTAATGAAGACATACGAGCTTATGCTCAGTATTTACATGATATATCTTTTACCATTCCTTTACTTTCAACTTTGTCTTTATATTTAAAGAATGTGTCTTATAAATGTCATATAGTTAGTTGGTTCTTACTTTATTTATCCAGCCTCAAAATTTGTCTTTTAATTGGAATATTTAGTCCATTCAAATTTCGTGTATTTGTTGATATGATTGGGTTTAAGTCTACTCACTTGTTTTCTGTTCTCTCCTGTGTGCTTTGTTTCCCCTCCCTGGTTTGGATTAAACCTGTATTACTATTTTTCCTTTCTATATCCGTTATTGGCTTTTTAGCTAATAAATTTATATCACTTAGTGTTTTCTCTAAGGATTATTTTACACATCCTTAATTTGTCATGGGCCATGTAGAATTAATATCCTACCTCTTTTCCTGTAACAAAATTATATTACAATTGCATAATACCATATTATATACTATTGTCCTTTGTGCTAATACTTTCACATATTTTACTTCCACATTTGTCTATTAATTCTTTTTTTAATGTTCTTTTAATTTTTTTTGAGAGAGAGAGAGGACGATCAGGGTAAGGGCAGAGAGAGAGAGAGAGATGGAAGATCCATAATGGGCTCTGCGCTGAGAGCACAGAGCCCGATGCAGAGCTCGAACTCAAGAACAGTGAGATGATGACCTGAGCCAAAGTCAGATGCTTAACCAACTGAGCCACCCAGGTGCCCCAATATTAATTCTTAAAGGATTTTAAGAAGGAAAAGAAAACACCTACATTTACTTACACAGTTAGCAGTTTCAGTGCCCTTCCTTACTTCTTTCCTATAGGTGTGAATTTTCATCTGGTATAATTTCACTTTAACCTCAAAATTCCTTTATTATGTCTACATTGTTATAGATTATCTTTTCTGGATGTAGAATTCTAAGCTGATATTTTTTTCCTTTTCACACTCTAAAGACATTGTTACATTATCTTTTAGTTCCCATTGGTTCAGGTGAAAAATCAGCTATCATTAATGTTGACATTTCCCTATATGCAATGTATCTTTCTTTCCTTAAGCTGCTTAACAGACTCTCTCTGTATCTTTGGTATTAGTGGTTGACTGTAACAGACTTAAATGTAGTTATCTTTGTATTAACCTAACTTGCTGTGCACTGAGTTTCCTAGATTGGTGTGTTGGTTTTTTATCAAATTTGGAAAAATCTTCTCAATATTTCTTTGACCATTTTTCTTTTTTTTTTTTTTTAAATTTTTTTTTTCAACGTTTTTATTTATTTTTGGGACAGAGAGAGACAGAGCATGAACGGGCGAGGGGCAGAGAGAGAGGGAGACACAGAATCGGAAACAAGCTCCAGGCTCTGAGCCATCAGCCCAGAGCCTGACGCGGGGCTTGAACTCACGGAACGCGAGATCGTGACCTGGCTGAAGTCGGACGCTTAACCGACTGCGCCACCCAGGCGCCCCATCTTTGACCATTTTTCTGTTCCATTTTCTCTCTTCTCTCATTCTAGAACTTCAATAACATACATATTAGGTTGCTTAATACTATTCCCCAGAGCATTGAGCCTTTGCTAATTTTAGTTTTCTCAGTTGTTCAGTTTGGAAAATTTCTATTGACTTTCAAATTCATTAGTCCTTTCTTCGATTATAGCTAATCTGCTTCTGCTGTTAATATCATGCAATGAATTTTAATTCAAGTTTTTAAATTTTGAAGTTCTTGGATTACTATTTGATTTTTTAACAATTTTCTTATCTTTCCAAAAATTATCAAACTTTTCAGTCAATATTTTAATCATATTCCTATAAATTCTCTAACATGTTTAATCCTAGTTATTTTTACGCCTAGTGCAGAAACCAGTGCAGGGCCTGAACTCTACCTTAGGATTAAGACCTGAGCTGATATCAAGAGTCAGATGCTCGACTAAGCCACCCAGGTACCCCTAATCCTAGCTATTTTTAAATCCCAACCAGTTTATTTCAATTCCTCGACTGTCTGTGGGTCTGTTTTTATTGACTGATTTTACTTCTGAGTGTGGGTAACATTTTCTTGTAGAGTGGGTAATTTATGTGTCATTTCGACATGCCACAGAGCACTCAAATTAAACATTATTTCTGCATGTGTCTGTGAAGGTGTTTTTGGGTGAGATTAACATTTAAATTGGTGGACGCAGTGCAGTAGATTGCCTTGCCCAATGTAGGTAGGTGACATCCAAGTCACTAAGGGCCTGAATAAAAGGAGGAGGAATTTGCCCCTTTTTTCTGACTTATCCCTTGAGCTGGGGCATCTAATTTCATTTTCTCTGATTCTTGAATTGGACTTCTACGATAGATTCTCCTGGTTCTCAGACCTCTGGACTGAAGCTGAATTACACCACCAGCAATCCTGGGTCTCCAGCTTGCAGATGGCAGACTGTGGGACTTCTCAGCCTCCATATCACATGAACGAATACCTCATAATAAACCTCAATAAAGATATACAGACATAGATATACAGTTGGCCCTTGAATATCATGAGGGTTGGGGTGCCAACCTCCCACATAGTCAGAAACCTTTATATAACTTTGGTTTCCCCAAAACTTAACTATTTAGTAGCCCACTGTTGACCAGAAGCTTTACTGATAACATAAGGCATATGTTGTATGTTATATGTATTATAGTTGTATTCTTACAATAAAGTAAATGACAGAAAAGAAAATGTTATTAAGAATACTGTAAGGAAGAGAAAATACATTTATAGCACTTTACTATAAAAAAAATCCACATTTAAATGGACCCATGCAGATCAAATCCCTGTTGATTATCAACTGTAGTAACAGAAAATGGATATTACGGTTCTATTTCTCTGGAAAATCTTGACTGATACACTTTGGATTTTTTTTGCATATTTAGTAATTTTTTTTTTGCATGCTGTCTTTGTAAATGATTTATATCATAGGGACTCTGCATTCTGTTACCTTCCTCTGAAGAATGTTGTATTTTGTGCTCAAATAGTTAATATAGTGGAGGATCACACTGGTCTTATGAAGCCTTTTTTTTTTAACTTATTCATATATTAATTTCACTTTTATCCTCAGTGCCAGAGCAAAACTGAGCCTTGTTAACATGGCCACAAGGGTCCCAGTACCACAAGGGTTCACCTTCTGGTACTTGAATAGAAAATTTATATTTATCAAGCTCCTCAGAGTTGATGGAACTCTAATTCCTAACTCAGTCTCCACAGCAATAGGAAGCTGCTGAAATCTCTACTCCCCTCTTCAACTTTCCAGGTATTGTTTTTCCCTGGGATCCTTGAAATCTTGCTTTGCACAGGCATATTTTAGTGGTTACCCAAGAATTTGGGAACACTTTATACACATATTTTGAGGCTTCCACCTCAGACATTCCCTCCATTATGGGACTTCCCCACTCTGGCATCCCCAAACTCCTTCCTCTGATATCTCAAAGACTGTGATTTCCTTACTGAGGATGCCGCCACCCCCACATCCTGCAGATGAAGAGTGTTTAAAAGGGAAAAATTCTATAAATGCAGATTTAATCTTTCTTGCAAGAGCCTAATTTCCTTAAGTTTCTGCCTGCTTTTGGTCATTCACCAATGCTTTCCAAACATTGTTTTTTATATTATGTCCAGAGTTTATATAATTGTTGCTGGCAGGAGGTTTATTTCAATATAAACTTTTCTGTCACTAACAGAAGGTGGAAAGCTATATTCTGAAGATTTTCTCTCATAAATACCTTTGGAATATCTATATCTTTACTGTCTATACCCTCCTGAAGGCAATACTCATCTCTTATGAGGATTAATATATTACCACCTCCATATTTGTTCCCCCTCAAAGAGAGTGATCATCCAAAAATGGAACCTTGATTATGTTACCGCCGTGCTTAAAACCATGCAACACCTTCCCATTGGTCTCTGCTTAAACACCAAATTCTTTTAATTGGCTTCAATGGTTCATATTACTTGGTCCACTAATACATCAGTTATAAACCCCTTGATCATTACATTCCAACCAAAGTAAACTCCTTTACATTTCATAAAATATGCCATGAACCCCTGATACCTGAAATTTCACACTGTTCCCTCTGCCTGGAACATTACTCCTTCTCTTCATTTGACTAATATTATATCACTTCTTAGGTCTTTACATTTTCTGGTATATTTTCTCATGGATCCCTTATATTATACTAGGGTGTCTGTTTTGTATTTCTACAGTACCCGTAAGTAGTCGTTTCACTTATAAATTCAATTGTTACTTGTATTTTGTCTAACAGGCTGTAAGCTCTAGTAAGGCATGAACAGTGTCTTTGCTACTGAGTACTATAGAGTGACTTCCACAGTACCTGACTTCTAGTTACAGCACAATAAATGATTAATAAACTCATAAATTAATGACTATAACCAAGTTTTAACACAACCTGAATCTCCATTGATAGTTTCATAACTTAAATGGCAAGGGCTAACAGCTGAGCAGCATTGTTTACCAATTATCTCAAATAATAAGACACAAAAATGTCACCAATACACTTTGAATATCAATTTCCATTAACAATTCTGTTTGACATATCTTAAAAACAGCTTTTAATATTTGCCTTCTAAGATGTCCAATTATTATAAAACTATTTTTGTGACTAATCTAAAACTTCCCTTGCCCAAATCAAAAAAAGTATTATCTTTTTGAATATATAGTAACTATTTTCATTTTAAATTATTTTTAATGTTAATATTTAATTTAATATATTAATATATACAAAATTAGAAGACTATCTTTGTTATAGATTGTAGCCTTATGTCCAAAAGGGGTTGCAATGTAACCTCTTCTGATATAACAAGTTTTTAAAATAACAGATTATACAACTATTTGAAATCTCTATAGCCCTCTTGTAATTCACTATGTGGATTTTTCCCTAATTCTTTTCATGTTACGTGTATTACGGTTAGGAAAAAATCTTGCATTCATTCCAGTTACACAGTTTACTAGATTTGTGATCTCAGGTAACTTTCTTTTTGTTTTCTTTTTCTTTTTCTGAAATCCAAAGCTATCCAAGCTGCATTTTCCTTATCTGTAAAAATAGACATAAATTACATAGCTTATCCCATAGGGCTATTGTGAATATAATATATGTCATGTAAAGCATTCATCAGCTTCTAGCACATAAGCATTTTTTACCTTAAATAATGTAAACTAATAGAACATTTTGTAAGTATACTAGATCCTGTAGGACTTAGTATAACTCTAATCTCTATTAAATACAAAAAGCTTCTTATAATTTAATAATTCAGACATAAAAATCAAGGGGGGAAACTTGAAATTCTAGAGTACTATGGAGATCAGATACATACCTGAAGGAGACTAGCAGTTCAAGTTCAAAATTTGAGTTCAATCCACTGCCATATAGAAAACATCAGCTTTATTTAAATTGTTAAAGCTAGGAGGCAAACAGGAAAAATGTTATTTTTCCTTTAATGCAGAATAAATGGGTGGTTATAAAAGGCAAAGAGACTTATCCAAGTTGAGTAAGTGGAGAGTCATGATTCAGATCCTGGATTCATGAGACTACAGGCCACTTTCTTAATCTCTGCATGAAGAACTTGCATCAGGGGAAAACGTCTATTTAGGAGGAACCATGGGCAGTATCTACAGAGCTCTGTGTAACACACACAGGGTAGCAGCACCATAAGTCATGATCTGTATCAAAATATTTAGGTTCTATTCAAACATTTTAGAAAATATAGTACATAGAAGGAGGTCATTAATCTTTATATTTTGTATTTAACCAATATTAGTTTGATTTTGAGAAAATAAGTTACATATCTTCTAGAAAGAAAGGGAAGTTTCTGGAATGGGCTACAAACACTTTTTGAAATATATATGTATGGTAATTTCCATACTTTGAGCCATGTGCAAAATATCAAACTATCAATAGAATTTGGCATAAAACTCAAAATATTCTGATAAAACCATGCCTTGTGAGTATGGGGACAGTTAATAAATGGAGCTTCTCAGTTATTGGCCTTTTGGTTTTGAGCTATGGTATGACTGATAAAGAACACCAAGAAATATACAAAGCAACTTCTGATGAGCCTAGTTTGTTCACTCAATAACTATTTTTTAAGCACATAATTAGTGCCATGGTAAGCCAAGCCCATTCTAGGGAATAGTATGGTGGTCATGGGGCTGTATGCCCATGACTCTGGCACTTGCTGGTGCTGACTCCAGGCATGAGAAATCTATGACCATCTAACAAATGGAAGTTAGGTGTGCCAGGGAGATTGTGGAATTGACAACCACTCAGATTCTACAACCTGGACATATAGGATTTGAATTCTTTTGCAGGAATCCACAGTCACTAAGTGTGGGGAATAAATTTAGGAATTCTCTGAGCTTGCACCAATGGGTAAACAAGGCATAAAGAATTAGAAAGCCATGGGATTAACACACCCAAGTTTGGGTAAACAAGATTAGGTAAATAAGATTAGGTAAACAGGGCAAAAGTACCCAGTATAAGACAAAGATATAGGAATAGGATACCTCAGGATGAAAAACATCCAAAATTAGGTAAACAAGATTAGGTATTCAGGGTGGAAGCCCCCTCCAATTTAATACAATAGCAAAAAGCTGCTTTCACTGGAAGGAAGGACAAAAACAGGTAAACCGGGCCAAGTTGCCCAAGCGGGTCTATTTAGCAAAAGAAAGGTGCCTTGTTGACCCTGAGGTACATGCTCTGTCTTTCTTGTTCCCTAGGCCAGCTCAGGTAAACAGAGGTGGAGCCTCATGTCTGCTGTAAACAACCTTCTACCCAGCACCAGAATTTTGTTTGGTATTGACCCAAACCCCTAACACCACATATCTTCAAAACCCCTTTTCCCCCATGCCCAGGAGTTAATGTTCATGGTTTCATTGTCTCTTTGTGCACTCTCATCATGTTATAAGCCTTCTGATCCTAATAAAAACAGAGCAAGGACCCTTACTCGGGGCTCTTGTCTCCTCCTAGACATTTCTGTCACACTTCAATCCAGCATCTGCTCTCTTGCTAGGCAAGCGAGAACTCCAGACCCAGAGTCTACAACAACTAAGGTCACTTCTAGTTTAATGTATAACATTTACAGGGGCTTTGAAGATAATTCAGAGATTTATCTTTATCCATTCTCTCAAAGAGAAGAGGTCACAAACTTTTTTAAATAAAAAAATTCCTCCTGAGTACTGAACAGGTTAGATCATTTCTCATCGTTTTCAATGACCAAAATAGTAGAAATGCCTAAGGAGTGTGTATGTATTGAATTTCTACAAACTTTGCCAGCCACAAGATGTGGAACAAGGTATTTCTGCTGTTTTATTGAGTTAATCCACTGATAAGCCTTCCCAGAGTATGGCTTAAAATGTGCATAACCCTACCACTAATTCTAATCCTTTAATGAAAATAAACCTTTGGGCTTTTTTTTTTTATTGCATTAACTGCTAAAACTGTTCCTTTAGGTACTCATCCCCATTTACCATCCAATCTGAGAATATTACAATTGAAAAGGCGTAGAGAGGTCATTGAACCATTCCAAAATCCCCTTCTACTACACCACAGCTTATAGTCACTCAACATCTCCTTGAATACCTGCAGAGATAGGTCTTTAACTTTTAAAAAAGTTTTTCCTTATAGATTATTTTTAATATCTTTTTTGAAGTATAATTGACATAGTAGTTTCAGGTGTAAATCCAATGATTCAGTATGTGTATACACTGTAAAATAATTACAATAAGTCTACTAATCACCATATTAAGTTATGAAATATACCATACAGTATTAGTGATTATAGTGCTGTATATTACGTTCCCATTTCTTATTTATTTTATGACTAGAAGTTTGTACCTCTTGATCCCCTTCTCCCATTTCGCCCACCCTCCAATCCTCCTTCTCTCTGGCAACCACCAATCTGTTCTCTGTTTCTGTGAGTTTGGCTTTCTTTTGTTTTGTTTGTTCGCTTGATTTGCTTTTTAGATTCCACATATACGTGAAATCACATGGTGTTTGTCTTTCTCTGCCTGACTTGTGTTAGCATAACGCCGTCAAGGTCCATCCATGCTGTTGTAAATGACAAGATTTTATACAAGGTTTCTTTTTTTTTTTTATAACCAAGTAGAATTTCATTGTGTGAGTTTTTGTGCGTGTATCTCACATCTTAATCTATTCATCCATCAATGGACATTTTGGATGTTTTCATATTAATATCTTATATATTAATTTTCTTCTTCCATCTGAGTACCCAAAAAATAAACTTATGCTCTCTTTCCTATGATAGCCTGTCCAGCTTCTGAAGGTCACTCACAACCTCTTCCTGGGCAGAACATCCTGGTTGCACTTGCTCTTTGAAGGACAACCACATGCTGAAGACTTTGCAGAGTGGATTTATATATATATATATATATATATATATATATATACATATATATATATTTTATATATAAATTTATATATATTTTTTCTATATTTTATATAAATTTTATATAAATATATACATATTTTATAATATATATAATATATAAACTTTTTATATAAAATATATAAAATAAAATTTATATATATTATATAAATATATAATTTTTGTTCTTTTAGGCAAAGGTGTTTTCTGTTTATTATATTCTAATCATTTGAATTAAGATTTAACACATGAAAGTAATAGAGGCCAGAATTACAGCTTGTTAGAGCTTGCTGGGTTGGTGTGGAGGATGAAGTTAGATCACCAACCAGAAAGAGTAATTATTCCCTCCTGATAATACTTGGTTTCAAAATTCCACAAATTATATTCAGATTTAACTAACATATTAAGCCCCTATCTGGTTCCAATTACTATATAATATGTTTTCCTATATCTTTAGATTAGCTGGAGAACATAATTACCTAAGGATCCCTGAGGATATGTAGCAGAAAGAGGCCTGACTTACTCAACGCTTCAGCTCCGATGCTCATGAAACCATTGTTTATGAAGTCAGATACCATGATGAGTGCTTTTCTACATTTCATTTCACTTATTTGCCAGTTCCAGGATAATTATTTTTATATTCACGCTAAAGATAAAAAAATTCAGACTCAAAAGTGTGGCTTTCCCATCCACAGCTAATAAGGAATAAGATCTAAAAATCTAAACACATATCTGTCAAATCTAGAGCTTTCACTACCTTATTTAGTGTGGGAGTTTCCATGGCTGACATCTTCCTTATCCCTGCTGCCTCCTGATAGCTAGAATTTCAATAACAGGACATCCGCAGCCTTATACAGCTGGCTAGTAATCAGGACTACCTGTTGGCCAGCACAAATAAAAACCAAAGATTGAGTAAGCAAAACCACTCATAAGAAAAGTGCTCATCAGCAAGACAAATACTTCATGATCTTGCTTATATGTAAAGAAACCAAATTCCCAGAAACATAGAGTATATTGGTGGTTGCCAGGGGCTGGGGAGTGGTGGGTTTATAAGATGAGTAACTTCCAGGGACCTAATATACAGCACTGTGACTATAGTTACTAATACTGTATTAGTATGGTATACTTGAAATTTGCTAAGAGTAGATCTTCAGTGTTCTCACTACACACACATATACATACACATGTTCCCAAAGCTAACTATGTAAGGTAATGGATGTGTTAACTAACCTTATCATAGTAATCATTTCTCAATATATACATATATCAAATCATCATATTGTATACCTTAAGCTTACTCAATGTTATAGGTCAAATATATTTCAACAAAGATGGAAAAAGTATTGTGCATTTTAAAAAGCTTAATAAGTAAAGCTACTATTTTTTAATCTTGTTTCAATTCTGTGTGTGTGTGTCTATGTACTAAGTTATGACATATAATACATTCTTTTAACCATGGGTGAATTTAAAAACATTTGAAAGCCAACTTAGTAGAATCACTATAGCATTACTGAGGAAGGTGGATTAGAGACAGAGTATTAGAGTAGAGAATCTGATTAAGAGGCTATTATAATAGTCCAGAAGAGAATGAGAAACTAAACTAAGGAAATGGCAATGAGAATGCAAGAAAATGATTACCGGAGTGTATAAAGGAAAATTTAATTACCAGAATGAAGGGACAAGGAAAGTACAGGTGAGTTTCAGATTTCTGGCTTGGAAGAATGAGTGATGTATGACCATTAGCTGAGGGATTAAATAAAAGTGAGAAGCAGATTTTCAAGGAAAAAATAGTAAGTTTAGTTTTGAATCATATCCATCATATATCTAAATGAAATATGCAGTTAGATATTCCATTCTACAGGACAAGACTCTGGACTAAAGGTATAGGTTAGGGACTCAGAAGTCGATTATATAATTCATAACAAGAGTGGACTAAGATAAGAGGTCAACTACAATAAGTTGAGGGAAAAGAATCAGTGAATAAGACTTAAGGCTACTGTTAGAAAAGTTGAAAAAGAACAGAAGAGAGTGGCTTTAAGAAGCTAAAGGAGAGAAAAAAAGGGTTTCCAGATGGAGTAGTCACCACTATTTAAATGCCAAACGATATAATATAACATGAGGACAGAAAAACATCTATGGTTTTCACAATAAGTGGTAACTGGCAGGGCACCTGGGTGGCTCAGTCAGTTAAGCCTCTGACTTCGGCTCAGGTCATGATCTTGCGGTTCCTGAGTGCAAGCCCCACATCCAGCTCTGTGCTGACAGCTCAGAGCCTGGAGGCTGCTTCAGATTCTGTGTGTGTGTCTCTCTCTGCCCCTCCCCTGCTTGCACTCTCTCTCTCTTTCTCTCAAAAGTAAATAAACATTAATTAATTAATTTAAAAAGTGGTAACCGGAAACTTTTGTTAGAACAATTTCATGTAAGAAACTGAAACACAGATTGTAAGACAAGGAAATGAACGGTATGTTATACACACATGTACAAACACACACACATACATATGCACACACATATACATACAGATACACCCGTTAGTCTTTGGGTAATCTACTCTGACCTCAGATTGGCCCAAATTAAATTGATGTACAGCAACATGCTAGGTTTAATAAATTAGATTTCTGATTGAGGCAGTTTGCTTTAAATAAGTGAGATAAGCTAGAACGTTCAGTTATAAGAAAGTTTAATGTTTCTCTGGGTTTTCAGTGATTTTTCTGTACTTCTGCCACATGACAGTATAAAGCATTAGTTAAGAGGGTGGGCTTGGACCCAAATTACTGATGTTCAGTATCATCTCTGCCACAGTATAATATATAGTAATTAGCATTCTCTACTTCTCTTTCTCTGTAATGGGGATCATGTGAACAATAATGCTGGGCTCTGAAGGTTGGTTGTTTTGAGGATTATGTGACAATACATATAAAGCAGTTAGGTTTACACTTGAGCACTTAAATGTTACTTTTTTTCTGAGTTCTCCTGAGAACTAATTCACATAAAGGATAAAAGAGAAAGGACAGATTTTGATGCATTACTAAAATTTGGATCATATAAACTCTGCTGACATAGAAATTGAACTGAAAGGATGCAATATTCTTGAGGACTCTCAAATAAATGGTAAAAAAGCCCAAGTTTTATAACTCTTGACTATAGACATGCAATATGCATACATATTTAAGGTAATTCTTGAAGTTTTTGAGGGCTCTAGTGTTCAGTCCCACATTTGACTGTTATATCCTTTCTATTGTGTTAAGTGCACCTTTAATTGAAAAAGAGAATATAGTATTGCATAAGGTAACCATGATGCTTTGATCCTCCCAGATATGGTCCATTGATATGTGAAGCTCTAACTCTGATCACTAAAATCAGAGCTGAAAGAATCATGCAAAAGTTTTTAATCTCTTTAACATTTTTAATAGTCTTTATTTTCTTAAATTACAACACTACCAAACATGCTTTCCAGTAGATTATAATCAATACTGATAAGATGCTTAGAAAATATTTTTAATTATGGAAATTAAGTTTTAAAAAAATAAGAGCATGGGGCAACCTTATATGATATTATAAGCTTTATATATACAAGACAGAAAATTTGATCACAAATAGATGTATTTGGTAGTCACTCAGTTTCAATGAAACCACAAACATTGGCTATTCCCCAATTTCAACACATTGTGATAGTTGATGATTCAACTCAGTAATAACTGATCCCAGGGAGAGGCTTTAAAGCCACAAACTTTTCCATACCATTCACTTCTGAGTCTATAAAATAGTTGTAATAATCCAGGGCCAGTCACTTCTAATTGCTTACAACAGCATCCCCGAGAAGGAACTGGCTGAGAAGTCTGAGGTAAGAGAGGTCTTAAATATGATAAACTAAGGTAGATAGATGATAGATAGATAGATAGATAGACAGATAGATGTTAGATAGGTAGATAGATAGACAGATGATAGATGGTAGATAGATAGATAGATAATGATAGATAGGTAGATAGATGATAGATGGTAGATAGATAGATGATAGATAGATAGATAGATAGATAGATAGATGGATACAAATAGATGATAAACAGTAGACAGATAGACATATCCTGTAAAATGCCAAAATTAAAATTATTGAGACTGTCATACAATGGTTGCTTGAATTTGTAAACTTAGTAATTAGTGATTTTGGGTATCGTGCTTTATCATTATACCCAACAGTACCCAGTACAATGCTTTGCAGCTTAGAAGTTATGCTCTGTGTGTGTTTATTTATGTCTGTGAGAAGTGTGTGTGTGTGTGTGTGTGTGTGTGTGTGTGTGTGTAAAATTGCCTATTCTGCAAGTCCTCCCATAGAATTCTAAACTTCACTGCAATTTTAAATGCCTGTCTTATTACAACAACATCATCTGGTATTTTTCCAAATCCCAATTTGAATTTTGAACAATATGATCAAAAATAAAGACAGAGTTCAAAATGTGAGTACATTTTTTCTTTTACATTTTATTTTTCCATCTCATAGAAATTTAGGAAGCATCAAGAGGTGATAAAATACCCCTAGAATCTCCATTAATTACCCAAAGCCATCCCCAAATAATAATAATGATATGGACAATTGACATTTTCCTGAATGTAAAACTTTAAAAAATCTTCAGAAACTTTGTAATGTGTTGGCCTATAATTGCATAAATAAATTAATTAAATACTTAATTTAGCTCAGTTTTATACAAATTATTAGCAATTTATAACTAATACATTATAACAACATATATGATAAGATAGAGTCTACAACTGAAATTAAAATATAAAATGAAATGCTTTGGAAATGTCCTTTCCCATATGTCAAAAATATGTCCTTCTTTTTTTTTTTTAACATTTATTTATTTTTGAGACAGAGAGAGACAGAGCATGAACTGGTGAGGGTCAGAGAGAAGGAGACACAGAATATGAAACAGACCCCAGGCTCTGAGCTGTCAGCACAGAGCCTGACACGGGGCTCGAACTCACAGACCGTGAGATCATGACCTGAGCTGAAGTCAGCCGCTTAACCGACTGAGCCACCCAGGCGCCCCCAAAAATATGTCCTTCTAAATAGTGTGGAACTTTTGGGGTTTCCTGAGAACCAATTCGAATCATTCTTTCACTGAAACTAATTTATAGACATTATTACCATGTTTTGAACATCCTGAGATCAGTAAATAACTGCTTACCCCCACACTACCATTCTCTCTATATAAACTAAGGCTGTATTTTATTCCAGAAACTACCTTTATTACCATATATGGAGAGGTATTATTCTGAAATGATACGTGAAACTTGATTTGTAAAAGAATTGAGGTAACATAGTTGTAAAGTTGCAAAGTACCTTTGATTTTACCTAAAAAAAACAATGTGCCCCATTAACAAATAGATTGATGCCCTAAGATTAAGTGACTTGCCTAAAGTCAGAGTTGTTAGTAACATAATCTGTACTACAACTGGATTTTCTAAATTTATGCTAACATTTTATCTTTCTCCTGATTTCTAGGATATTTCTGAATAAGATGAAAGTTCTCCTTCTGATCACAGCCATTTTGGCAGTAACTTCTGGTTTCCCGGTAAGTATCCGTTTCTATATTCCAGATATTTATGGTCAATATTTCAGAGTATTTATGAATTTGATTTTTTTTGTTCTAATTCGAGAATCCTGGGAATTTTCCCCACACACACTGTATTCCTACTTTATAAACATGCCTGATATCTGCCCCTTTAACATGATGTAAATCATATATTGTTCAGTGCTTAGTTCGTTCAATCCACATAGCATTGATACAGTGGTGAATTTTAATCATTTAGAATACATATTAACACTTTCCAGGAAAAGGGTTACTATAATGTTTTCTGGCTGCTCAAATCCTAGATTTTTAAAAACTGGATAGTATAAAATAATATTAAGTGGTAGAGAAATTATTTCCTTCACACATATGTATATATTTCTCAGTTTGTGTGTTTCATGAACATGAGTTGAACTAATTTCACTATTTGAGTTTTAGGTCACTCAAGACCCGGAAAGAGAACAACCAAGTGTAAGTTACATATCCTCTTTTTAACATGTAAGATGTCCATGCGACATATCCATAACTGTGGTTAAAGTTCCTTTATCTAACCTTCTCAAACTCTAGATAAAACCTTAAAGAGTTTATATAAAGCAGTCAACAGAACAGACTTCAAAAATTTGATCTTGCTTGTATGAAGGGAATTATATCAGCATCTCATGTAACAGTGGGAACCAAAATGAAACTTGAATCACTCTGAGATATACTCGGTTATGACATTTTTGTTAGAATTATCTAGACTAATAGAGGCTGTTAATTATTCATGTCTCCACTCTGCTTAACTCTACAAAGTTCATTCCACAAAAGGTAAAATAATAATAATAATAATAACTACAATTAAAACTTGAGAATTAGGAGATGTGGACCAGTTTGATGATCTTGCCAGTGACAAATTCACTGAAGGATTATTTTGTCTAAATAGTTAATCAAATTTTTTTAAGAAAAGAAAAATAAAAGTTGAAGAGGAAGGTTCTTATTTAAGGATCTGCTTATACTCATAAAAATCTTATTATCTGAAAGGAAGTTTGGTTTTGAAGCCAAAGATACCAACAGTGTTAAAGATACAGAAATTGATAGGGATATAAATAGAAGATAAGAGACAGAAAAAAGAAAAATAAAGAAAGATAAAGAGGATACAGGGCCTACACAAAGTTTGGGTAAAGATCTAGTATACAGACAAAGGGAGAAATCTGATGTTCCCTCATTAATCCCCCTCCCTCTTGGCCTTCTAGTTAAAAGTGATTATCAGAAAAAATTGGCCATGAGCAGAAAGGTATGAAGATATAGTTATCTTTAAGTAATTTCCTTAAATTTTCTAAAATAATGTAAATTAATTAAATCCCTGTTCATAGTACAGAGAAAAGGTAAATGATCCTAGAACTTGTAAACTCCCTACTTAAAAATGAAGGCCCACATGTTAAAAGGCTATTTTATCTCTCTCCAGCATGAAAAGTAAAACAAGTCTTTTTAATTTCTTTTTTTCAACAGGTCACTCAGAGCAATGAATCACCTTCACAGTTTTATGGACCCCCTTTCCCATATCCATTGGGCCCATATTATGTACCATTCCTGTATCGAGGATATCCATGGTATCCATATAATTTTCCTATTCCAATACCTCTGTCTGACCCTACAACTACACCTTCTAGTGGCCAGTAAATAAGAAAAAAAAGTCCCACTGCAATTTAAAATGAAATAGATGGTAAGTACACATAATACAAAGCATGTGTTTTTTAAGTTATTTGTGAATTATAATGTACCATTCCATGAAAAATATATTGCAATGTTCCCACTTATCCCCATTAAGTTACAATTTGTTTCCATCTTTTTCTCTGGTAGACATCGTTAGTCTCCATTCAGCAGTAAATTCCTGTGTCTTTCCATGATCACAGTAGCACAGCAGTTTAAATACCTCCTTTGCTATGATATAATAGAAACAAACCCTTTCCTTTCTTACTAACATATTTCTAACTTTTTAAATATTTTCTACTATCAACATTTGTGCATATTTGGACTAAATCAGGGGTCTAAAGGAGGCAAAACTTCAACTAAAGTGCATATCACAACAGATGAACTTGTGGATGTAGGGTCTAAGGTAGACTTCAGACTATTTCTTAGAAAATCATGTATTTTTCTAATTAATATTAAAACTTCAAACTAGCTTCTGATGGTCATATCATAATAAAATTCTTAAGGCTGAATATCCCATGTACAAAAGGGGCCCCTATCATCTCATCATATCAAAACCAAAGTTACTCGTTTAACTGAAGGAATGCAGACTAAAGATTACACTAGGACCAAGAGGACTGTTTTAAGAAACAAAAACTTTCAGCTATTACCTACCATTAAAGGCCTCTGCCTTCTTTCCTGCATCTACTCAAGCCTTCTTGAACATAAAGTTTCCTAGTCGTTGGACTAGATTTACTTTTTTTTTTTAATTTTTTTTTTCAACGTTTATTTATTTTTGGGACAGAGAGAGACAGAGCATGAACGGGGGAGGGGCAGAGAGAGAGGGAGACACAGAATCGGAAACAGGCTCCAGGCTCTGAGCCATCAGCCCAGAGCCTGACGCGGGGCTCGAACTCACGGACCGCGAGATCGTGACCTGGCTGAAGTCGGACGCTTAACCGACTGCGCCACCCAGGCGCCCCTAGATTTACTTTTAAAACAACCTTTGTGGGGTGCCTGGGTGGCTCAGTCAGTTAAGCGCCCGACTTCAGCTCAGGTCACGATCTCGCGGTCTGGTCCATGGGTTCCAGCCCCGCGTCCGGCTCTGTGCTAATGGCTCAGAGCCTGGAGCCTGTTTCCGATTCTGTGTCTCCCTCTCTCTCTGCCCCTCCCCCGTTCATGCTCTGTCTGTCTCTGTCTCAAAAATAAATAAACATTAAAAAAAATTTTTTTAAATAAATAAAGCAATCTTTGTAATTAAAATGTAAAAAAATTATAAGTTCACAAGCAAATTACCCATCTGGATTAATAACTGAGCACTTATCATTTATTTCAGGTCTCTACAAAGTTGAATGTGAGCCACTTCCCTCAAGAGTCAATATTCCTGCTAATAAAATAAAAATTAATATAACTGAAGTAGCATCAGTATTCTCTCACAGATATCTTTTGTGTCCCTCTTTAGTAAATAGAAGATCTTGGTTTCCTATTTTCTAAATGTGCTTTGCTGGTAGGAATGCAAAATAATTTTTAACAGATTTTAATATACATTTCTTGATGACTAACCATTCTATAAAAAGTATGGGGAGTGAGGTGACCAACATCAACCAGTCCTGGAAGTACCTTGAGTAAAAGTCTATCCACCATCTTCTGCTGTATAGTTGCACCAATTGTATTAACAAGAGCCAGAAGTTGATTTAATTTAATTCAAAAAATATTTGAGTAACTGTGCCTCAATTACTCAATTGAGTCTGTAATTTATATACTGTAGGAGATAAACTTGATATGTTGGTAAGGGATATCAAAACAATCAAGTACTTTATCTAACTTCAAAAAACTGATGAGTAAGATCCTAAAGCTAGATTGATATCATGCTTGCAGGTTACAAAGTGTTTTTCTGAATCATTAGATCAGCAAATTATCACCTAATCTCTGTTCAGTAATCACAATTCATATGTGGGGAAACTAAAGACCATGAAAGTCCTATGGAACTACACATAGACCTAGCCCATGGCAGAAAAGAAATACAAACCAAGCCTATTCAACTGCTATGTTTTTGCCAGCAGCATATATACTAAAATAAATCCTGAGTCTAGGACTCTACAATGGCAGTACCAAAGTCTGTCTGTTTTCAGTTTATTTCAGGAGGAAAAATCAAACCCCTGCTGATAAATGCAACTACCACCCATTTCCTTCTCTGCTAATCTAGATGTCACACTGCCACCAGAGTTATCTTTCAAAACATACACTGACTTGTATCTCCAACCACTAAAATGCCTTGGAAGGCTTCATAGTAGCTGCAGTAGAAATCCATTTCCCCCTACGTGGCATTCAAGGCTTTCTACAAAGTAACCTTGAGGTTCCTTTTTTTTTTTTTTTTTTTTTGAGCTTCCTTTTGAATTACCATGCCATGAGCCCATCTCTCTCCCAGCCCCAGGTGTTATGCCACACTATTGCCATTACCCACAACTGGCTTTCACTCTCACACCCTGTGCCTTTGCTTAGGTGCTCTAGCTTCATGCAACGTCCATTCCTCGGGTTCACTGTTTAAATCCACTTTATCTCTCAAGATCCAAATCCAGTATCATGACCTTCATGAAAAGCTTTCTCCTATCTCTCCAAACAGAATAACTCACTACTCTGACCTTTCTTTTTTTTTTTTTTTTTTATGAAATTTATTGACAAATTGGTTTCCATACAACACCCAGTGCTCATCCCAAAAGGTGCCCTCCTCAATACCCATCACCCACCCTCCCCTCCCTCCCACCCCCCATCAACCCTCAGTTTGTTCTCAGTTTTTAACAGTCTCTTATGCTTTGGCTCTCTCCCACTCTAACCTCTTTTTTTTTTTTTTTTTTTCCCTTCCCCTCCCCCATGGGTTCCTGTTAAGTTTCTCAGGATCCACCTAAGAGTGAAACCATATGGTATCTGTCTTTCTCTGTATGGCTTATTTCACTTAGCATCACACTCTCCAGTTCCTAAATGTCCATCAACTGATGAATGGATAAAGAAATTGTGGTATATATACACAATGGAGTACTACGTGGCAATGAGAAAAAATGAAATATGGCCCTTTGTACTCTGACCTTTCTTCACTACATTTTACTTCCACTTTTTAAAAAAACATCTTATTATACTTTAATTTCTAAAAAATCATTCATTTACATTTCTGTATCTTTCTTGAGAAGACTGTAAGTTCCGGCAGTAACACAATAATATAAGTATTCCCCAGCACTTAGCAGAGTATTCAGTGAATATTTGAGAAATAAAAAGTATTAAGAAAACTTCCAAATTCTTAATGTTAAACAAAACAGCTTTTTCATATCTCTGACCTATATCAATACATAAATTAGCAGAGTATTCCTATCTTTGAAAAAAAAACTTCTTAAAATCAATATATCAATGGTAACAGTTTTCTCTTAATCAACTATAGCATTAGCCCAAAAAAATGGGTAAATTTGTGTCTATCCATACTTTGCCATAGAAATTGCCATAAAATGTGAAGTCATAAGTAAAATTTTTTGTCACAAGACAATACAAGTTGGATACAAGAGAATAGATAGATAGATAGATAGATAGATGATATATCTCAAAGGATTTAACATTTGTGTCAGTTATGGAAAAACCAAGTTCAGAGGCTTTTAGTTAACCAAGTATATATTCCCTTTCATAGAAATGAAATGCACATAGCAAAGAGTTTGCAAACTTTATTATAGAACAACATGTCCTGATCATCAGCTTCCATAAATCTCATGATGAGCATTCTAGAAACAAATCCCTGAAAGAGGAAAAGGTAGCAGGTGGTGATGAAAATAAACTCTCCTGCAGTAAATGACAAAACAGCATCCAACAAGATTCTACTTGCACAATGAGCCTTTCATTGTGTCACAATGGCAACCTTTGTCCCCATAGGTCAATTATCAGGAAATAAGAAAAATTCTCTTTGGACTAAGATTACATTTCTCCACTCCAAGTTAAAAGTGTTCATGGCTAACCCCTCAACATCAGTGAGGGAAATTCTGCCATGACCCACTAGCTGGCTACAAATCAAGGTCAGCCTAATGAGCCTCTCAGCATGACTTGAACAGGGAAACTGCTGTCTCCCTTGGTCATTTTCAAGGATCAGAGCTTCCTCAAACATTAAATATTCATCCTTTGGTATTAAAGTCAGTGATCACTCTTTGGTATTAAAGTCAGTGATCACTCTTTGGTATTAAAGTCAGTGATCCCATTTAAAACTATGGGAGGGAGAGCAAGAAGACTAGACTGTCCTCAATATAACTTGGTAAATTAATTTTATAGCAATTGTTTCACAATCTTACAGCTGACAGATTGGAGGTGATTGCATGACTGAGGAAAGACAGTCAAAGGAAACCAAGATAGAGGAAAATGAAGAAGGTAGGAAATCAAAGCCCTGAAGAGGGGGCAAAGGCAAAGCTTGGCTGCTCTGAAGTTTGGGAAGGCCAACTTTCTAGTTTACTGTCTTTCCTCTGTTTTCTTTGTTTAGGTTTTGATATATGTCCTTAACTCTCAGATTGGAAGTTTTATTTTATTCACTTCAAATTATATCACTGTAACTCCCTGGGGGGAGAAAAACGAAGAAACTATCATTTACTTTTAACTACTGTATTTGTGAAGCAAATGCATTCTATTAAAATTAATCAGCTAGTCCCCCAGGGGATTTGGGCAACATCATTCCTGGTCCTGACACTTTTGACTGTGATGACTAGGGAGATAATTTCTCAAAGAGAGTGTCAATCAAACCTCCATTTTATTTTGTTATCTAATGTTGGTTTATGGGAATAGGATTCACAAGAACATTGTCTCCCAAAGTGTGTATCTTGAAGCATGAATCTTACCAGATGGACTCAAATTAAATATTCACC
Organism: Lynx canadensis; assembly: GCF_007474595.2. NCBI lineage: Eukaryota > Metazoa > Chordata > Mammalia > Carnivora > Felidae > Lynx > Lynx canadensis. The sequence goes on along the minus strand of NC_044306.2, from coordinate 149,311,636 downwards.
CTCAAACTCAAAATATCTCTTGAAAATTTATAGCAAACATACATAACATTCTTGGAAATGCCAGTTTAACACATCTTTTGCTTAACTATGCTTCCCAAACTAAACTGACCTTATTATAGCATGTTTACCATCTCATCTAAAATAGATGATAAAATTAGTGTGCCCCTGAACACACTATTATTTTAAAACGTAATCAGCTGTAGAGACACTACTTACCACATTCACATGGAGTTTATATACCAACTATTGAAAAAGGCTTTTATGGAAAAGTAAACAAAAAGCTGAATTTATCTCCATTATTCTCCTTGAGAAGAAGACTCACATTTACCCATATAATCTTTCATATTTCATTCATTCACTAAAAACTCAATATTCATTTTGTGTCAAAAATTGTGCTAAATGCTAGAGATTTGGACAAAAGGACTTTTTTTCTTCTTTAAGTAGCTTATAGTCTAGTGAGAATAGAGTAACATGTATACAATTTCAATAAATGTAATAAGTGTTCCAATAAAGTATTCACAGAGGCTTTTTGGGAGGAGAGGGATTTGTTTGTTTTTAAAGCAGAAGGGAAGGGGTGCCTGGGTGGCTCAGTCGGTTAAGTGTCCAACTCTTGGTTTCAGCTCAGGTCATGATCTCACGGCTCATGTGTTCAAGCCCCACATTGGGCTCTACACTGACAGAATGGAGCCTGCTTGAGAATCTCACTCTCCCTCTCTCTCTGGCCCTTCCCTGCTCATGCACACTCTCTCTATCTCAAACTAAATAAATAAACCTTTAAAGTATAAGGGAAACTAGACTTACTTACACAAATTAGGAAAGGTCCCACAGGTGACTTGGAGCTGAACCTTAATGGATAAAAAACAGTAATTGACAAGTAAGTACAAATTAAATGTTTAAACAGATGTCTACTGAATGGATAAACTCTGTACCCAAATGAGTATTTTTAATGACATTTAGCTTCATTGGGCAAAGTAAAAAAGAACAAAAGATGGGACTAAAATAATTTATAACCTGTTTCTAATGGATAAAAAGTGAATATATAAAGTTCTCTTAACTTTAGGGATAACCTCTGATCTGAGAAACAAAAGAGAAAGTGGTAAATATCTTACTATGTTCTTTTTCAGTACATAACATTTCTGTTAACTTTTCATATAGATATAGAGAACAAATATCACCTGATGAGTCATCTCCTTATGTAAATGACTAAGACATCCAGGAGGCAGTATTTCTCCAGAATTCTATGTGAATTCAATAATACCTTGCAGAGTTATTCCTGTGGATAAACTTATGGCTGAAGTTTGGTCAAACCAAGGCAGATGAAAGAAATTAGCTGCAATAAAATAAGGTGAAAGTGAGGCACCATCAGCTGAAGGACTCCTCCCTCCAACAGCTTAAGATGCATATTACTTCTCTCAACTATCCAAGACTTCAGTAGGGGAAGGAAATACAACCAGGATATCTAGCAGCAATCACTCCAAGTGAGAGCCCAGTGAGAGCCCAGCTCCACCGACAATCAAAGGGAAGTCGGTTTTAATGCTCTTACAGGAAAATCCCAGAAAACCTATTTCTTATCCACTAGCTCTTCAATGAAGGAAATCCGAATTCCAGGGAAAACAGAGAATATGCCTGTCCACTTCTGGAGTTCATGAACAGGTTCTGATTTCATCCAGAAGAAAGTAGTGAATCCCAAACTTTCAAGTGTATAAAAAACTATTTAGGTGCTTATTTCTTTTTTTTTAACTTTCTAAGTTTACTTTTATTTATTTTTTGAGAGAGAAAGAGCAAGCGGGGGAGGGGCAGAGAGAGAGGGAGACAGAATCCCAAGTACAGACAGAGCCTGATGGAGGGCTCAAACTCATGAACCATGAGATTTTGACCCAAGCGGAAGTCAAGAGTTGGATGCTTAACCAACCAAGCCACCCAGCCCGCCCCTAGGTGCATATTTCCTGTGCAGATCTCCAGGGACACTACTCCCCTGAAACTTATGGCTCAGAAGTGTGCAGTGACATAATAATTTGCAACTTAAACAAGTATCCAGATAATTTGTGCAACAAACATTTGAATGTCTAAAATGTGTTTGACATAATTCTATGCAGTGGGGAACTTAGATTCTAGTGAAAGAAGACAGAGAATAGTAAATGGACATATATAAATTTTGAAAATCATTTCATAGTGTAATATGTTATGGAAAAAATAAGATAAAATAATAGAATGATGATGGAAAGGAAAGGGCTATTTAGAAAATGTGGCAAGAAACATCTCTGATATAAAGAAGACACTATTTGAGGAGAATTGGGGTAAGAATATTTCAGAGACTATGAACACAAGTAAAATGTGATTTGGGAAAGAGTATGGCACCTTCTAGAAACAGAAAGTTTTTTGAGGCTGGCACAGAGTGAGAGAAAAAGTGGTGGAATATAAGATATGAGGGATAGAGAGATAATAAATTATAGAAATTAATAGGCTCTGAGAAAATGCTTGGAATTTATTTTAAGTGCTAGAGGAGGTCATTGCAAGATTTTAAGCAGGAGAATAATCATATCAGGTATATGTTCAAAAAATAACATTTTTATAACTGTGTGAGGAATGTTTACAAGGTGACAAGAGTAAAAGTAGGGAGACCAGAAAGTACTGAGATGGTCAAGTGTGTGATGTCAGTAGCTGGGATTGACTGGGGCAATAAATGTTAAGACTAGAAAGTGCTGGCAGATTCCGGGTATATTGTCAAAGATAGGGCTTATAATTCTAATGGACTGTTGAGGATGGGAAAAAAATGACTCACAGATTTTTGTCTTCATCCACAGAGAGCATCATGGTTTCATTTATTAAAGAGGGGAAACACTAGGAGAGTTGAGAAAAGAGATGTGTCTAAAAATCAAATATTCTGCTTTATTCATAAATGTGGGTTGTCCTCTTCACATACAAACAGGAATACTAACACAACTGCTAGATACATGAATATGTAGTTCAATGAAGTTAAGAGTATGTGTATCATATTTAAAGCTATAGGAATGGAGTAGGTCAACTATAATGATACAAAAGATAGAGAGGGAAAAAAGGTAAAAGGGTGGTAAACCCAGGAAGAATCCATGAACGTTTTCCCAAATTGAGAGTTTGAGAAAAATAAGAGGAACCAAAAGAGAAATGAAGAGCAGCCAATGGTTTGAGAGGAAAAACCAAAAGCATAAATCATTACAAGTCAGAAAGACGAATCAGCATGCCAAAGGCTGCTGAGATTGATGAAGAGAAGGATCTAAACAGTAGCGCTGGATTTGACCACCTGGATGTCATAGTTGACCTGGATATTTTGAATGGTATGAGAGGAATAAAAGATCTATTGGAGTAAATAAAGAACAGTTACAGAAAGTGCTAGGATCATATTGGATCCTTTACAAAATTGATACATATCGGATCCTTTACAAAAATTGAAAGCTTTCTTGATTACTCCTTATATTTCTTAATGTGTTATTATAGTGGACCCAGAAACTTTGGGATTCTAAAAGTTGCTAAAGCATAAATTTATATGTGCACTAATACTAAAGTCATAAAAACTAGATGGGCTCTAGATGACATCAAATGTATTCTCAGGCTTCAAAAGAGTCTCCTCATCTACATCCAACAGAAAGCGTTATCTCTTCATATGTTCTCTGCAAGCAGAGACCGTGACTGCCTACTATACCCTCCAAACATAGTGCCTTGGTTTTTTGGGGTTTTTTTTGTTTTTTCTTAATTTTATAAGTTTATTTATTTATTTTGAGAGAATGCAAGTGGCAGAGGGGCAGAGAGAGTAGGGGGAGAGAGAGACAGAGAGAGAGAATCCCAAGCAGGCTCTACATGGTCAGTGCAGAGCCTGACATGGGGCTTGAACCTACGAACCATGAGCTCATGACCTGAGCCGAAGTCAGATGCTCAACTGACTGAGCCACCCAGGTGCCCTATAGTGCCTTGTTTTGAATAAGAACTATATATTGTGCACAGTTTATTTAAATAAATTTTCTACAGGAGAGAAAAATCGTGATATTCTGTTTTGTTAATGTTTAAAAAATTTAGGAGCATTTAATGCTACTTTCCCAGAACTTTCATGCATTGCACAGGTTTCCAAAGCATACAAGCTTCTGCATTAAAATGTTAATTTTATGATATCTTAAGAATTAATCGTGTAGAAAATTATGTTAGTTATTTACATTGCCACTACTGTCACAAACGTTGTACTTGAAGCACATGATACAGTATTGAGATCAGCCTGGTAGTAATGAAGTAGCTGAGAAATAAAATGAGACAGAAAAAAAAAAAAAAACCACATGCATGTGAGTACCACCAAAAGAAAATAAAATAGAGATAAAGTACATATCAGATGTGAGAAACGCTAACAGAACAAGAAGTTGTTATGGATAAAAGCATGCATTTGCATCAATAATCATATCACTGATCACAAAATGATTATTTCATAGTGCTTGAAATCTGAACTTATGAACCCACAATAGCCTCTTACTCAGCTTCCCTGTGTTAATGGTTATACAGACACTGATTATCAGGACCTAAACAGAAAGAAGCTGTAGCTTGACTAAGAAGCCCTGTTGGTCTTCCTCCCTTACTCTGGGGATGTTTCAGGAGTAGACTATGACCCCTAAAATGAATTTATGACTAGATTGAGGCTAGAGAACCAATTCCAGATAGCAAACTCTCTGTTTTAAGATCTTGTTCATCACTATCCCAATTTCCTGAGAGATTTCATATCATGGGAGTTCTGATTTCCTTTTTGTTTTTCTTTGAAAAACATCAAGGTATCTGAATAGCTCCAATGTAGAGTTCACCTAGTACATCTATACCAGTCATTCAAAACTCTAGTTCTCTTAGATTCCTTAGGTCAATATATATATGGGGAATGTTCAGTGTCACTAGTATTCAAGTAAATGTTAGACTATGAGCTCCACAATGGCAAGGATATTTGCCTGCTTTGGTTACTAATTTATCCCTAAGGCCTGGAACAGTACTTGGGCTAATTTAAGTACTCAACAAATAATATCCAGTTTTTCAAAAAAGTCAGATTAGTGTTTGAGGTGGATGGGTGACCCCACTGTAAAATGGTTTTCTCTTGGTATGGATAAAGATTCCTAGCATTCTCAGGGGAAATATAATTACTGAAATATATTTTCCCACTAAAACAATGTTATTAAAAGTGTTCTGAGCCTTTGGTGAATAATAATAAATAAATAAATAAATAAATAAATAAATAAATAAATAAATAAATTCTTGTAATTGTGAATCAAGTAAATAAAGGCTCAACTGAAAATAAGTATCATTTTATGGCTCTAAACCAAGGACTGAGAAATTACCATGTAGAAAGGAATACCTTCATAATTGGTCAATCCCCATTGACCAGTCCATAATCTTCCAACTATCACTTGACCCTCACAACCAAAGAAAAAAGGTGTGACTAAACAGACCATATAGAATGATTGGTCTTATTATTCTAGCAGCTTGTTTTAGCAGTTTTGAATCTCTGCCATTTTTTCTTCAAACAACAAAAGCCAACAATTCTGAGAAATGGAAAATCTCAATTCACTCTGTTCAAACTCAATAAGCATTCATTCTATGATTCAGAACATTGTTCCTAATTTTCTAAGGCATGAAATAGTTCTAAGAAAAAGACAAGAATATAGGAATACTACAATGCTCACATTATTTCTCATATTCTGGCAGTCTTACACTGATTCCTGTAAATACTTCAGTCTTGCCAGGACCTCACAGCTAAAGTGAAGTCACAATTAACATTTTTCCCCAGAGAAGCATAAACAAAATAAAATATCCTTTTCTGAATTGGCTAGGCAAATTGTTTGGTTAGCTGTATTTTACCAAAATGGCCCCCATATTGGTGATTTTTTAAAACTTACTTTTATGTCAGAATGAGCTATCTCTGAGACAGAACAATTATCCTCAATTCAATAATTTAATTTTGTTTATACAGAGTCACTTATATTCCTGAAAACTAAAAATCTAAACTAAAATTTCATTCATAAGAGCTTAATCAATGAACAAATGTGTATTGAATGTACATGAGCTTAGTGAAAACTCTATTTTGTAGCTCAAATGCAAATGACTATTTTATATTGATTAAAATATTTCACATTTAGATTTAACTTTTAAAAATTTGTTCTTGGGTGTGCAAATGATCATCTTTCTAATTTTTAAAAATCAATAGTTTTGAAGAAGACCAAGTAGACTTAATAATATATGTAGTATCACTTGATATCCAGGTTCTTAAATTTAAAATCTTTAAAATATGACAGTGTTATGGGTAGCTATTTTTCATTTTTACAACAGCTTTAAATTCAAAGAGGTAGGATTAGTTAATTAAGAATGCAATGAATGTTTTTTAGAACTCCTCTGTTTACAAAACATACAAATTCATTCTTTAAAAAGTGTGAATAGTCTTTTTTCAAGCTTTATGAATGACAACTCTATTTCCCCTTCTGCATTTCACAAAGATTGACCCAAAGATGACCTGGCTGTCATCAAATCTTTCCTTTTTGTCATCTTCCTATTCGGCGAAATGTAGGGGGAAAATAAATCACATGACACAAGTGACTAATATCCTTTAATAAGTCTTCAGTTATTTACCTTGGGTCTTCTCTACAGTTGAAAGGCCACCTCAACCTACTGCCAAGCAAGACCTGACAGACACAAGGAAAGGTAATCATACTGAAATATCCAGAGAGGCCGACTTCTTTTTACAATAGAAATAATACCACCAAAGTTATTTTAGAAGCACATATTCTTCCTTTTAGCTTTTATTGTTAAGTTTGAATATGTCTTGGCTTCATTTTGATATTAGTTTCTAACCTAAACCGTAGATTCTGAATGGTGTTATGATCCAATTTTATTTTAACTTCACTTTGGGTTAAAGGCCAAGGTTTGATATGATAAACTACTAAAGACAATGTAAAATTCTAGAGAAGAAGATATAGAGGTAAACCAAGAAACAGACTCTTAACTATAGAGAACAAATTTATGATTACAAGAGAGAAGGTGGGCAGGCAGGGAGATGGGTGAAATAGGTAATGGAGATTAAGGAGTGCACTTGTGATGAGCACTGGATGTTATATGTAAGTGTTGAGTCACTATATTGTACACCTGAAACTAATATTACACTGTATGTTAACTAACTGGAATTTAAATAAAAACTTTTTAAAAAATCATTGAAACTTAGAAAAATAATAACCAAAATAAAAAAGAAAGTATTCAAGACAAAGAATCTACAGACAAATGTGAAGGGATAACTTCTCAGCAAGATGGACATGTAATAATAATCCCGATTGATCCCTTAATTAATTTCAAATATATTTATATCTAAATGTCTTAATTTTATTTGTTATAGTATAACTATTGTTTTAAAACATGCCTTTTGTATTCCCATGAAAGCTAAATAATTCTATGTCACAAATTATTTCTGTCTTACAAAGTGATGAAGGCAATTTCAAGTACTCATTGGTTTAAGCAGCTGATAAGGAAAAGTATGGGCTTATCTCTCTGATATCTATTTATGCTAAAAATGGAAGAATTACTATCACTTTACAGAATTTTTGTGTGCGTGTGTGCATGTGTGTGTTATAATTTTGTGAGAACTTAACTGGAGTCTTATTCATCATAAAAATTTACTGCTCAGTCTATAATTTTAAGTTACCTGGTGATTACAATACAATATTGTTGTCTATATTCATGATACTTGTCAAGACTGGATCTTAATTATTCCAACCAAAACAAAAAAATAGTAATTATGTGATGTGATACAAGTGTTAATTATCACTACAATGGCAACCATATTACAATATGGTAAATTTATACAGTGTTGTATGCCAAATATATTTTAATAAAAAAATTAATTGGCATGTAAATAATTAATAAGGAACTCCACCTCTCTCAATAAAATCTGAGTTTGCTGCAGGTTGTTCAGATTTGATTCCATAGGAGTTCTTTTCTATCCACTGATATCCTATCAGCAGTTTTGAAGTCAGTTTAGTAGACAGTCTTCCAAATCATTATTACCTGGGAATGGAAGCAAATAGAGTCTTATGTGATTCCCCTTCCCAACCCTGGGCTTTAACTCTGTGAACCTCTTTTGTACAACTGTTGGTAGGACTCAATTTTATTACACATATGGCAAAAACAATAGCTACAACAGGATGTAGTTAGTATTTACTTCACAAACATGATATGCACTTAAATATTAAAAGTCTGAAGTGTTATATGTATCTTTCTAAAAAGACAATTTATTTAAAAAGAGTCAAATAGGGGGCCTGGGTGGCTCAGTTGGTTAGGCGTCTGACTCTTGATTTCGGCTCAGGTTATGATATCACAGTTCATGGGATCAAGCCCCGTGTCAGGCTCTACACTAATAGCACAGGGCCTGCTTGAGGTCCTCTCTCCCCCTCTCTCTGCCTCTCCCCTGCTCATTCTCTGTCTCTCTCTCTCAAAATAAATAAATAAACTTTTTTAAAAAAAAGGGTCAAATAAGTAGGTGTGACAACCCTATATTCCATTAGAAGGACAAAACTAATTTACTTTTTTAAATATTCAAAACCACTGTAATTATGATATTTATATTTCTTATTAAAACAATCAAGTTAATAATATCATTTATGATTACTACCAAAGTATATTATAAAGAAGGCAGTCTCAGGCCCCACCCCTTCCCTCCATCTTACCTATTTCCATTAGATCAATCATGGAATTAATAGAATTTTAGAAATCACTTAGTTCAAACCTTCAGTTTATAGATTAGAAAGATAAGGTCTAGGCAAGAGAAATTACTTGGCTAAAGTTACTCAAGTAGATAGGGACTGGACTTGAACTCAGTCTTCCAAAGGAATGTATAGTCCCAACATCTCCAGTCTAAAACTTCTCAACTAATTTCTGTTGTTTACAAAGCCATGCCTAACTCTTTCACCTGGCATTCAAGACCTCTCCTTTGCTGCCCTAAACTTTCTTTTCAACTTTATCTTTCCCTTCTTATAAAATACCACTCCCTTCAAAGTGTCCATGGATGTTCCCAAGGCTTTCTCCTCTACTTGAAAAGTTTTTGTCCCTATCCTTCTCCATGGACAAGTCCTACGTATATGCCATCTTCTACACAAAGAATTTGATGATTCTCTTAACCAAAACCCTGTATCTGTGGAGAAACACTTGTGGAATTTTCCACTTTCTTTCTTTCCTCTTACACTGATTTGTGTATGTTGTAACTCTCTTCCTAAAACTCATGCTAGTTGTTGGCAAAGCCTGTATCAGATTCACCCTGTTAATTTCAAGTTTGTTTTTTTTTTAAATGTACAATAAAATATTTTCTACACTGGCTAAATCTACCCATAAATCTGGTTTTTTCCTTAAACCAAAAAGAAAACAAAACAAGCAAATATTGTCCCAAATCAGTCCTAAATTATAACAGATCCTCTTAATTTAATTTTTTTTAATTTACTTTCAGGTGCAATGATGAAGACTTTTTTCCTAGTTGTGAATATCCTTGCATTAACCTTGCCATTTTTGGTGAGTTGATTTCATCTAATCAATGTGTATTAAGATTTTAAGAAAATTTTATTTAAAAGTTCTATTGTGGAAAGTGAAGTTATATTTCATGTAACAAAGTAACTGCATACTTGCTATATTTTCTTAAAGTTTTATTGATTTTATATTATAAAATTAGAGTCATGTTCTTCTGGATATGATTTTAGCTCCCAGGAATTAAGAAATCACACTTTAACATGTATGAAAAACCCTTAAAATTCTCATACTATACAGAAAATACATTGGGGAGGTAAAGAGAGAACAATTCTGGAAATATTTTTAAGTTATAAAATGTTCTAAAAATAATTCCTAAATAATAAATATATAAGTCATAACCCAGGATCATAAATTCTTTTTATTTAACTTTTTAAAAAAATTTTAGTGTGTTGTTTTTTTTGAGAGAGAGAGAGAGAGAGAGAGAGAGAGAGAGAGATCCAAGAAAGAGAGATTATTCAGGGATCCCAGGCACTTATTTGCCCATAGCAAGAACAAGAAAACAAACATAAGATGATGTTAGATGACCATCTCTTAGATTATAAATTTTGGAAGGTACTAGTCTTTGTTTCATAATTCATGTATTATTCAATTTAGACTTCCTTTTAAGCTGATATTTATTAAATAATTCTATTAGGTAAATTCTTAGAGTCAAACTCCTTAAAATTTTGAATTATTATGACTTTTACATTTATTTTACTTCATTTATTCCTTGAAATTCCATTTTACTTTGCCCACCAGCACATTTTGAACTTAGGTTTTCTCTCTGAATAATCAGGATTAAAACTGAAATAAGAAAATTATTATTTTAGGTTCCTGGACACATTGCCAACATGTGTTTGGGAGTGCGAGTTCTCACACAACACCAAGCAATTATTGGACACCAGCAGTGTGTCAGAGATTCCAACTCCATTCTGAAACCATCTACCCAGAGACAGTGTCAAATTCCACAGGTTGAGGGTTCAGACTGTCCTGCTGCTCTCACTTCAGACACTAGTCACAAGCCCAGGCTGTTGCCTGTAGTTCTGAAGACTGGCTATCAATGGGAGTTTCCCACATTCCCCTCCTTGGATTTGGTTAATTAGCTAGAGCAGCTCACAGAATTCAGGAAATGTTTTACTTACTAGATTACTGGTTTATCATAAAAGGATGTACTCAGAAACAGTCAGATAAAGAGATACATAGGGTAAGGTATGTAAGAAGGGGTACAGAGGTCTTATGCCCTCTCCAAGAAAGTCACTTTCCCTGAATTTCCATGTGCTTACCAACCCAGAAGCTGTCTGAACCCATCCTTTTAGGGTTTGATGGAGGCTTCCTTACATAGGGATGACTGCCTAAATTATTGGCTGTTGTCTGCTGACTCAACCTCCAATCCCTTTCCCCTCCCTAAAGGATTACAGAGTGGGATTGAAAGCCCCAACCTTCAAACCAAAAGGTTAGTTTCTCATGAGGCACCTGGATAGCTCACTGAATTAAGCATCCCACTCTTGGTTTCAGCTCAGGTCTGATCTCCTGTTTCCTAGGTTTAAGCCCCCTGTCAGATTCTGCGCTCCCAGAGCGGAGCCTAGTTAGGATTTTCTGTTCCCCTCTCTCCCTGCCCCTCCCCTGCTGGAGCGCTCTCTCTCTCTCTCTCTCTCTCTCTCTCAAAATAAATAAATAAACATTGAAAAAAGAAAAAAGGTTGGTTTCTCTGGCAACCAGTCTCCATCCTTAGGTGGGGTCCAAATTCACTTCATTAACATAATGAAAGACACCTTCTTCCCAACCCCATGCCCATCACTTAGGAAATCACAAGGGTTTTAGGAGCAGCACTGTGCCAGAACCTGGAAGACCAAATATATATTTTTTTATTATAAATCGCAGTATCACATGATCCACAACTGCCTGGTCTATAGCAACCTCTTCCTGAGCTACTTGAGCTTACTGTAGCTCCCAAACATTTCTTCCCATTTTCACAAAGGCTTCAAGCCCCAGGAACATGAATAAATAATTCAAAAAGAATGAAAGTTTATAGATTTTACCATTCAATCTTGTGAACAATCAAAACTATACATACTTTGTGATAGTATCTTATACATGTTAATTTGTCCCTTCTCTCCAAATATAGTTAGGATAATGTTTATTATTAACATTATGTGATGAATTGCACAATCTTATAGCCTACTGGTGGAATTATAAATTGGCACAACTTTTCTGTACAGCAATCCGATAATTCCCATTAAAGGATTTTTGTCACCCCCAAAAGTTATATTTTTTAAAACTATTTTAAGGCATCTATGAAAACTATTAAAAAGGACAGTGATATACAGATGTTACTCATCTATCTATTAATAAAACATTTTTTGAAAGAAGCCTTAACGGTTAACAATAAAGAATAGACATTTCATGACAGAATCATTTATCATTTATTTTTCGAATATAGATATTTGAGTATAAAAACTATATGATAAATGGGAAAAAAAGATGAGATATTGCTTCTTGAAAAAAAGCAAGATACAATATGTGTACTAACAGGAACATATACTAGGAACATATGTACAGATTGATATAATATGAAGATGTCTAGATTATCTCAATTTGGGGATATATGCAAACTTTCTACAATATTCATATTACCTTTTAAGTTTTAATTTAGTAATTTAGTAAGTTTAGTAATTTAATGCATTTAGAGCAAAGAAATCTCTATCTCAACATACGTGAGTTTTATTATTTTATCAAATTTCTAATTTTCTATACCAACATCATCCAAAAGAGTCTTTTCATATCCAAAGGATATGTGTGAACTGTTCTAAACTAGATCTATCATTTTTAAAAATGTTTAATCTTATAACCTCATCTCAAAAGTTTATATAAACTTTGTGAGTTTTTAAAGCTCTATATATATGCCTATGGAAATTGTTTTTTCACTCCTGATTCCCTATGCATGTTGCAATCCAGAATTAAGAAAAGTATTATAAAAACAAATGAAAGTTGATTAAAAAACACTATTTTTTATATAAAATTATATATTAATGTTATACAAGAGGCCGTTCTTTAATCGAAATAAACCTCATAAATTATCTTAGTAGGAGAGCAGAAAAAACTATGCTCAATGCCCCTTTTATTTATAATAATGTACATTCAAAAATCAAACAAAAAAAGAAAGCAAAAACACAATGTAAATTCAATACAAATTGAATATAGGTTATTCATATTTTCCATTTAAACAAATATGTATATTTGTTGGCATAGGAGTCAGATGATCATACTATTTTCAACCTTAAAATTTTCTCCCCAGGTGGTGATTTTTAAAGATTTTAATTAGCTTATTGCTATCACTTCCTGAGTGGCTCACAGACCCTATAGATTAAACAACCATGGAGAATGCATTACAATATTTTACAATATTAAAGCAAAAACAGAGAAACAATGTTTTGTCTTTAGTACAAAAGATTTTTAAACCACAAAAAATCTGGACTTTGTCTTGCTTTTTTAAACTTATTTCTCATTTTTGTGAACTGCAGCAGGGTGCACAGGTGCAAAACCAAGAACAACCAACTGTAAGTTTCTTTTAATTATTTCTTGTAGAGACATGAACTCTAAAGTATAATATTATGCACAGTTCAATGGTACTTAAATGCCTTCTGTCTAAAAATTAATACGTAAACCCCATAAAATAATAATCTTTACCAAAAAAATCACTTCAGCAAACAATCGTATGAATCAACCTCAATATTCACCTGAAAATCTTGGATTCTTTTTATGACCCAAGTCACGTATTTTTGGTTTTCATGTATATTTTGCAGCATGAGAAAATTATCTCAGAATTTAATATTGGGGAGAAAAGGAAAACAAATGTAAAGTTTAATATCTCTCCTGACTAAAGACTGGGGGAAGGATCTTCTCTGACCCATCTTTGAATACCTCTCATACACTTGCATTTACTTCCTCTTTTTGTTTTCCAAACATGTGTGAATGAACACATTTAGATATGTCTCCTTTCATGAGAAATAGTTGCTTTGGAGTGTCATTTGTTGATTTGTTTTTATTCACATGGGAAGATTTAATGACGTATTTTTATAAATTCACATAACCAATAGAAGAGAGGCAAATAAAAACAGAAAATTCCCTAAGTGATCTTTAGTGAATAAAATGAAGCTGGAAAGAATCCAAAGTATAAACCCAGGAATCCTCCCACATCACATTGTTTTACTATTCTGCTATAATTAGTTTAGAAAAAAAATGTACCCTCAACCTAATCTCTAGATAAATAAAATTTGTAAACAATTACAAATATGTGGTAAGAACACAGATATACACATATTTTAAAAGCTATATATGCACATATATTTCTTTGCATGTGCTATGTTTGTGCATAATATGTCAAAGCTCTCTATGAGACTTTTCTCGGTATTATACTTATTATAATGCCCAACATTTATTGAGCACTATTCATATATGCCAAGACCTGGCAATGTGGTTTACATTATGGATTACCTCATCTAATCTGTTTGAAACTAATATTATTTTTAATATTTGTTGAAAATCAAGAAATGGAAGAGAAGTGTACAAATCCGTATCTTGTAAAATAATATGGTTGTTGAGTTCACTGCTTCCAATATTGTATTTCTTCAATGTCAAATACTAAAATATATTACTTCAAAAAGTTCTGATTTAAGATTCTAGCCTACAATTATACCATCTGCACAATGTATTCTTTTTGCAGTGCCGCGAAAATGATGAAAGATTGCTTAATCAGAAAACTGCCAAGTATATCCCAGTTCATTATGTACTGAGTAACTATCCTCACTATGAGCCCAGTTACTACCCACATAAACCAGCTGTACCAGTTAATAATCAATATATGCCCTATCCATATTATGCAAAACCAGTTGCAGTTAGGCCACATGTCCAAATTCCTCAGTGGCAAGTCCTGCCAAATACCTACACACCCACTGTGGTACGTCACCCACACCTACCTGCGTCATTTATTGCCATTCCCCCAAAGAAAATTCAGGATAAGACAGGCAACCCTACCATCAATACCATTGCTACTGCTGAGCCTACACTTACTCCTACCACTGAACCAATAGTGAACACTGTAGTCACTACAGAAGCATCCTCAGAATTCACCATCACAAGCACACCTGAGACTACCACAGTTCCAGTGGCTTCAACCATGGTCTAAAAACTCTAAGGAAACGTCAAAGAAGATGACATCACAGGTAAATGAGCAAAAGACAAAAATAAATAATAAAGACAAGATTAAACTTCTGACTCTTGATTTAGGCTCAAGTCATGAACTCACGGGTTCAGGGGTTTGAGCCTCTGCATTGAGCTCTGCTCTGTCTGTGCAGACCCTGCTTGGGATTCTCTCTCTCCCTGTCTGTCCCTCCCCCACTCACTCACTCGCCCTCTCTCTCTCAAAATAAATAAATAAACTTTAAAAAAATATTTAATAAAATTTTTTTTAAAATAATACAGACAAGATCCATGGATTCATCAGTACAATCATAACATCTAAGATAGTACGATAGACAAATTAAGTCTGTTACAGGAGCAGTCAAAATGGGTTCATTATCATTTTACTTTGGTGGTGCCATACCATCGATATAGTAGATTCTGTTCCAGTAAGAAATGAAATGTCTTAGTTTACAAAATGAAGAAAAATTTGAGCTTTTATTATCAAACTTAATTTCAACAATTGGAACACTACTAGAATCTATTAGTTTTACTTTATTTCTGTTCACACATGAAGTAAAAACTTGTGATTTTTCTTATCTCAAACATAAATTTTCTTAGAACATTTATACAGAATATGAGTTTATTTTTTTTTTTAATTTTTTTTTCCAACGTTTATTTATTTTTGGGACAGAGAGAGACAGAGCATGAACGGGGGAGGGGCAGAGAGAGAGGGAGACACAGAATCGGAAACAGGCTCCAGGCTCTGAGCCATCAGCCCAGAGCCCGACGCGGGGCTCGAACTCACAGACCGCGAGATCGTGACCTGGCTGAAGTCGGACGCTTAACCGACTGCGCCACCCAGGCGCCCCCAGAATATGAGTTTAAATATATTTTAAACATGTGATCATGTTCTTCCACTCTAATTTTGCCCTAAATTGAATAAAAGGAAATACATTTCCCATACATTCCTTTATTTCAGACATCATTTCAGAAAGGACCCATGAAGTTAGGCACCCGAAATTTCTCATATTGTAAGACAAACCCATGAAAGAATTGTAATTCTTAATTTAAAAAGCACATACATACTAAAAGAATATTTTCAGAATCTTAAATGTGATGCCAATATTCCCATTTATTATTTGGATCCAATAATAAGGGTGAGTCTAAAATAACTTGCAACTTATGGGAAGAAGTTAAAGGGAAAGATCAATAAAATAGAAAAAAACCAAAGAGTTTAAATAATTTGGGGAGAAAATTGTGAAATTTGGAGTTTCTTTGCAATAAATATTTTCAGTACATCACACTGCCTATATGTTATGTAATCTAAAATACAACACAGTAATCTGTGTTACAACTGGAATAGCATTAGACCACCGAGGGCTGTTTCTTCCATCTGTGTGAATTTGGGCAAGTCACTACTCTCTCTGAACTTTCACTTTCTCTTAATCGTGGTTTCTATAAGACTCAAGTGGCAATGCATATTGTGAAAAGATTGTAAAAACTGGTCAGTCTACAAAACATAATGCATTAGAAAAAAATAAAAATAATAAATAATAAAATTTATTTTTAACCAACATTTTGTCCTTACTAAATGGTAATTACTTTATATAATTACCTCTGATTATTCCTATAGCAACCATATGGGACAGATTATATTACTATGTTGAATTCACACACACAAAAATAAATACAAACAGGCCTATGGATCTTAACTAAATTACCATAGCTCAAAAGTTCAAAACTGGAAACCAAACCAAAACTGTCTGATTTCAGATGATAAACCTTAATTACTATGCCATCTATTTCCATACAGGCTGTCTAATGTGCAGAAAAACAGAAAATACATTATGGTTTCCTTAGATCAGTGTATGTGTAAATTTTATTATTTGATTGCTATTTAATAGGACATATGGTAGGAAAAAGAAGATAAGATGCTGGATAAATTTTTGACTTATTAAAATTTAGAAAACACAATAAGAAGATTAATGGAGACAACATGAAAGCAAGTAGTACACAGTTACATATTTTGTTGATTCAAAAGATGTTACATGATTATATTTTTAATGGAATAATCATTATTTCAATAGTTACATTTGTTCAAAACTCATGAACCTAGATTTCTAAGCTACAACCAGTGTATAATATCACTTATAAAGAAGCATGTAAAGGACATTGTCTTGGTGTAAATATTCAGTGAAGTCAATTATTCTCAGTTACTATAAGCCAATTTTAAATATTTATATTTAAATATTTATATTTAAATTTTTAATTTGATAAAATCCTTGGATACAGACATAAGAGATAAATCATTTAAGTTAAATAATAGTGTACATGAAAACTGTTAACACATTATAAATTAAATTCCTAAACTGTCATCATTTTTTATAGGTCTTGCTGAAACCAAATGACTACTCCAAACTCTTCTTTGGTCACCCATCCACCTTCATTCAAGAAAGAGAAAGTGATTTCAATGGATTTGGCTCCTTTCTCTTCTCCCCTTACATTTTACATCCATGTCTCATTTAATTTTTTGTTTCTTGCACAATAAAGCCATTTGAATGCAAGCGG
The DNA here is from genome assembly GCF_007474595.2 of Lynx canadensis. Lineage (NCBI taxonomy): Eukaryota > Metazoa > Chordata > Mammalia > Carnivora > Felidae > Lynx > Lynx canadensis. The sequence continues at coordinate 149,294,353 of NC_044306.2, read as the reverse complement.
ATCTCTTAATTGAGAAGTCTGTGGATATACCTCAGGGATCTTTGAAACCTTGAAAGTCCAAGGCAAATTTAGTGTGAGTTTGAGTAAACAAGTTTCTCTGGGGCAAAGTTCAAAATAGCATCTAATTCTCAAAGTGGTACATGGTCTAACACTGATTAAGAACATCTTCTCCAGGATGACACTGGAACATCTAAACTTACAACTAAGTCATTGGGACCAGGAAAAAGCTAAGCCATGGTAATCCAGTCCCAGGGACCACAAAAGTGACTCTTGAGAGCCCTAGAAACTCTAGAGTTAACATTAAATTTAAGTGTTCCAATGTATCGTTAATGATAAGATCATTCCCAGGAGCAATTTCTGGGCACAAGCAGACTATAGATGACCACTACTGCTAACACAGATACATAGGAAAATTATGAAGTTGATGGAAACTAGACTAGATTCTTCCAGACTAGAAGCTACAGTGTCACATCTGTCCAAATATAAACATGCACATGTGTGTGCACACGTGCACACATACACACACACAGGAAGCTTCTAGAGTTGACATCTTCCAGTATACAAACATTGGTGAATATTCAAAGTCCAAAAATAAAGGTTTTTTCTTAAACAAATATTGCAAAAATAAGTGGATTGCTTATTTGCTTGCTCCATATTTAACACATCCTGCCAGAGAAAATACAAATCACTCAACCCTTACAAAGTGCTTACTGGTCACCCATCTAATCTTTTGCCGAAACCCTCAACAGATGTGCTATTATTAGGAATGATTTTTAGCCTTTTACCTGCTCTCTCGCTCAAATTCTAGAGTCTGGAAGAGAGGGATGGTCAGAAGCATGGCATAGCTGGGCCTCATTTGCTATGACCATTAATAACATTATTAATTTCTTGAAAAACAAAGTACAAATGTGGAAGAGGCAGAATTTATTTTATTAATTAAAAAAAATTTATCACCTACTAGGTACAAGGTACCTAGTGTAACATACTCCTTGGCTAAAATATCACATTCTTTAAATTTTTTTTTAACTTTTTTTTTTTTTTTTTTTTTTTTGAGACAGAGAGAGCATGAACGGGGCAGGGGCAGAGAGAGAGGGAGACACAGAATCGGAAGCAGGCTCCAGGCTCTGAGCCATCAGCGCAGAGCCCGACGCGGGGCTCGAACTCACGGACCGCGAGATCGTGACCTGAGCTGAAGTCGGACGCTTAACCGACTGAGCCACCCAGGCGCCCCTAAAATATCACATTCTTAAGAAAACCTTTCCTGAACTTCCAAGATCAAATGATCCACTAATGTGCTGCCATAGCATCCTGCCTCTGCCAGTTCTTTCTCCTTTACTACTCCTCAAACTCTGTTACACCTGCCTGTCTATCTTTCCTGCCGGCTTACAAGCCTTATAAACATAGGAACTATAGTCTTATATCCTGCTCACTATTGTCTGTCCAAGGTTAGGCCTGATACAGTGTAGGAACCAAATAAATATTTGTTAAACAAATGAGTAAACAGAAGAATAGTGGATTAATGACTGAAGTTGAAATACCCATATAATAAGATTAAATAACCTAGATTTCTCTTACCAAAATCTAGGAAAAAAATCAATTCTGACCTTAGCAGTTAGTGATCACAAATCAAACTACCAAAATCAGTGATTATTGTTAAACCAATTTTAAATCAAAAGAAAATTACTACAAATAATTGTCAGCAATCACAGCAATATAAAAGTATACAGAGAGGATGTTTTTATAACTTACTCTCAATTTTCAAGGAAAGAAAGCTGAATGTCAACAGAATGATAACTAAACTGTGATATCAATATTATGCATTATCTTAATTTTAGCACACTATTTAAAGGAAGGAGATTATGGCATATTCTCTTCCTAATCTTCCTAACATGATATACTTTAGTAGTGGCCAGATGCCCATATTATTGAAATCATGGCTATAAAGCTAATAGTCAGGCTGATGAACAAAAGCAGACTTAAAAGATCAACTGTATACTTTTTATATACATATTTTATTGGAATATACTGAAAAATCCCAGAAACTCTTGAAGGCAAGATTAAACTCTGATACATTCCTATAAAATTAATATTTGGCATTAACATAGTTTTTTCCATATCTAAAAATCATTCTTTAAAATAATTTATAACAAAATGTCTACAGTCATTTTTGGGAGGCTAAAATAGGACCTTAATGAATAAAACCTTGAAATATCTCATGCCATTAGACAATAAATTTTAAACTAATGATTTCAAGTAATAGCACAAATAATAAAACTCTATAATAAAATTATTCTTTTTTTCTAAAATTTATCAGTGAAACATATTTCCACAAAAAGAATCCATGCAAGCAGCTGATTTTGCCAGCAGATTTGACTTTCTTTTAATCAGTATTAACCCTTGCCAACAATATTCATATTCAAGTTATTTCAGTCTCTCCACAGTAGGGAATAAGTAGGAGGGAGATCCAGGGATGAAAGGTTTATTTATTCAGAGGGTGCTTACTAGTTTTCATTTGGAGACAGAGTCTGTTTACTGGAAAAGAGTCAGCTTGGTTAACAGAAGTTAAAAATCTGACCAGAACAAGGAGGAGAAACCTTCTTCTAAGGTATCTACACAGGTAAGAGTTTGGGACATAGATTCTTTATTAGGCTCTGGGCTTTCCACAGTTTGGACATAAGTGTAACAGTTAAATTATCACTGGAATGATCTGTTGACTTAAACTGAATTTGTTTCTAGCATTATTATACTAATTACTATGGCAACTCATCATATATCCTCAAAGACCAGAGTTTCACTTTCTCTGCAGTTTAATCAAAGCTTATTCCTATGAATTGTGCAAGTTCTATGGCCAAATAGCAATCTTTGATAAAACAAGCATAATTTAAGTAAAAATCATAAAACAAGCTTGTCTTTGTTAAGTAAAAATTGCTATAATAGGAATGCTTCATTCTGCCTAAAATACTCCCTGGTGATAGAATGGGTGCAAACTTCAATATTTTCTTCAACCCTTCAGGACTCTATGAAAGCATAAATAATTTAAAAATAATTTAAAAATATTTTTTACTTAAATAATGGACTTTTTCTTATATTTAAAGAAGAATTACACTGTTAACTCCAATTACTCTAATTATGCTTATGTTATTAGAAATTATAAAGGGTGCAGAAACTCTGTGGGTAACCAGCAAATTATTTAGTGAAAGTACTGGTCATTGAGAAGTCTTAATATCGTGACTTACTAAAATAATTTACACGATATGCACTATTAATATGGATTATTTTCTTTTTTCTTTTCTTTTCTCTTAAGTCCATGAAGAAAAGATGAAGATCTTCCTCTTATCTATGATCACCTTGAACCTTACTACATTCTTATTGATAAGTTTTCAATGCTCTTCAACAAGTAATTTTTTTTCACTTAAAAAAAGATAAAGAGGTTCATATCAATCATATACAAAAAAAAAATCTTAGAGTAAAATATCACTGTGCTTATAACCAGGATAAGGAAAGCTTTGTTGCTTTAAAAAAAATTTACCATGAACTCTGATTATTATATCCCTTTCTATATAGTCACATAGCAGATTATAAATTTAAAAAAAAATCAGAAACATGTCCACACAAAAACGTGCACATGGATGTTTATAGCAGTTCTATTCATAACTGCCAAAACTTGGAAACAACCAAGATATCCTTCAGTGGTGAGTGAATAAACTGTGGTATACTCAAATAATGAAATATTATTTGGTACTGAAGAAAAATGAACTATCAAACCATGAAAATTATGGAGAAAACTTAAATGCATAGTTCCAACTATATCACATTCTGGAAAAAGCAAAGCTATGAAAATAGTAAAAAAAAAAAAAAATCAATGGTCACTAGGAGTTAGGAAGAATGAATAGGTAAAGTACAAAGAATTTTTAGGGTAGTGAACCATTCTATAAGATACTATACTGGTGAATACATGCTATTATACATTTATCAAGACACACAGAATGTACAACATTAAGACTGAGATCTAATGTAACCTATGGACTTTGAATAATGATATGTATATGTTAAGTTCACTGATTATTATAGGTACTACTCTGGTGTGGATACTAAAAGTGGAAGAAACTGCATATGTAGAAGCAGGGAGTATATAGAAAATCTCGGTGCCATCTACTCAACTTTGCTATAAACCTAAAACTGCTCCAAAAAGTAGACTTAAAAAAATAAAATAAGAAAAAAGTTAAAAATGGTTACTTTTTTGTTTTTACTAGTGAATATTTTTAAATATGACCCATGTGACTTGATGCCACACATATATTTTTATTTGTATCCTTTTGTATTTGCAGACAACTGAATGTCTTAAAACTCATGACCAGTCAAGACAAAAGCTATTGAGGCTGAATTCACTTACCAAAACCAGAAAAACCAAGTCCTCACATGCCCCCCTTGCACTAAGACAAGCCCAAGCCCAGACATCAACACAGTCTTTGAGCCAGGCTTCACTTATTGAGACTCAACCAAAGTCATCTTTATCAGTTTTACCAAACTGTGGGGAATAAGTTTAGGAATTCCTTGGACTCGCACCAATGGGTTAACAAGGCTTACGACAAAAGTGTCTGACAATAAGTAAACAGGGTGAAAGCACCCCGGCAAAGAACAAAAGCAAAAAGCTGCTTCCACAGGATGAAAGCGTCCAAGAACAGAAAAACAGGGCAACAGACCACAGCAGCAAGGTGAAATTGCCCAGAGATAATTTGCAAAAGAAAAGTGCCTTGTTGACCCCAAGGTAGCATGCTTATCTGTTTTATCCCCTAGGCAAGTTAAGATAAACAGACACAGCACCTGGTGCCTGCTGTTAACAGCCATCTGCTTAGGGCCATGATTTTGTTTTGCATTGACCCAAACCCCTAACACAGCATATCTTTGAAACCCCCTTCTTCTCACACACTTGAGTTAATGATCATTGTTTCATTATCTCTTTCTGCATGCTCATTATGTTTGTAAGCCTTCTGATCCTAATAAATGTGGAGCAAGGAGCCTTACTCAGGGCTCTTTTCTCCTCTCAGACATTAGCCTCTCTCATATTCAATTCTTCATCCGCTCTCTTGCTGGACAAGAGAGAACTCCAGATTCAAAAGTCTGCAACACCAAACCAATCCCTAGCATCTAAGTTTGAAAAATCTTCAACTTCTAAGTTAACATCCAAGCACTCATTATCTTCCCAAGATGCAACAAAAAGGCCCACCTCTACCAAAAAGTGATTTCTACCTAGGAATATTGTACAAAAATAGCCATAATTAAAACCAACTTCAAAAAAGAGAACTTAATCCACAAGTCTGCACACAAATTGATTTCATCTGACAAGACTGAGTTCAAACAGTCATCATCCTCCAAAACTGCTATAAAAAGGATGAAAACTACTAATCCGAAACAGAAATGGTCAAAAATTTCCAAGGCTATACCCAAGCAGACATTATCTTCCCACAATACAGGAAAAGGGTCTTCAGTTGCCAATACTACACAAAAATCACCTGTAAAGACAGGAAAACAGAAGGTCCCAGCTGCAATACTTGCACTTAAACAGGTGTCATCTTCCCAAGGTGCAGTAAGGAGCCATCTGGTTCCTAAGTCTAAATGGCTGAAGTCTAAAGTTTCCAATAGTTAAATAAAGAGAGTTTCTTACAAGAGGTCTCCACCAACCAATTTATCAGTCTCCAGATCTACTTCAAGAGGAATTGCTAAGTCCACAGACAACTCCTAAGGATGTAATTCTTCCAGAAACCACCATCTAGCTTCCAAAAACAAACCAAAGAAGATGAGACCCTTGCATCCTGTTAACCAATCTCCATCTGATCCAGCATGACTACATGCTCCCAAGTGCCATGTATGCAAACCTCATTCATCACTACCTTGTCTAATAAAATGTCCTCCATCTTAACTTGAAATTCATACATCTGAACCTCATAAACCTTGTCAAGTCAACCAAAAAAGCAGCCCTCTGATAATTCTGTAGAAGCAGCTCCTGCATCACAAGCAGCATCAACTACTGTCTTTGCAGATATTACCACAATAGCCAATGGAGGTACTCATGACATTATTGCTAGCATAGCTCAAATTACACCTAATGAAAAAGCCCTTACTACTCCCTTCTCATCTGCTGCTACTACTACCTCTGCATCTAAAATCATCACTTAGTTTGCTGGTACCACCACCACCACCAGACAAGAGACACTATCCTTGAAGATGACACAGCTACTACCATCACTAACACTACTGCTACGGCAATCACTTCTGCAGTTGACACCACCTCTACTAACAGTGGTACTGCTGTGACTGCTCCCATGACTAGTCCCACAGCCACTGTGGTGAGCACCAACAGGCCAAGTGGTACTGTAACTGACCCTGCAGCCACTGCAGAGGCTCTTAAAACCACCGCAGCTGCTCCAGGGGTGAACACGTCCACCCTCAGCACTACTCTTCTTGTGACTGTTAGCACTTCTGCTCCCCCTGATGCCACCACCGCTACCAAAACAACTGCTGACACTTTGCCCAAAGATGGCACCAACCCTGAAGGGATTCCTATGGCACTGAAGAATATGGTTCAGCCCTTGAATATATATCCCAGAGCTTGCAGAAGATTCCACAGCAACTCCAGAATCTAATGCCACATTCCCTGTTACTCATTTCAACTCCAGCGGCCACTTCTAAATAAAATACCTCAGAACCTACAACTGACAACACTCCGTAGAACCTACAAGGGATAGCTACTACACATGCCCCCTGAATACTGACTTAATACCCCAACGAATAATCAAAGGTATGAAATACTGAAGATTTGAACAGTGAAAATACAATTCTTTAAGCATACTATCCTGTAGATTTTAACCTTTCTTCATCTATCACCAACAAATCATTTCACATATTTGAAATACCATAAGAATTGTCATTGCGTTTTTTTAAAGCTTTTTTCAAAGTAATCTCTACACCCAATGTGAGGCTTGAACTCACAATCCCAAAATAGTCACATGCTCTACTGACTGAGTCAGCCAGGTGCCCCAATAACTGTCATTGTATTTTACCATGATGACTGAATTCATTTCACAGCCCTCAATACTTTACATAAAAGAAGAAATTTGTCTTTTATTGTCCTTGATGTCTTAAAAGCAAGAATCCCTAACTCCTCTTAATTTCCCTCTTAAGCAACGAAATCTCTCATTCACTGACTTTGACTATATTATCCCCCAAATTTGTCATTTATAGCTTAAAATAATAATTTATTAACTTTTTTGAAAGGAAATGAACACTTACAGGTGTTACATATAGAATAATACAAATCCCTTATAGGGGATATGAGATTTCTAGGATACTGTAAAACTGGAGGCAGAGATATTATTCAGAGAACCCAGAAAACCAACAAGCTTTCATTCCCCGAATGAAAAGTTGACCCTGGTGCATACCAAAAGGGTTCCAGAGGTCTGTAGATACCTCCTTATATAGAAAAGACTAAATTATTCCTGACCTATAAAGCACTGGAAGGCAAAAAGAGTTTTTTAAATCCAACAAGAAGCTGTCTTGCATGGAAAATGTCACTGGCATCACTATAACCACACACTCATAGACTGGGATCCAAGGAGAACTGAACTGAGAAATTCTGCCCCTGTCCCTTCTCTCTATGACCACTACATTAAAGCCTCTATATCCTCTGAGAAATAAGTAGGGTATTGATCTACTTTTATTGGGTCTGTATGTGTCTGTGTGCAAGAGAGACAAAGAGAGGAGATGAGGGGTTAGGAGAATTTGCCTGTCAAACTATAGCTCATGAGAAAGGCTGCCTCATATTTATTCTTTCCATTTCCCACCACAAGTGCTTTCTTCCTTTATACAATGTGGAATCAATAGCATATATGCCACAGGAATTTAGAACTGAAAGAAAAAATAAACGAAGGCTACTTTTCTCCTCAGGCCAAGCATATTTTAAGTTTATCAATTTTTATCTTAAAATATTCTTCCTCACGACTATCCCACAGAAAATTTTTAAATCAGTGCACTCATGATGTTGGATGGGAACACCTTCATAATCTGGATTGGTTTATAAAAGCAAACCAAATTAGTAGATAAGATGTCCCTTCTTTTTACAGCCTTTGAAGATAGTTTACATGTACATGAGAAATATCATAAGGATCTGCTAAGCACAGGCTTAAATTTGGATCTGCTCACTAGCTCCATAAATGCATACGTCTAAAAGATTTCTGCTAACTGATCTTCTCATTCCTAGACATTTATGAATTTTTACACACCTAAAATTTTGTCCAAGACTCTTTACTATGTAAAGAGTTTTTATGATAATTAAATATATTAAATTAACACAGTCAACCTCGTAGTTTGAGCATCTACAAATAGCAAAGCAAATCTCTGTGCTAAGTGCTTTGAGACAATAAAAAAAGCCCCAAATAATGACAATGGTCTAAGGGAGCTAAGACAAAAGGTGGGCACATAGCATATGTATAACTAATGATGGCACAATCCAAAATAGTAGAGATTTCTTACAGACCAAGGCAGTAATAGAGGAAAAATAGAAAAGTGTAGGAAAAAGGTGGTATCTGAGCTGGATGTTAAAGAATGGGTTGAATTTTTTACTCTCTCATTTTTTTCTGATTTAAAGAGTACTTTTAACAACTGAATGTTACCAATAAGCAAAACATTAAAAAAAATATATAACTCATATGAAAGTCCAAATTTTCCTCCAAAACATGAATGATCTGGTATTGTGGGCAGGCACTCTCGTGTGACAACTGTCAACCACAGCAGTGCTACTCAAAGTGTGGTCTGCAAACTGGCTGCTAATCCACAAACTGTTACAGATCAGTTAAGAGTGAAGGACTTAAATCAATGTTGTCAATGCACACATTTTCCAGCTTCCTTTATATTAATTGATTGATTCATGTTTTCATTCATTTATTTAGCAGCAAGACTTTCTTGCTGACAAACGCAATATGTTGTGGTGCAAGTTCTTCTTCTAAGCCCTGACCCGTCCTTTGAGTATCAATGGAACTAAGAAGTGGCTACTCCTCATTCTCATAAATGAGACACACTCTTCTCCAGTCTCAACTAGGCCTACTTCACACTCACTGTTAACTAGAACAGATAGCCAAGTTGGTCCGAAACTCCCTTCTGTAAGAATTGCATATGAACCACACGTCAGCAATTATTCTCCTACTTTTTTCAAAACAACCTGATAGAAAAATGTCTAAGGTCATGCTAATACCAATGATTTTGATAAGAATATATCCAGATATTTTATATTTACTTAATCATGATTGGTGTTAATAAATAAATGATTAATAAATAAGTGATTAATAATCTCTTCCATATCAATAATATGTTAATAACTGTGCATTGTATTCATGATTACAAGAAGGTTGGCCTACTTTTCTAAAATATCTTTCAGTTCACACTGAAGAAAGCATGAATAATTTTTATATAACATAGAGTTTATACTGTTACATGATGCAATTTCCGTATGTGAACTGTCCTTACAAAATTAAGTATAAACTCAAATTTAGGGAATATGCAGACCAAAGTTCTTACCTTCCAAAGTCCTTTCTACCATATTCCAATATTCAATTAAAATAAAAACCATAAATTGGAACTCCTAAAATAGTACTGACTTCTTAAAGGAGAGTGTTATGATTAATGCTCCAAAGTAATGACAAACTTAAAAGAGAAAGGAGGTCAACCTTATTCTGAGTCAAATTAGTGTATCAGTATTAAGTATACATAATATTATTAACTTTAAAGTGATTACCTCAATTCTCAGAAAAGACAATATTGTATATTGTTATTGCACAGCTCTTATTATGATACTGATTATCACGCAGGCACCCAGTCATTCAAGTGCAGCCAAACCCTGACTTCTGGCCCACACAAGGTTCTTAGAAGAAAAGATGAATGAAGAAAGAAATGGCTAAGTGGAAGTGTACTTTCTCTGTTAACCAGATATCAATAGATCAAAGTCACTCTTTTCTGTTTGTATAACATTTCTTTCCAATAAATCCCTAGACCCTCAAGGCAAGAACCAGGTCTCTCTTGTTCCTATTGAGTCCACAATGCTTTCTATGGAGTGGATGTCCAATAAATATCTGTTGAATGAATAAATAAATCAAAGTTGTCATTTCAAATCTAGTAATGTTGAGATTAAAAGTTATGTTAGATACATCTGTAAATAATACATTAAAATTTAATACATAAATAAATTATATTACAAACAATTCTCACATAGTGCTAAAGAGTTTACAAGGTAAATAAATATTCTAATTTAATTCTAATAACAACACACTCAGGTAAATAGAACAGGATTCCCATTTTATAGATATGAAAATGGCATTTGCAAATAAGTTTACCAAGGTCACACAGAAATAAAATGACTGAGCTAGGAGTTAAATCTAAACCTCTTGATTTCAAGTTTAGTGCTCTTTGTACCATTCTAGAATTGCCTTTAGAAACTTTTTTCCATTTTTTTCTTAAATACACTAGTGATTTCTCACAGCTACATTTCTTCAGAATTAATGTATTTGCCATTTGTTCTGGTATGTGGCTTAATACAGATGAATATGTAAACATGGTAAATAAATTAGTATAAAATTAACAAAAGTATGCTTAAGGAAAATTATGTATATTTCTTCCATTGCATGGTCACGACAATTAAAAAAGTATTTACAAAGTAGATTATTAGATAACTGAACATGTGATTTTCAAAATCTGGGAGATTCTAAGTTAAAAGGATCATGAGGGAGTACAACGGGAGTGCAGCAAGGTAGACATATTTCACAAATTTTCCTTAATGCAGGCACTTTAAGTGTTAAATAAATGTGTTTTAATTCAATGGAGGAAAGATTAGTTATAACCTCCTATTACATTCTCTCAGACATTCATGTCTTTGAGTCTATTAAACTTTGGAATATGGAAACAAAGTGCAAAAATAAAGTTGTTCAAATTCCAAAAATTGGGAAACATCAGACAATATACAAATTATTCTATAGCTGCAAATAAGAAACCAAACCATGGTTTTCTTAAAATAAGTGATATACATATAAGCTGTAGTGTTGATTTACAAATTTTGTTAACTATCAGATTTTATCATTACCTTTTCCAAGTAAAAGATAAGATAGAGTTCTCAACGTGCCTGAGTCAGAAAATCCAAAGGGAAAATGTTTCAAGATTAAATTGAAATAATCGCATATACACATTTTTTTCCTAGCCCCCACTCTCTACTACAACCAATAGGCAAAAAGTAGGAGGTACAAAGGGAAGGCATGGCTGCCTTATTAGGTGGAAGAATCATTCAATAAGTTCTCTTGACATCTGCAGGTATCAAGTCTTAGAGCCACTGCTGAGTTAAGAAGAAGCAAGTCCTGACCAAGATCCAAAGGAGACACCCCTCTCAAGGTAATTGTGTGGATAAATGACAATGCTGCTAGGGCACTCTTACTCTAGAATCTACTTTTTCTATTAACATGTGGTTTCTTTTCTCTTTTTTTTTTAAGGCTTCATTTTTTTTTTTTTTTAATTTACATCCAAATTAGTTAGCATATAGTGCAACAGTGATTTCAGGAGTAGATTCCTTAGTGCCCCTTACCCATTTAGCCCATCCCCCCTCCCACAACCCCTCCCATAACCCTCAGTTTGTTCTCCATATTTATGAGTCTCTTCTGTTTTGTCCCCCTCCCTGTTTTTATATTATTTTTGTTTCCCTTCCCTTATGTTCATCTGTTTTGTCTCTTAAAGTCCTCATATGAGTGAAATCATATGATTTTTGTCTTTCTCTGACTGACTAATTTTACTTAGCATAATACCCTCCAGTTCCATCCACATAGTTGCAAATGACAAGAGAAGAGGCTGGGGGAACTAATAAATCCAATTTTGGACAGGCTGGGCTAAAGGTGCAATGGTACAACCAAATGGAGATGTCCATGAAAGAGTTGGATATATGAATCTTGATCAATAAACTTAGAAGCCAGCATAGAGATGGATACTGTTTCCAAGGAAAGGCAGAGATGTTGCTATAGAATGAGAGAAAAATAGGGTGAATGCCAGAACCATAATTGGGTAAGTAGAGAAGAAAGAAAATCCATGAATGACCTAAAAAAAAAAAACAAACAAACAAAAAACCCTTCAGAGACACAGGAAGGATAAGTTGGTTCCACAGAAACCCAGAGAAGAGGGAAAGACTTGTCAAACACTGAGGAGAATTCCATCCTGTAAGACAAGAATTAGATTGGCAATAAACACATCATTAGCTAACTTGACTGAAGTTGTTCCAGTAGGCAGTTGGGAATAAAAAGCCTTTTGCATTGAATTGTATAACAGAATATGTAAGGACCTTCGAGGAAGAAAACAGTCTCTCTCTCTCTCTCTCTCTCTCTCTCTCTCTTTCTCTCTCTCTCTCTCTCTCTCTCTCTCTCTCTCTCTCTCTCTCTCTCTCTCTCTCTCTCTCTCTCTTTCTCTCTCTCTCTCTTTCTCTCTCTCTCTCTTTCTCTCTCTCTTTCTCTCTCTCTCTCTCTCTCTCTCTCTCTCTCTCTCTCTCTCTCTCTCTCTCTCTCTCACACACACACACACACACACACACACACACACATACAATGTGAGTGACACTAAAAGAGATGTGACTGAAGATCAAGGAGAAGTGGGGCTGCCATGGGCCTTGTGAGCCACTTGAAGAATTTGGGGGGAGGGCTTTAAGATAAAGATCAGCGGAAAACCAGTGAAAGGTTTTAATGAGGAAACTAGAATAATCAGATTTGTATTTTATAAAAATCAGAGTGACTTTAGTCAATTAAAAGCAAGGCTGTGGGTCAGTTAAGGGACTATTTTGATAATCATGAAAATGAAACCTCTAACAAGTCAAAGATATTGAACCCATCTCCCCTATCTCTGCATATCCTAGAACAGTGCCAGCTACTTAATAGGTAATATTTGCTAAGGAGAGGCTCAAGTGAGATATGATGCTAACTTGGCTAGGATACTGTTGGTGAAGATGAAGAGAAGCAAATTGATTCAAAACTGTCCAGGAAGTAAAACATAGAGAGGATTTAGTGATGGATGGACACCGGAGAATGAGAGGCAGAGTCAAGCCTGACTCAGGATTCTGGCTTACACAACTACTGGGTGAATACTGTGTCATTCATTGAAATGGGGACACATGGAAGAGACTGTTTTATGGGGGAAGATGTTGATGGAGACTGATTCAGTTCAGACTCAGACTAAAACACCAAGTAGTTTCAGAGTTTTCTGATGATGATTCTAAAAGGTGACCAGTTGGCACTGACAGCCACTAAAGCTGAGGGTGCCCCCATCACATTATCATAAGCCATATGCTACCAGAGACCAGTTCATTTATACTGAGCTTCCCTAAGTTACATACAGGCTGCCTTTATTTTCCATTTTCCTTTCACAACATTCTGGAATTACAAGTCTTTTTGCCTATATACTGGCATCATGGAAACATCATACACTTTCCACCCATAAAACTATGTTATATTAGGAAAAACAACATGAGGTTCTTAAAAATTAGATTAATGCAGGTCAGAAATAGATTTGACATATTCAATAACTTTAACTGTGATGAGGTACCCCTCATCTAAAAATGAATTATTGAGGGGCGCCTGGGTGGCTCAGTCGGTTAAGCGGCCGACTTCGGCTCAGGTCATGATCTCGCGGCCCATGAGTTCGAGCCCCGCATTGGGCTCTGTGCTGACAGCTCAGAGCCTGGAGCCTGTTTCAGATTCTGTGTCTCCCTCTCTCTGACCCTCCCCCGTTCATGCTCTGTCTCTCTCTGTCTCAAAAATGAATAAACGTAAAAAAAAATTTTTAAATAAAAATGAATTATCGATAGGCAAAGTGCATAAAAAAATTTATAAAACATTTTCAGGTAAAGGATCCTGTAGACTAAAAAATAAAAATTAGAGGGAGGAGGAAAGCAAAAGTCAAATAGCATCAGAGAATCTCAGGATTTTGTGGAAACTGTCCTTGCAATATATTACATAGTGCACCATGTTATCCATCATACATATAGGATCTGAGTTCAATAAAGTTGGCCACTCAACTTAAGAGCATACAATGTATCTTCCTGGAACTCTCTTTATGTCTCAACTGCTATGATTTTCCTAAATGACGGTGATGGGAGTTGGGAGAGGCGAGAAAGTAGTGTGTGTGTGGAGGGGGGATATGGGGGGGGAGAGTAAATACACATGCAGTAAGTGGATAATGGATAGATGAGGGATTGCTTAATATAATTTCTGATAGAAGATGAAGGTCTCCTTTTAGATGAGAATTTAAAGGAAAATAATAATCTTATTGGCAAACCAAATGGAGAAACCTGATTTTTAGTGGTTTCAAATAATGATAGTGTTTTCAAAAAATATATAGGTATCTTTTCACTTAACATCCACATTTGAAGTTTAATTTTAGGAAAAACAATTCCTTAGCTCTTAAACTTGCTACTAAAATTTTAATTTTATATCACTGGGCAGTTTGGTAAAACCTATTCTTTCATTGTCAAGCACATCGCAAATCTTTTCTCTTGTTTCTTCACTTATAGGGGTTAAAAGGACAACATGAAGGGTTTAATCCTGACGGGGCTCATCCTGGTCTTTGCCATTTGTTTCCCGGTAAGATTCTATACACTTGAAATAAGAACTACCTAAAATTGAAAGCTACATTAACACTGAGATAGGGATCAGAGTGAGATTATGGGATTGTATTTTTAAAATCAAGATACAGTCACATGAGATGGAAAGAAACGGAAACAATTACCTTCTACTTCTAACATTCATAAAAATGTGTTTATTCAAAATCACCTGGAACTTGAGGAGAAGAAACAAAGCAAAGGGAGATGTGGAAGGGAAAAAAGAGAAAAAGAGGGAGAGAAGCAGAAGAGAATGACTATTAGTTGAGGAGGATAAATATGAGAAAATCCCCAAATAAATTTGGAGCACTACAACTAACCTTGCAATGAAATTACCAAGACTCCCACTTCTCCTTCCCATGCATGTTCACCCACTACTTCCATTACAAGGAGATAACCCTGTGAAGACGAAACATGAGGGCAAGCTTCTCTCTAACTTGTTTGTCACTCAGCCTCTGGATCTATTATTATATTCTCACAATCAAACACTGCAGTATATTCTTCCACATAAGGCATAAACACAGTGAAAAAGAAGATAGTCTCTTCTATTGGTATCTAAAATAAACAATTGTCATACATATTTGACTCATCTGAAACATGACTTGTGCACATGGTTTTTATGTACTTTTCTGAGTGAGCCTTGGTCTTTTGAACTTTGTGGGCTTTTGCTTTTCCCTTTTATAGCTCTGGCAGAGTTTTTTTGGTTTTGTTTTGTTTTGTTTTTAATACCTTCTTCTGCTCTCCTGATTTAATCATATACTATTTACTAGATCCTTATCTCTCTCTTTGCTCAGAGCACAGTATCCACTATTTTTAGAACTACAAGCAGTCTTCAAGTGTCTGTTTCATGCTATTTAACCAGCAATGCTTCATTCAAGAATCCTTTCCTTTTCTGTCATTATTATTATTTCCTTGTCCTATTCTTCCCAGAACATTTAATGCCTCAGACAAAGCTTTTACAAGCAAGAGAAACTCATGGTTGGGGGGGGGGGGGTGTTGTTGTTGTTGCAGTTTTTCAATATCCAACTTTCTGAATTCAACATCAAATACTTCTCTTTTATATAATTTCTAAACTAAGGTTTAGATGTAATACTTTCATTGAGATTCATGTAACATGTTTACATGGTAACTATGTGATTTTTTTGTTAATTCCTAAAGGAGATGACAATGATTTCATCCTGCAGTTTTTAAGTGAAAAACAAGTTTTCATAGATTTAATGGGGTATTTTATAAAACCAATGAACTGGATTTCCCCAAATTAGATTTCTGTATTTTGTTGGATTTTCTTAGAAAATACTCTAAGCATTGAAAGTAACACCCAGTACTTTCTCTAATCATCCACATATTGTGCCTTGTTCTTTTAAATTATAGTGCAGTTAATTGTAAATTTATATTACACTTGAAACCAAAGGACTTTCCAAACTAAAGAGCAGACCAGTTTCCATAACTGAAGTGAAAATACAAAACAATAATTGACCGAATGCTTCACTTGGTGATATCTTCTATTCTCTCCTGCTGCAGTTCAGTGAGAGTCAGCAATCACAGCGCCGGGCAACAAGGAAAACAATTAACCGTCAGCCAGTGCAAAGTTCCCCTGCCAGGACATCACAAAACAGACCTCCATCCACCCAAGTCATTAGGAAACCTCAAACCCGTTCTCATGCCTCTGGTTCACCTGCACTGCCTAACAAAGCAGCCAGCCAATTATCTTTAAATTCTAGGACATCAAGTAAAAAGAAAAAACCTACCCTGCCATCAGAAAGGGAAAGTCTACAAGTCAGGTCTAAGAAAAATACGTTAGCCTCTGCCAAGAAAGGGCCCCCCCTTTCATCTGGTTTAACAGGACGAAATGCTCCACGCAGGACAAGTAAAACTCTAAAACAACCTAAAAAAAGTCGGAAGACAACTGCCAAGAAACAGTCAAAACGGACTCCAGCAGTACCAAAACCATCTTTAGCTGTTAAGATAAGTCAAAATGCACCTAAAAAACCTCTGCCCACGTCTGCCAAGAAGCAGTTGAATTTGCCAAAAGTACCTCAGGCAGCATCAAAAAGAAGTTCAGCTTCGAAGAAAAGTCCACAAAAATCCAAGAGAATCCAGTCTACGCCTACTAAGAAACAGTTAAAACGGCGCACAACCAAATCAGCTCCAAAAACATATCTAACTGAGAAGAAATCTCAAAATATTTATAAACCAAACTTGTCTGTATCCAAAACACAATCTAGGTCCACAGCAATAAGAGGTTCCCCCCAAACTTCTTCAGCTCCTAAGAAAAGACCAAGTACATCTCACAAGACTCTGTCATCGCCTGTCAAGAAAAAACAGAATCGGGCGAAAGTAGTTAAAGCAGCCCCCCAAAAAAGTTTAGCCAAAAAGAAAACTCTAAAGAATCAAAAAACCAAACTGTTAACTCCAGTCAAAAAAGGGCCAGCTAAGGCAACAGCAACAAGAGCAGTTTTAAAAGTCAAAAAGAAAAATCCAACTACATCTAAAAAGACAGCATCTACATCTGCCAAGGAAAAGCTCAATCAGCCAAGAAACGTTGCAACAAAAAAGAAAATATCTATAGCCAAAAATAAAGTGTCAAAGAAATCCAGAAACTTTACCACACCTGCCAAAAAACAAGTGAATCAGCCTAAGGCACTTAAATTAGTACTAAAAACACAACCAGCCTCAAAGAAAAGACCAAAGATATTGAAAAGCTCCTTGTCTAAAACTGCCAGGAAGCAGTCAAATCAAACAAAGGAAGGCAAATCTCCAGCCCTCAAAACAACTCTGGCCAAAAAGAAAAACCTAAAAAAATCTAAACTAGCTGCCAGAAATCTCAATGGGTCTAAATCTGCTCGAGCAGGACCAAAAAGATCTCTAGCCAAGAAGAAAATTCAAAAGAAATCTACACAGAAACAGCCCACAGCAGGTAAAAAGACTGCAAAAACAGTTCCTGCAAAGAATAAATCTATAAAACCATCTAAAAAAAGGCAGCCCACATCTCTAGCAGCACAGAAAAGGCTAAGTAAATCCAAAAAGAGACCCTTTAAGCCCTGTAAGAAAGGTGTAAATCAACTTAAATCCCTTCAAAGAAAAAAAAGACCACCTTCCTCAGCAGGCAAAACTGTAAAACGACCAAAGAAAGGGAAATCTATACTTGCCAAAAAAAGGTTGAAATCATCTAAACCTAAAGGATCTAAAACTGTTCAAACTCCACAGAAAAAGCGCCCACACAACAAAGTCACAAAACCGTTCCCGATACATGCTCCATCTAAACTTCATCAATATAAACTTCCCTGTCTACAACCAAATCGACCACGTAAGTGTCCACTGAAGGTTCATCAATTCTGTCCACTGCCACCAAGACCATGGCCAAGTGGACAACATCCTCATACACACCACCAACAGCATCACCACCCTCATTTGCCTCATAAGCCACCCGGTAAACCACGGCCTCCAACAAGGCCAACAGGAACAGAAGACATCACAACTGATGGCCTGACCAATGCAATCACTGCAGCAGCTGGAACTATTAGTAATTTAGCCACCATTGCTAGTACCATGTCCGATAGCACAACATCTATACCAGTTGCCCCAACGAGTCCATCTGCCACTGCAACTAAGGCATCAAATGCAACCACCAGAGCACCTGAAACTCTACCCCCAGGGGCTGCCACCACAGTCCAAGTGACACCAACCATGAACTCAGCAACTGGTGCTGCCTCCACTACAACTGCCCCAGCATCTGTGGTCACCTCCAAGACACCTTCAGTGGAATCCACGTCCCAAGAGTCTGCTGCTTCCAGTGCTGCCACCTCCATAAACCCAGGGGCTGACTCCACAGCCCTCTTAACCTCTGCTTCCACCACTGCACCTGATTTCACCACAAACAGCTCAGAAGCTGAAGCAACCACAACAGATGACACCACTCTCCCAATGATTTATGATTCCACCACTCCAGCTGCCTCTACGACTTCGGCAAACACAGTCCTTGCTACTACTGTTGTCACCACTGCTGCGGCCTCAACTCCCACATATGTTGGAGCCACAGGTGCAACAGCCCTCACAACCCCGGAGACTGGGGCCACTAGCCCTGGTGCTACTTCATTATCAGCCAGTGCTACCACAACTCTTGCTTCTGCTACCATGGAAATATCCAGAACTTCGACCACTGCTTCTAGTTCTGTCACAACCCCAGCTACACGCGGTGCCACAACCACAGGTGCACCAAGTTCTGCAACCACCAGTGCACCTGGTACCGCCACCACAGCTGCATCGAGTTCTGCCATCACACCAATGGATGAGACTACCGCTGAAACAACCAGTGACACAACCACTGAAGCTACTTCCCCAGCGAATGAGGACACCACTGAAACAGCCGATGACACAACCACCATAGCTGCCACCACAACTTCACTCAATGGGGTAACAACTGGTGCAACAGACTCCTCCACAATCTCAGAAACAGACTCGTCAATCACTGCTACTACAACCGCAGGATCCTCAAACCCAAAATCTGTGGGGACAATGACCACCACCACAGCAGCGGCCTCTTCAACCCCATCACTGGATACGACCACCCGTGGTGCAGTCACAACTTCAGCCACTAATGATACAGCTGCAGCTGCCGGCACAACGGTAGCAGGTGTTGCCACTTCAACCCCTGTGACTTCAGCCTCCACTGTTGAACCAGTTGTGCTGACCAGTCTGGGTCAAACTACCACCCAGGCTTCTAGAACTACAACTCTAGGGGAAGAGGCTACCACTGAACCGACCAATGACACAACCACTGAAGCTGCCACAACTGCACCTGCTGATGCCACGACCTCCACAACTAACCCTCCAACCTCAGCAGTAGATTCCACACCTCCAGCCATGAGTACAACTGATTCGGCTACAACCATAATATCTGGAGTAGTTCCCAGCACAGCCACAGTAGTCTCCATAACTCCAGGGGCTGATGCCACCACAAGTGTCACTACCTCACCTTCCATTGATGGTACCACATCTCCTTCTGGTGCCACCACAGCTGTCCCAAGTGCTGCTTCTACTACTGAATCTGGTACACTGGCCAACAGTGAAACCACCGTCCGGACCTCCGATGCTACAACCCCAGGGGATGAGACCACCCCTGAGTCGGCAAATAATACAACCATGGAAGCTGCTACCACTTCAACTGAAGGTGCCACAACCCGTTCTGCTGACTCCACAACCTTAGAAACAGGCACTACATCTGTTGCTACTACTGCAATGGCTACATCATCTGTAACCACAATTCCTATGACAGCTACCACTGCAACAGCTGCAAGCTCCACCAGGGCTGCAACTACACCGTCAGCCTCAGAGGCTACCACTACTGCCAGTACGAGCATACCAGCCACCACCCTCCCTGCTGACCCTGGTTCTTCAGCCAGTGAGGCTACAACTCCAGTGGATGAGGACACTACAGAAACTTTAGGTATCACTGCCACTACAACTCCATCAGGTGTCACCTCCACCACTGTACCTGAAGATTTAACCACCGAATTGGACTCTGCCACCACAGAACCCGAAACAGCTGTCTCCACTGATGAGGTCACTGCTGCCACACCAGATGATACTACTCTCGCCTCAACAAGTACCGATGCTGCCGCGACTCCTTCTGCAGAATCCACAGACCCTCCTGAGGTTTCCACACTTGCAGCAGATGCTACCACCCCACCTCCAGAAGGGATTTCCACAGCTCCAGCTATCACAACAGTAGCAGCAACTACCACACCTGAAACTAATGCCATTAGTACTGCCCCAGTGACAACCACCAGTCTCGCAACTACAGTCCCCACAAATACAGGCTCAGCTGGAACCACCTCTGTTGTTGACAGCAGCACACAATCATCACCTGCTACTGTGACCACAACCAGTATACCTACAACTGGCCTTGACACTACTTCCCCATAGTAAGAGCAATGCAGTGGTGCATCTCGAGCATCTTGAAAACAGGTAAATCGTGCATGCAAAGAATTAGATAAAGAAATTCAATAGTGCTCTATATTTCTCTAAACACCTTACTTTAATAACTAGTTACTCTTGATATGCATACATTTTTATTCTTTGCAATTCTATGAGAGAAAGCAGATAGTCTCCTATTTTGTATATAGTATATAGAGGTATGGAATTTGCTCAAATTCAGAATACATGGTGGCAAAACCAGGACTAAAATCCAAGTGTCTTCATACTTAAGCCAACAGTCAGAAAGCTTACAATTCTAGAACAGTAAGCCCAGAAGACAGTTTAGTAGATAGTTGAATCGCAGTCACTTGGTTTCTTTTCCAAAATGAAGATTACTGAGTTCCACTAACCTAGAAACTATACATTTTTTAAAGAAAATTCTTGGGAGGTGAGGAGTCTGATGAGGTTACGAATGTAAAAACACGCAGACAGTATTTCATAAAGGGAAACTGGGAAGTATACAAGCTCACACACAAGAATAAGTATCACAGTCAATTTACTGTAAACAGTTGAACTTGACTATAGCAAAATTGCCACCTCAGTTAAGCTTAGATGGAAATGGGGGAATACTACTACTATTAATAAGAAAAATCCATGGAGAACAAAACAAAATTAGAAAAATTTATAAAGTAAACTTTTATCAAAATACAACACAATAAGAACACCTAAGTGGCTCAGTCAGTTAAGTGTCTGACTCTTGATTCCACTGAGGTCATAATGTCCAGTTGTGAGATCAAGCCTCCCTCCATGGAACCTACTTGGGATTCTCTCTCTCCCTCTGTCTCTGCCCCTCCCCCACCCTCTCTCCCTCTCAAAATAAATAAACATTAAAAACAATACAACAAGGGGCGCCTGGGTGGCTCAGTCGGTTGAGCGGCCGACTTCAGCTCAGGTCATGATCTCATGGTGTGTGAGTTCAAGCTCCACATAGGGCTCTGTGCTGACAGCTCAGAGCCTGGAGCCTGTTTCAGATTCTGTGACTCCCTCTCTCTGACCCTCCCCTCTTCATGCTCTGTCTCTCGCTGTCTCAAAAATAAATAAATGTTAAAAAATTTTTTAAATAAAAAAAAACAATACAACACAATGAACCATGTGATTAGAACCATGATCTAAAACTCTAAAATACAAGGAGCAGGTCTAAGATGATTTCAGCAGAAAGGATTGCTAGAACACATAATATCAAAATTTTTTACAAGGATTTTTGATTTTTTATTTTGTTTTGTTTTTTGGGTTTTTTTTTAAGTTTTTTTAAAGTTGGATAAAACCATTCTAGGTTGTAATAATGATGAACTAGGGCTTGAGTACAGCAGGTAGCTATGCTTTAAACACAGGACATCTAACTAGATATGTTTTACTTTACAATAGAATCATGAACTATCATAAAAATAAGAGAGCGGTGCTGGGGCAAGGGAGGGTATATAGACTGGAATTTATTTCAAATAATTAACGGAAAATAGTAATTTTAAACTGACTAGGTGATATTTATAGGACTGTAGAAATTAATTTTATATTTCTCAACATTTTTCTAGGTCATAACTTTCGTAAATATTAAACTTCTCACCTTAACCTCTGCCAATATTGCCTCAAGAAATGACTGCCATCTCACTTCAGAAATAAGACAACTCTAGAAATTCTACTTTCATTCTCTCACTTCTTATGTATGTTCAATTTTAATTTTTCAGCTTTTGTTCAATAAATCATTTTGAAAATCATTTGTTCCCTGTGCGTATTTGTATCACTCTCATCTGTTTGGAAATGAATGAAAAGATTAATATGCCTGTCCCCCTAAAAGGGATTCCAATTATGAGCAATACTTAAAATAAGGTTGACCTGGGCACCGAGTGGTTCAGTCTGTTAAGCAGCTGACTTCAGCTCAGGTTATGATCTCGCAGTTCAAGAGTTCGAGCTCCGCATCAGTCTCTGTGCTGAGAGCTCAGAGCCTGGAGCCTGCTTCCGATTCTGTCTTCCTCCCTCTCTGCCCCTCCCCTGCTCATGCTCTATCTTGCTCTCTCAAGAAAGAAAGAAGGAAAGAAAGAAAGAAAGAAAGAAAGAAAGAAAGAAAGAAAGAAAGAAAGAAAGAAAGAAGAAAAAAGAAAAGAAAAATATAAGGTTGACCAAGACCTTAAAATTCTCCTCGGTGTGACTAAATTTTAGACAGGTTTCTTCCTGACTCTAGGTCCCTGGAGGTTTAGAATACTTATATAGAACACTTGCAATTGTAAATTCTTTCTCTAGTTTTTTGAGATGTAAATATTTTTAAAAGCCTCTTTTCTAATTTTACAACCTAGAAATATCCTTCCTAAGGACCTGGGAGCCAAGGAAGATAGTGCCCCCTTTCCCAGTCTCTGCAGGAGGGTAGGAGCTTATTTAGATAAGCACCAATTAGCAAGCACATACTGTCTAAATCACAGTTAAACATTTGCAGGCTCCAGAATTACATAATTTACTCTACACCTTCCATCAATCCACATCCCCATAACATCCTCCAGGTACTTTTCCACTAGCTCACCCTAGCTCTAAAATACCTCTCACCTTTGTTTCTGCAGAGTTGGCTACTGAAATAGTCTTGAATGAAGTCTTCCTTGCCTGTTTAACTTTATCCTGCAATTTTTGCTTTGACAAGGTAAACATGTGGAATGCAGAAACTATAAACAAAGTTTGGGTGAAAACTTCCATCGGTCAAGCTCCACAAAAACAAAAGAAATGAAAAACAGGGTCAGGCTCACTAACATAATCTGAAATGACTTTCATATTATGTCTACTTTTAACACCATGAAAAATATATATTAAATTTTTGAGGCTGAGAAATTCTGAATTAAGTATAATAAATATAATTTTGAATGTATAGCTGACTTTGAAAGAAAGTAATAGCAAGGAAAACTCCTATAATGCAAAAACAAAATGAAAATATAATCCAGGGAGGAGCTGTACATGGACTCTAAGGTCACCCTCAAGGATGCGGCTGGTCTTGGTAATTCAAGGGTTTCAATTTTAAAACTTAGATGAAGACAAAAGAATGGGCATTGAGCCCACTCCAAACAGTTGGAACTGAGTCTCTCTACATAAACCTGGGACTCTCAGAAAGCCACATCCTTTAAATGGATTCAAAACATTTTGAACACTGGTAGAGGCAATTGAGAAACACTGTGCTATACACACTTGAGTCTAAAAGATTAAAGAGAATTTAAGAGATAATGGATGTAGATTGAGATTGCCTATTTTCCTTCCAATAACATAACAAAGACATAGGAACAGAGGCAATAATCAAAGGTATAAGGACTGAGAACCAGTCATTTCATTCACCTTTTTCTTAAAATAACAAACATGTTGACATTTTTATCACACAAAGAATATGCATAAATCTTCAGCTAATCTTCCCCTTGAGCAGCATCTTATTACAGATCTTCCTCAACTTATGATAGAGTTATGTCCTGACAAAAACCATCATAAATTTAAAATATCATAAGTAGAAAATTCATTTAATACACTGACCCCACCAAACATCAGAGCTTAGCCTAAATGACCTTAAACATGCTCAGAACACTTACATTAGCCTACAGGTGAGCCAAAGCATCTAAACAAAGCCTATCTAATACAAAAATGTTGAAAAGATCCTGTAATTTATTGAATACAAAAGTAAAAAACAGAATGGTTGTATGTGTATACAATGGTTGTGTGTTGGTTGTTTACCTTTGTGACTGCATGGCTGACTCAGAGCTGCAGCCCCTGCCACTGCCCAGCATCAAGGGAGAGCATCTCTAGTCCAGGAAAAGATCAAAATTCGAAATTCAAGTACAGTTTCTACTGAATGTGTATCACTTTTGCACTATCATGATCGAGCCATCATAAATTGAGGACCATCTACATTAATCGCTCTAGTGAATCCTTTAGACCAGGCCTGACCCAGAGACACCCTCTTCACAAATAAATCAACATCACAGGAATAATGGCTATCCTGGAAGTTTTAATATTTTTGCCTAGCTTGTCTGTGTATCTAAATACTCTCCAGGTTAATATTTACTTTCCAAAACAATAACAATAATAGTTGACAATCACTGAGCACTAATATGTGCAAAGCATTTTACATATTCATCAAATTTCAATAGATCTTAATCACAACACTATGAAGTTGGTTCTACTGTTAGGCCCTTTTTACATATGAGGAAATTGAGGCTTGGAGAGTTTAAGTGTTTTGTTCAAGGTCAAAGAACTAGAAAGAAGTGGATCTAGCATTTATAAAATACATTGACATTTAATATAAAATAAATGAAGATTAACACACAAGTAATTTAATTGCAGATAACATCTTTGGCATAGAAAAGCTGACTCAATGCATGTGAAGAAGTTGGATCCTCCCTGAAAGAAATAAGTGTATAAATTAAGGTATTTTTAATACATGGTCCATGGCAAGATGGCTCAGATGATTACACTGGATACTCAAATATTTTCATCCCACTAAAGGACTAAAAAAAAGACAGCTGAATATAAGAGAAAGTACCTCAAAAAATGGCATTAAGAAAATATTACTTAGAATTTCTATTTCCTGAAAATCTGACAAACTTAGATAATAATCTTTGAGAGTATAAACATTAATACTCAGGGCACTGAAAGGAGCAAATCTGATCCCGGAATTTATTCAGTATAAGAGAAGAATTGTTTGTGTTAAATTTCCATTTAAAACACACATGAAAAGAAGTGTCTTGTAATATCCATTTCGAAATTACAGAAATTCACATCTAGCCCTTGATGACATGGATATTTAAAAAGGGCGGAAGTACAATCAAAGTGCCCAATCCAATTAATATTTCCAAGGGAGCATACCATGTAACAAGCTACCACCCACATGAAGAAATAGAACCTGACAAGCACACCAAAAGACTGCATGTGCCTCCTTCCAGTCACTGCCCTTGACAAAAAGCAACCGTCATTCTGATATACATCTTTTCATTCTTTTTTTTTTTAATTTCAAGTATAATTAACATAGCATTACATTAGTTTCAAGTGTGCAATATAATGATTCAACAGTTCTATACATTTCTCAGTACTCAAGATAAGTGTATTCTTAATCTCCTTTATCAATTCATTCTTTTTTTAAAAACATGTTTATTTATTTTTGAGAAAGGGAGAGTGTGAGAGTGCATGAGCAGGGGAGGGGCACACAGAGAGGGGGACAGAGGATCTGAAGTGGGCTCTATGCTGACAGAAACCCACAAACAGTGAGATCATGACCTTAACTGAAGTCTGACAAACAACTGAGCCACCCAGGTGCCCCATCAATTCATTCTTTAGTTCTAAATTCCCACTTCCAATTGCTTTATGAACTGAAAGTATCTATCCAGATCTATCTCAAATACTACACATTGGAAAGGAACATGTTATCTTTGCCTCTCACACCTTTCTGTCCTATGGTCCATCTCTACCATGATCTGTTATGCATCTGGTTACCCAAGCTACAAATCTCAATATTATCCTCAACTCCTCTTTTTTAAAAAAATTTTTTTTCAACGTTTATTTATTTTTGGGACAGAGAGAGACAGAGCATAAACGGGGGAGGGGCAGAGAGAGAGGGAGACACAGAATCGGAAACAGGCTCCAGGCTCTGAGCCATCAGCCCAGAGCCCGACGCGGGGCTCGAACTCACGGACCGCGAGATTGTGACCTGGCTGAAGTCGGACGCTTAACTGACTGCGCCACCCAGGCGCCCCTATCCTCAACTCCTCTTAATCTCCACTGTATTCTGTTGATTCTCTCCCAATTATTTTGTTATTTTTTTTAAATAAGTGATATTTTCTTTTCTTGCCCTTTACAGAGACTCATGACCTCTGTCATGATTAATGATCTGAAAATTAGTCTTCCTGTTTCTAATTATTCTCATTCCTCCTTCTCATCATTAAGGCCAATAATGACTGAAATATTCTAGGTACCACAACAAGGTAACACGGCTGGACAGAGTGAGAAATAGGGAAAGCAGAAAATGAGTTCTGAGTGGTAATGGGGCATAATATTCTCTAGGGCCTTTAAGAGTTTAGATTTATTTGTAGTAAGATGAAAAATGACTGGAGGCTTTGAACAGAAGAGTAGCATAATCTGACTAATATTTAAAAGAAACACTATATAAGAGAAAGTGGAAGCAGAAAACTAGTTAAAAAAGCAGCAAAGTGAGAACTGATTCAAATTTGGACCAAGATGGTAGTGGTGTTGCTGGAGAAAAGTCACCAGATTCCAGGTATATTTTGGAGACAGAACCACCCATGTTTGCCTAAGAATTGGATTTGGGGTATAAAATAGAATGAATAGTCAAGGAAGACTCCAAAATTTCTGAACAACTGGAATTATTGACTTGCTATATTAGTTTGTTCAGGCTACTATAACAAAATACTATAGAGTGGGTAGCTTAAACAATAGAAATTTGTGTTCTCACTGTTCTGGAGTCTAGAAATCTAAGATCAAGTTGCCAGCCAATTCAATTTCTGGTGAGAACTCTATCTTGTAGATGGCCACCTTCTCATTATGTCTTTACATGGCCTCACCTCTGACCATGCACATGGAGGAAAAAAAATTTTTTTCCTTCTTATAAGGTCACCAGACTGAGATTAGGGCTTCACCCTTATGTCTCCAATTAACTTTAGTTATCTCTTAAAGACACTATCTGCAAACATAGTCACATTAGGAATTAGGGCTTCACATATAAATTTTAGGGATGCTCAACTCAGTCTCTTAACAGTTGTCAACAAACAAGATGGAGAAACTATAGGAGCTTTTTTATTGGGTGGTATTTTGAGTATATTAGAAGTTTTGTTTGGACACGGCATCTAATTGGCTCTGTCATATAAGAAGTAGGATATAATAGTCTAGAATTTAGGTTAGATGTTTGACCTGGAGATATTAATTTGAGGGGTGCCTGGGTGGCTCAGTCAGTTAAGTGTCCAACTCTTGATTTCAGCTCAGGTCATGATCCCACAGTTCATGAGTTCAAGCCCCAGGTCAGGCTCTGCGCTGACAGCACGGAGTCTACTTGGGATTCACTGTCTCTCTGTATCTCTCTCTTTCATTCAAAAAATAAATAAACATTAAAAAAATAAAATAAAAAGAAATCAATGAATCGATCCCATTTGCAATTGCACCAAAAACAATTAGATACCTAGGAATAAGCCTAACCAAAGAGGTAAAAGATCTGTACTCTGTAAACTATAAAACATATGTGAAAGAAATTGAAGAAGATACAAAGAAATGGAAAAGTTCATGGATTGGAAGAACAAACATTATTAAAGTGTCTGTATTACCCATAGCTATCTACACATTTAATGCAATCCCCATCAAAATACCACCATCATGTTTCACAGAGCTAGAACAAACAATCCTAAAATGTTTATGGAACCAGAAAAGACCCCAAGTAGCCAAAGCAACCCTGAAAAGGAAAAACAAAACTGGAAGCATCTTGATTCCAGATTTCAAACTATATTACAAAGCTATAGTCATCAAGACAGTATGGTACTGAGACAAAAACAGACACATAGGTCAGTGGAACAGAATAGAAAACCCAGTAATAGACCCAAACTATACGGTCAACTAATCTTTGACAAAGCAGGGAAGAATATCCAATGGAAAAAAGACAGTCTTTTCAACAAACAGTGTTGGGAAAACCAGACAGCAAGATGCAGAAGAATGAAACTGGACCACTATCTTACACAATATATAAAAGTAAATTCAAAATGGATGAAAGGCCTAAGATGAGACAGGAAACCATTAAAATTCTAGAGTATAGCACAGGCAGCAACCACTTTGACCTTGGCAATAGCGAGTTCATACTAGACACATCTCAAGAGCCAAGGGAAATAAAAGCAAAAATGAACTATTGGGACTTCATCAAAATAAAGGCTTCTGCACAGCAAAGGAAACAATTAATAAAACTAAAAAGCAGCTTACACAATGGGAGAAGATATTTGCAAATGACATATCTGATAAAAGGTTAGGATCCAAAATCTATAAATAACTTACAAATCTCAGCATCCAAAAAAACAAATAATCCAATGAAGAAATGGGCAGAGGACATGAATAGACACTTTTCCAAAGAAGACATCTAGATGGCTGCCAGTCATGTGAATAAAGTCTCATCATCACTCATCATCAGGGAAATATGAATCAATGCCACCATGAGATGCCAGCTCATACCTGTCAGCATGGCTAAAATTAACATCTCAGGAAACAAGTGTTGGTGAGGATGCAGAGAAAGGGAAACCCTCTTGCACCATTGGTGGGAATGCAAACTGGTGCAGCCACTCTGGAGAACTGTATGGAGGTTCCTCAAAAGGTTAAAAATAGAACCAACCTATGATCCAGCAATTGCACTATTAGGTATTTACACAAAGGATACAAAAATACAGATTTGGAGGGGTATGTGCACCCTGATATTTATAGCAGCAGCATCAACAATAACCAAACTGTGGAAAGAGCCCAAATGTCCATCTACTAATGAATGGATAAAGAAGAGGTGGGATATTTATATATAATGGAATATTACTCAGTGGCCAGAAAGAATGAAATCTTGCCATTTGCAATGACATGGATGGAGCTAGAGTGTATTAGGCCAACTGAAATAAGTCAGTCAGAGAAAGACAAATACCATATGATTTCACTCACATGTGGAATTGAAGAAACAAAACAGATGAACATATGGGAGGGGGGAAATGAGAGGGAAACAAACCATGAGAGAATCTTAAACATAAAGAACAAACTTAGGGTTGATAGAGGAAGGTGGGTGGAGGATGCACTAGATGGGTGATGAGTATTAAGGAGGGCACTTTTATGATGAACACTGAATGCTGTAAGTGATGAATCACTGAATTCCACACCTGAAAACAACATTGCATTCATTGTATGCCAACTAACTAGAATTTAACTATTTGAAAAGAAAAAAAAAAGAAGATTGAGAAGGTGAATGAATTCAAACTGACCATTCTGATTACCAGTTAGCATTAACAAGCACTTAGAAGTCATAATCAAGTATTGTTTTCTCTGGGCACAGGAACAAAGTGGATGGAGAGTTACGTTTACTCTGAATTGATGCTTTCCAAGCAAGTACAATAAAGCAAGAAAAAGACAAAGGATTTGATTTATGCAGAAGGGAGAGATTATAGTAATTGTTTATAAAATGTGAACTGGATAAGGAGAACAGTGAGAACTCGGGGAATAACAAAGTGTTAAAAGCTGGTAGGATTCACAGACTGTAGGAATCCATGAGGTTACAGAAATGTTAGAATCAGGGCACCAGATAGAGGTTAGAAAGTGAGCTGTTTGTCACAGGAATTATTAGTAATGGTATGTTTTAGTTATGGCCATGAGAATGAATAGTTTAAAAAAAAAAGTAAACAGTAAGCATATAGGAAAAAAGGAGTCAAGGAACTGAGAGAACAAAATATTGAAAGGACCTTCTATGTCATTGAAATCACCATGAATTGACAAAGCAGTGGTATGAAAAAAAAGTTACAGCATAAAAAAAGTTACAGTAAGCCAAGAGATGAAATCTGTGATAGTTAATTTTTTGTGTCAGTTTGATTGGGATAAGGGGTGCCCAAATTAAATATTATTTTGGTTTTGTCTGTGAGGTTGTGCCTGAATGAGAGTAGCATTTGAATCAATGAACTCAGTAAGGTTCATCCAATCCAAAGGATGGGTTCATCCAATCCTTTGAAGGCTTGACTAGAAGAAAAAAGGTTAAGGAAGAAGGAATTTGCTCCCTTTTGCTTCCTACGACTGGATAGAGTTGGGACATTTTCTTCTGCCCTTGAACCAGGATATATACTATTAACTGGGCTGGAATTACACCACTGGCTTTCATGAATCACCAGCTTGCAAATAGCAAATCATGAGACTTTTCAGCATCCATAATCATTTGAACCAATTCCTCATAATAAATATCTCCATATATTTATGTGGGTGTATGTGTGTGTGTGTGTGTATGTGTATATATATATACATACACACACACATATACACATATATATGTATAGATACATGCACATATGTATATGTACATGTATCTATACATATGTGTGTGTGTGTGTGTATACACACATACATATATCCATTGGTTCTCTTTCTCTGGAGAACCAAAATGAATACAAAGTCTTTAAACGAAGAGGGAGAGTGATTTGAGCATCCCTAGATGACTAACTGGATATGTAGTGGAAGATAAAAGTTTGAAAAGAGATGCAAATGGTCTGAAGCATCAATAAAGAAGAAGGAAGATTCTTAATTCACCTCCAGGTTCAAAGGTACTGGGATATGGAAAAGCAAAGAGGCAAGACTTAAAATAGTGACAGGTAAAATTGTGTCTTCAGATTGGGGAAGCTATGTTTGGGATATCATAAGGGATAAAGGACAAAATAAGATTAGTTTCATGATCAGTGTTGAGTTTGGGACTAGGAAGGGGTTGAAGTCTTGGAGCCTTGAATTCACTCCTATATAGTGAGATTTGAAGGCCTGTATTACTGCCCTTGAGCACCATGAGTGTAGTGACACGGGGAAGGTAAGACTTATTCACTACAGAGTTCCCAGGACTGCCTGTAGGTCTCTGCTGATCTGACTCTTGTCCCAGTCCATGGATGCTAGGAAGAAGTATGGGAGATCAGACATTCTCTCCTTTTAACCCCAGTTGTGTGTGAGCATTCTCATTTCTGTGCCATTTTTCATACTTTTTCCTACACATAATAAGTCCCCCTGACCCCAACTCCAGTCTCAAACACCCAAACTTCAAAGCCAAGAGCCTTTCAAACAATCACTTCTTCTCTGGTAAAACCCCAAAATTATAGTCCTTTGATTATGTGACTCATAGACCAGATTTTGCTTATCTTATTCCCCATCCTGTCACTCAGAGCCTCGAGATGAACCTTAAATAAGCAAGCATTCAATTAATGTTTCAATAAATAAATAAATAAATAAATAAATAAATAAATGGCAAGAAACATGGTTATCTGTATATTCCTTTCCTCCTAGAATATATTATAAATTCTTTGAGAATCAGTGTTATATCTTCCACTTCTGTTTTTCCACCAGTGCCTTTCAGACACTAAATAATACTTGTTGAATTGATATGTATCCTCATCCATTAAATATATGGTACCAATAAGCTTGATGATTCAATAAAATAAAACAAGCATTTTATGAAAATTAATTAGAGCCATGCCTGTAGGTTTCACTTTTGCCATGTAAGAATGATAACTGCATGTGGATGTCAATAACCTGTTTTCTAATCTGTGGTTCCTCCTTCAATATAACTATTGTAGTGTATGGAAAAGCACTGGTGTTAGCCTACTTATGCATTATAGATGACAACTTCCAGAAATAGTGAGTAGATCATAAACTAGAAAGTATGTGGAAAAATAAACGAAGTATTCACCTCAATGAAGGGTAGCAATGGATTAGAACTTCTTGGACAGAGAAGAAGAAGGAGAAGGAGAAAGAGAAGAAAGAGGAGGAGGAGGAGGAGGAGAGGGAGAAGGAGAAGGAGACGGAGGAGGAGGAGAAGGAGAAGAAGAAGAAGAAGAGGAGGTTGAGTTACTTCTTCGATATGAGTATTCCTCTCCTCTTCCTCCTCCTCCTTCCTCCTCCTCCTCCTCCTCCCCCTCCTCCCCTCCTCTCTCCTCCTCTTCTTTTTCTCTCTTCTTTTTCTTTTCTTCTTTTTCTTCTTCTTTTTCTTCTGCTTTCTTCTTCTTCTTCTTTTTCTTCTTCTTTCTTCTCCCTCCTCCTTCTTCTCTTTTCTTCTTCCCTCCTCCTTTAAGGATGAAGTTTCTTAACAAAGCCTTGATTTTATCGTCCCAGGTTCAACTTTGAAAACCATGATGCAGAAATCTTTGCTACCTTAGATTTTATAAAGATGAATTAGTGCCAGCCAGAGATTCTGAATCTGAGTCTGGCAGCCTACTTGAAATAAAAAGACCTGCAAATATTATCTCTAATTGAATAAACATCCCATCTTTAAGTACATATTACTGCACTAGCTTTCCAACAATTACTTCAAGTGCCATAAAGAGCAATATTTAATGTCATGGGAATGGTATTTCCAAGCTACTAAAGTGATAACATTATAATTGTTCAACTCATGACACATTGCTTTTGATCTGAAGGTAATTATGGTGTACATAGAGGCTTTGTACATCAATACTCTGCCTGATTAAAAGAACAATCCAGTGACAATCTGGGATATAACTTGGGGATTCAGTATTTGTTCCAATGCATAATAAAAGAATGTCAGCTACAGAAAAGTATTAAGATGAGCCAGAGAATAGGGACAATAGAGGAAGCCTAAAGGAAAAACAAAAGTACAAAAAACTCAACTTTGTCTTTCTACTTAGTAACATCCATACATCACAACCATTACAGAATTTTAGGGTTACGTGATATGAAAGAAGAATGTAGGATTAAAAAAATGAAAAATGTACTTGCCGGTAAGTA
Organism: Lynx canadensis; assembly: GCF_007474595.2. Lineage (NCBI taxonomy): Eukaryota > Metazoa > Chordata > Mammalia > Carnivora > Felidae > Lynx > Lynx canadensis. The sequence goes on along the minus strand of NC_044306.2, from coordinate 149,261,259 downwards.
AATTTTTGAGATGTCTTCAAATGAGAAGAAATAGCAAGCCAATTAAGTTCAGACTGAGTCTCTGTGCCTCATAAAAGTTCTATGTATGCCTTGCATAGCATAAACTGAAAGTCAGTAACAACTTAAGTTCAGATTTTTATGGAGGTTTTAGAATATATACCAATGAATCACCTCAGCAAGTGACACAGCAGGGATGATGGATTTTGGTGGATTCCATGTAAATGGACAATTAGCTTCAGAAACTGGAGTTAACAGCTATATCAGCCAGGAATTTGATGCCTGAGGGATCAGCACTGTATCTATATAAATCATGTAGAAAAGAAAAAACAAGATTATACTGGGCATGTTATTTTTTTTTTAATTTCTTCTTCTCCTATAAACATATTTTTCAAACACTCAACCAAACACAATTCTGTCCTTACAAAAACCACAGCCTCATGGGGTTTTTGTCACTAATGTAAACTAACTAGTGACAATACATGTTAAATGCGATTATAGTGAAGCAAAATTTTGCTGTGGAAGCAGAAGAAGGAGCAATGTTTAAAAAAAAAAAAAACAGGAAAAAGGAGGAAATGGCACTAGATGCTAGTGCCGTTTTTTTTACTATTTTTTTATTCTATAATTTCTTTTTTTATTTAAATTTTAGTTAACATACAGTGAAATATTGGTTTCAGGAGTAGAATTCAGTGATTCATCACTTACATACAACACCCAGTGCTCATCATAAGTGCCCTCGTTGTGCCCATCGCCCATCTAGCCCATGTCCCACCCACCTCCATCAACCCACAGTTTGTTCTCTATCATTAAGAGCTTCTTGTGGTTTGTTTCCCTAGAGAGTTAATTTTTAAAAGACTTCATAATATTTAAAATATGAGCCTTGGCCCTTTCAATTTGTAGATAAGCTAATAGGTTCACTTTGTGCCTGAGAGATACATGCACAAAAGCCAACAGACACCTCCTCTCTTTTCTTTTGTTCTGGGATTAGCTCAGAAGAAATCCCTTATATAAAAAGCTTTTTCTCTTCCCCATTGAAATAAAGAAGGAGGAAGAAAAAGGAGCTTGTGTTTCTGTCAGATTTAGACGTTTTCATCATGGAGTTGATCTTCGTGCACTGCTGAGCCAGGCTGATTTGATCAAGAGTCAAAGCTAGAAGGCGGCTGACAGGAAAAACTCCTTTGCAAGGTAATACTTGAATAAATCAGAAGGTTTGGAGCCATTCTTTCCTCAAATACCTACACTTTCTTTAAACTCTTATGTAAAGGGCTCTACTTAGATAAATTTTAAACTCTGGTTGAAGAAAGATTCAATAAATTAACTTTTGTCTAAATAGTCCTGAAAAAATGCAACAAATAGATATCATCATGAGAATAAGGATGAATTTGTATGATGAAGTCCCCACTGAATAACTAACTCTGTCCAAAATGTACTTGCTATTTAAATATTTACTCCTTGATTCTCTGTAAGTTATAAAAAAAAATAGCCAAAATTCTTCCTATTCTCACTGACTGGTTAAAATTGACCTTAGCAAACAGTATTCTATCCCACATATTGTCATTTCTGATAATGCAATAGAATTAGCTGGGCATTGTCTATCTTATTAGCAAGCCATCATTTAGTTAATGTTTATTTAATTAACTAATAATATTAGAATATAACAGAGATTATTTTTGATGTTTTTTAAATTGTCATTCAAGTTGTCAATGAGCTAATGTAACATAGAACAATCTTGCACTTAGTTGCAGGGAATAGCAGGACAAGATGAAGATTCTAGTCTTAATTGTGACCATCTTGAATTCTGTGGCTTGCTTCACGGTAAGTTTCAGTATTTTGAATAACAGTATCCTTATGAAACTAAAAATTAGATGGAGGGAAAACATGGATTGATATCATTAGCTTATGTTTAATGCAAGAAAGAATATTTTGCTAAACAAAACATCATTGTATTTTTAATGTTCTATTTTCTATTTATAAACTTCCTTCCCTTAAAATAAATAACATGCATAATGAAGTAAAGATAACAGAAACTAAAATGCATGATAGTATATAATTTAAAGGGCTTCTCTATACTTTTCATACTTTAAGAGATTCTATACTGAAAGCTTGCTATGGGACACCTGGATTTATATTTGTTATATTTGCAGAGGCTACTTAACCCTAATATGCTAGCTGTTCCTTTTTACATTGATATTGTATATTTCTGATTTGATTAAACTAACAACTAAGGGATAAAAAAGAAAGCAGAGACCTTCAGAATGTTGCTTTATTTGATCAATTTAGCACTGTGACTACTGACTTCAGGTTTTTAGTAAAATATAATCAGCAAGAGGAACCTCACCAAAATGTTATACTTCTTTCCCTTTAGTATTATGGGAATGAGGAAACATACAATCACACAAATCATTTGTCTGCCAATCCACCTTTGTCTGCCAATCCACCTTTGTCTGCATCAGAGAGCCACAGAGCAAGTCAACTCTCATCCATCCTCAGAACAAAAAATAATTCTGCACCTACAGATGATCCAAATAGCTACTCTGAGTCTACTGATACAGTAACAAGGCACTCTGGATCTCTTTCAAAGAGAAACCACTCAGAGACTCTTCAAGCTAGGATATATAACTTTCCCCCATTTGGGGACGATATACCAAGTAACCCTTCAACTAACCAGACTTCAGCTAACTTTGTTAATGTTGACGGTATAGGAGGCAACTCTACTCAGGCAGAGGCTCCAGGGAGCAATGCTTCACCTTCATCTGCTGCTGTGCAGGATACTTCTGCTGTCAGCATCACAAATTCCAGATTTGCCCCCAACTCCACAATAACACAGAGCAGGATGGCTGTTTCTGGGGAAAATAACATCTCGGCCCCTGTGTCCATAACCACCCACCAGTATAAGTCTGATTCCATTGCTATTCCCCACTTTCAGACAGACTCCAAAACAACTCGGAGTCTTGAACGCTTCTTCCCACCCACTGGAAGATCTAAACCATTCTTTGTCCCTAATCCTACTGCACATATACAAAATGCTAAGAATGAGTTCAGTGCCTCTGCAGGTGAGAGCACCACTGTCACAGCAGATCCAAACAACCTCCTTGGAACTTACACCACTTCTCATGAGGAAGAAGCATGGCCACAGAGTGTATCCTTTACTGGTGCTACCGTTCTTATGAAAGAAAGTGATACAGCCACCATTGCTGCCATAGACATTCTAGAAGATTACACAACTCTGTTTGATGTTCCTGACATGGAGGATGAAAACGTAATTATAATTGACACTACTTATCTGGAAAAATATGGCAAAACTGTGAGCAGTACTCCAGATGTTCCACAGAAAGACCATTCTATTGTACTTGATGCCAGAGACAAGAAGAATCATCATAGATCTATAGCTAATGCTCAAACACCTAGCATTTCTCTTGCAAAAAATGGCAATGATTTTGAATCTCTTCCTATTCTGATTACTTACAACAAGGCTGATACCAAACCTAGCATGATTGCCACTGACACTGATGAAGCGACTTCCAATACCAATCCCATTAATACTACAAATTCTCTTCTTAATTATAGAACGTATAAGGAAAGCAATAATGCTATCGGTAATTTCTATGATACCAAGACAATGTTGGAGGTAGCTAAAAATACTATGCAACCAGTGGATTCAATTATTTCCAAAACAAATGGCATCACTTCTACAAAGCATTACACTAATCCTAACTCCATGGAGCCAACAACGAACACCAACATTAACTTTAAAATAACCTGGCCTTTGAAGAAAGATACAATAATAAGAGGCAGACACACTGTACAGGTGGAAAACATCACAACACCTAACAATAACAATATTGCTGGAGCAACTGGATCTAAAGTCACTGATTCAGTAATTAAGCTCCATTCTAATATTCCTGCCAGTGTACATTTTAAAACTAATAGGAATAATTTTAAGGCTGTGAGCAGTGATGAAATTGAGGAAGTCATTCCTATGGTCCAAGAAATTGTAAATATGGATCAAGATGATGTAGTTATAGAGGAAGTAATCTTTATTCATCCAGACTCTTCCACAACAGAAATTAGAAGAAAAGTTTACTCTCATAACCCTGATGCAGATTATGCCCAAACATCAAGAAACAAAATCATCTTCCTTTCTGACATCCCTGAAATGTTCAATCCCCTTTCCAAAAATAAAATCAAGCCCTTTACAATAGATAGCACAAACCTCATCACCAAGAGAGGTAACCAAAGAACCCCCAACTCAATTACTGCAAATGATGCCAAAGTCAAAATGGATATTGAAAGAACTAGTGTGTTTAAAAGAGCCAATTTTCAGAGCAATATCACTCCTATCATCCCTCACCCTGGAACTACCGGACCTGTCTATTTTAGTGAAGACAGTGTAGCTGACAGGACCTCACCTTCAAAGCTCAGTATCACTTCTTCAGATAAATCTACTGACTCTGTGGATGAAACAATTAGTTTCTCAACTAATAATAATCATGCCAGTGGTGGTACAGGTCCCAACCCTGAAACAAACTTTCCTATGAACAAAGGATACATTCTTCCATCAATAGCTGAATCACCTACCCAAATGCCCAAAGCCCAAAATAATCAAGCTCAAAACTCCCTGCTCATTAAAGATGATTCCTTGGCTGGTGCTTGGATATCAGATCCTGTGGCTAAAAGTCCCCATCTCATTAATGATGCCATTATACAAAAGTGGAAAACTGATAAAGTACCAGTAAATCCTTTAAATATTCCATTGGAGTCTACTTTCCTTACAGCTAGTTCCACCTCTCCCACCGATGAAAACAGTACCACTGCCAGTGCAGGTGAGAGGACCACAAATATGACTGACAGCTCTGAATTGATGATTAAGAAGGCCAGCATACCAGAGGGAAGGCCCACCATAGCCATTAACTCCTTGCGTACAAAAATAGCTGGTTTTCTTATACCGAAACAAAGATTTAGACATTTGCTAGACAAAGAAAGGGATAATGAAGAGGAATCAATTCCCTATGTGGAAGTAAAATCTTCAATGGAAGAAGATGGCATTTTTCAGATAAAAGAAGACCTTCCACCTTCAAATAATTTCAAGTACTCTGAATCAGAAAACAGTGGCTTTGAAAGGAATGGATTTGTGGCTATGGAGAGCACAAAGTCCCTTTCCACATTAAGTAGTAGTATACCTACTGTTGAGGTAACAATAAGTGACGGAGACCTTACCACTCCTGGGGAAGAAAATGTTGATGTTCTATATGAGGTCACTAAACCTGGAAATGGCAAAATACATTTTAATACTATAGCCACCAAAACAATAACTAATGGTGTGGGGGAAAGTGCAGCTATGAAACAGAATGTGGAAGCAGCAGATGGCACTGAATTCCTTGCGTCTAGCAATTCTATCCCTCAAAGTAGAAGAGAACACCCTACATTCTCTAACTTATACTACAATATAATCACTGATGATCCTCTCCGTATCACCAAAGAGAACCCAAATGTTTCTCAGAACATTAAGAAACATAAACTGTCAGTCTTCACAATGCACAATGCAGACCTTAGTGATTATAGAGATGGCTATCAAACCCTTGCTGCCATAATATCAAGCAATGCTAAGAAACTGCTCAATAAAGGCAAAATGTTTGGGACTGAAATAACAAATATCTCTCTTGGCAGTCCTACTATAGTTGATTATATTTCCAAAGAGGATAAAAATACTGAAGCTGTGACAGACTTGGCTTCAATAGCTGCCACCTCGCCAATAAGGAAAGGCATTCTGACCATGAACGAAGTTAATACTCTTAACAATCAACCTAATAAACCAGGAGATGACTTTACCACATCCAGAAGAGGTCCCAGTGTGTACAGAGATGATGGAACTTTATTAGTAGCTAGTTCCTCTGCTTCTATGCAGTCTGTTGCCCCTTTCAATCATCCTCAAGCAACAAACCCTATAAAAAAGATCTCCTCAGCAGATACCATAGTACCAAAGACTTTTCATAATAAGTCCACCCCTGCAGCTTTGACAATAGCTATCACTGACACTTCTCAAGATGTTGACACCATGCTTTACAGTGAACAGTATGAATCTAAGGACACTTTTAAGGAAGATATAATAGTGAACTATGAAGCATACCCCCAAAAAGACATGGGTATTATGGCAAAGGAAGAAGATATACTTAAAGAAGAAAATGTGAGGGATAATAATTATGTTACACCTATTGCAGGTGATAATGTTCCTAAAGGCAACAACTTGACATCTAAACATTATTCTCTTAACTCTGATGTATATAATTCCACCAGATTCAAAGGAACAACCAAAACCACAGCTGACCAACTTGAATTTGAGAATCCTGCATCAACCTATATGACTAAAGTCTCAAATACCCTACTTAGAAAATTTACTCCTCAGTCTCAAGGAAAAGCAATTATAAGAAACACTAACGGTAGTGCTGAACATGGCACATTCTTTGGTGGTGATATTCTTTATCCAATGATGAAAGAAAACATCCTCAAAGGCTTCTTTTCCCCTGAAAGAAGATCAACCTTTACAATACCAGAGTTTAGAACTCCAGTGAAAGATTATCTAAACCCTGCTCTGGAAGACACTGTGTTATTAGGTAAAGAAACCTCCAACAAAAATTATGCATCCTATACTGATGAGCAAACTGATCCAGGAACAGAAAAAGACCAAACTGCCACAGGTAGCACAACAAATTCTCACACAAGCATTATACCTGTGACCCTCTTCATTCCTATCTCCTCTGAAGACTCAAACGTGAAAAATTATTACCATATATCTGGAACAGGTACTCCTCTATCACTGGGATATGCAAATACATTAAGAGATGATTCCTTTATTCTTAGGCCTGAGACTACTCTGGCAAAGGAAAATAATCTAGATGCTATGGACTTGATCATCATTGAACCTGATAAAAGTGATTATGAATATATTTCAAATGAGCATCCCTTTAAACTAGAGAAGGAAGAGAATAGTTCTATTAAAAAACCTATTCCATTTATACACGGACCAAATGGATTTGTATCTCATACAACCTCCCCAGAAGGTAGGGCCTCAAAGAGTCTTCTGTATAGAATAACTCACCCTGAGTTTGAAACTGAAGAAAAATATCAAACTATTATTCTCAAAGAAGAAAATTCTGACTCTGGTATTGTTGCCACTTCTTTCAAAAACTTCAACACTCAACATCTGAAAACCATGGCACCCTCCCTAATTGATGCTACTGAGACTTTTCCCTCTGAGTTTCAAGAAAGATCATCTGCAGAAAAAACTCTAAGTGAAGATGATACCATCATCATTCTCCCTGAAGTTTCTGACTTAGAAAATAAAAAAAATGAGTATTTCTTTGTACCATACACAGAAACAATTGTTACTATGAGAGAGAGAACTGTATTTGGCACTGTGCCCACAGATCATGCTATGATCACTTACCCCATAAAAAGTCAAGGTCATTCCTACAGCAATGGCATTTCATCCAAAGTTGGTAACACAGCTGCCCCAGAGTTGGCAGACACCATCAAATCAGAAAATTCAAATGTCAATGAAAACAAATTGGACTTAGCTGAAGTGATGCCTTCACAGGATCACATTTACCCCTTGGCTCAGGATATTGCCTCCCAAACAAAGAATAGCTCCTATGTTGGTGAAGTTACTAAGGGTATAATCAAAAAAGCCTCAATAGTTTCTCCTAATCCTGTTAGGGACACCGAAATGTCAATAAATGTTACCACGATTTCACCTAATGCTCCTGCCTTTGACTCTAAAGAGAGCAATGAAAATAGTGACTCTACCATACCTGAGATAGATGATGTTGTGTCCATACCTAGAATTGCGGATGCTCTTAGTCAAAATGATGACTTTTTACCTAATAAATCAGTGTCCTTAAAGCCATTGGGTGAACACTTTATTATCACTGACCAAAACTGGGAAATCACCAAGGTGCAAAGTAACCCTCAGCCCTTCTCCATGGTCTCCTCTGTTCTTCTGGAAGATCCTACTACTTTTTCAGATAACCCTATAAATGTAGCCATGGGCATACCCATCACTGAAAATGAGAGCATTTATGATAAAACTGGCGTCATAGCGTCTGTGCCTAATACAGTTCTTCAACCTGTAATCCACAAGAAAGAGCAGATAAATGAAAGTCCTGACTATGCTATAAATCACCATATAAATAAAGCAGTTATCAATCCGTTTGCAAAAGAAATCACTACCTCAGGAACTGGGGCTAATACATTCCTCAGGAAAGATAAGGCTATTGTAGGGGATGAATCCTATATTTCTGAAGCCAAAATTCCAATAATCTTAAAACATGTAAATTCAGCGAACACTAATCCTTTCATTCTTAAGCCTCTTGTTGCTTCTGCTGAACAGAAAGCACCTGGAACTTTAAAAGAAATGTTTTACCCTGCTTCCACAATGAGCACAACAAAGCAGACAAAGGCCAGGGCTAGGGGTTCATTTTCTCTTGGTAATGATAACTTAAAGAGGTCTATCACAAACTCTCATAATAAATCACATCTATCCGTGAAACCAACTCTTCCTTCTACTGATTTTATTGCTGATTTTATTAAAATCAATAATTCTGCATCTAATCCAGTGCTTGTTAAAGGAGAGAGAAACATAAAAGTGACTGATGAGTCTATTATAGCTAGAGATATCATTGTTCTACCTGACAAAGAAATCATTTTGTCTCACAATATTATTTCTACTGATGATATAAGAAACATTATAAATGAAAAAAGGCATGTAGATTCTATGGAAAATGATAATGTAACTCAATATGAAGTCATTCCTTTTACAAAGGACTTTTCAGCAGAGTCAGATGTGGTTTTTCTGGCAGAGGAAAACAATGTAAATAATAGGAATCTAAAGACCACTAGGCTTGATGACAATACCTTTAAATACATATTGGAGAAAAATACCTTTTATGTTGGAGAAAAAGGAGAGAGCTCCACAACAAAGACACCTACCTCTGTTCAAGGGCTCCATAGATATGGATCTCATGCTCTCTTCCCCACTGCACATGTCACTGAGAGTCTCCTGAATGAAAATCCTGTAGAACCCAAAACTAAACAAAAGTACCAAATATTGATCTCCAGAAAAGGAAACCCTGACTCTGACAAAGATGACACCTTTCTCAAAGATTATTCTGCCAAATTCAAAAGCAAGTCACCTAGAACCATGACTCCTTTACCCACAGATGGAAATAGAAAAATTTCCCTCAAGCTTCCACCAGATGACTTAGCTCTGGAAAAGGACACCCTAAGTGGAAATGACATCATCATCACTCTTCCAGAAGGCAAACGGATTCAGCATATCAGTGCTCCAGATCCAGAATCAATGGAAACTATAGGACAAAGCAGGATGTTCACAGATGAAATGACTGATCTCACCATTAGCAAAATACCAGTAATAAACAAAGACCAACTCTATAGGAGATATGTCACATTCAGTGCTCTTTATTACCAAAGGGAACCTGCAATGTCACCCAAATCAGAATATAATCAAGATAAAAATTTCAAGGCGGAGAGCTATCATTCACAGAATGCCACTGCTCCTTCAATTACATTCAATGTCAACCTTGATAACAATGAACTTCCCTTTGTTGATGAAAATTCTGGGAATAAAATAAACGGGGCTTCAATTTCTTCTTCACCTGTGAGGACAACTCACACTGTTGCTGATACCACTTATCTTTCCTTTAAGGACAGTTATGAAGGGGGTGATTCTATACAACCTAATGAAAATAATGTTAGGTCTAGAGAATTTCCATTTCTACTAACAACTGAAAGTATCATTCTTATGCCTAAAGTTTTAACCAACAATTTTGTGCTAATGAGTGATAACTTATTGTCTGAACCCTCACAGTCAGTATCAGTAGACTCAGAGACAGGGACTGAATACCTTGACTTCATTCATGGAACTGATATTTCAAAAAATCAGGACATTAAAATCCAAACGGAACTTCAGTCCCACTCATTGGACACAAATATTCCTTCTATTGATTCAGTTACTTTTACCAGGAATTCCACAGATGATAAGGCTTATTCAGCATCCACTATGGAGAGAGAAACCGCCAACATTTCCAAAATTAACACAGATGCTCAACCACTGGGTACCATGATGCAAATTCCTTTGCCTACAGAAATAAGCTCCTTCCCTTCTGAAATCAAAAAAATGCCTAAACTCTCTGCTAAGGAAGACACAGGTGCTAAATTGGATTTAAATCACATTATAAATGCAACAGTTCTCATTCCAACTTTGGAAACAACACTTCCCCCAACCCTTGAGCCCAACGCTCTCTCCGAGACTAATAACAAGGAGGAGAAACTCAATAGTTATGAAGCAGGCAATTTTGTTTTAGAAGATTCAAGGATATTGAAAGATAATCCTTTCTTTGGTAAATTTAATATTCCTGCTAGACCTCAAGCTCCACCCAATTTAAAAAGAATCCTTTCAGCTGATTCCACCATGTTTCTGGAAAAGACTTTAAAGCCTAAGTATAAAAACTCCACTCCTCCTGATGAAGATGCAGGCACAGCAGGTTTGCTTCATAATGCTCCCACTGGATCCTATGTGCCACTACGGCAATCAATCCTTTCTCCTGATTTCATAATGTCTGTGAGTTCTGAACTTGACCCAGTTGTCAAAATGAAAAGTGATACTACAACAAACATGTATAATAATATTCCATTTGAGGAAAGAAATACTCCATCTCACAAAGCCATCATTTCACCTAATAGTAATACTTCAACAAAAGACATGTTGAATACTGTTTTTCATAAAAGATTTGTGCACAGAAATTCCCTACAGAAAGATATAATCACTGAATATGAAATAGTTCCTATTACAGAAAATATTTCTGACATTACTTCAGATGGTGAAAATATTCCAAATATTGAGGATGTGATAAACACTGTGCCTGACAACAGAGCTCTTAAGTATGTCACAAATGAATATATCCTAGAACCACAGGAAGAAAAATACAATCGTATTATGAAAAAAACTACTTTCACTTATGACCCCAAAATAGTTGGGCTTCATCAACTCTACTCCAGTGCTGATGTCTCTAAACATTTATTTCAAGGAGCCCCAAATGAGATTAAAACTAAAGAAATGTTACAAAATTTGGTATCTAGAGAAAAATATACCAGTTCTGACATTGATGCTGTTTTTCTAAAAAGTTCCACTGACAACTCAAATTCTCAGGCTCCCAAATCTGTGACTCACCCCCTAACTCACACAAGTGAAAGTACTCACAAATTTCTAGGTAAAGCAACTCTTAAAAGGGACACTTTAAGAGGAGATGACACCATCACTGTTTTCCCTGAAGACAAAATGATGGAATACACCCTTATTCCAGACCCAGAAAAAACAGTAATCATGGTAGAGGGAAGGATGTTCCCAGATGAACATACAGATCCCATTGTTATCACCTCTCCATTAAAAAATAAGAATCAGTTCTTCAGGAAAGTCATTTCATCTGCTATGTATAACACTGATGCCCAAGGTAAAGCAGAAAACATCTTATCATCCCAAGCAGACAATGTTAAAGGTAAAACTAATATGGCAGAGATGCAATACTCATGGGATAGCATTATTCCTTTGACTGAGTTTAATGTCATCCCTAAGGGCAAACTTTCTTTCATCAATGAAGATACTAAAACTTTAAACAAAAAGGCTTCAATCTCTTCTTTATCTAGGAATACAGTAAACATTGTGGATGACACCACTACTCCCTCCACTGAGAGTAGTTATGAAAGAGGTAACTCTATGCTGCCAGAAGACAATATTGGGTCCAGAGGATTCCTAGCTCTACAAATCCAAGAAAAGTCCATGTTCAATCCTAATGCCTCAACTGAAAATCTTGAAATCTCTGACCCAGTGACAAATAACTCCTTGGTTAATTCTTCAATTGCATTGTCAAACATGTTTAAGACAATGATTGAATACCCTAATTCTGTTAATGATGGTGATAGTTCCACTAAAAATAAAACTGATCCCAAGCCCAACTCCTTAACCTCAACAAAACTTCCCATTAGTTCTACTACTTTTTCAGACAATCCCACAAACAATGAGTTTGATTCACTGCCCTCAGTAAATACAGAAACTACTGATGTCTCTAAAACTGAGACAGATAAAATATATTCTGAGCCTCAGAGAACAATCATGAATGTCTTTTCTCCTACAAAAGTCTCTCAACATATGGTCTCTCAAAGAAGAAAAATAGATATTTTTTCTGATCAAGAAGATCCAGCCACTAAATTTGATTTAAGTCACATTGCAAATGCAATCATTCTCAATTCAGCTATGAGGAAAATCCTTCCCTCAGTAACTAGGTTTAATACTCTGTCAATGAGTAACAACAATGTGGAAGAGGAAGTACATATTTCTAAAGCAGACAATTTTTTTCCAAAAGATGCAAGTACATTGAAAGATAATTCTTTCACTGTTAAATATGATGCTACTTCTACTAAACCTCAAGCACACCACGATTTAAAAGGAATCATTACAGTTGGTTCTGTATTAACCCTTCCAGAAGTATCTAGGTCTAATGATAAAAGCTCTTCGCTTGAAGTTGCTACTGGAGAAAGGATCATCACAAACACTCTCATTGGGACATATGACCTACCACCATGGAAGTCAATTATTCCTTCTGATTTCACAACATTCATGAGTTCATCTAAGTATTCTGAACTTGATCCAGTTATCAAGAGGAAAAAAGATACCACAACAAAGACTAATAATAGTATTCCACCTGGAGAAAGAAATACTCCATCTGACAAAATCATTATCTCACCTACTACCATTCTTTCAAAAAAAGACATGAAAAACACTATTAATACTACTACTAATAATAATAATAATAAATTTGGAGATGAGACTTCAATAGGGGAAGATATATCCACTGAAGTAGTTCTTATTACAGAAGACATTTCAGAAAAATTACATGACACCTTTTTGGCAAGGGAAAATATTCCAAGTGATGAGGACATAGTAACTATTATACCCATTGACAATGCCCTTGAGTATGTTGCAGATAACTATGCCTTTGAACTAGTGAGGGATGGAAATGGTCCCTTACAAGAAAGACCACACTTAGGAAAGACTCCAAAGTATTTGACTCTCATTCACCCCATGCCAGTGCTGCAGCCTCTGAACATGCATCCCAAGGATCTCTAACTGTTATCAAAACTACCAAAAAATACCAAGGCTTCATTCCCAAAGATAAAAACCTTAATTTTGACAATGATGCTACTGTTCTCAAAAGGTCTTCTGTCAATTTTAATACTAAGGTTCCCAGATCCATGATTCATTCTCTTACTGATTCAAGTTGGATTTTTTTACCTGAGTTTCTAGGTGAAACAATTGTGGAAAATACTTCTCCAATTGGTGATAACACCATCAACATTATCCCTGAAGGCAAAAGAATGGAGTACCTGTTTGATTCAGACCCAGAACTAATGATAAGAATGGGAGGGAGCAAGATATTCACTGATTCCACTGATCCTGCTGTGATCACCTATCCTATAGATTATAAAAACCAATTCAACAGGAAAGGTGTATCGTTTGCTTATTATAATAATGATGTACCCGAAGAAGCAAAAGCCACTATATCAGCCAAATTGGATGCAAATAAACGTAAACCAAACTTGGCAGATATACTTCATTTGCAGAACAATATTATTCCTTTGGCTGAGTTCAATGTCATTCCTGATGATGATCTTCCCTTCATTGGTAAAAATACTGAGAAAGCAACCAACAGAGCTTCAATCTTTTCCTCATCTATGAATAAGGCAGCCAGGACTATGGCTGATTCCATTGTTCTTCCCACTGAACGTAGTTATGGAGGAGGTGATTCAATGTTACCTGGAAAAGATGTTAAATCTAGAGGATTCCCATCTCTGTTAACACCTGCCATACTTATCCCGAATTCCTCACCTGAAAATCCTGAAACTTCTGGCTTAATGACAGATAAATCTTCATCTGAATCTTTACTAAATAGGTCAGAAATGTTAGAAAGAGCAAATGAATATGCCGATGCCATTAATGGAGATGATGTTTCAGGGAGACAGGTCATAATAACTCAAGCTGACATTCATTCCTATCCATTGGCTTGGAATGTTTCTCCAATTGGATCAACTACTTTCTCAGATAGTACCACAGATGATGAGGCTGACTCATTTTTCTCTCTGAATACAGATACTCCTGAGAATTATATACCTAAGACTGACAAAATATATTTCAAATCTCAAAGAGCAATGATGAAAGCCTTTTCCCTTACAGAAGACTCTCAAGATAGTGTCTATGAAAGAAAGAAAATAGCTAATCTTTTTGATCAAGAAGATCCAGCTTCTAAATTGGAATTACATAATTTTACAAATACAACAGTTTTCATCCCAGCTATGAGGAAAATCCTTCCATCAGGAACTGAGCCCAACCCTCTCTACAAGGGTAACAGCAATATGGAAGATTCTTTTAGTGTTAAATTTGATGCTACTTCCTTCAAACCTCAAACACCTCCCAATTTAAAAGGAATCTTTTTAGCCAATCCCACATTAACTCTTCCAGAAGAACCTAGGCCTACCTCTCATGATAAAGTTACTAACACAGGAGGGTCCATCACAAACACTCCAACTGGACTACATAGGCTTCGATGGAGGTCAAATTTTCCTCCTTCTTATTTTACGACATCCATGAGGACTTCCAAATATTCTGAACTTGTTCCTGTTACTAGTATGGGAAAAGACAGGACCAAAAAGATTGATCATAACATTCCACATGAGAAAATAATTATTCCATATGATAAAGGTATCATTTCACCTATTATCATTACCTCTGAAAAAGACATGGCGAACACTTTACAAGGGAATATATCTGAGCATAAAGACCTTCTAAAGAGAGAGATGGCAGCTGAATATGAAATCATTTATTTTACAGAAGACATTTCAGAAAGAGTGGATAACATTTCTTCTACATATAAAATCACTCCAGCATATTTGGACCATACAGCTATTATGTCTGATGACAGTGGATCTGAATATGTCTCAGATATGCATACTGCAGAATTAGAAGATAGAGCAGATAATTCCCTGATAAAAATGAGCACACTCATATATGCCCCCAAGACACATGTGTCTCATGCACCACATACCACAGTTACTCCTCCAGACAGTCTATCTAAAATAATATTACCAGTGTTCAAAGCCAGAGAAAACTACCAAGCTACGATTCTGAGACAGGAAAACAGCACTGACACTGATGTCATTGCTCTCAAGGATTCTAATGCCCATGTCAATACCAAAGCTCACAGACACACAACTCACTTCCTAATTGACGCAAGTGTAAATTTTCCTTCTAGTTTTTCTGACAAAACACCTGTGGGAAAAGGTACCATAAATGATGATGATGGCACCATAATTCCCTCTGAAGGCTTTGATTTAGAACATAAAATAATTGAGCATTCCCTTTCTCCAGACATAAAACTCGTAGCTGATAGCAAGACATTCACAACGGATACTACTAATCATGCGTTTAAAAACAGTGCTAATTTTCGGGGCGCCTGGGTGGCGCAGTCGGTTAAGCGTCCGACTTCAGCCAGGTCACGATCTCGCAGTCTGTGAGTTTGAGCCCCGCGTCGGGCTCTGGGCTGATGGCTCAGAGCCTGGAGCCTGTTTCTGATTCTGTGTCTCCCTCTCTCCCTGCCCCTCCCCCGTTCATGCTCTGCCTCTCTCTGTCCCAAAAATAAATAAACGTTGAAAAAAAAATTTTTTTTTAAATAAAAAAATAAAAAAAAAAAAACAGTGCTAATTTTCTCAGGAGAAACATAGCACCTATCATTTATAAGACATTTACACCCTAGAGAGGAGACACTACCACATCCAGTATATCTGACTTTACTGAAGATCAAACAGGTATAGCTACAGTATATGATTCAAGGTTTAGTAATTTTCCTTCAGCTCAGCCTTCCAGTGATGGCATCTCCAATGTGAAAGAAAACAAAGAAGATGCAATCAAGACGGCTCTTACTTTCTTTTATCCTTTGAAAAAGATGTCTGCCAACATGCAAAATGCTCCTGCTACTTCTACTAAGAACAAAAATAACATTGACCATTATAGCCTTCCATCATCAGGGAGTGTCAGGTCTCTAAAACTTGCATATATGGGACTACCTGAAATTCTCATCCTAACTTCTAAAGTCCCTACTAAAGAAACCGCATCTCCCAAACTTATAAAAGGCACAAACCTCTACTACCCAACAGTGTTAATATCAGAGCCTGTGTCTATAGACTCACCTTACTTCAATAAAGGCATTGTCTCAAAAGGAAAAAATACTAAAAGTCAAATAGTCCCCTTTGTCTATACTGTCCTCCAAGCTGATTCTACAGGTTCTTCAGACAACATGGCTAATGTCAAACCTAGCACATCTGCTACTGTTGTCACCAAAAGCAAAATTTTTGGTACTGATGAATTTTGTGATCAAAATGCAGAACCCAAGAAAACAACCACCAAGTTTTCTTCTCCTTTTCCTAATGAATATAGTAAACCAAATTTCTATTACACAAGGAAAATAACTAAAGCTTCTGCAGTGAAAGACACAGCTGAACTGAATCACCTTACAGATGTAAATAGAATAGGAAATGATCCAGTTATTCAGGTGGAAACAAACTCTCTAAAAGATGCTGACCTAAAGCCTTATCTTGTGAATAAAAATGTCATTGCTGATAATAAATCAGTGAACGAGGATTCTGACCGTGTCCCTGTAGCAGCTTACTCAAGCTGTCACATGCCAAAGTATTCCCTCCCAGATGGATCTGGTCCTCAGGGTCAGGTCCTTGAGTTCATTACTGGGAACTCAAACTTGCTAACAGAAGTAATTACCACTATTCCTACTGATGAAAAATCTTTATCTTACACAGAGATCATTTCCATGGTAGAAGGAAATTCTCAGTTGGAATTAAATTAGCCAATTTCAGAGCAACACATACTGAACTTCAAACTTCAGAAAGCACAAATGATACACATTAATCCATTGTCAAGATAAAAAATATATATTATTTAGGTTTCAATTTCTATTGTACCACAAGCTAACAAAGAAATTGAAGGAAACACTTTCTTTAGTGCTGATATTCTTCAGTCACAGGAACAATTACTCCAAAGGGTATCCCTGAGAAGCCTACAAACAACAAAGCAGAAACGAGGGTCATATCTAACCCTGCTATCTACACCATCTTCCTTGGAAACAACAACAACAACAATAGTGACACCACAGGCCAACACATCCTTCAATTACAATTTCTTTACTCATGCACCCAGCATTCCAATCACTGGAGGGGAAGAGGCCAAAAATGTGGATGTTGCTATAACCAAATCTCAAGATATAACTGTTCCTCTCACCTCCCTGTTTCTGAAGCTGAGAATTCTCTCATGAATGAAGATATTGAACCTGAAACTTCCTCAGCAGCTACATTCCAACAATGATGATAATCACCTCAACTAAGATCAATAACTCTATTTTCTCCAATAAATTTACAAAATCTGAAGATACACAGACTCTTTTTAAAGTAGGAATTCTAATGTACACATTCAATGCGATCCCAATCAAAATTGCACCAGCATTCTTCTTGAAGCTAGAACAAGGAATCCTAAAATTTGTGTGGAACCACAAAAGACCCCTAATAGCCAAAGTAATTTTGAAGAAGAAGACCAAAGTGGGAGGCATCACAATCCCAGACTTTAGCCTCTACTACAGAGGTGTAATCATCAAGACAGTATGGTATTGGCACAAAAACAGACACATAGACCAATGGAATAGAATAGAGGACCCAGAATTGGACCCACAAATGTATGGCCAACTAATCTTTGGCAAAGAAGGAAAGAGTATCCAATGGAAAAAAGACGGACTCTTTAGCAAATGGTGCTGGGAGAACTGGACAGCAACATGCAGAAGAATGAAACTAGACCACTTTCTTATACCATACACAAAAATAAATTCAAAATGGATGAAAGACCTAAATGTGAGACAGGAAACCATCAAAACCCTAGAGGAGCAAGCAAGCAACAACCTCTTTGATCTTGGCCGCAGCAACTTCTTAATCAACACGTCTCTGGAGGCAAGGGAAACAAAAGCAAAAATGAACTATTGGGACCTCATCAAGATAAAAAGCATCTGCACTGCAAAATAAACAACCAACAAAACTAAAAGGCAACCGACAGAATGAGAAGATATTTGCAAATGACATATCGGATAAAAGGTTAGTATCTAAAGTCTATAAAGAACTTACCAAACTCCACACCCAAAAAACAAATAACCCGTGAAGAAATGGGCAGAAGACATGAATAGACACTTCTCTAAAGAAGACATCCAGATGGCCAACAGACACATGAAAAGATGCTCAACATCACTCATCATCAGGAAAATACAAGTCAAAACCACAATGAGATACCACCTCACACCAGTCAGAGTAGCTAAAATGAACAAATCAGAGAACAACAGATGCTGGCGAGGATGTGGAGAAACGGGAACCCTCTTGCACTCTTGGTAGGAATGCAAACTGGTGCAGCCGCTCTGGGAAACAGTGTGGAGGTTCCTCAAAAAATTAAAAATAGAATTACCCTACAACCCAGCAATAGCACTATCAGGAATTTATCCAAAGGATACAGGAGTGCTGATGCATAGGGGCTCATGTACCCCAATGTTTATAGCAGCACTTTCAACAATAGCCAAATTATGGAAAGAGACTAAATATCCATCAACTGATGAATGGATAAAGAAGATGTGGTTTATATATACAATGGAATATTACTTGGCAATGAGAAAGAATGAAATCTGGCCATTTGTAGCAACATGGATGGAACTGGAGAGTATTATGCTGAGTGAAATAAGTCAGGCAGAGAAAGACAGATTTCATATGTTTTCACTCATATGTGGATCTTGAGAAACTTAACAGAAGACCATGAGGAAAGGAAAGGGGAAAAAAATAGTTACAAACAGAGAGGGTGGGAGGCAAACCATAAGAGACTCTTAAATACAGAGAACAAACTGACGGTGGATGGGGGCGTGGGAGAGAGGGAAAGTGGGTGATGGGCATTGAGGAGGGCACTTGTTAGGATGAGCACTGGGTGTTTTATGTAAGTGATAAACCATGGGAATCTACCCCGAAAACCAAGAGCACATTTTACACACTATATGTTAGCCAACTTGACAATAAATTATATTAAAATTAATAAATTAATTATAATTAAAATAATAATAATAAATAATAATAATAATAAAGTAGGAATTCTAATGTCCATAGGAGACACCACTTGTCTCAGTTAATTCTTTTAAAATTGCACGTTACATTTCATCTGATAGATCTGAAGATATTCTCCATACAAAGACAGTCTTAATGGTGGGCATCAGTATGACATCAGCATTTTCAAAGTCTATATCTGAGGACTCTTTCTAGTCAAGTATCGCTGAAAATCCTAAACTGTCAGATAACATTCCTGAGGCCTTATTGCAAACTCACCCTCTTTTGCTAACAACTTCCTTTTTTTTTTTTTTTTCACTTAACAAAAGGGGTTTTTTTCATCCTGGACCTGAAGAAATTGCTACTTAAATATAAACTTGATGCTCTTCTGAGAAAAGACAAACTGTTTCCATTAGTGTAATAGACACTACAACAATAGAGGAAAGTATTGTTCAGATAAAGTGAACTTCCTATAGAATCTGATCCTCTATCCTTAAGTCAGCTAGTATCTTTGGTGGTAATGACTTGTTGGTCCAATAAGAGTGTCCTATGTTCCCCAGAGCAGATGATTCCAGTTCCACCCTCAAAATTGCTAAAATTCCAGCAGTCCCACCAGGATTTTCACCATATGCTTCTTTCTCTTTGATAGATGACACACACTTTCCATGTAAAGTGTCCATGTAAAGAGGTCAATGGTTAAAAAAAAAAAAAAAAAAAAACAAGATAATGGTAATAATATTCTCTATAGCCAAGAAAAGCCTTTGTATGCTATAATCAATGTGATCCCACCTCACAGTTATATTAGTAGAAGCAGAGTTGATGTGAGCACAATAGTAATCCCTGAAATTAAAGACTATTTGACAAATTAGTGTCTACAAAGATGGTATCATTTCACCTCACATTTCTAACCAGGAACTAAATGCCTATAAAAATGAATATTTTGCTCCTTATTCTAACTCTATTCAATATAAGAAATAGCAAGTACTCCAACCTGACTTCTAGCAATTATACAGTTAACACTTCCTTTTTCCCACTTTTTGTACACAGAATAAAAGAATTCCTGCCACAAAGACACCAATCTTCTGTTTATACCATGCTTATTCTGAATTAAACTTCATAAACACTAGATAAGGGGGAGGGGGTGGAGTAGAGGTTAAATCAACCCAGTTAATCAACCCAGAGAATAGGTTTACCTTCTCATTTCCTTTCCTGCCACTGCAAATGACTTAGAAATAAAGAGCCATGCCTGTCATTAACTTAAAAGACTTTCCTCCTTGTCCCTGATGCTGACAGCATTTCTTATGTCAATAGAGACACTGAGACCCTTCATAGTGACATCTCCTTGAAGCGAAAACATAGCTGGAGAAGCTACCTGTGTCTTTAAAATGAAAAATTCCCATCTTAAAAACCTATCATAGTTCTACAGAGAGTGGTCATGTATATGTCTATACCAGGCCAATCAACTAAGAAAAGACACTGTAAACTTGGAGGTTGAGTCCAAATCTAATGAAGAGAAAGCATTTGCTCTTGAGATGGAAACCACTGCTCTGACTGATACTGCTGCCCTTTTTCATATTTAGTTGTATCTGAGTCTGAAAATTCTCTTTCTTCTAATAACACTGGGAAAATATTAACACCAGACTATAATCTCCTTTCATCTAAATAGCTAAATATTAAGAATGATAACAAAATGACGATGGTTGAATTAACTAACATCATTATAGGAAACATTCCCTCTGAAATTTGAGGATAAAACTCTTAAGGCTAATACAGTTATTCCACATTTTGATTTTGTTTCTGGGTGAATTCTGACATATAATGCCAACTCCCTGGCATTAGGTTGAAGTAACACACTCTACAGAAAAATATTCCTGAAGAAATTAAATCTACAAGACCTGATATCATCCTTGTTAAGCATGTTAATTCACAAAAAAAAGTAAGAATTGTAATGAAGAAGAAAATTATAAGAACCCTAAATATTACTTACTTATTATCTTTACTGAAAAAGTGAGAATTCACTCTCTGAAGAGGAAAACTAATTGAAATCCTTGCTACCTAATTACCTTCTGCATGCTACATTCATTGCCAAAACTGCCATCAATGTTTTTAGACATTTAAATAACCATAAATCTCAAGAGAAGACACTTCACCTCAAAAACATACTGTTAACTTACTTGAAAGACAGGCCACTTGAAACTAATGCTGATAATCTCATGGCTTCCAGAGTTCTCCCCACTGACCCTCAACCCACAAAGTACCTGGCAGACTCTGCTATGTCTGTTTCAAGTGACACTAGCTCCATATTGGAAGGCACATCCCTTATAAACAAAAAGAAGACAAATCCAGCTGTGAATGTTGATTTCACAATCAGAGAGGATTCTACTGCCTTTTAATCTAATATCCATACTCTTGAAACTAGTTGCCCAATCAGAGCACAGAAACAACCTCCAAGGAGAGCCAGTGCCATTGGCTCTATGGTTGATGCAACAATCACCATGATGACCAATGCTTCAATCACTATCATGAACATCACTCTCCTGCCTAGGGAAACCACTGGGCCCAGAGAAAGACCTGTGAGTGTGCATGGTGCCATTTTGTCCCATGGCTGAAGATGGTTTGCCAAAAATTTGCTCTCATCCTCCAACAGAAAGCAGGAAAACAACTGAAGCAACCATTTTATTTGGGGATGACAACACTATTCCTAAATCAGAAACAACTATGACCTCAGAAGGAGACCACATTACTTCATTAAATGACAATACACTAGAAAGTGATTTTTCAACAACAGGCAACAAGTTTACATCTCTGAAGGAAAAACTAAAATCAGAAGATGATGCTGAGTCTCATCTTATTAGGTCATCAACCCATCTGGAGAAAGAAATTACTAGTCTGATAGGCACAACAAACTCCATGGCTAATGACTCTATTACTGAAAACTTCATTCCAGTGAAAATTGGTAATATCTCATCACCAAGTGCTACTGTTTCTTTAATAGATTTTTCCACTAACATAGCAAAAGAAGATATTCTCTTGGATACCACTGGCCCAGGGAATGAATATGTCTCTATAACTTCTGAAGTCTCTGGCACACTGAAGGATGGCACCGCTAGCATTGTGGACACCCCTGCCCTTCCAGCTAAGAAGGATGAACCCGATGTTAACAATTACAGTTCCTCAGTTAAATCCAATGTCACTGCTGATGAGGCTGTCCAGATCACCACCTCGTCTATTCCTGAGTCTGAAATCTCTTCTGCTACTGAAAAAGACTTCACCACTATTCCAGATATAGCTGCCCTTACAGAAGAGAAAGTGACTGAAATCGACCTCAACATTCCAGAGGATGACCCCAATGCTGTGCCTAAACTAACAGATTCTGATGAGGAAAAGTTCATCACTGTGTTTGAGCTCACTACCACTGTTGAAAGGTGCGAAGATAAGCCAGAAGATGTTCTGATAACTGATGAAGAGTCTATGGATGAAGTCAATGTTTGGGTGGAGAAAGATATTACAAATGAAGCAGAGAACCATCCCATTTTGCTTACTGCTGTTGAATCTAGATATGACTTTGTAGTCCCTATATCAGTAGATGTGAACCTCATGGAAGATTCATCTATTACGACAAAAGATCTGTCTGAAAATAATACAATGGAATATGTAACTAAGGACAGTGAGCCACTTGCAAGAACTACCTCTGATCTAGATACCCTAAGCCATGAGGACGATGCTTTTACTACTGAAATGGGTGTCTTTAAGCTACTGAAGGAAGAACCAGATGAGTTCCTGATTTGAAAGCAACAAAACATATGCCGCATAGACTTGAGTAATAGCCTGGAAAGCTAGTTTTAACATCTAAGAAGTTTGTTCAGCAAAAATCTTATTAAGTTAAAGAATGTGAGAATTTAAGGCAAGTATTAGACTCAGAAAAATGCAGACGTTTAGCAATAGAGGTCATGCAGTAGAATATATTTATGGAAACTTAAAAACTCAAATACAAGAGTTCCCCTTGTATCAAAAGGTTTAATTTAGTTATCTATTTACCTTAATATAAAAGTCTTTAATCTCAGCCTTCATGGATATAAAGAGAGAGCAATAAAGAAAGCTCACTTCCTACTACATTTAATGATGTATGTCACTTTAGTTAACCCTGAATAGCACATTTTAGTGTGAGTTGAAGAGAACTGAATTAACTTATCTCAAAAAAATTGTTGTAGTATTAAAAGTTTTGAAATGCTAATTCTAAACAGATTTTTTTCATGCCTCTTCTATTAAAAAATATATTTGCAATAATTAAGACTATTCAGTAATTGTTTAGCACCCACCTGTAAGAAATGTAAGAAATCTTATAGGGTTCCTGGCTTGTGTTGGACACAAACTAAGAAAAAATGATTATTTCATAAACATGTAAATTTGTCAGAAACAATATTTGTATAAATGTATGAATCAATTTAATTTTCTTTCTGTAAAATTTCTTTCCTGAATTTTTGTCAATTTTTTTCAGGTCTTAATCACTGATATCATACTCTTCTTGTGCTTTTGGTTAGCAGTTCAAGGACATGTATCTTCATTTTTTTTCTGTCACAGACTTTTAAAATGGGTCTGTTTTCATCTTGCTGATTTTCCTTCAATAAATCTTTTGACAGCAACTGATTTACTGTGTGTAGATGTGTTTGATATTCCAGTACAGAATTCTGAAATTACGAGAAACATATAAGCACAGTTGACCTTTGAACGACACGGGGATAAGAGAGGTAAATTCCTCTGCCAGTCAGAAATCCACCTGTAACTTTTGAGTCCCCCAGAGCTAAGCTACTAATAGTCTACTGTTGACTGGAATCCTTATCAATAATATAAATAATCAATTAGCGCATATTTTGTGTATCTGTTATATGCTGCATTCATACAATAAAGTATGGCAAGAGAAAAGAAAATGTTATTTAAAAAAAACACATGGAAGAGAAAATACACTTACAATACTATACCATAAAAAATCCGTAGATAAGTGGTCCTGCACAGTTCAAACACGTGCTATTCAAGGGTCAGCTGTAAAATTAAAGTGCAGTGTTTGTTTAAAGAACAACTTAGGGGTATCTCAGTGATTCAGTCAGTTAAGTGTCCAACTTTGGCTCAGGTCATAATCATGCAGTTTGTGAGTCTGAGCCCTTCGTGGGGCTCTATGCTGACAGCTCAGAGCCTAGAGCCTGCTTCGGATTCTGTGTCTCCCTCTCTTTCTCTCTGCCCCTCCCCGCTCGCACTCTGTCTCTCTCTCACTCTCTCTCTCAAAAATAAATATCTTTTTAAAAATTAAAAAAAAAAAAAAAGAACAGCTTAGCTCCGGACACCAAGGACAGAATTATTATACAGAGGCTCATAATTTTATTATATTTTTAAAAAAGAAAAAGTCAAAACAGTAGGTAAATAGTAAGTGGTACACTCGGGGTGGGGGAGGAGGAGGGATTTACACCATTAGATAGAATATAGACTAGCATAATTACAGTAGCATGTTAAAACTCAGAAACACATTTTAACTAAAAAATTTATTACATGGTAAAGTGAACTTCAAAACCATGAAATATGATAAGTAATTAAGCCTTCCTTGACAGTTGACTATTTGAGAAAAATTAAGCTCAGTGTTAAGACCACAATATAAAATAAATTTTACATGGACAAGAAGCTTAAATATAAAACCATAAAAAAGTGTAGAAGGAAACATGTATATTTATTCAAATGGAGTCAAAAATTTAAGCACATAAGAAATGGAAAAAAGAAGATTCATTGATTTGATACCATAAATAGCTAAAATTCTGTACAAAAGAAAATCAACATAAAATCAAAAAGCAAATGATAACTGTGGAAAAATAATTGCATTATACATGGCAGTGAAAAGATTACTATCCTTATTCTATGAAGAACTCCTAAAAAGAAAGCATTTTAAATGAGCAGTAGAGATAAATAATTCATGAAATACAAATTGCCAGTAAACATAAGAAAAAGTCAATGATTATAGTATTTAAAGAAAGTGAAACTATTACATATATTTTGTAATATATATATATTTATATATATCCATTTGACAATTGACAATGATAATTTTAAATATTCATTGTTGGCTAGTGCAAATTTCTCCACCCTTTCTGGGAGTCAGTTTAAAAGTACACGCAACATGTATTAAAAATATTTAAACTTTTTGGCCTATTTTGCAACTAAGAACTTTCTTAAAATTTTCTTTAAAATAGCTGACAGTTATTACAGGTTTGGTTGGGTTCACATTTAGAATAACACTGGCTTTTCATGACAATCCTATAAGAAAGAACAATATTATACCCATTTTACCGATAAAGAAACTGAGTCAGCAAATCTATATAACATGCCCAAGCCTCATAGTTACTATGTAGCAAAGGCTTCAAACCAGGCAGTCCTTCATAGCTCATGCTCTCTTAATCACTATGCTCTCCTGGCTCTCACAGTTTTACAAAAAAAGGATGTTGGCAACGGCATTCATTTAATTCTATATGTTTATAAAAGAAAACACTAAAAGTAATAATCTAAAATTCCGGTGACATGGAACTGGTTACATTTCTGTATACCCATATAAAGCAATAGTATGCATTTTTTAAATGGTCTATAAAAGATTTAATCACATAGGGGAAAAGGGAAATTTCACACTAAACTTCTAAATGAAGTTTAAATGCATTATTTCATTCTCTGCTTTTGTGCATTTACAAATGCATGAAATCCAGAATATAAAGTGTACACCAGGGGGATGAATGATTGTCAACATCATTTTTCATTTATAAAATATTTTTTCTGTACCTGCTATGGTCCAAATACCTCAAAAGCCTCTTATGGATGCTATACTGAACCAAATGACAAAGCCTCCCCCATCATGGAAATTAATCCACTGGAAAAGAGAAATATTAAACAAATAGTCTCAATCACATATGAAGCAATGCCAACTACAGACTGTGTTGGGTATTACAAACAAAAATAATAAGAGATTATAGCTGCAGACTTCACATAAGTTTAGATCCAGGGAAGTTGTCTCTGAGAAAGTGAGATTTAAACAAAGACTGACAAATATGAAGAGTTGAGGACACAACACACCCGAAGCCCTGAGGCTAGAAATGGCCCAAGTTTCTCAAGGAAATGAACAGATCATGTGATTGGAACACGTGTCAGTTGAGAAAGACTTCAAGTTGAAACTGAGAAAGTAGGCAAGAACCAAATTATATGGTGCTTGTTGAAAGCTATTTAAGGTTTTAATCATTTTTTTCCTCAAATCAACCTTAGAATTGAGATAGGCAGCAAGCTGAAAGCATCATTATTTTATAAACTGCAACCATAGTTTCTTTCAGGGGCTTTGTTTAAAAAATAGGGTGTACCGGGATGGCTCAGTCAGTTGAGTGTCTGACTCTTGATTCCAGCTCAGGTTGTGGATCCAGGGTCATGACATCAAGCCCCCCACATCAGGAAGGAAGGAAGGAAGGAAGGAAGGAAGGAAGGAAGGAAGGAAAGAAGGAAGGGAGGGAGGGAGGGAGGGAGGGAGGGAGGGAGGGAGGAAGGAAGGAAGGAAGGAAGGAAGGAAGGAAGGAAGGAAGGAAGGAAAAAATAGTTTGGTGTTACCTTTGACTGAGAGAGAGTGAGGCATAAGCTGGACTAGAACAGCTAAGCAATTAAAAAGATAATGTGTGCTAGAAGACAAGATAATGGGAATTTACAGATAGGACTGGACAAAGACAGGAAGAACAGAGCATGTTGGCAACTGGCTAGAGTTCAGAAATAATAGTGTCCAGTGTTGTGTGTCAAGCAAACCTTTATAATTAAAAAAAAAAAAAAAATACAGTGGCTAGTGAGATTATTGGTGGTCAGAGGACATCAGACTTTTCAAAAAATGGGTACTTAATAATCAATTTTAAATTGTGCACCTTCATAGTAAAGTTTCTCCTTACCATGAAATTTGATTAAACATCTCAAAGAAACAAGGTCTTGAATGCTATTCTTGAATAAAGGAATTGGTGAACCTAAGGACCACAGCTAAGATAGGGAATTAAGGAATAAGTGTGAAACAGTCTTTATTCTCAAATGTACTAAATAGTGATGATTCTAGAAAGTAGTTTGGGGCATACAGTGGGTGGGCATTTCAGATAGTCTTATTTTACTGATGACCAAAGTAAAAACAGAAAAGCCACTGGACCAGGGTAACCAAGCCAGTAAGTGGCAAAGATTAGCTCTCCACACCTGTAGAACTCTAAAGCCCAAGGTCACACAGCTTTGTGTGAATTGTTGAAGAATGAATCACTCAGCTTATAACCCTACTTCTTTCTCTATTTCCACTGCCACTCCCTTCTTTAAGCCTGCCTTCAATCCCGTAACTGGCAATCCACCTCTTGTCTTCTTTCCCACCAATTAATTATGCCCTGAAGTCCTCATCTTTCTTCTAAAGCCCTTTACTTGCTATCTTTACTTACTGTCTTTATGATAAAGTCCAAACTCTTCAGCAAGGCACACAAGCCTCTCTACATGATTTCCCTCCACCCACCTTTTTCCTCATCGCACCTTTACTTCTCCTGCCCTCCTTTCACACACTACACTCTATCTATACAAAATACTAAATGTATACTCCCTGACAGCTGGGATCCATGACTACTGAGCTGAAGAGTACCTAGTATGTACTCAATAAATGTTTATAAATGAAGAAATGTGAGGAATTAAAGTTCCCTTGATGTGAGTGACAATTACTGTTTTTGACCTAGCTTCTAACCCCTGCTTGCTATAAAATTTTATTTGTAATACAACTCTTTTACTTCCACACATTTCAGTGAGATAGACCCCCCCCCCAATTCCATCAAAGACCTAATTGCTCGTGTCCCATACACCTTACCATGGTCATTCAAGAATAAGCACGTAAATCAATCAGAGCAAAGAGAACACATTTGTGGAAAATAAACTTCTGAAAGAAATGTCAGTCTGGAAACATGTAGTGCAAGGAGCTTCTGGAGCCATCTAGGGATCACAAGGAGGCATGCTGCTGAAAATAAAGCCAACGCTGAAGAAATGAGAGCCAAAAAATATAAAGAACTGAGTTGCAGTCACATCATATGTCAAACCCTCATATGATAAGCCTGGTCTGCTTATCTATCTGAGACAATACATTTTACATTCTAGTTAATGAGTTTGGGTTGAAGTTTTCTGTTGGTTAAAACTGAAGTATCCTACTAAGAATACAAACAGTTTCAAGTCCTGTGTCTTTATTCTTCATACTCTCTGTCCCCAGAATTCTCTGCAGTTTCACATGGTAAATATTTAATCATCTTTCATGACTCACCTCAAGTACTAGCTTCTCTAACCACCTCTAGATGTAATAACCTGTGTATCCCATTCACCATATATATTCTTCAATAATATCACTTATACTTTATTGTATTTGATAAAAGATTCTCCTAAGTCACAAGATATCCTATTTATAGTTTGCTTTGACACAAGATACCTCTGTCCAAAGTTCCTCTCTGTCCTAACGTAACCCCTGTTTAAACCCTCATATATTCACAAGCCTCACTGTAACCCTTACCCACAGCTCCTCCTACCCTGTGCCATAAACCTATTTTTCATGTCTTAAGGAATTCCTGATCCAATATGAGAGACAAACAGGGAGAGAGAAAGGGAATGAGAGAGAGAGAGAGAGAGAACCAGTTTCAAAATGAAATGACCCTGACCATAAAGAAAGTTCTCCTAAAGAGATGTTCTACATAAGGATACATTAAAGAACATTTGTAACTTCAAGGTACCAAGAAGACTGGGGAACTGAGCCAGTATGTGTTTAATATATGTGCATTACCCAATTCTTCCACCTGTTGCAGATTAGAAGCAAATAAATGATACATGAACTAAACTTTGAGTCTGCAGTCTATTTCCACAATACCACTGGTATGTTCTTTTGCATTTTTCACATACACTTCAAAGATAACAGAAGTCTAAATTGAAACTGGCATTCCCCTTCCTTCATTTTTCTCTTCTAATATTTTCTGTCTCAAACAAAAGATACCATCTGCACAGTTGTCCAAGCTGGAAACTGGCACTCCTCCTTCACACCCCTCTCCCTTTTCCCACGTGCAACAACAAAAACAAAGTTTTCACCTCTGAGGTCTTCAGGAATCCACTTGCCTCCATTCCCATTGCCTCTTCTTTATTCCAAGTTTTATCAAGCAAGAATATCATTTTATATCACAAATGTATCATGCCACTTCCAGCTTCATACTCAAAATGCTCTCGTGACTTTCCACCAACTTCAGAATAAAGTCCAAAATCATTTTGTTATTTGTCAGATTCTCCACAACCAGGACATTGCTAATCTATGCGGCCTCACGACATCCTACTGTCAACTTATACTCTTAAATCTTACCTATATAGATCTGTTGGTTTCTTTAGAGCATCAAGCTATGTTTTGTGTCGGTATCACTAAACATGCTATACTCTTCCTGACACTTGTTAAAATTCCCAAAATATCATTTCCTCCAACCAGATAGGCCTCTGTATTTTCCCATCATATTGTCTCATAGCACAAAATATCTTGCTTTATGTAGCACACATAATTTTTCAAGTTACCTGTTGTATTGATTTGCTAGGAAAGCTGCAAATAAATTACCACAAACTAGATGACTTAGAACAATAGAAATGTATTCTCTTCACGGTTCTGAAGATTAGAAGTCTGAAGTCAAGGTGTCAGCAGGGCTTCTGCTCTCTGAAATTTCAAGGGGAAGATCTTTTCTTGCTTCTTCTAGCTTCTGGTGGTTGCTAGCTGTCCTTGACATTCTGGCTTATGAACACATCATTACAATCTCTGCCTCCCTCATCACATGATATTCTCTTGTGTGTCTCCATGTTCAAATTTCTCTCCACTTATAAAGATACCAGTCATCGGATTGAGACCCTTAATCCAGCATGACCTCCTCTAATTTTGTTACATCTTTAAAGACCCCAAATTTAATAAGGTCATGTTATCAGGTTCTGGGAGTTAGGACTCCAACATATTTGGAGGTAAGGGAAAGACATAATTCAACTCACAACACCTGCTTAAAGTTTGTCTCCCTTACTAAACTGTATGTTTGGTAATGAAGAAGACCACATAATTTATCATCAAAACCAAACTACTTGTGAGACTGAAAGAAGACAGTATTAATAATGGCTCCACAGCAACAGTCATAGAGTGTCCTGAATAAACAGCGCTGATCACCCCATTCTAAGAAAAGAGATCATACCTCTCTTGTCCACTGCTCACTTCTGACAGCTTTGAACACAGTAGATGCTCAATAAACATCTACTAAATGAATGAATTAAATGAAAGAGTGAATAGTGATTTCATTTATGAGGCTATGAATGCTCTTGGAGGAAAGATGGCATGAGCTGGATACTCAGAAATAAATAATGAATTTACCGGGACAAGAAGGGGATTACTGGGTTCAAGCTGAGGGGAGGAAGGGCAAGGGCAAAAATCCAGAAGCATAAAAGTAGAGTTGACCCTTGAATAACACAGGTTTGAGTTCCACAGGTCAATTTACATGGGGGTTTTTTGTTGTTAGTGGTTTGTTTATTTTTGTTTTTGTTTTTGTTTTGGTAAATACAGTACAGTACTATAAATGTATTTTCTCTTCCTTATGATTTCCTTAATAACATTTTATTTGGTCTAGCTTACTTTATTGTAAGAATACAGTATATCATACATATAACATACAAAATATGTTCAATAGACTGATTATATTATCAGTAAGACTTCACCAGTAGGTTATTAGCAGTTAAGTTTGGGGGGAGTCAAAAGTTATACATGGATTTTTGACTATGTAGGATGCTGGGACCCCTAACCCGCACATTGTTCAAGGTCCAACTGTACTTGGTGGGATCAATAATACTCAAGTAAGTTTAAAGCACAGAGAATCTGGGAGAGAATGGTAACAGATATACCAAGTTGTACCTGATATTATAGCCTCACAAAAGCAAAAATAATCAAACTGTGTCAGACTATGTGTATTGGTCAGGTTCTCCAGAGAAACAGAACCAATGATTGATGGATAGATGGATGGATAGATGTATGGATGGATGTAGAAAATTTTTAAAAATTGGCTCATGTAATTGTGGAGACTGTGGAGTTTGAAACCCACAACACTAGCTGGCAGGCTAGAAATTCAGGTTGAGTTGATGTTACAATCTTGGGTCCAAAATCCACAGAGCAATACTGCAGGCTGGAACCTCTGATACAGATTCTCTGTTTCAGTCTCTAGGCAGAATTCCTTCTTTTTTAGGAAACTTCAGTCTTTGCTCTTAATGCCTTTGACTGATAAAATGAGGCTCATCCACGTTAGGGATGGTAATCAGCTTTAGTTAAAGTCAACGGATCACAAACGTTAGTCACATCCATAAGATACCTTCACAGAAACATCTAGACTAGTATTTGACAGTCACCATAACCTAGGCAAATTAACATAAAATTAGCCATCACACCATGTGTTAGCAACTTAGACTTAAAATTTCACATAACAACTCATTCCTGAGCTAGTTTCACAGGAATTAATGACTTTTTTTTTTTTTTTTTTTTTTTTTTTTTTTTTTTTTTTTTTTTTTTTGCAGGAGCTAAAAAGACCTCCAAGGTAAAATGCATTGCTAAAATGTTAGGGTGAATATCCTGGAGTCTTTAAATGAGAATATGTATATGAAGTGGTCATTGAGCTGTATTTTCAAGGAGCTCCAGTAAATATCCCTAGGAACTGGGGCGCCTGGGTGGCTCAGTCGGTTAAGCATCTGACTCTTGATTTCGGCTCAGGTCATGATCTCATGGTTCAGTTCATGAGTTCAAGCCCTGCATCAGGCTCCCCACAGACAGTATGAAGCCTGCTGCGGATTCTCTCTCTCTCCTTCTCTCTGCCCCTCCCCTGCTCACACTCTCTGTCTCTCTCAAAATAAAAAAATTAAAAACTTTAGACTTAGGAGATAATGCTCTATATAACATGGGTTGAGAGATGCTATTGTATAAAATGGAAAACATCAAAAGTTTTAAGGGGCTAATATCTTAATTGTGTTTTAGAAAGATTATTTTAGTGGAAATGTAAAAGTTGTATTGGGTATGTAGAGGAAGCAAGAAGTAGAGAGAGAAGAAATTAGAGTAGGAATCAGTAAGAATAGTTATCAGTATCAATTATCAGTATGATTATCAGTATCAATTATCAATATGAGTGTATTCCATTTGTACCATCAACCAGAATGGTAATAAAATGAGCACAGCCTTAACTACACAGACACTTCAACATGAAAATTTTAGGTAGAAAGATGAAAGCTCAAGTATGAGCTCCAATTGGTAGTTGTTCTTAACCAAGTTGGCTGCCTCTCTTTAATGAGAACAAGCATCCTATAAGTTGAAATCCTCACATTTTCTCTCACTCTACAGAATTGTTTTTATTTTCATTTTTTGTTTGTCATATTCATTTGAGAGAGACAGAGACAGAGACAGAGAGACAGCAGGGGAGGGGGAGAGGAAGAGGAACAGAGAGAGGGAGAGAGAATCCTAAGCAGGCTCTGCACTGTCTGCATAGAATCCAACATGGGACTTGAACTCACAAACCATGAGATCATGACCTGAGCAGAAACCAAGAGTCTGACGCTTAATGACTGAGCCACCCAGGCACCCGTCTCATTCTACAGAATTTTAGATTAGATATAATTTACAACAAAATCAGAAAAGGAAAGGAGGTTCATGATATCTATTAACTTGGTCAAAAACACTATTTATCACCTAAATTTTTGCCAGAAAATCTATCAGTTGATAAAGACACAAAAATGCCTAAGATAATTCTCTGTCCATAGCTTATTCAGTATCATAATTAATCAAAAATGTTCCTAACAGAAGTCAAACATACTTAAAAATATCTTGCTGCAGGGAAAGTAAAAGCTGTAAAGATCAACAAATTTGGGTTAAAATATTGGCTGTCAAAACTATGACCTAGCTATTTTCTCAAGTCACAGTTTCTTCATATGCAAAAGAATATTCTATGTAAAAGCACACAGATCTAGGTCTGCATCTTGATTTGGATTTTAGGTTGCCTTCATCGTAATAAGCTATCCTTAAAATATACCTATATCTGTATCTATATCTATATCTATATCTATATCTATATCTATATCTATAGATCTATCATGTAAACAAACTGAAAAACCAATAACCAAGGAGACAGTGTGTCCAGTGCCCTCAAATTCACTGTTAGGAGAAAAAGTCTGGAGGTTCTCACTTGACCTTCAATTCATCACTGGGTAAATTAATGCCCAGAAGACATACAATTGTTAACTTCTAACTTGAAAGAAAACTATTACAAATCCCATTACCCACCAGTAGACCATTCAGGTGTAAGTACATGATGTTTACCTATCTTTGTCATGATGTATGACATTTTCAAGTAAGTAAAACTTACATGAAAGCAAATGTCAACTTACTATAATGTTCACATTTTGTATTATTTACTAACTGGTACATTTCTCCTGAGCAAGATAAGTACTGTGGCACACAACATATCTTACTTGACAATTTAATTAAGGAATTATTAATCTTAATGTCAGCATGTTAAGTGGTGTCAAAATGCTTCACAAACTATCTTTTTCTCATTTTTATGTCCAGAAAAGGCAAGAAAAGAATGCCGTGTTTGCAGCTACCCTATAGTTACTAATGTTTAAAGTTGAGCTCATGTTAGAATCTCTAAAAATTAACTTTCAGGAATGAAGTACTTTATCCTACAAAGCTAAAGATGAACACAAAAGAAGCGACCATCTTCAAATACTTTCTGCCAGATCAGAGTCCACAACATTATCACACAATAGTAAGGCAAATATAAACAGCAGTCTTAATTATGAAAGTGTTCACAGACCTAGGGTTTATATTCAAGTTTCAATAATTACTGCTTTGTTACTAAAATGTCAAGTTATTTGAGAAAACACTACCTGAAATAAAGGAAAGAAATTGCCTCAGAGCATTATATTTAAATTATGAAGAATAAGCCTTCAATTTTTCTGATGCACAGTTAATCAGCCGTGATGTTTCAAAAAAAAAAAAAAAGGAAAAGGAGAAATGTCAGCTTTTGAAGATTATAACACTCCATTTTTTGCTTCAGGAAAAAATTTGGATTAGCCCTGAAGCAAATGCTAAAATAATAATAATAAGAATAATAAGTTTGATAGGAACAAAATAGAAAGGATAATAGGGGGAAAAATCCTTTATAAGGCATGAATTACTTGTACTCTTTCTCCAAGCTTCCAGACTTCAAAACCTGAGGTAAGGCTGACATTGCTGGACAGGCAGAAAGAGGATCCCTTGTTATGGTATCATTTTTAAAATTTCGAAGACTTAAATCAGTTTTCCTTAGATTTTGATTATATCTTGTTTCTAATTATTATAATCATCATTTTCCATATCTCAAACTGTTTTCCATATAATTCTAATAGACAATGCATTTGAAAGAAAATATGATAGGGGAGCCTGGGTAGCTCAGTCAGCTGAGTGTCTGACTTTGGTTCAGGTCACTATCTCACGGCTTGTGGGTTCCAACCCCGTGTAGGGCTCTACACTGACGCTCAGAGCTTGGAGCCTGCTTTGGATTCTGTGTCTCCTCTCTCTCTGCCCCCACCCCCTTTCGCACTCTCTCTCTCTCTCTCTCTCAAAATAACAAACATGATAAAAAAAATTTTTTTAAATGAAAGAAAATGTGATAAATAGAAAATAAATTGAGTTGCTTTAATAAATCACCAATCTATAGGTTCTAGTCACTTATACATTAACAAAATGTTAACAATTTCAGTAAAAAATAATAATAAAAATAGCTTGTCCTCTGGAATGCCAGTTTTAAAATGATTCCTTTTTTAGACATGAATCCATATTATAATTTTGTACCTACAATAACAAAACTGTTTTCAGTGGCATGAACATATATGTGTGTGTGTGTGTATAAATATATATATATATACACACACACATTATATATGTACGTACATATATATGTATATATATTATATTTTACTAATTTTGCAAGAAATCATTGGGCCTGCCTTTTTTAATTTTTATCAATTGAATGTTTCCATTCTATTTATCTCTTATTACAAAGGGAAAGGCAGGTAAATATCTAAATGTTCCTTATATTTTACTTGAGATTGTGACTGTTTCACATATGGAGATACACTTATTAATTTGGTTTTCAATTCTTATTCTTGGGTTTATTGAGTTGTGACAATTTCATCATAAATTAATGACTCCATTTTAAAAGCAGAAACTGGGCCTCAGGTTAAACAATGTGACCAGGGTTTGACAACTGAAGCTCAATTCCAATGACTATTGATCCAGTGATCTTTCCCTTATAATCAAAAGGAGATGTCCTACTTAATAAAATCATTGCTAAAGCTAGTAGTAATTCTCCATCAATTGGATTGTGGCTATCATGGTTTCTTTTTTTTTTTTTTAATGTTTGTTTATTTTTGAGAGAGACAGAAAGATAGAGAGCAAGTGGGGGAGGGGCAGGGAGAGAGGGAGACACAGAATCTGAAACAGTCTCCAGGCTCTGAGCTCTCAGCACAGAGTCCCAGCTGGTGTTCAGACTCAGGAACCATGAGATCATGACCTGAGTCGCAGTCGGACGTTTAACAACTGAGTCACCCAGGCACTCCAACGGCTATCTTGTCTTTAAAGCAGTAACTTAAAGATTAGAAAAGTGGTCACATTTGAACATGAGATTTTGTAAGCATAAACAATTAGTCACTGATTCCTCTACGTAGCTACTTTTCTTCTTTGGGAGAAGAATTAGTTAAATGGATAGTGACAAAAAATATATATATGATTCATTACTGAAGTATGATATATAAATGTAAAGTTATGAAGAAAACATAACTTTTTTTAAGTTTATTTATTTATCTAGAGAGAGAGAGCAGGAGAGAGGCAGACAGAGAAGAAGAGACAGAATTTCAAGCAGGCTCTGTACTGTCAGCCCAGAGCCCAAGGAGGGGCTGGAACTCACAAACCTTGAGATCATGACCTGAGCTGAGATCAAGAGTCAGACACCCAACCAACTGAGCTACCCAGGTTCCCCAAGAAAAGATAACTTTATAATAGACCTCAAAGAACTTCAGTTGGAGAGGTTTGGATTTGGTGGATTTGGTTCTTTTGCATTTACTATCAATAGGAGAATCTAGAAATAATGATCATATCAAAAGAAAATAAAAGATTTAGCAGAAATGTCAAATTTCTAAAAGTTACTCGTGAATAATAAAAATAATACTAATGGCAATATTAATATGAATATCTCATATTTCTGCTTGCCATATTTTTAAGTTATAAATTAATGTTAAAAATTTTTTGTCTAAAGTCTATGCAAGTATGTAAAGTCTATGTAAGTCTATGTAAGTAGGTAAGGTCAAAATCAGAGCCAGAAGATTATTTTAATGGCAATTTCTTGATTTCTTTTATGTGTTTAAATTATAAAACCAACAAAACACTGTAAAATTTTAATAACAAAATACACATACATATTAAACCATCATATCACACTTATTTTATCCTTCATTTACATTTCCTCTCTTGTCCATTTGAATAATTTATACAGGGTGCTATTTAAACTTTTCACTTGTATTATTTGAATAATTTACATACAGTATGGTAGTTAAACTTTTCACTTATTATAACAAGCATTTTTTAAATTTCTATAAAGTCTTCATGATTATCAGTATCCAAATTTTCTTACCTATAAGTAACATTAAAATGATTTAAATTTTTTCCTATTGGTTAATTTACTGAAGATCATTCTGAAGACAGATTATTTAGGTTAAAGATACAAACATTTTCATCTTTTGCATATTTCCATACTGTTTTTCAAAAAAATTATCTCAGTTAATAGAACCAATGGCTGTGTGCAAAGATATCAGCTTCACCGTCTTGATCATAATTTGGTTTTAGGTTCTCAAATAACTCTTCAGTAATTATAAAATAGTAGCTCAAAAAATAAGTTCTCTATGTTTTCTTGACAATAAGACAAGGGTTAACTTCTGTCTACATTTTTATCTATATTGGTATTGCCATGGTAATTCCTTATTCGTAAACTTTGCACATATTTGTTGGACTATTCTTCTTATAAATTTGATAATTTTTTATTATACCATATATATAACATATGCCATAGACATGCTTTAACATGTATAAATGTTTTTCCTTTGGTTAAAATTTAGCAAAAACAAAATGATATTTTTTTATTCTTCTACCAATAAAGCATCACCTTTTGCTGCCTACTTCTAGAAGACCCTAAGACAAAATGAAGGCTCTCATTTTGATCAGTGCCATCTTGATTGTCACTGCTTGCTTCTCGGTAAATAGCAAATATCTTCACCTATGTTAATTTCCTTATTTAGTTCTTAATCATAAGGTGTACATTCAGTTCATTGTTTTATGTTAACCTAACTTTAATCCACACAAACCTTGTTTTATTTTATTTTTGCCTAAAATCTTAATTTAACTTTCTTTGTAACCTTTTTGTTGACCTTCAGATTCAATCAACATTTTTATTTTTTTCCACACATTTTTAGTCTTTAGAATTGCCAACATGTGTAAGTAGGATATTGTAGTGTTGTGATTTTAAATTATGTATTCTGATTCCACTTCTGCAATAGCATTCCTGAATAACATTTAGTCTTTGGTAAGCGCCTCAAAAAGAAGGATGTCTGAAGAAGAAAACTGATTATAGGGAACACTATAAACTACATTTCTAACCATATAAGGGATTTCACATGGATAAAAAAAAATTAAGAAATTCTAGACATGATATATAACTTTCCAATCAAAAGCATGTGCTTGCTATCCCCTTAACATTTTTAGATTTGTTTACCTAAGGTAAACAATGTAGCTTGCACCTACATTACATTATCTAAAGGGTAGGTTACACTGTCTAAGGCTTATTGCTGCAAACCTAATCCAGTATCATTTCATGAACAACCAATGTCTTACGGGCACTGCTAACACAGTGCCTCTTCCCTGTTGTTCCATGCTAAAATGTAACAGCGAGGAATTTCCATCCAGTGAAAAACCTTGTTCCAGAGCTCTTTGGATCACCCACTTTCTCTTCCAAAAAGACAGGCTGATTTTTCCTTATGTCAAGTTTATAAAGATACTGTAGTGGTCCCCAGGCTTGGCACCTGAGTAAATGGTAGCTATGATGATGAAAGGAGCCAAATCTTGCACTACCTGTAAACTACAGACTGGTTGGCAACAATCCATGAGAATGTAGAGGGAGAGGAGCACTTCTGCCTAAAGACCTCCAGAAAAACTGATTGTCCTTATCCTATGAACTGTGTGCTCTAAACTATTATAAGATCACTCACATTTAACAATGACACTCAAAATTCTAAAACTGTACTCCATTCTATTCACCTAACCCAACCACATATTACCCTCAAACAACTTACAATCAGTATTCTTGAAATACCATATATGCTCTGGGTCTAATTTTTTTTTATATACATTTGTATTCTCTATTTCCATTTTAGCCAGCTGGTGCACATAAGCGGAAAAGCTTCAGGGTAAGTTTTGTTTATATTTCTCGTTATCTTTTTATATTTTCATTCATAATCAAAAGTCAGTTATGTCTGAAGAGTTGATAAGGTGCAAATATTTTCTTTTATTCCCAACCTAAGAGAGTCCTTCAGCAGAAATAGTTCTGTGAACACTGAAACCTTGCCTCCAGTTGCCTGCCTCTTTGACACATATAAATCTGCAGTGGGAGCAGAGCAACTTAGCACATAAAAAGCAAAGTTCACCTAGACTTCAGTACCAAAACCTATCTACATTTGTTTGTTCAATGTAAATGTCTTTCTCTTTATAAATGTTATTTTTTTTTTAGTAGGGAACATTTCCTATGATCCTAAAAATGCAAAAACCTAGGTTTTTTTCCTCAAAAACAATGGTTTTTCATGGGGAAAAAAAATTCAGAATCATCTGGAAAGACTTTTCCAAATCACAAATCCCTGTTTCCACTCTCTGCCATTTTTTTAAATTCTCATAATCCCCATTTTGTGTCCCAGTGGAAGTGGGCTGCATGGCAGGGTGTGTTACCTGAAAATACTGTCACATCATCCTGTTACATCCCCTGCTCTCCCTTTTGCCCCTTCTAAGACAAGTACCCTAAATGAATCCTTAAAATCCAAAACATTCTCCTGCTTCTAATGCAGGACAAACAGTGGAATAAACAATGTCTAGGTTTAGTGACACAAATTGTGCTGATATTTAGACAAAAATTCTAGGCCTACCTTGAAAGTTTATGATAATTTTGGCAATTTATTTCTCCTTCATCATAAAGTCAAGTGTCCAACTATTTCTTAGAATTTATTCACTTTGGTAACTAATGTTTCATGAAGAGGCATGAGGAGTGTCATATTTAGAATCCCAAGAATCAACTTCTGCCTGTGAAGACAAAATGAGAAGGGTTTAAATGGAAGTCTGAAGGGAATATCAGGGTAAAAGCCCATGTAACTAAAGACAAATAAAATTGTCCCTGGCCTTGCTATAATGAGGTTTTCACTGGGTAGGTATGCACTGCCTGATCTAAGGTACTTCCAGCTCTTAATGTCTGCAATTCTGTGCAAGTGAGTGAACAACGTGGATTCATGGAATGCTCATTTGGGGTCTATGAACACAGAGCAATGCAAAGCTTCCATAGTTTCCTTTTATTCTCTATTCAGAGCAATAAAGTGCATTATGTTTTTTTCTAGGATAAAAATCAGAACAGCATGTCCCAAAAGGGTCTCCATGAAACACTAAAACACTAGTATGAATAAATGATACACACACACACACACACACACACACACACACATACACACACTTCCATGATAAAGTAAGTTTGGGAAATATTACATATCCCTTGGATATGCTAAATATTCATAGCATATTATATTAATAACTCTAATAAATCCTATAGTAAAGAAATGTGCTTACCCAAATCTTTTCCACAGTCATTTGACCACCAAAATTTTTTCAACATTTTGGCTATAATGGGTCACATGTTGGGAAAATCTATTATAAAACTACCAGGCTTTAAGAATAGCAGAGATACAGTTTACTTCATATTTCACAAAACGTCATAACTCAAAACCCTCTACTTGGTAGGAACACCAATCAAATTACTTACGGAATGAAGTTAGAATATTTACCCAAATTTCAGTGATAATATAGACATATTTTTAAAGCCTGAGTTCAGGTTTATGCATCTCACCTGTATAAAACAATTGTGTTTCATATTCTCTCTTAAGTTTAGTGAAAGTTCCGAAGAGCATTTAAAACTACTTAAACAATTAAGTTCTAAGCTGTCAAGAGGATATTTTGCAAAATCTGAAACGGCTCCTGGAAGTCCATATGGTCACCACGGTCGTCACGAACCCCACAGAGGTCGCCATCCCCCTCACTCCCCCCACCATCACCAAAGCCCACCTGGTCCACCACCCAGACCTATATCACCACCTGAGAACACTGTAAATCCTCAAGCACCATCAGTCCCTTCTAGTGCTGACCCAATCCTAATTTATACCACCACCACTGCTGCTGCCAACACCACCACTGCCACTGTTTCTGCGGGAAAAACTGCAGGCGTGACATCCACCACCACGGCTCCCAACACCCCCCAACCTGAAGACATCACCAATGCCCCTGTGGCTGGCACTACCACTGCCCCAGCAGCTAACCCTACTACTGTCAACCAGCAACAAGTAATTCAGTAAATTCCACAACAGTCCAAGATTACAAACGTACCAAACCACAAGGAGACCAAGGCAAATCAAGGTAAATGATACTTTCCAAAATGTTTTCTAACTAAATGAGTAACTTTACGATGTGTCTAAATAAGGGCAGGTGGGTTTTTCCCACATCAAAAGAAATAAAAAGAAAACAACATGGCAATGAGAAAGAATGAAATATGGCCTTTTGTGCCAACGTGGATGGAACTGGAAAGTGTTATGCGAAGTGAAATAAGTCATACAGAGAAGGACAGATTCCATATGTTTTCACTCCTACGTGGATCCTGAGAAACTTAACAGAAGACCATGGGGGAGGGGAAGGAAAAAAAATGTTAGAGAGGGAGGGAGCCAAAACATAAGAGACTCCTAAAAACTAAGAACAAACTGAGGGTTTATGGAGGGTGGGAGGGGGTGGGTGGGTGATGGGTATCGAGGAGGGCACCTATTGGGATGAGAACTGGGTGTTGTATGGAAACCAATTTGACAATGAATTTCATATTTAAAAACAAAAGAAAACTAGTTTTTAACTCTGCCATATGGATTAAAAACTCTTAATACTTTTTTTATTTCAAAAACTAAATTTGGTTTCCTTGAGTTGATAGGTTATATCTGTAAACGCAATGCTAGCGGATTCCTACAAAAGAAAGAAAGATTTTGAAAGATCACTAATATGTATTTTGACCTTCTGTTTCCAGTGCTATAATGTGTTTTATTTCCCTGAAATAATCACTTATAATTAGGGCCTTTGTAAATAAAAGTTAGTGTATACTTCAAAGTTTATTAAATCTGGGGCGCCTGGGTGGTTCAATCAGTTAAGCGTCCAACTTCAGCTCAGGTCATGATCTCATAGTCCGTGAGTTTGAGCCCTGCGTCGGTCTCTGTGCTGACAGCTCAGAGCCTAGAGCTTCCTTCAGATTCTGTGTCTCCCTCTCTCTCTGCCCCTCCCCTGCTCATGCTCTGTCTCTCTCTGTCTCAAAAAAAAAAAAAAAGTTTATTAAACCCCACAAAGTGTGTACTTGACATAAAGGAATGCTCCCTCCTTCTTTCAGGACCTACCAACTCTAATAAGGCACACAAAATATATATATATGAAATATTTTAGCAAATACTACAATTAGCCTTGAGAACAGAAATATAAACTAAATCACAACCCATAGAAAAGCTCTCTTGCTATATTGACCGAAACATACACATCATGATATAACATGATCCTTAACAAATATTGAAGATATTGGAGGATATCACATATTGCTCCTATTTCTGAATATAGGTGCTCCTAATTACAAATAGAAATGAGAATTATCCCTATTATGTGACAAAAATAATAATCATGGATACCAACTGTAGAACACTTAGAATAGTTCCAGGGCTGTTACTGCACTAAAAAGTCTTTGTATTGATTCCCATTTAATACTCATAGCAACCCTGTAAAGCTAATATCATTGTCTGCTTTTTAGAGATGAGGAAACTGAAGCTATGAGAATTTCTGAGACTTTCCAAAGACCGCAAGGTATAAATGGCAGATTAGTCTTCAAACTCATATCCATTTAACTCTGAAGTTCCAGCTTCTAACATACTTCCCAGCATTCAGTTATTTTAAAACAACTGGATGGAGCTAGACAGTATTACACTAAGTGAAATAAGTTAGTCAAAGAAAGTCAAATGCCACATGATTTCATTCATATGTGGACAAAAGACAAAGACAGGGGAGAGACAGAGAGGCAAACAAGAAATAGTCATAACTATAGTGATCAAACTGATGGTTACCAGAGGAAAGGTGATAGGTGAAATAGGTGATGAGGATTAAGGAGTGCACTTGTGATGAGCCTGGACGTTGTATGGAATTGTTGAGTCACTATATCGTACACCTGAAGCTAATGCTATACTATATGTTAAATAACTGGAATTTAAATAAAAACTTTTAAAAAATTGGAGAAGAAAGAGCTTATGTACTTTTAATTAATGGCTCATGGTATTTTGTTTTGTTTTTACAGATCCTGAAAAACTGAATATTGATATATTGTGATCACCCTCTCTCACTGTTTCAATTTTAACAAAAATACAAGAAAAGAAACAAAAACAAATGGGTGTGGGTTCTTACTACTTCTTCTTTAGTCTTGCTATACTGTACACATTTCCAAAGATAATTATATGTATGCATTTGACCACATGTGTCTTGGTCTCCTCTTTATTTCTCAGTTGAGTGACAAAAGTATTACCGGCACTTCCACTCTTTCAGATGGACCCATAACACACAAAGCATGTGTCTAGAAAAAAATGTAAATATTTCATAGGCAAAAAAGATTCAAAAAGCATAGAAAGAATAAGTTAATTTTCTACAGATCTACAGATATTCTTTTTCTGAATATCTGAAACACTATCCCTTCATCTAAAGAGGAATTTTCTCCAGAGATTGTTCGACTAACACTTTGTACCATTCCATGAATCTTTTCTTTTCTTTTCTTTTCTTTTCCTTTCCTTTCTTTTCTTTTTTTTTTTTTTTTTTTTTTTTTTGAGAGAGAGAGAGAGCATGAGCAGGGGAGGGACAGAGAGAGAGGGAAAGAGAGACTCCCAAGCAGGCTCCACGCTGTCAGCTCAGAGCCCGACATGGGGCTCAATCTATAAACTGTGAGATGATGAACTGAACTGAAACCAAGAGTTAGACGCCGAACCCACTGAGCCACCCAGGAACCCCTCCATGAATCATTTCACCCAAAAATATATTAGATCAATTTCTAGTTGACAAATTAATTCATTCAAGTGATTTAGTAAAATTTACCTATATCTAGGTCAGGGAACAAAAGAACACAAATATAAGTAACTCAATCACTTACTCCTCAAAGGTTCAAGTGGCAAAGATAGAAATAAGGCAATTAACTCTAAACTGTATAAGGAATCGGTAGTAAACATTATATGCAAAAGTACAAACAATAATGAGCAAACAGGGGAGGAGATATTTATTCCCCTTCAGGAAAAGCAAATACTTATAGAAAACCTACAATAGATAAGCTATTATAAGAGACACAAAAAATCTCAAAATCTTGGTATTGAAAGGTTGAAAGTGACTCACTAGCTAAGGAGATGCAATCTAGTCCTGAAGGAGTAGAAAGTAAAGGCCAAGACTGTACATAACTATGATGAGGGCTGTAAAGAAATGATCCCCAAAATGTTTTATGGAATTTCACTGAGGAGATTTCTTTTTAAGTTTCATGAAGAAATGAAAAGCAAAGGAATGATTTCAAGTGGCAGAAAAAAATATAGTAGCTTCACCACTGATAAAAACACAGCAAATGCATGGAGGTAAGAGAGAAAATAGCATTCATATCCATGCCCTCCAAATATTTACTAAGTGAACAGAATATGCCAGGCCTGTCATTCTAGGAATACAAAAACGGGTAAGATACATACCACACTGTCAGGTTGCTCCTAATCCCACCAAACAGAAATTGTCCATGAATATAGGACATACCTAGAAAAATAGATATTATAATGGAAAGTGATCATCATATTATCAGATTAGGAGTTCAGATTAATTCTAAAGAAGAGAGAATCAGTAAAGATTTTGCCACAGAAGATTGCTATAAAAATATATCTATAGAAAATATAGCTTATAAAAAATAATAACATTTGATTTCTTACATGTGCCAAAACCTAAGAGCTTGATGTACAAAAACCATAACCCTATAGGAAAATAATATTGACACTCTAGGGAT
Organism: Lynx canadensis; assembly: GCF_007474595.2. Classification (NCBI taxonomy): domain Eukaryota; kingdom Metazoa; phylum Chordata; class Mammalia; order Carnivora; family Felidae; genus Lynx; species Lynx canadensis. The sequence goes on along the minus strand of NC_044306.2, from coordinate 149,216,512 downwards.
AGGGAAACTGAGGGACATAGAGGTTAATCAAATACCCAAGGGCACATAGTAGGTAAATGAAGAGCAGGCATTCAAACCTAAGTAGTCTAGCCCATGCTCTTCACTTCTGCCAAAAATGTCTAGGAACTATGGAATGAAGAAATAAGGAATCTATAGTGATGGGCCAGTCAGCTTTGTGTTCTATGTATCCTACAGTCTTATAAGGAAAAGTTTCATTCAACTAGGACTGTGCAAACTCCACATTAATGTAATTCATAGTGTCTTTATTATCAGCAATAGTTTAGAGCACACGTCTTTTTAATCACAAGTTTTTCTATATATTTATTATACAATGAAAGCAACAGGAGATAAAGGAGGAGGAGGAGACTTGAGGGGGTGCAGAACTAGAGAGAGAGAAGAAAAAGGAGGAGGAGGAGCCATAAAGGCATAATCATAAGAGAAACCCATATTTAGACCAGAAGGAAGAAAAGCAAGGACAGTCGACAGAAAAGGAGAAATCAGAGGTGAGAGAACTAAAAAAATTTCTCATAAAAGCCAAGAGTAGAAAAATATTTAAACACTTTTTTTTATTATTATTTTAGAGAGTGAGAGAGCACATGCACACGCTCATGAGAGAGAGAGAGAGGTGGGAGAGGGCCAGAGAGAGAGAATTCTAAGCAGGCTCAATGGCCAGTAGAGTCCAATGCAGGGCTTGATCCCATGACCCTGGGGTCATGACCCAAGCCAAAATCAAGAGTCCAGTGTTCGGGGCGCCTGGGTGGCGCAGTCGGTTAAGCGTCCGACTTCAGCCAGGTCACGATCTCGCGGTCCGTGAGTTCGAGCCCCGCGTCGGGCTCTGGGTTGATGGCTCAGAGCCTGGAGCCTGTTTCCCATTCTGTGTCTCCCTCTCTCTCTGCCCCTCCCCCGTTCATGCTCTGTCTCTCTCTGTCCCAAAAAAAAAAATAAAATAAATAAACGTTGAAAAAAAAAAATTAAAAAAAAAAAAAAAAAAAGTCCAGTGTTCAACCAAGTGAGCCACTCAGGCACCCCTAAATACTTCTTAAAAGGCAGAGAAGAAGAAAAAAAGAGAAGTATAGGGAGTACATGAACAACAAATTGTTTAGAAATGAGTCTCAATGTTGTCCAAATTATAAAAAGAGGTAAAAACTGAGTAAGCGATAAAAGAGGCTTTGCATTAAAAAGACCAAAAGAGGAATGCCTGGTTGGTTCAGTCAGTTAAGCGTCCAACTTTGACTCAGGTCATGACCTCATGGTTCATGGTTCCAGCCCCATATTGGGCTCTCTGCTGTCAGTGCAGAGCCCACTTTGATCTCCTGTCCACCTCTCTCTCTACCCCTTCCCCACTGGTTCTCTCTCTCAAATTAAATCAATAATTAAAAAAAAAAAAGACGACCATAAGCTTTCTATAGTTTTCAGCATACAGATCGTTTATATCTTTGGTTAGGTTTATTCCTAGGTATTTATGATTCTTGGTGCAATTGTGAATGGGATCAGTTTCTTTGTCTTTTAGTTGCTTCATTATTAGTGCATAAGAATGCAGCTGATTTCTGTACATTGATTTTGTATCCTGCAACCTTGCTGAATTCGTGTATCAATTCTAGCAGACTTTTGGTGGAGTCTATCAGGTTTTCCATGTAGAGTATCATGTCATCTGCAAAAAGTGAAAGCTTGACTTCATCTTTGCCAATTTCGATGCCTTTGATTTCCTTTTGTTGTCTGATTGCTGGTGATAGAACTTCCAACACTATGTTAAACAACAGCAGTGAGAGTAGACATACCTGTTGTATTCTTGATCTCAGGGAGAAAGCTCTCAGTTTTTCCCCCATTGAGGATGATATTAGCTATGGGCTTTTCATAAATGGCTTTTAGATGTTTAAGTATGTTCATTCTATCCCGACTTTCTCAAGGGTTTTAATTAAGAAAGGATGCTGAATTTTGCCAAATGCTTTTTCTGCATCGATTGACAGGATCATATGGTTCTTATCTTTTCTTTCATTAATGTGATTATCACATTGATTGATTTGCAATATTGAAGCAGCCCTGCAGCCCAGGAATGAATCCCACTTGATCATGGTGAATAATTCTTTTTATATGCTGTTGAATTCGATTTGCTAGAATCTTGTTGAGAATTTATGCATCCATATTCATAAGGGATATCGGCCTGTACTTCTTTTTTTTGCTGTGTCTCTGTCTAGTTTGGGAATCGAAGTAATGCTGGCTTCATAGAATGAGTCTAGAAGATGTAAAAGATCTATATGCTGAAAACTATAGAAAGCTAATGAAGGAAATTGAACAAGATACAAAGAAATGGAAAAACATTCCATGTTCATGAATTGGAAGAATTCATGTCAATACTACCCAAAGCAATCTACACATTCAATGCAATCCCAATCAAAATTGCACCAGCATTCCTCTTGAAGTTAGAACAAGCAATCCTAAAATTTGTATGGAACCACAAAAGACCCCGAATAGCCAAAGTAATATTGAAGAAGACTAAAGCGGGAGGCATCACAATCCCAGACTTGAGTCTCTACTACAAAGCTGTCATCATCAAGACAGCATGGTATTGGCACAAAAACAGACACATAGACCAATGGAATAGAATAGAGACTCCAGAACTGGACCCACAAATGTATGGCCAACTAATCTTTGACAAAGCAGGAAAGAATATCCAATGGAAAAAAAGACAGTCTCTTTAACAAATGGTGCTGGGAGAACTGGACAGCAACATGCAGAAGAATGAAACTAGACCACCTTCTTACACCATTCACAAAAATAAACTCAAAATGGATGAAGGACCTGAATGTAAGACAGGAAACCATCAAAACCCTAGAGGAGAAAGCAGGAAAAAAAACCTCTCCGACCACAGCCGCAGCAATTTCTTATTCAACACATCTCCAAAGGCAAGGGAATTAAAAGCAAAAATGAACTATCTGGACCTCATGAAGATAAAAAGCTTCTGCACTGCAAAGGAAACAATCAACAAAACTAAAAGGCAACCGACGGAATGGGAAAAGATATTTGCAAATGACATATCGGACAAAGGGCTAGTATCCAAAATCAATAAAGAACTCACCAAACTCCACACCCAAAAAACAAATAATCCAGTGAAAAAATGGGCAGAAGATGTGAATAGACACTTCTCTAAAGAAGACATCCAGACGGCCAACAGGCACATGAAAAGATGCTCAAGGTCACTCCTCATCAAGGAAATACAAATCAAAACCACACTGAGATATGACCTCACACCAGTCAGAACAGCTAAAATGAACAAATCAGGGGACTATAGATGCTGGAGAGGATGTGGAGAAATGGGAATCCTCTTGCACTCTTGGTGGGATTGCAAACTGGTGCAGCCGCTCTGGAAAACAGTGTGGAGGTTCCTCAAAAAATTAAAAATATATCTACCTTGTGACCCAGGAATAACACTGCTAGGAATTTACCCAAGGGATATAGGAGTACTGATGCATAGGGGCACTTGTACCCCAATGTTCATAGCAGCACTCTCAACAATAGCCAAATTATGGAAAGAGCCTAAATGTCCATCAACTGATGAATGGATAAAGAAGTTTTGGTTTATATATACAATGGAATACTACTTGGCAATGAGAAAGAATGAAATATGGCCTTTTGTAGCAATGTGGATGGAACTGGAGAGTGTTATGCTAAGTGAAATAAGTCATATGGAGAAGGACAGATACCATAAGTTTTCACTCTTATGTGGATCCTGAGAAACTTAACAGAAGACCATGGGGGAGGGGAAGGGGAAAAAAAAGTTACAGAGATGGAAGGAGGAAAACCATGAGAGACTCTTAAAAACTGAGAATAAACTGAGGGTTGATGGGGGGTGGAATGGAGGGGAAAGTGGGTGGTGGGCATTGAGGAGGGCACCTGTTGGGATGAGCACTGGGTGTTGAATGGAAACCAATTTGACAATAAATTTCATATTAAAAAAAAAAAAAAGACGACCAAAAGAGATAAGCTGATGGCTTGAAAAAGTAATCCAGTCAAGAGCATAATTTTGTATTAGGAAAGATGAATTAGGAATTATGTCCAGTTGAAAATGAGAAATTTAATGTTTAATTTTAAAAGGTGATAATCAATAAAATTGCATCTCAGAGAAAGCAGAAGGAATTAGGCTTTCTAGGAAGAAACCTGATTTTTTTTAACTTTGTATTTAAATTCTAGTTAGTTAACATACAGTATAATTTTGATTTCAGGAGTAGAATTTAGTGATTCATAACTTGTATATAACACCTAGTGCTCATCACATTTAGCCATCCCCCACCACCTCCCCTACAGCAGCCCTGTTTGTTCTCTACAGTTAAGAGGCTCTTATGGTTTGTTTCCCCCTATTTTTTTTCCTCCTTTCCCTTATGTTCATCTGTTTGGTTCTTAAATTCCACATATGAGTAAAAGTATATGGTAGATGTCTTTCTCTGACTGGCTTATTTTGCTTAGCATAATACACTCTAGCTCCAACTACATCATTGTAAATGGCAAGGTTTCATTCTTTTTGATGGCTGAGTAATATTCCATTTGATATATTTATATATGTGTTTTCCATTTTATATATACACACACATACCACATCTTCTGTATCCATTCATTAATTAATGGATAACAGGAAATCAAATTCAACAGTACATTAAAAGAATTATTCACCACGATCAAGTGGGATTTATTCCTGGGCTGCAAGGGTGGTTCAATATTCACAAATCAAACAGTGTAATACATTATATTGATAAAAGAAAGGTTAAGAACCATATGGTCCTCTCAATAGATGCAGAAAAAGCATTTGACAAAATACAGTATCCCTACTTGATAAAAACCCTCAACAAAGTAGGGATAGAAGGAACATACCTCAACATCATAGAGGCCATCCACAAAAGACCCACAACTAATATCATCCTCAATGGGTAAACTGCTTCTTTACAAGAGATAAATGGACTCTCTCGAGTGGAAGCTAGTGATTTTTCCTCAACTTTCAACCACATGGAAATGAGGCAGATATATCATTCTCTTAGCTGCAACCTCCCTACTGTGGTAGATGGTGCTAGTAGTGTTCCTAATCATTTACTTCCACCCCTTATAAAAACAGGGTTTTACATTTTCACTCATTGCCATGAGGCTTGCAGGGCATCTCTCCTTCTCTGCATAATATACTTCCCTATCTCATTGTCAGGCTTGGCCCTATGACCTGCTTTGGCTGCTGAAATGCGAACTCAAGTCACAGTAGGCAAATTAACAACAGGAATCCCATCACATCTGCTCTTTTTCTGTTTTCCTTTATACTCAAGAGCTGCATGTCCTAAATAGAAACTTTCTTCAACCTGGTCCTGGAATGGGAAGATAGGGACAGTGGAGTTGCAGAAGCATTCTGCCAACAGTTGCCAACACTTGACATGAAAGAAATATTTATTTTTGTTAGACATTAGGATTTTGGTGGTGGTGGTTGTTGCTTCAATAAATATGCCAACTAGCACAGAGACCATTACTCTTCATTCTTCTAAAAAATTGTTCCCAATTAAATGAAACCTGTGCCATTTAGCCACTCCTCCTTCTTCACTTCTTTATTACTGCTATCAATTAAGCTCTTAGCCACTGCTCTCACTCTCTGAAGAAATTTGGACCAACCCCATTGCCACTACAGTTCTGGGAAATGTCACAGTTCACACTGACCATCCATTAAAATCCAGATTGCTCCATTCTTTGATCACTTCTTTTTTTTTAATCTCCTCATCTTGAATGATCCTTACTTCCCTTCAGTTGTACAAGTTACCTGGACCTTCCTATCATCACATTGATACATCACCTATAAAATCATATATCAAGACATACCTGATCAAAATATCTTTGACCAAAACTTCCCATCTCCCAGATATTGTACTCAATTATTCTCACTATATCAACTCTTTAAACTTTTTAAACTCTTCAGTTCCTGGACATTTCCCATCTTCCCAGAGTCCCCTCTTCAACTTTCTTTCATATCCAGCTTAGATTTTTATAGTCCATCAATCTAAACACTAGCTTGCAAATATCTTCAACTTTCTTTTTATTTTTCTAATTACTCACAAATCAGATATAATCCCAATATTTGATTAATAGAAATAATTACTTCCTCTGCATGTATACAAAATCTACCCAGTGCTGCTCTGGAAAAATGCACAACTTTAGAGAGAAAGAACACTAAAATTTGAGGCCTCCAAACTCAAAGGGGCCCTCAAGTCTGCCTTGAAATCCTACAGTTTCCCCAGTTTTCCTCTCTAGTTCTCCATTTGGTCTACTGCAAATATCCTCCATGTAACAGATCTATAAACTCAAACCCATTTCACTTGCAGTTGAAATATTCCTGACAATACCTACTCATTTTTTTCGTGGCGGAAGCCCCATCTGTTGTTACCTTTTCAGGGTTCCCTACAAGCCCTGTTTTTGTTATTTACCCATACTACTATTAAATCCTCCAGCCTGGGTTCAGTGTTAACTACATAAATCCCATTCTCCTTTTCGTTGACTTGGCTCACATGCCTCTACTGTCTTGAAATAGCCTTCCAGGTATCTGCATATGTCTTAGTCAAGTTTAACCCTCTTGTCTGAATTACCAACTTCTTTCTATAATTTTATCTAATTCATAAGCATTAGCCTTGACACTGTTCTCTACTTCACCTCCCGATACCCATATTCCATAAAAAAGACCTGTTGAATTCACCCCTTCAAAATCTCTTGACTCTGTCCATTTCTCTGTAGTCTTTTTTTTTTTTTAATTTTTTTTTCAACGTTTATTTATTTTTGGGACAGAGAGAGACAGAGCATGAACGGGGGAGGGGCAGAGAGAGAGGGAGACACAGAATCAGAAACGGGCTCCGAGACATCAGCCCAGAGCCTGACGCGGGGCTCGAACCCACGGACCGCGAGATCGTGACCTGGCTGAAGTCGGACGCTCAACCGACTGCGCCACACAGGCGCCCCATGTCCATTTCTCTGTAGTCTTAATGCCACATCCCTAGGCCATCTGGATAACTGTAACAGCTTTCTAGTAGGCCTTTCTTCCACCAGTTTCACATCTCACTATCCACTCTCAATATAGCTCTAATACTTAGCATAAGCAAAATCAAAAATACCTGTTAAAGAACTAAACCTGAATATGTCAATTAAGTGGTGAAATCAGGAGTTATTCTTCATCTAGAATAGTGGTTGTCTATTGGGAGTGATTTTGTCCCTGAGAGGACACTTGGCAATGTCTAGAACATTTTTAGCCATTATAACTGGGAGAATACTACTGGCATCTACTGGGTAGAATCCAGGGATGCACAAGACAGTCCTCCACAACAAAGAATTACCTGGCCCAAAATATCAAGTGTCTAGATTGAGAAACCCTATTGTGGACTAACCCCAATTTTAGATTCTTTAAAATTAAAAACTGAGGCAGAAAGTTGGGGACATAAGTATGTTTCTTGAATTAACAGCCCCAATTTTTCACAACTCCCTTTATAGAAGCCCAACAGTTGTATGCTCTTGCACTGTCTTCAGTCTTCACCATTAGCGTATTTTGGACACTGGAACAACATTGTATCACCCAAACTTGAGAAAGGCAGAGATCTGAAAAAAAACATTTACACATTTCTTTTCTTCTGAATTTCTCACTTCACTATGAGAACATGCCCAGACCACTAGAGGGATAGGAGAAACATGTGGAAAACAACTGAGCAGTGCTAGCCAGAGCCATCCTAGACCCACCAGCCCCCACCCAACTCACCAGCTGAACAGAGACACATAAGCAAGCCCAGACAAGATCAATAACGCCCAGCCAGACCAAGAAAACTACTAAATAAACATGTAGACTTTTTTTTTTTTAATTTTTTTTTCAACGTTTTTATTTATTTTGGGGACAGAGAGAGACAGAGCATGAACGGGGGAGGGGCAGAGAGAGAGGGAGACACAGAATCGGAAACAGGCTCCAGGCTCTGAGCCATCAGCCCAGAGCCTGACGCGGGGCTCGAACCCACGGACCGCGAGATCGTGACCTGGCTGAAGTCGGACGCTTAACCGACTGCGCCACCCAGGCGCCCCAAACATGTAGACTTTTAAGAAATACTAAACAGTTGCTGTGCTAAGCGTTCAAGTTTCTGCAGTGGTTTGTTACACAGAAAAAGTTAACTGATACACCAAAAGACCTAAAAGTCAATCTATATCTCAGAGTCCCATTTTCCCCTAATCAGGGCCCTGAGCTGTGTATTACAGATCTGTCTCGGATGAGAACCTTCTCTGGACCTCTGCTGTTCTAATAATTGAGTCCTGAGTGTGCCCCTCAAATTTTTTCTGCCTTTGTAACTGCAGGAGATCAGAGTTTCTTCATTTATTTTGAGAGAGAGGGTGAGAGCATGCAAGTGCACATGCTAGTGAGCGGGGGAGGGGCAAATAGAGCCGGAGAATCCCCTTGTCAGCACCAAGCCCACAGCCTGATGCAGGGCTCAACAAGACACCATTTTCCCCCAAAATATGAAATTGTTATGTAAGGCATTTGCACTAGCTTTTAGGCTATGACACATGTAACTTTCATCATGTTTTAATATATTTTATTTTTAGAGTCCTTAATTATTTTGTAAACAACAAATTCTTACAAGTAGACTATAAATAATCTTTTTAGGAATAAATTTTATGAAAACAAAACAAACAAAAAAAATAAATCTTATTAAGTAAGCCTGATATGGCCTTAGTACCAACTCTGCCCCTCTTTGAGGCTCTTTCTGTATTCAAAAACCAGAATGTTAATTTTTTCTTGACTAGGTCTTAAACTTATTTGGCATATTAAATGAGAAAGTAAATAGAACATAATCTATTAACTAACAAATGTGTTACAGGTTAAAATTTTTTAAGTATTGGAGCTAGTTTACAGAGAAAACTTGTATGCAACCATATTTTTAAAAAGTAAAATATGAAAAAGGAAATATATTTTGAAAATTAAGATGAAGCCAGGAATATTCCCCAAGAGAGATCTTGTAAGGGGAACTAAATTCATCTGGTTACATGACTGGAGTTATCAATCCAGCAAAATTCAAATTAAACAGCAATTGTATACTTATTTACATTCAATGCTGGAGATATTCTGGTTAAACTGTAAAGATCACTTTCACATTTACTATAGAATAATATGCTTCCTGCTTGAAAATAAATGAGAAATTTTCTCAAGGCACTGAGTAGGAAGGAAAAGTACTTCTCAAGCAATTACTGTGTTTTATTTTAGGGACATTGTGAATTTTTTAGCTGATTGAATTTTTCTTTGAACTTTGGCTAATGAAAGCTCGGGGAAAAGTCTGTAATAAACTTCCAGAACTTTCTGGTCTGGGTCTGATGCAGTATCTATGCTGTACAATTCAGTTACAGCTTTTCTTCAATCTGCAAAGTCTGTTATTAATGCCACACAACAAATTCTAACCAATCCTACACAACAAATATTTCCACAAAAAAAATTTTAAGCAATCTGTAATTTCAAAAGCATGATACATATTTAAAGTGTTATTAATCCAGAAGCCAAATCATCTACTTCTAAATAATCTTTAAAAAACATGTTCATATGCTTTCCAAGGCGTTCAAAGAAAGAGTTATTACTAGAGCTGCAAAACAGAACGGTGGACTTAAATATATTGCTGTATGACAGTTTAATTCTGCTAAATCTAATTATATCAGGAAAATATTTTCTGCCTGTCACATAAGGCTCTTCATTAACAATAGAGTGACTCCACTGTCACCTTGAACTTCCTATGGCCAGAAACTTTAGCTTTTTTTGGTACTATTCTAGAAAGTTTTCATTCCGAATATTTTAAAGCCATGAATTAATTGAAGATTAACTGGAGTGACCATTTCTATTTCTTAACAGACGTGTGCTTCTGTTGGCTTGTGTTGCTCTAATTTTTTGCTGATGACAACCCATTGGGAAATTGTTTTTCAGTTTTGCCAATGTTCATACTATGTCCTCCAGAGCCAATGATCCATTACAGTGGAGTTTACACCTGGAGTCAAAACATTTGGCTGATAAATATGTTGGCATCAAAACAAGAAAGAAGAGATACTCATCTTTTGACAAACTGAATCATTCTCAGACAAGAAAGTGGTTTATTGAACTTTCCATGTTAATTTAGAGATAGAATCATCTTCACTATTTGTGCATATAATTGTTCAGTAACTAATCAGGGCCTAAGATTAGCAAACCAGTAATACACTTTATTGCGCATAATTATGTCACTAAAATTTTTAAGACAATGAATTGCAACAAAGCCAGTGAAATTAAGTACAGTAATTTAAAACTAAGATCAGCTCTCAAAGTAGGCCTTCTTTGTTTCTATACCACCTATGACTCCCAAAAGATTTTTTTTTAATTTTTTTAACATTTATTTATTATTGAGAAACAGAGAGACACAGAGCATGAGCAGGGGCGGGATAGAGAGAGGAGACACAGAATCCGAAGCAGGCTCCAGGCTCTGAGCTGTCAACACAGAGCCCCAAAGGGGGCTCAAACTCACAAACTGCAAGATCATGACCTGAGCCAAAGTCGGTCACCTAACCAACTGAGCCACCCAGGCTCAGTGTGTTTAAAGACTTTTAAAACTCTAAACCTTTAAATATCCTGTGACTTTAACAACTAGCATTATGTCTAACACCCAGTGGGTATTCAATAAGTGTTGAATAAGTAGGTGAACAAAGGTGAATAACTAAATTCCATGACACAAAAATTAGAAATATTCACATTTTACAAATAAAGGAATTGAGGCACAATGAGGTAAAATAACTAGTCCAATATTATCCAGCAAATAAATGTTGGTAGTGTGCTTTGAAGTAAAATAACCTGACTATAAACGCACTTGATTAATCTCTGCAGCATACTATAACATATGATGTTGGTTAAGTTTATGAGGGTTATTGAGATTTGGGAGGCAATGTGGAATATTGGTTAAACCATTATTTAGGCTTTGAAGTGAGCAGACATAGGTTCATTATTATCCATTGTAAAACAAAGATGATAATAGTACTCAGTTATCCTGCCATATCCTATATGGTAAAGGCTTAATAAATAATAGCTATTACATTATTATACAACAATCTGTAAGAACCAGAGATTACATTATTATTTGTCAAAGCCTGGGTATATCAAAAATATAAAGCTGTGGCTTTCCCATAGATATCCATCTCAAAGTAAAACTCTCTCTGTATAATTTTCCACATAATCAAAAACTTCATGGCATCATATTTTTGTTTAATTTCTCAAGTTAGTAATAGCAGGTACCAATATGACTTTTTTAAAGACAATCTCAGACTACTGTTTTAGTTCTTCATTAGAAAAAGGAAATTCCCTAAAAAATTTCCACTTAAGGATCTTTTATATAAATATATTGACATAATTACAGACACAGAAAATTAAAATAAAGATTGAAAAACTGCATGAATCTTGACTATTTTCCTTTCACCACTAGATTTTTTTTCTTGCTATTTTCCGATCTCAGATCAAATCTTAATCCAAGAACTCATTTTTCTCATCTTTAAAAAACATTTACTAAATTAAGCCAATGTTGTATAAATTGGAAAAAGAATATATAGGACCAGATACGTACAAATGTCCAAGTATAAAACAGTAATACAATTTCATTATTTCAACTGAAAGAAGAATAGAAATGTGAAACCAACAAGATATAGCGCAGTGGTCAAAACAGTCAAGGAATATATTTGATATACCCTGTCCATAACTGGCCAGAGTACTTGTATGTGATATTTGGTAACATCTATTTAATAATGACTTCTAATTCTAATTCTGTTTTTTTTTCCTCCAAAATGTGTCTAGACTGTGTTAGAGTTCAATTTTAAAATTATGATTTTTTTTATTTCTCACATAATGTAGTTAGCTCTTAGATAAAATAGGAAATATGGTGATAGTAACATGTAACAAAAGATGACCCATTAAAATTATTTGAAATAGAACAGCTACACTTGTTCTTTAAAATAAAGAGACAATAGGTAATAGTGCACCACAAACCCCAAGTTATTTTATTAGACAAAAAGACATTGTGACTCATTGTATGACATGTTTCCTCAGGAAACACCAATTATTGAATGGGTCAAAGCACCTCAGAAATGAAAAAAAAACATGCAGAAAAAGATTGCAAAATTGTCAACAACGACTTTCCTATCTTCTGTTTAAAGAACATCAACCCACAAGTTATTTTATCTTCTAACTAGCCTTTCCTTTATCATCACTAGAAATCTACTGCAATATATATAAGAGCTGAGATTTCTTGTTCTTTCTCACCTTCATTTGTCACCTAATTGGCAGGAATAATTTTGACCAGCAGATTCATCAGCCCTACTAAGAAGGATCCTCATACAACGGTAGGTACATGGAAATATGAATTGAAGAACTCTTACTTTGAATACCAAATTTTTCTCAGACTTTCAAAGGTATCATTTTGATGGGATTCTTATAGAACATTGATTTTCACCAAAGGGATAATATATACTTATATGAAATCTGATAAGCTATAAAATGCATTGAATTTTGAGAAATTCTGTATGTCACAATAAAGCATTCATGCTAGGCACGTGGGACAAGTCCATCCATTTACACAATCAATCAACTTTTTCCCATAATGTACCTTAACACTTTTGTGCTTCATAATGACCAGAATACTACCAGATATAACTCTGAGAGAACTGTTCTACAGTATATTTTTATTATTGGTTTTGCCTTTGCTTTTTTTAAACTTTTTATTAAAATGTGTCATAGAAAAAAGGATGCTTAAAGAAATAACCATATGTACCTGTAATTAAATATTCACTGAAATTTTGTCCCTAGGATTCTTTTAAGACTAAGACTGTTCAGCTAACACATTTAATTGATGGTCAGAATTGACTGTCAGAAAAACCAGTCTGCACAAAGGTGCATAAAGTTACTTTCCCAGAACTCAGGCTATCATGTCCTTGCAATATATTCTAAATTTAGAACCTATTGACAGTAAAATACCTGGACACCTCTCTTTTTTCTACCCTGGTCTTTGTATATGAATTTTTGGAATTAGTTAGAGATTGCTCATGATAGGGCAAAATAACTTAGTAGAATATTGTTAAAAATATTATGTGACAATTTTTCTCTAAACTCTGTCTACCAGGGTGATTCTTTTCCTTTCCTTTTTCTAGGTGTTCCAAGAAATTTAATTTAAAACATATGATCTAGAGAAAACATCAATAGGTCAAATACAAGTCTGCAGAAATCTATAAAGTAATGTAATCATTATTTAATAATACCAAGATGTTCAAATCCAAATAAGTACCATTTCAAAGTAGCTATTTCTGAAAGCAAAAACCTTATGTCATAAAGGCTTCCAATAAGTAAAACACTTTTAAGAATAACTCTTTGCCATTACCTCCAGTGTCCATTTACAAGTCAAAAGCAAAAACTAATTCCACCGTTTTATAGTTCAATGTTATAAAACCTACCAATATTGCTCCAAAATAACATTTAGGCAAATTTCTTAAAATACTACCATACTAGCCTGTACTACATCATAAACAAAGAGTTGGAATACATTCCAAAGAGTACTTTTTTACAGCAATGCTGATCAGCCATTCATTGTGCTTACTTTCAGAGGTAATCATAAAGATGAAACCACTGTGCCTGATCACAGGCCTTCTGGCTCTTGCAGCATGTTTCTTGGTAAGTCTGCTTAATCACATCTTCATATTTCTCTCACAATTATCACTTCGGATTTCTTTTCACATTAATAATGTTACCCTTCCTTATATGTTAGTAGCTATCAATGATTGATGAAACACTGTTCTAAGGCTTTAATTTAAATTTAAATTTAAATTTAAAATCTAATTTAATTTAGGGAATCTGCGTGGTTCAGTCAATTAAGTGACCAACTCTTGATTTCAGCTTAGGTCATGATCTTGTGGTTTGTTAGGTTGACCCCCGCGTCAGGCTCTGCTCTGACAGTGTGAAATCTGCTTGGGATTCTTTCTCTCCTTCTCTCTCTGCTCCTACCCTGTTCAGTAAACATTTTTTAAAAACAATGAAATCTAATTTAAATAGCCACACATGGCTCAGGGCTACCATGTTGGATAATTTAGATCCATAATATCAGACTGCATTATACAGACATGTATAAATATGGGTTCCTGCATATATAAGCAATTTCACAAGTAGGTAAAGCAAATTTATTGCAAATTTTTGATCCTATATACTTAAAGACATTATTTGAATATCCTTGAACGTTATTGGAACTATTTCTTTATCTATAAAATGAGATACTTAGAGCAGTTTTTCTCAACATGGGGTTCATGTGTCATCTAAATCAAAGTTATTTGACTCATTTATTAAAAACAGAGTATTCCAGGCCTTATCCCAAAAGAATAAGAGTGTCTGAGAGTAGGACCTGGGAATATGCATTTTGCCATGGACTCAGGGGCTATAGACGTTTATATTAACACCCACCATGTATAAAGGACTGGGTGAAGCACCACAGAAGTTACTAAACATTCAAAGTTGCAAGAGATTTTTTTAAAAAGCCACAGGTTTTTGTCTTTTTAAATATTAAAATGATAACTTCAAAACAGGGATAGATTAACTCCAGTTTGGGAAGAGATTAATTCCATAGTAATTTCTACCAAACAACTGTAAAATCTAACATCAAATGAAAAAAAAAAAAAAGTTTTGGGTTTTTTTTCAGAAACCTAGGACTTCTACAAAGCAGACAACATAAACTTATTCTGAAACATGAAACAATGCTTCTTCCATCTACTCTCAGAAACTTGAACAAAAGGAGGCAATTAAATAGGTCATTCAGAATATGGCCTTTTGTAGCAACGTGGATGGAACTGGAGAGTGTAATGCTAAGTGAAATAAGCCATACAGAGAAAGACAGATACCATATGGTTTCACTCTTATGTGGATCCTGAGAAACTTAACAGGAACCCATGGGGGAGGGGAAGGAAAAAAAAAAAAAAAAAGAGGTTAGAGTGGGAGAGAGCCAAAGCATAAGAGACTCTTAAAAACTGAGAACAAACTGAGGGTTGATGGGGGGTGGGAGGGAGGGGAGGGTGGGTGATGGGTATTGATGAGGGCACCTTTTGGGATGAGCACTGGGTGTTGTATGGAAACCAATTTGTCAATAAATTTCATATATATAAAAAAATAAATAAATAAAATAAATAGGTCATTCAGGTAGTCTGACCTTGACCATGTAAGTGCATTATAAATGTGACATGATTTTTGATAATCAATAAAACATACTGACATATTTAAAAGTTATATTATGCCTTACTGACCCCATCCTAAAGCTGACTTTCAATATTTTCATGTCCTCAGAATATAAGAGAAACACATGTTATTTTAAAGGATTAGGCTTTGATTATGTAACAATGATTTTTTTTTTTTTTTTTGCAAAATAAACTTGAGAGTTCCAATAATACAAGCAGTTTAGCATAAGTGGTTTATTTTTATTGTATAAAAATTCTTTAGTAAAATTTAACATTCATTCATTATTTTAAAAACTCTCTTAGCAACCAGGATTGAAGGAAACTTCCTTAATCAGATAGAGGTCTTCTACAAAAGGAAGGAGCCGTCTTCGGCACTCAGCACCGGTCTCAGTCTGTTCTTTACTAATCTAACAGACCTGCTGAACCTTCTCCTTTCCCACTTCTACAAGGGGGAAGAAAGAGAGCCACACAGGTCATCAAGATGTCTCTCTCCTCACTCCCACAGCATAAGCAGTTTAAATAGAAATAGGCCTTTCACCAACTTAATTGCATGAGATTCATCATGGTTAATAATTACCGAAATACAGAAACGCAGAGTAGAATATCCTTTTCATATAGCAGGGTAAGTAGTAATATTGGGTCTTCATTCTGTTATAGGTAATTTTCCCAATGCTTTACAGACATTATCCCACTTAATCCTCAAAGCAAATCTGACAAAGGGACTACTCTTAATCCCATTAAAATATAGATAAATTTAGATTCAAAGTATCCATGTCTTAGCTGGATTGTTCTTAAACTAATACAAGAAATTAACTCCAAATACATAGCTTTGTTGTAAAGGAAAGAGGTGAAAAGACAGTGATAGCAATAAGGGAATTCATGGTTGAAAGTAGACTCTTTAAAAAGGTAAACTGAACATAAATGATAGTTGTTTCCTAAGGAAAAGAAGTCAGTTAAAAGACACATATTAAAGTGCAGGGGGAAAAAAGGGGAAAATTGACAGAGCTCTGAGAAAATACTTGTAAAGGAAAAGGAAATATGTAGATTTTAATAACTCTGTGGTTGTGTGGCCAGTATATTGGTGAAGTTCATTTCTAATTTCTTGCATTATTTTGGAGTAGAAGGAAAATCATCCTGGTGGGGTGACTGAGGGTCAGGAAGAGGTAGAGAACTTCAATAAAATTGGCATAAACTTAGAAAATTATATGCCTCTGAGGAATAAGGTTCAGTTAACCTGAGATGCTTGAAAAGATCACAGGGCAGTGCTAAGGCACTATAAATGGGTGATGGCTCAGTACCTCTGACATCTGCTGCCACTGCTCAAAAACCTGTAATTGGGAATCAGGGAGACAGATGATTCAGAAGACAAAATAATCATAAAGTTTAGAATTTGCAAGAGCAAAATGCCACATGAACAAATACATGGAGGACCTAAGAACAGAACGAGGGAAATGCAGACACCTGTGTCTGACATAAGTCCTCAGCAGAACAGGACTTGTGCATTCTTACACTACAGAACAGGCATATTTGCACTCCATTCGGCATGCTCTCTCCCCATTTTTTGTTATTTTGACTTCCTTTCAAAGTCTGCCTTCTCGGTTCAATGATCCTTAATCTTTCCTAAACCAATCGCTCTAAATCTCTAATGTATTTGTTTCCCACACTATTTTTCAACTACTTTTACTTCCAAAAACTGCAACCACTGTACTAGTGTTAACATAACAAATAGTAGTATGTAACATTTATTGAGCACAGTATCTAGGCCAGCCTTCGCCCGAAGCACTTTACAGGTAATATTTCACAACAAATCTGACTCAAATCTGAGACATCTCACCCACTTCAAATCTCAGACAACCTCAAAGTTGTCTCAAACTTGAATTTGGCGTGGGAGGGGGTTTCTGAAACATCCTACATTAAAAAAGGGAAAAATTCTGATCATAAATTGTAAAAGTGTTTCTAAACTTTACAAAGCTACAAAAATGAATTTAAAACTACCCATAATCTCAATACTCAGAAATAAACATGACTACCATTAAAAAAAAAAAAAAAGGTAGGTGTTGGGTACTATTATGAACATCATTTTTCAGATGAGGAAAGAGAGTCTCAAAAAGGATTCCAACATTCACACAATCTCTAAGTAGCAGGGGCAGAATTCAAACCCTGGCATTACACTCGACGGACTATCATTCTGCTTCCATTTGGGCCATTTTGTACTGTCTTGTACTGTAACCACTTGGTCTGTAGACTTACAAAAGGCATGTCTGCATGCCCACAGCTCCTACTTTAGTGTACCGCACAAAATAAGTGCTCAATAACGTGTTTCACCGTTTATTAGTGTTCAAAGCCTGAAATAATCCCAAACGCTTGAATGAGATATAGACATTTTCCTCATTTGGAATTGATTCCAATCACAGGCTCTACCAAAAACATAGGATATGATTTTACTCACGATCTTTTTCCCCATCAAAACTACCTCCGCTTTCATTTAAGAGCCTAGGCATTCAGAGGGTGAAAGAGAACTCTTCCCTTTCTCTGAGACAAACTTTCAGACTGTGTAAGTTAGATGTGTATGTAAGAGTTTTCTATTGCTAAATAACAAATTACCACAAACTAGTAGCTTTGGAAAAAAATGCATTTATTATCCCACAGTTCCTTTGGTCAGACTCTGGCCTTGGCTTGGTTGAATTTTCTGCTCAGGGTCTCCCAGGACTGGAAAGGTATTGTCAGGACTGTATTCTTTCCTGGAGCTCAGGGACCTCTTTTCCAATTTGGGTGGCTGTGGGCAGAATTCAGTCCCTTGTTTATAGGACTGAGGTCCTTACTTTTTTCCAGGCTATGAGCCACAGGGCCCGCTACTACCATCTACTTCCATGTGGTCCTCTCCACAACACATTTTTTTTGCTTCAAAGCCAATAGGAGAGCATCGCAGTTTCAAATCTCTGAATTTGTCTGACCTGCAGAACCCATTTTAAAAGGACTCACCCGATAAGGTTATGCCAGTATATGCCAGCAGGGGGCAGGAATCTTGGAAGTAATCTTCGAATTCTACCTGCCACAGAGAGTATACATTCTTATGCTTAACCTAGAAATACCTAATTAAAAATTGTTCACTTCTGTTTTCCCACAGCCTGGTGAGAGTCACAGAGGTCCCAGGAGACGATATCCACCTAGGTCACTGCTTCCTCCTCCTCTACGGTTTCCTTTTGGTCCAGGATTTGCTCCACGCCTTCCTCCACCTTATGGCCCAGGGAGAATTCCACCACGCCCTCCTCAGTTTTTTGGCCCCGGGAGAATTCCACCACCCCCTCCTCAGCTTTTTGGCCCCGGGAGAATTCCACCATTTCCTCCTTTATTCCCCAATGGCCCAGGTTATCCATATCCAGCTTTCCAACAAAGACGTTATCTAATTCGATTTCCATTCATCCCTAGATTCCCTCTGATGTATCCTTTTGTCCTCACACCCGAAATACAAACTACTACAACAGGTTCCGCTACAACCACAACTGACCCCACTACCACCCAAACGGACTCTGCCACTCCCATGACAGCTTCTCCTCCCCAAGAGACAAAGACCACTTCTACTCCCCAAGAGACTACTATCGCTTCTACTCCCCAAGAGACAATGACAGCTTCTCCTCCCCAAGAGACAACGACTGCTTCTACTCCCCAAGAGACTACTATAGCTTCTACCCCCCAAGAGACAATGACAGCTTCTCCTCCCCAAGAGACAACAACTGCTTCTCCTCCCCAAGAAACAACTACCACTTCTCCTCCCCAAGAGACAACCACTTCTACTCCCCAAGACACTACTATTGCTTCTACTCCCCAAGAGACAACAACTGCTTCTACCCCCCAAGAGACTACTACAGCTTCTACCCCCCAAGAGACGACAGCTTCTCCTCCCCAAGAGACAACGACTGCTTCTACTCCCCAAGAGAGTACTATAGCTTCTACCCCCCAAGAGACAACGACAGCTTCTCCTCCCCAAGAGACAACGACTGCTTCTACTCCCCAAGAGACAACAACAGTTTCTCCTCCCCAAGAGACAACAACCACATCTACTCCCCAAAAGACAACGACAGCTCCTCTTCCCCAAGAGACAACTACCACTTCTACTTCCCAAAAGACAAGTCTCAAGACCTTTTTAGATAGACTCATTTCAATTTTTGGATGAGAATGAGATATTCCATAAGCTCTAACCTTTGGGAGGAATAATCTTAGAAAGAAACTATAAAACAACCCACATAAAAATTATGACAACAAAGTGAAAATAAAGAGTTGAGCAACAATATGAAACCTCCAGTGTGGTCATGTGCACCCTGGGTCTGTCCCCCCTTTTCTGCCCAATGAAGATTAGTACTGCCAGAAGCCTGGCCTTGTAACATGAAGTTAAAGACGTAATTAGGGGAAAATACAGTGAGATATCTGGACTTGTACTTAGAGTAACGGAGCTGTAAGATTAGGCAACAAGATGCTCTCTTGAGTACCATGACCCATCATACAACTAAAAAATACAAAATAACATATCAGTAGATATTCAAATAATCTTAGCTCTCCCCATAGCATTCTCCCTGAAATATTCCTGAGTACCACAAGATCATTAATTATAAATAAGCTTTCATATTATCTGCTCAATTCCAGAGTAAAAATGCCTTTCTAGCAAACCAAAATACCTAAGTGAACTATGGGGCACAAGTCTTGGAATCTGATATGAAAAATCATTTTCCAAGTTAACGAACAGATAGATGATGGTTTCAGAAATCAATAATGAAAGGCTGATGGCTGAGACTCCAAAGTTTCCATTGCTTCCAACTATTAGTTAAGGTTTTAATCAAAAGTATTATGACTATTTCAGAAATGGCCTCATTATATCATGAACACTATATCTTTCATACATTTTTGACTTTTAAAGTCATTTTCCTTTCAAAAAACAACTACTTACATTGTCAACAATCACATGAATCAAAATTTCTCAAAGATAGCTATTTTAAGCATTAATTTGTTTATATGTGCTTAATTTTATCTTTAATCCCACAGTAGTTCTTGAGAATCTACTGTGATACAGAATCTCTTTCAGTGGTTAAGTAATCAGTAATAAGGAAAGCTGTCAAAGTCACTACCTTCCTGGAGCTTCCATTCAAATACGACCAAAAAAAAAAAAAAAAAAAAAAGTAAATACATGTATATGTAAGAAATGAGAAGTGCTTTGAAAAACAAGAAAGAAAGGTAAAAAGATACAAAGTGGTATTGATAGTTCGTTTTATCTGAGATAATCAGAAAGAACCTCTCTGGTAAAGTAGTATTTAAGCAAAGACTTCAAGAATGTTAAGTATTCAAAGATCTAAAGAAAGCATACTGAAGGCAGAAGGGATCCAACATGTAAAAGTCTGAAGCAACAGTGAATTTTTTGTGCAAGAGGACCAGAAAATGCTAATGTGGCTCGCACTTAGTGAGAAAGGAAGAGAGTTGAAAGGAAATACTACCAAAAGGGCAGAGATAGACCACATCATAAAGGACCTAGGATCAGAATTTTATCCTAAATGTATGAGAGGTTATTGGAGCTTTACATAAAGGAACAACATATTCCAATAAGCATTTTCAAAACGTTATCTGTCTGCTGAGTACCACACTGTAAAGAGAACAATAGTAGAGGCTATTTCAAGAATCCTGGTGGGAAACATGGTGGCTTAGACTAGGGCGGGATCAATGAAGAAGGGGAGAAGTGGTCAGACATAGAAACAGCTAAATAT
Source organism: Lynx canadensis (assembly GCF_007474595.2). Lineage (NCBI taxonomy): Eukaryota > Metazoa > Chordata > Mammalia > Carnivora > Felidae > Lynx > Lynx canadensis. Next base: position 149,195,519 of record NC_044306.2, on the reverse strand, counting down.
ATATATATATATATATATATATATATATATATATATATATATATTCAAAAGTATTTTATGAAGTGTTGGACCTGGATTTTACTTTTTTATTTTAAATTTATTTTTTTTAATTTACATCCAAGTTAGTTAACATATAGTGCAACAATGATTTCAGGAGTAGATTCCTTAATGTCCCTTACCCATTTAGCCCATCCTCCTTCCCGCAACTCCTCCAGTAACCCTCTGTTTGTTCTCTATATTTAAGAGTCTCTTATGTTTTTGGACCTGGGTTTTAAAGGAAAAGAAATAATCTAGAAATAACTATGATATTTTGGGCTCAAGCAAGCATGTGAATAATGGTGTCATTCAGTGAGAGAGGTAAGATTAGAGAGGAATCATAGTTTAAAGATTTGGAATATCATGGTTCGGCACTGGATATGTTAAGCTTGATATCTCCAACTTCTGTATTATTTTTTATTGCTGCAATAACATTATTATCACAAACAGCATCTCAAAACAATAAAAATGCATAATGCAAATGCAATATCACACTGTTCTACAGACTAGAAGTCTACAAAATAACAAGGCTCAACTAAGTTCTCTGCCTGGAGTCTCACAAGGCTGAAGTCAAAGTTACTGGCAAAGCTGCATTCCTTTTGGAGGCTCTAGGGGAGAATGTTTCAAGGTTCATTCATCTCTCCTACATATCTCTTTTGTTTCAACTCCTGCCACATCTCTCTGACTCCTCCCAGACAATTTTTTTTCTACTTTCTAAGAGCTCACATGATTATATTCAGCCTACCAAAATGATCCAGGATAAGCTCTATGTTTAAAGATATATATTTTAGTAACACCTGAAAAGTCCTTTTGCAGATGTACCTAGATTAGTATTTGGTTAAATAACTAGAGGATGGAAATCTTGAGGAGCACATCCTTTAAAAATCTGCCTACAACTTCCAAGTATAGATACTGAGCAGACAGGTTATATGCAAGGGCAGAATAAATGGGAGGACTGAGTTTAACTAGGATCCCAATTTTGCCAGGGAAGAATGACAGAAAAAAAGATGGGGAAGAGGAACTATTCAGGGAATTAGGTTATATATGAGCTAAGCTATACTGCAAAGGCTGGTGTAAGTTTATAAATTGGGTATAATGACACCTCAGACTTGGCTAACTATACTTCCACTTTGTATTATTATCAAATATGTGAACAAGCAAAGAAAACAATAGATAGAGATCAAGAAAATGCATTAAGTGGCTTCCTGGCACTTACCTTCTTCCTTATATAGGCATACCCAAATTTTGGAAGTTCAACAGCCCATGTAGACTGAAATATCTACCAAATCACAGAACCCATAACTGACTTTAAACTGGTGTGCATAGGGAGAGGTGCATCACCACTGAAATGTCCACTGTAATGCCTTTTAAGAAATTACTTGCTGAACGAGTTATTTAACATATCTTCCATTTTTTATTTCTTAATGTGCCATCAAGTCAAATCAAGGTTTCTGAGCACTGAACATGGACATGGTCTATGACAGCATCAAGAAAAAGATTATAGAAGTGGACTATATAATCTAAGCTAGATAACAACAACAACAAAAATCCATAAAGACATGAGGAGTGTATTTAATATGTTTTATTGATGTTTGTCTTCAGTTCCAGTAATTTATATGCAACTTCTTATATGTCAGAAAAGGAAAAATTAACAATTATATTTCCAAGACACAGCTGGTATTCTGAATGTGATTGGATACAATCCAGTGGGGAAACATTTACATGAGATTTTGAAGGCAGAAGTAGGACAAAAGCCATCTTTTGGCTGCTCGGGCTACTGGCAAACAAGAATGGAGGTATATGAGGTGGCTGACTACTGCTTCATGGGTGTAAGACAGTTCAGTTGCAGAGGAGCAGTTTTGTGCTCTCTGAATCACAACTCTAACCCTATAACCTTAAGGTCAATAGACAGTGGAAGCCCCCTCACTGCTACTCTTTCAATCACTCTTTACAATGCTTTGTAAAATATAGTTATCTGTATGGACTCCCTTTCTATGTGAAAGAAAAATGGCTTATTTGTTTGAAAAGAATGCTCATAAATACAAAAGAAAGATAAGAAACAAGGAATAGGGGAATACAGTCAATAGAGAGCAGACCGCTATCTAATATTGTATTGGTAAAAGAGGAGGAATTGTTTAAAAACTTGCTAACTAAGGGCAGTAGTGAAAGGATCTGGATGTGGCTGAGGGCAGCAAGCAAAATTGTCTGGAGACATGTAACTTATAGTGAGTGGGATGAAGAACATTTTTTATAGCAAATGTTGTGTGTGCTATTGTGAGGAAGGAGCCAGGTTTAGTTAGTTTATGATTCAAGGGAAAACCCCAAGACAGAAAGGCACTTGCTCATTATGGAAACTCTATTGACATAATGGAATGTGCTGATACAAGTTCTTTAGCCAATCACCAGAAAACCATCCCTTCAGATACAGACATCCCATAAAATTCCTTCATTTCAAATCTGGGACTCTAGAACCTCTTCTCTGGTCCATTTTTCTTTCTTTCTAAATTTCCCTTCCTCTCCCTCTATTAAATATCCTTTTCAGTATTGCTAGGCTCTTTAAGTCCTCCTGATTCTTCAGTATACGATTACCATTTGTAACTTACTCATTTCCATTCTCTTCTTGGATCCTAATGGTGAAAAAATTATGCTGTTATCAGTGAATATTTCTGAGTTATTACTAAATTGACTACAACATTTAACACCAACAACCAAGTATTATAAATCCATTCTATGTTTGAAACTGACTGCAAAATATAGATACAAAAAGATGGATAAAAACATATTTGATATATATACAGTTGACCCAGAAACAACATGGTGGTTTGGACATCAATCCCCACTCAGTCTAAAATCCACATATAACTTTTGACTCCCCCCAAAATTAACTACTAATAGTCTACTGTTGACTAGAAGCCTTACTGACAACATAATTAAAACATATTTTGTATATGTATTATACACTGTATTATTACAATAAAGTAAGCTAGGGAAAAGAAAATATTCTTAAGAAAATCATAAAGAAAATACATTTACAATACTGTACTACAAATAATCCATGTAAAAGAGGATCTTAGTTCAAACCCATGTTGTTTAAGGATCAGCTCTGTACGTGTGTGTGTGTGTGTGTGTACTGCTCTACAATACATGCATTAGGGCTTTCCTTCTTGAAATGAGGCTCAGAGAGTTACAATAACTTAGCTAAGAACAAGCAGCTCATTAGTGGCAGAGTCACGATTCCATCTCAGGTAGATCCATATTCTTTACACAATGCTTACAATTTCTAACATTCCATTTTTATTTAGTTTTCACTAACTCTCACTGTCTACCTTCTCTGCTTCCATTCTTAGATTAATGAACACTGCTGAGCGAGATCACAAATCTATGTTGTCAGGACAAGCTACATATTCCTGCCATTTACTACAAGTCAATTTTATCTACTCTTTCTCCTCTATGTTACGAGCAGCCCAAGAGAAAAAGTGTAAATCACTCATCTTTACAGACACGCAAATTAAAATCTTGACAATTGTTTAAATGAAAATAAAATTAAACCTTGAGCCAAGATGAAACATTAATATAAAAAGAACACCACGTATATAACCATTCCTCTTATCTTGAGTACACAGGACCTTGCTAAGTCTACTCACAAGGATGAAAAGTAATCTCACTTTGGTTTCTGTTAAGTACTTTTTATTTAATTTTCTGACAGTAATGCTGGGTAATGTTTACTTCATAATGGCAGCCTTCTGAAGGTGCCTCTCCACATGGGTTAGGTTCTACTGTGATGTCATTCAGCAATGCCAATTACAAACAATATGGATGTAGGAACACCGAGATGGTCGGGTCTCCAGAATATCTCCCATGTTCCCAACTATATCATTAAATAATGGGTTTAAGAAATTCACAGATATCCAGGAAAACCCTGCACGAATATAGGTCAAAGGGACTTTTATGGAAATATTTATTCAAGAGTCATTTTAAAGGAGCGTCAAATCTCTTAGAGAACTCTTAAAGTGAGCAGAGAGTTTAAATGTCAAGGAAATTCAGATTATAGCAGAAACTCTAGGGTGTCATAGAGAATCCATTTCCCTTTTCTTTCTGGACATACAGATGGGCTATATTTCCAACCTACCTTGCAATGAGGTGTGGCCATGTGCCTTAACTTAAGGCAATGGAATGAGAGCAAAATGTGGTGTGTCACTTCTAAACGCAGCCATAAATCTTCCCTGTGTGTTCCTTCACGATCTTTGTTATTTGCACTTGTGTTTCATATCCTGAAGCCCCTCCTGCAAGCATGTAAGTTTTTATAATTCCAAACATTACCTTTCTTCCTTTAGCCTTAGCAGTGCTAGCTTCTTCCTATCTCCATGATACTTTAGTGTTCTCACTTTACCTTTTCAATTACCCAGTTAACAATTCATAATGCCTAGTTAATGATACTTGATATTAAATTCTCTCAAATAAAAATAACTGGTGCTATTTGTGTCTCCTGATGGACCATGACTGATATAGTAACTAAGGGGATGCAACACCCACTGGGCTCTACTAGCAGCAATGGTCTTGCGTTCAGGCCATGATGTTCAAACTCACACAACAAAATATTACTCACCAAGTACAACTGTACTTAGCATTCACTTAGAAAGTATACAAAACATGTAACATCACAGAATATATCATCCTCAATGGGGACAAATTGAGAGCTTTCCCCCTGGGATCAGGAACACGACAGGGATGTCCACTCTCACCCCTGCTGTGTAACATAGGGTTGGAAGTTCTAGAATCAGCAATCAGACAACAAAAGGAAATCAAAGGCATCAAAATTGGCAAAGATGAAGTCAAGCTTTCACTTTTTGCAGATGACATAATACTCTACATGGAAAACCTGATAGACTCCACCAAAAGTCTGCTAGAACTAATACATGAATTCAGCAAAGTCACAGGATACAAAATTAATGTACAGAAGTCAGTTGCATTTTTATACACTAATAAGGAAGCAACAGAAAGAGAAATAAAGAAACTGATCCCATTGACAATTGCACCAAGAAGCATAAAATACCTAGGAATAAACCTAACCAAAGATGTAAAAGATCTGTATGCTGAAAACTATAGAAAGCTTATGAAGGAAATTGAAGAAGATACAAAGAAATGGAAAAACATTTCATGCTCATGGATGTTATAAAGCTTATAAATAGGACATATACAAAGCGTATAAATATTGTTAAAATGTCAGTACTACCCAAAGCAATCTACACATTCAATGCAATCCCAACCAAAAGTGCACCAGCATTCTTCTCAAAGCTAGAACAAGCAATCCTAAAATTTGTATGGAACCACAAAAGACCCTGAATAGCCAAAGTAATGTTGAAGAAGAAGACAAAAGCAGGAGGCATCACAATCCCAGGCTTGAGCCTCTACTACAAAGCTGTCATCATCAAGACAGCATGGTATTGGCACAAAAACAGACACATAGACCAATGGAATAGAATACAGACTCCAGAATTGGACCCACAAATGTATGGCCAACTAATCTTCGACAAAGAAGGAAAGAATATCCAATGGAAAAAAGACAGTCTCTTTAACAAATGGTGCTGGGAGAACTGGACAGCAACATGCAGAAGAATCAAACTAGACCACTTTCTCACACCATTCACAAAAATAAACTCAAAATGGATGAAGGACCTGAATGTGAGACAGGAAACCATCAAAACCCTAGAGGAGAAAGCAGGAAAAAAACCTCTCTGACCGCAACCGCAGCAATTTCTTACTTGACACATCTCCAAAGGCAAGGGAATTAAAAGCAAAAATGAACTATCTGCACCTCATGAAGATAAAAAGCTTCTGCACAGCAAAGGAAATAATCAACAAAACTAAAAGGCAACTGATGGAATGGGAAAAGGTATTTGCAAATGACATATCAGACAAAGGGCTCGTATCTAAAATCTATAAAGAACTCACCAAACTCCACACCCAAAAAACAAATAATCCAGTGAAGAAATGGGCAGAAGTCATAAATAGACACTTTTCTAAAGAAGACATCCAGATGGCCAACAGGCACATGAAAAGATGCTCAAGGTCACTCCTCATCAGGGAAATACAAATCAAAACCACAATGAGTTACCACCTCATGTCAGTCAGAGTGGCCAAAATGAACAAATCAGGAGACTAGCGATGCTGGAGATGATGTGGAGAAACGGGAACCCTCTTGCACTCTTGGTGGGAATGCAAACTGGTGCTGCCTCTCTGAAAAACAGTGTGGAGGTTCCTCAAAAAATTAAAAATAGATCTACCCTGTGACCCAGAAATAGCACTGCTAGAAATTTGCCCAAGGCATACAGGAGTGCTGATGCATAGGAGCACTTGTACCCCCAATGTTTATAACGCACTTTCAACAATAGCCAAATTATGGAAAGAGCCTAAATGTCCATCAACTGATGAATGGATAAAGAAGTTGTGGCTTATACATACAATGGAATACTACTTGGCATTGAGAAAGAATGAAATATGGCCATTTGTAGCAACGTGGATGGAACCAGAGAGTGTTATGCTAAGTGAAATAAGTCATACAGAGAAAGACAGATACCATATGTTTTCACTCTTAGGTGGATCGTGAGAAACTTAACAGAAGACCACGGGGGAGGGAAAAGGGAAAAAAAAAGTTTGAGAGGGAGGGAGCCACACCATAAGAGGCTCTTAAAAACTCAGAAATTTGGGGTGCCGGGGTGGCTCAGTCAGTTGGGCGTCCGACTTCAGCTCAGGTCATGATCTCAGAACTCTTGAGTTCCAGCCCTACATCAAGCTCTGAGCTGTCAGCGCAGAGCCTGGACCCTGCTTTGAATTCTGAATCTCCCTCTCTCTCTCCCCTCCCCCACTTACGCTCTGCCTTTCTCTATCAAAAATAAATAAACATTAAAAAAAATTTTTTAAAAACTGAGAATAAACTGAGGGTTGATGGGGGGTGGGAGAGAGGGGAAAGTGAGTGATGGGCATTGAGGAGGGCACCTATTGGGATGAGCACTGGATGTTGTATGGAAACCAATTTGACAATAATGTTCATATTAAAAAAAAGATGTGTGGTATATTTATATTTACATTTATATTTATAATGGAATATCACTCAGCTATAAAAAGGAATGAAAACTTGCCATTTGCAACAACATGGATGGAGCTAGAGAGCATTATGCTAAGAAAAATAAGTAACTCAGAGGAAGACAAATACCATATTATTTCACTCCTATGTGGAATTTAGAAACAAAACAAACAAGTAAAGGGAAAAAGAGAGAGAAGCAAAGCAAGAAACAGACTCTTAACTATAAAAAAACAAATTGATGGTTACTAGAATGGATGTGGGGGGATGGGTTAAATAGGTGATGGGGATTAAGAAGGGCACTTGTGATTGGAGGGAAGATGGCGGCATAGGAGGACGCTGGGCTCACCGCACGTCCTGCTGATCACTCAGATTCCACCTACACCTGCCTAAATAACCCAGAAAACCGCCAGAGGATTAGCAGAACGGAGTCGCCAGACCCAAGCGCAGACGAGAGGCCCACAGAAGAGGGTAGGAAGGGCGGCGAGGCGGTGCGCGCTCCACGGACTGGCGGGAGGGAGCCGGGGCGGAGGGGCGGCTCGCCGGCCAAGCAGAGTCCCCGAGTCTGGCTTGCAAAAGCGGAGGGGCCTGAGGGACTGTGTTCCGACAGCAAGCGCGACTTAGCGTCTGGGAGGTCATAAGTTAACAGCTCTGCTCAGAAAGCGGGAAGGCTGGAGGACAAAGGGAGGGAGAGCTGCTAAGCCCCCGGACGACAGAGCTCAGTTTGGTGGGGAACAAAGGCGCTCGCCAGCGCCATCTCCCCCGCCCATCCCCCAGCCAAAATGCCAAAGGGAACCGGTTCCTGCCAGGGAAATTGCTCGCTCCGCGCAAACACCCAACTCTGTGCTTCTGCGGAGCCAAACCTCCGGCAGCGGATCTGACTCCCTCCCACTGCCACAGGGCCCCTCCTGAAGTGGATCACCTAAGGAGAAGCGAGCTAAGCCTGCCCCCCTGCCGCCGTGCACCTTGCCTACCCACCCCAGCTAATACGCCAGATCCCCAGCATCACAAGCCTGGCAGTGTGCAAGTAGCCCAGACAGGCCACCCCACCCCACAGTGAATCCCGCCCCTAGGAGAGGGGAAGAGAAGGCACACACCAGTCTGACTGTGGCCCCAGCGGTGGGCTGGGGGCAGACATCAGGACTGACTGCGGCCCCGCCCACCAACTCCAGTTATACACCACAGCACAGGGGAAGTGCCCTGCAGGTCCTCACCACACCAGGGACTATCCAAAATGACCAAGCGGAAGAATTCCCCTCAGAAGAATCTCCAGGAAATAACAACAGCTAATGAGCTGATCAAAAAGGATTTAAATAATATAACAGAAAGTGAATTTAGAATAATAGTCATAAAATTAATCGCTGGGCTGGAAAACAGTATACAGGACAGCAGAGAATCTCTTGCTACAGAGATCAAGGGACTAAGGAGCAGTCACGAGGAGCTGAAAAACGCTTTACACGAAATGCATAACAAAATGGAAACCACCATGGCTCGGATGGAAGAGTCAGAGGAGAGAATAGGTGAACTAGAAGATAAAGTTATGGAAAAAGAGGAAGCTGAGAAAAAGAGAGATAAAAAAATCCAGGAGTATGAGGGGAAAATTAGAGAACTAAGTGATACACTAAATAGAAATAATATACGCATAATTGGTATCCCAGAGGAGGAAGAGAGAGGGAAAGGTGCTGAAGGGGTACTTGAAGAAATAATAGCTGAGAACTTCCCTGAACTGGGGAAGGAAAAAGGCATTGAAATCCAAGAGGCACAGAGAACTCCCTTCAGACGTAACTTGAATCGATCTTCTGCACGACATATCATAGTGAAACTGGCAAAATACAAGGATGAAGAGAAAATTCTGAAAGCAGCAAGGGGTAAACGTGCCCTCACATATAAAGGGAGACCTATAAGACTCGTGACTGATCTCTCTTTTGAAACTTGGCAGGCCAGAAAGAATTGGCACGAGATTTTCAGTGTGCTAGACAGAAAAAATATGCAGCCGAGAATCCTTTATCCAGCAAGTCTGTCATTTAGAATAGAAGGAGAGATAAAGGTCTTCCCAAACAAACAAAAACTGAAGGAATTTGTCACCACTAAACCAGCCCTACAAGAGATCCTGAGGGGGACCCTGTGAGACAAAGTACCAGAGACATCACTACAAGCATAAAACATACAGACATCACAATGACTCTAAACCCGTATCTTTCTATAATAACACTGAATGCAAATGGATTAAATGCGCCAACCAAAAGACATAGGGTATCAGAATGGATAAAAAAACAAGACCCATCTATTTGCTGTCTACAAGAGACTCATTTTAGACCTGAGGACACCTTTAGATTCAGAGTGAGGGGATGGAGAACTATTTATCATGCTACTGGAAGCCAAAAGAAAGCAGGAGTAGCCATACTTATATCAGACAAACTAGACTTTAAATTAAAGGCTGTAACAAGAGATGAAGAAGGACATTATATAATAGTAACAGGGTCTATCCATCAGGAAGAGCTAACAATTATAAATGTCTATGCGCCGAATACCGGAGGCCCCAAATATATAAAACAATTACTCATAAACATAAGCAACCTTATTGATAAGAATGTGGTAATTGCAGGGGACTTTAACACCCCACTTACAGAAATGGATAGACCATCTAGACACACGGTCAATAAAGAAACAAGGGCCCTGAATGAGACATTGGATCAGATGGACTTGACAGATATATTTAGAACTCTGCATCCCAAAGCAACAGAATATACTTTCTTCTTGAGTGCACATGGAACATTCTCCAAGATAGATCATATACTGGGTCACAAAACAGCCCTTCATAAGTTTACAAGAATTGAAATTATACCATGCATACTTTCAGACCACAATGCTATGAAGCTTGAAATCAACCACAGGAAAAAGTCTGGAAAACCTCCAAAAGCATGGAGGTTAAAGAACACCCTACTAACGAATGAGTGGGTCAACCAGGCAATTAGAGAAGAAATTAAAAAATATATGGAAACAAACGAAAATGAAAATACAACAATCCAGACGCTTTGGGACGCAGCGAAGGCAGTCCTGAGAGGAAAATACATTGCAATCCAGGCCTATCTCAAGAAACAAGAAAAATCCCAAATACAAAATCTAACAGCACACCTAAAGGAAATAGAAGCAGAACAGCAAAGGCAGCCTAAACCCAGCAGAAGAAGAGAAATAATAAAGATCAGAGCAGAAATAAACAATATAAAATCTAAAAAAACTGTAGAGCAGATCAACGAAACCAAGAGTTGGTTTTTTGAAAAAATAAACAAAATTGACAAACCTCTAGCCAGGCTTCTCAAAAAGAAAAGGGAGATGACCCAAATAGATAAAATCATGAATGAAAATGGAATTATTACAACCAATCCCTCAGAGATACAAACAATTATCAGGGAATACTATGAAAAATTATATGCCAACAAATTGGACAACCTGGAAGAAATGGACAAATTTCTGAACACCCACACTCTTCCAAAACTCAATCAGGAGGAAAGAGAAAGCTTGAACAGACCCATAACCAGCGAAGAAATTGAATCGGTTATCAAAAATCTCCCAACAAATAAGAGTCCAGGACCAGATGGCTTCCCAGGGGAGTTCTACCAGACGTTTAAAGCAGAGATAATACCTATCCTTCTCAAGCTATTCCAAGAAATAGAAAGGCAAGGAAAACTTCCAGACTCATTCTATGAAGCCAGTATTACTTTGATTCCTAAACCAGACAGAGACCCAGTAAAAAAAGAGAACTACAGGCCAATATCCCTGATGAATATGGATGCAAAAATTCTCAATAAGATACTAGCAAATCGAATTCAACAGCATATAAAAAGAATTATTCACCATGATCAAGTGGGATTCATTCCTGGGATGCAGGGCTGGTTCAACATTCGCAAATCAATCAACGTGATACATCACATTAACAAAAAAAAAGAGAAGAACCATATGATCCTGTCAATCGATGCAGAAAAGGCCTTTGACAAAATCCAGCACCCTTTCTTAATAAAAACCCTTGAGAAAGTTGGGATAGAAGGAACATACTTAAAGATCATAAAAGCCATTTATGAAAAGCCCACAGCTAACATCATCCTCAACGGGGAAAAACTGAGAGCTTTTTCCCTGAGATCAGGAACACGACAGGGATGCCCACTCTCACCGCTGTTGTTTAACATAGTGCTGGAAGTTCTAGCATCAACAATCAGACAACAAAAGGAAATCAAAGGCATCAAAATTGGCAAAGATGAAGTCAAGCTTTCGCTTTTTGCAGATGACATGATATTATACATGGAAAATCCGATAGACTCCACCAAAAGTCTGCTAGAACTGATACATGAATTCAGCAAAGTTGCAGGATACAAAATCAATGTCCAGAAATCAGTTGCATTCTTATACACTAACAATGAAGCCACAGAAAGACAAATAAAGAAACTGATCCCATTCACAATTGCACCAAGAAGCATAAAATACCTAGGAATAAATCTAACCAAAGATGTAAAGGATCTGTATGCTGAAAACTATAGAAAGCTTATGAAGGTAATTGAAGAAGATTTAAAGAAATGGAAAGACATTCCCTGCTCATGGATTGGAAAAATAAATATTGTCAAAATGTCAATACTACCCAAAGCTATCTACACATTCAATGCAATCCCAATCAAAATTGCACCAGCATTCTTCTCGAAACTATAACAAGCAATCCTAAAATTCATATGGAATCACAAAAGGCCCCGAATAGCCAAAGGAATTTTGAAGAAGAAGACCAAAGCAGGAGGCATCACAATCCCAGACTTTAGCCTCTACTACAAAGCTGTCATCATCAAGACAGCATGGTATTGGCAAAAAAACAGACACACAGACCAATGGAATAGAATAGAAACCCCAGAACTAGACCCACAAACGTACGGCCAACTCATCTTTGACAAAGCAGGAAAGAACATCCAATGGAAAAAAGACAGCCTCTTTAACAAATGGTGCTGGGAGAACTGGACAGCAACATGCAGAAGGTTGAAACTAGACCACTTTCTCACACGATTCACAAAAATAAACTCAAAATGGATAAAGGACCTAAATGTGAGGCAGGAAACCATCAAAACCTTAGAGGAGAAAACAGGAAAAGACCTCTCTGACCTCAGCCGTAGCAATCTCTTACTCGACACATCCCCAAAGGCAAGGGAATTAAAAGCAAAAGTGAATTACTGGGACCTTATGAAGATAAAAAGCTTCTGCACAGCAAAGGAAACAACCAACAAAACTAAAAGGCAACCAACCGAATGGGAAAAGATATTTGCAAATGACATATCGGACAAAGGGCTAGTATCCAAAATCTATAAAGAGCTCACCAAACTCCACACCCGAAAAACAAATAACCCAGTGAAGAAATGGGCAGAAAACATGAATAGACACTTCTCTAAAGAAGACATCCAGATGGCCAACAGGCACATGAAAAGATGTTCAGCGTCGCTCCTTATCAGCGAAATACAAATCAAAACCACACTCAGGTATCACCTCACGCCAGTCAGAGTGGCCAAAATGAACCAATCAGGAGACTATAGATGCTGGAGAGGATGTGGAGAAACGGGAACCCTCTTGCACTGTTGGTGGGAATGCAAATTGGTGCAGCCGCTCTGGAAAGCAGTGTGGAGGTTCCTCAGAAAATTAAAAATAGACCTACCCTATGACCCAGCAATAGCACTGCTAGGAATTTACCCAAGGGATATAGGAGTACTGATGCATAGGGGCACTTGTACCCCAATGTTCATAGCAGCACTCTCAACAATAGCCAAATTATGGAAAGAGCCTAAATGTCCATCAACTGATGAATGGATAAAGAAATTGTGGTTTATATACACAATGGAATACTACGTGGCAATGAGAAAAAATGAAATATGGCCTTTTGTAGCAACGTGGATGGAACTGGAGAGTGTAATGCTAAGTGAAATAAGCCATACAGAGAAAGACAGATACCACATGGTTTCACTCTTATGTGGATCCTGAGAAACTTAACAGGAACCCATGGGGGAGGGGAAGGAAAAAAAAAAAAAAAAAGAGGTTAGAGTGGGAGAGAGCCAAAGCATAAGAGACTCTTAAAAACTGAGAACAAACTGAGGGTTGATGGGGGGTGGGAGGGAGGGGAGGGTGGGTGATGGGTATTGAGGAGGGCACCTTTTGAGATGAGCACTGGGTGTTGTATGGAAACCAATTTGTCAATATTTCATATATAAAAAAAAAAATTTAAAAATAATTACTGAGAAAAAAAAAAAAAAGAAGGGCACTTGTGATGAGCACTGAGTGCTATACGGAAGTATTGAAGCACTCTATTGTACACCTGAAACTAATAATATACTGTACGTTAATTAACTGGAATTTAAATTAAAACTTAATAAATAAAATCTAAAAATACTATTTTCAACAGCATCCAAAATACTAAACGCTTAGGAATAAATTAAATAATAATTTGCAAGAGCTATATATAGCAAACTATAGAAAATGCTGCGAGTAATTAAATAAGATCCAAATAAGTGGACATGCATACTACACTTGGGAATTTTAAGATTCATTTTAAGATTTAATTCTTTCCAGGGATGCCTGGGTGGCTCAGTTGGTTGAGCGTCCGACTTCAGCTCGGGTCATGATCTCACAGTTTGTAGATTTGAGCCCCGTGTCAGGGTTGTGCCGACAGCTCAGAGCCTGGAGCCTGCTTCAGACTCTGTGTCTCCCTCTGTCTCTGCCCCTCCCTAGCTCATACTCGCTCTGTGTCAAAAATAAATAAACTTAAAAAAAAAAAAAAAAGATTTAATTCTTTCCAAACTGGTCTACAGCCTAAATGCAATCTCAAGCAAAGTCTCATTTTGTTTTTTTTAAGAAACTGGCAAGCTGATTCTAAAATGTATATGGTCGGGCACCTGGGTGGCTCAGTCAGTTAAGCGTCCAACTTCAGCTCAGGTCATGATCTCACAGTTCGTGAGTCTAAGCCCCGTGTCAGGTCTGTGCCTACAGCTTGGAGCCTGGAGCCTGCTTCAGATTCTTTTCTCCCTCTCTCTCTGCCCCGCCCATGCTCATGATCTCTCTCTCTCTCTCTCTCTCTCTCTCTCTCTCTCTCTCTCTAATAAACATTAAAAAAAATGTTTAATAAAATGTATATGGAAAGTCAAGGAATCAGAATAGTCAAAATAATTTCATAAAGGGAGAAAAAGCTGGAGTACTATACTCCCAATGAGACAATATAAAGCTAAAGTAATCAACCTGATGTGGTACTGCTGTAAAGACAGACATAAAGCTCAGTGGAATAGAAGAGGCAATCCAGCAAGAACCCATGCATACACAGTCAATTCATCTTTTGTGAATGTACTTGCCCTTGAAACTCCTGACTTCTAAATCTAGCAGAGTAGGCTGGATACCAGTTAAGACCTAGTGTTCTGCTGCTGCCTTCCTGTGGGCCTCCATTTCCAAATGCTACCTATTCCCTTCTAGATTTTGTATCGCTGTCTGTCAACCATCAGGAGACTCCCCACTGGACTGTAACCCTTAGTATCTGTTTTACATTTATTGTCTGTTAACTTAAAATGCCATTTTCCACCCGCTATACTGAGCTACTTCCAAGAAACTGCAGCTGGCTCTATCCCCAAGAAGCTCAATTCCGTGAATGTATCAGATCCAAATTCCTGCTCCTCATGACCACTGCATCAAGCCATCTAAGTGAACCATGACTAGACATGCCCAAAGATATACTGGGACATATGTAATCTCCCAATCATGTTCTCTGAAATCAGATACACTACACTGGTAAAGCCTGTGAAACACATTTAAGTTGCTATCACTTAGAAAGTTCCGCCTTTAAAACAATTGGGCTAGTTATATTCTCCAATGACACAAGCCCTTTTTGCATAATTCTCTTATATTAACACCTCTGACACCATTTAACCTGTCATATTTTGCATCAAACAAGAATAAAGAGGAGTTTCTGTTTGTAACCTCCTTGTTCTTGTACCAAGACAATCTAGGATGAGATAGAGGCAGCTTGTTTTCAATTTCTACTTCTACAGTGGTTCAAAATTCACTTTATCAGGTATCAGTGAAAAGGGTTAGTTTCTTTGTCAAGCTCTATAAAATATTTGTAATTCTGCTTTATTAACCTGGAAACAGCTTTTGTTTGTTTTGTGGTTTTTTGGTGCTGTGGTTCTCCATATCTATCTCTACTCTAGGCTTTGTGCCACAGTCTCTAGTCAGCTGTAAGTATTTTCTTGACACCTGTGACAATGTTGGGAGTTAATTTCACAACTTTAGGTGGCAAGAAAAAGTCTTAAATAGGTTCCAAATTGAATATAATTACCCCATTTGGCAGAAACAAGGATGTCATGAAAACCTCTACTTACATAACACTGTAAATCTGTTTCCTTGTTGCTTTAATTCTGGAATGCTGGCATCCAACAGTTTCACAGTTAATAATAGCTAACATGTATTGGTCATCTTTTGAGCCAAATACTGCTAAGCATGTAACACGCATTAATGCATTTGATATTCACAAAACCCCATGAGATAAATCTCATAATCACATTACTAACAAAGAAACTAAATCTCAGAAGAGTTGAACAATTTACATAAAATCATACAACCAGTAAGTCAGATGGCAGACCAGACAATTGAATACATAGGATAATATTGCATCACTCTCTGCAGAAATACACCAACTTTTGATGGAAAATATTCCTGTTTTATTTTTTTTTGATGGAAAATAGTCCCAAACATTACATGGTGAAATAAATTTTCTTTTAAGAGTTCCTCTAGTTAAAACAGAGATGAGAAATTGTTTTCTTTAAAAGACAAGATAGTAAATATTTTAGGTTTTGTAGGTATTTTCTGTTTGTTTTTACAATCTTTCAAAAATGTAAAAACAGTCTTCATTTGCTGGTATAAAACCAGGCCACAGGCCAAATAAGGCTTCCATTGTATAGTTTACTAAACCCTACTCTAGTAGTAACCTGGTTACCATTTTCAGTAAACCTAAATTATAATACACATTTCATTCTATAATTTTTATAGGCTCAATTAGACCTTTCCTTATTATTCATTGTCTTTATTTAGAGCACAAATTCCTTCCTAGGATATCTTAAGGTCCATATTCTTATGACCACAGGAAAACCTTCAAAACCATTGCAAATTTGCCTTTGCTAATATCTTTCTTTTTCTTTTTTGTTTGTGCTCAGCTAACCAGAAAAAACAATTTCAGAGCTCTTCTTTTACTTCCTTTCCTATAGTCAGCAAAAAATAAAAGAAAAATTATGGATTTCCACTATTTCCGTGCAACTTGCCCTGTGGCTATTCTTTAATTAGATGTCTTCATTTTGTTTTGTTTTAATTAGAAAGCAGTTCTGAGTGTCTCTCCTTCATGTTTACCTAATCTGTCTTTTAGAACAGGGAGAATTTAAACACAATCTCTTTCTCAGCAATTGCTTAGATAAAGGATCAAGGTTGTTGTTTTTTTTAATAGTTTATTATATAGAAGTTGAAATTGCAAACAGCTTACTATACTTCATAACCTTTCTTTTAATTTTTCTACCCCTTCTTGGAAAAAATAATTGAAGTTTAAAAACAAAAATGTTTTCAATCAAGTTCTTTAGAAGACTATACCACACTTTAAAAATCATCTTCATCACAGACATCAGTTGACCTTTCTCTTGTGCTCAGAGATTCTACCCTCTACAAAACTCAACAGGATTCAAAAATATGCCTGAAAGGTTATTTCCACCTCAACTACTGTTTTATTTGTTACATATTCGCAGTAAAATGATAAGGTAATGGAGCACCTGGGTGGCTCAGTCATTTAAGTATCCAACTTCAGCTCAGGTCATGATCTCATGGTTCATGAGTTTGAGTCCCATGTCAGGCTCTGTGCTGACAGCTCAGAGCTTAAAGCCGCTTTGGATTCCATGCCTCCCTCTATCTCTGCCCCTCTGCTGCTCACATTCTGTCTCTCTCTCTCAAAAATAAACATTAAAAAAATTTTTTTAATAAAATGATAAGGTATGTAAATAAGGTAAATAAAATAAAATGAATACAATTGCTGTTAATCCACTTCACAACTCAACCTGAGAAATTAGTTTATGGGAAGGCCTGATCATGGACAGATGCCAAGAACCACCTTCTTCATTCTTGCTGTAAAATGTCCACCGATCCTGCTCTCCACTACAGAATGATGTGTTTCCTTTCCTGCCCTTTAAGTCCAGGACCTTCTTATCCTGTGTCTCTATCTCCTGTTCCAGTACAAAATGCCATCTTTAAACTAGACATAAAACTTTAGAGGCAGGCATGGCAATCACAAAAATAATTGTAATTTCTCTCAATGAGGAGGAGTCTTACTCAGTGGAATGATTTAGTTTAGGTTTTGCTGAACCCAAACAAGAAAGAAATAATGAAAATGAAATCTTGAAATCCAAAAAAAAAAAGAATAAGAAAACATCTCCAGGGTTAGTTTTAGAAAATTGAATACAGAAGTACCTAGCTGATACATAAAGGGTAGCCATGACAAAGAAAGAGTGACAAGCCAACTTAAGTTGGAGAAATGGAAAATACCAAATGAGATATTATACTGGAAAGTACAAACTATTTATCTAACCTTCCCGTAATAGACATACTTAGAGAAAGCAATATCAAGAAGATATCAATGTCACAATTATCCATTGTTGGTCCACTGGTTTTGTTATGTTAAGCATAATGAATGCCCCACAGATTTACAGAATATTATGCTTGCTTCTAAAACTTGTTCTAGAACATTGATAGTTATGAAGCACATGGAATTACTTTGAAAACAAAAAGAAATTAGACACATTTAAGATATTAGGATTCATAATACAGATAAAACATCATACTAGGAAACCAAAAATTAAACAAGATACAAATGAAGCTTTCTTTTCTTCTTGCATATACAGACATAGATTAAATAGTCCTTGCCAAGACTAGACAAAGCTAAGACACTGCTCTCTATCACTTTTCCAGGCCAATCTTCCATTGTGCATTGCCAAATCCATTTGCTTTTAATTTCAATTATTTCTGTAAACCTGGAAGTGGACTCTATAGTCTCTATCATCCTGCAAAGACCTCCTCAAAACTCTAAAAGGAATTCAACTCTCAACTTTAGTAAAAAGAGAAGATACATTTCAAACAATGAATGCAAGCTGGTGCAGCCACTCTGGAAAACAGTATGGACGCTCCTCAAAAAACTAAAAATAGAACTACCCTACAACCCAGCAACTGTACTACTAGGCATTTATCCAAGGGATATAGGTGTGCTGTTTTGAAGGGACACATTCACCCCCATATTTATAGCAGCACTATCAACAATAGCCAAAGTATGGAAAGAGCCCAAATGTCCATCAATGGATGAATGGATAAAGAAGATGTGGTATTATGTACAATGGAGTATTATGGGGCAATCAAAAAGAATGAAATGTTACCATTTGCAACTACATGGATGGAACTGGAGGATATTATGCTAAGTGAAATTAGTCAGAGAAAGACAAAAATCATATGACTTCACTCACATGAGGACTTTAAGATACAAAGCAGATGAACATAAGGGAAGGGAAACAAAAATAATATAAAAACAGGGAGGGGGACAAAACAGAAGAGACTCTTAAATATGGAGAACAAACTGAGGGTTACTGGAGGGGTTGTGGGGGGGGGGGGTGGGCTAAATGGGTAAGGGGCACTAAGGAATCTACTCCTGAAATCATTGTTGTACTATATGCTAACTAATTTGGATGTAAATTTTAAAAAATTAAAAATTAAGTTAAAAAAAATCAAACAATGAAAACAATTCCCAAAAGAACATTGATATAGAAAAAGCTGTCTTAATCCACTGATTGAAATAATTGATGTTCTCCATATTCTAACTATTTTTACAAAGTATCAGAAAGCATAAAATATCTGAAAATCTATGGGATTGGTGTCAGGGTAGAAAAAACATTGGTAAAAGCCTTCTACTATGAATCATACTTTAATAGATTTTTCAACTAACCAACTGGTTAGTTGAATCCAATCTGATTGAATTAGGTGAGAATCTTTTTTTTCCAACTATGAACCATTTTGGTATGGAGGTGAGAGTGCAGTGAGGAGAAGAAGATCAGCTATAATTTTGTATTTCATAAGAGCATAATTCAATGGGCAGTATGTTGTGAGATCATCATTTGTACCCCATGTCACAACACCCAGTGCTAATTTAATATATGGGATAATGCTAATTTATAGTCTAGATATTAATAATTTCCATACATTATTTCCCAAAATTGTATCATTGACATGTATAATTGCTACTGTATGGTTATGAGTTCTGAAAATGCCAAGTGGCTCCCATAATGCAAAAACATTAAAAGAATACATGATAAAAAAATTAAAAATACCATCATTTCTGAAAGAAAAAAAGAATAAATGATACTAGCACTTACTGAAAGACAAAAACTAAGCAATACTGGCTTCTTATGCTTTTCCAATATTTAAAGAAAACTAAACCTTCAGGTATGAATCAAGACTGGATATAAACATTTCTGGAAATCCTATCAATTTTTCAGATCATTATAAATCGCTAACCAAGTGAGTAAGAACTTAAAGTAGTTTGAGAATTGTTCTAATGAAGCCATGGACTCAAAAAAAATTATGTCATATCAGTAAAAATTCTATTCCACTGTCAATTTTGACCACAACAAGTATATTGCAAATGCATATGACTGGTTACTAGCAAAAGAGGGAAAGAAATTGGTATTATACTCTATATTCACTAACTCAATGCCACATCAAAAACTACTACTTCCCACTCATAGCAATTCAACAGTTGAAGGTTTACAATTTTAAAGCACCCTGTCACCATTTTCTTAAACCATACACAAAAATAAATTCAAAATAGATGAAAGAGCTAAATGTGAGAGGGAAACCATCAAAACCCCAGAGGAGAAAACAGGCAACAACCTCCTTGACCTGAGCCACAGCAACTTCTTATTCAGCACATCTCCAAAGGCAAGGGAAATAAAAGCAAAAATGAACCATTGAGACCTCATCAAGATAAAAAGCTTCTGCACTGCAAACAATCAACAAAACTAAAAGGCAACTGACGGAATGGGAAAAGATGTTTGTAAATGACATATCGGACAAAGGGCTCGTATCCAAAATCTATAAAGAACTTACTAAATTCAACACTCCAAAAACAAATAATCCAGTGAAGAAATGGGCAGAAGACATGAACAGACACTTTTTCAAAGAAGACATCCAGATGGCCAACTGACACATGAAAAGATGCTCAACATCACTCCTCATCAGGGAAATACAAATCAAAACCACAATGAGATATGACCTCACACCAGTCAGAGTAGCTAAAATTAACAACTCAGGAAACAACAGATGTTGGCATGGATGTGGAGGAACAGGAACCCTCTTGTACTGTTGGTGGGAATGCAAACTGGTACAGCCACTCTGGAAAACAGTGTGGAGGTTCCTCAAAAAATTAAAAATAGAACTACCCTACGAGCTAGGAACAGCACTACTAGGAATTTATCCAAAGGATACAAGAGTGCTGATTCATAGGGGCACATGTACCCCAATGTTTATAGCAGTGCTTTCAACAATAGCCAAATTATGGAAAGAGCCCAAATGTCCATCGACTGATGAATGGATAAAGAAGATGTGACTTATACATACAATGGAATACTACTTGGCAATGAGAAAGAATGAAATCTTGCCATTTACACCAATGTGGATGGAACTGGAGGGTATTATGCTAAGTGAAATAAGTCAGTCAGAGAAAGACAGATATCATATGTTTTCACTTATATGTGGTATTTGAGAAACTTAACAGAAGACCATTGGGGAAGGGAAGCGGAAAAAATATTTCAATCAGAGAGGGAGGCAAACCATAAGAGACTCTTAAATACAGAGAACAAACTGAGGGTTGATGTGGTGGCAGAAGAGAGGGGAAAATGGGTGATGGGCATCGAGGAGGGCACTTGTTGGGATGAGCACTGACTGGGTGTTGTATGTAAGTGATGAATCACAGGAATCTACTCCTGAAACCAAAACCACACTGTATACGCTGTAAGTTAGCTAACTTGACAATAAATTATATTTTAAATAAATAAATAAATAAATATGGCCCTTTGTAGCAACATGGATGGAACTGGAGAGTGTTAAGCTAAGTGAAATAAGCCATACAGAGAAAGACAGATACCATATGTTTTCACTCTTATGTGGATCCTGAGAAACTTAACAGAAACCCATGGGGGAGAGGAAGAAAAAAAAAAAAGGGAGGTTAGAGTGGGAGAGAACCAAAGCATAAGAGACTCTTAAAAACTGAGAACAAACTGAGGGTTGATGGGGGGTGGGAAGGAGGGGAGGGTGGGTGATGGGTATTGAGGAGGGCACCTTTTGGGATGAGCACTGGGTGTTGTATGGAAACCAATTTGACAATAAATTTCATATATTGAAAAATAAATAAATAAATAAATAAATAAATAAATAAATGAAATAGAGCACCCTGTCAGACCCTTTAAATTATCTAATGTTATTCTCATAGAAATTTTGTACAATAATTACATCTTACAAATGGAAAATTCCACTCCCCTTTTGTAGATAGGAATATGAGGCTTAGAGAAATTAGATAACTTGCCAAATATTACATTGCTACTAAGTGGAGAAGCAATGAATTAAACCCAAACAATTTTTACTTCTGAACCTGCCCTCATCCGGGATCATACGTGAAAAAGAACAAACTGACTGGGTAGAAGTGCAATCACAGCTTCAAAATTGTATTCCAGTTTGATGATTTTATATAGTCAAAATATCTAATTTTGAAACCTTTATAAAAACAGTTCCTCAGGTCATCAGTTAAGCATCCAACTCTTGATTTCAGCTCGGGTCATGATCTCACAGTTCATGAGATCAAGCCCCTCATTGGGCTCTGTGCTGTCAGCTTGAGATTCTCTCTCTCTCTCTCTCTCTGTCTCTCTCTCTCTCTGCCCTTCCCCCATGTTCATGCATGCTCTCATGCACTCTCCCTTTCTCTCTCTCTCAAAATAAATAAATAAACATTTTTTAAAAAATGGTTCATAGACATCTTTCTAAAAATAAGTACTTACAAGACAACTGATCTAGTTATTTAAGAGATCAAATCATGGGAGAAAAGAGAGCAGAGTGTTTTAGAATAAAAAGAACTAGAGACGTAAGAAGTAAATGTAATGCATGGTCCTTATTTGAGTCCTGGTTAGAACAAACCTAAAACTACTTTTGGCAAAATTCAGGAAATTCGCATATGGACTGAATTTTAGGTTATATGTGTGTATTATTAATGTTAGATGCCACTGATACTGCGGTATAAAAGAAAGGTGTTTTTAACTATTGAAATATTTAGAGATTAGCTCTCATGATTTCTGTAATTTACCTGAAAATATTACAGCAAAACAATCAATTAATCATCTGTAGCAAAATGAAAACAACTGAGAAATCTAGGGAATGAGTGTATGGTTGTGCATTATACCACTGTCCTCACTTTTCCTGTGTATTTGAAGTTTTGTCAAAATAAAATCAAAATTTCAAAAACTGCTCACATGAAAGAAGTCAATGTTTATCTTTCAGCTCTGAAACAATTGTCCTTTACCATTATTTAGCATCAGGTTCTTATTTTTAATACTCTGCCCTTAGCTAAATTGTATTTCTTGACAGAGGAAAAATGGGATTGGGATTGATCTATCAGAGGGCAATTGACATCACATTGACCTGTCAGAGGACAATCCCTCTGCATACTTTGAGAAGCCAAGAGGAAAGCGTGGAAGATCTGTTCCTGCTGGGAAGACCTGGGCCATGGTTGTCCAAATCTTCTTAAGTGTCATCACTCACTATCACACTTCTCATCAATCAAGTAAATTACTCACTAAGAAGCTCTTATTGTTACCATGTTCATCAGGAAGAAAGTCACACACAAAGGACTGCTGTCAACATCGGCAAATTACAACCTTTCTCTGTCTTTGAAATCAGATTTTTTGACAGGAGTGACCTTATCCTACATCCAACAAATTTCCTATTTCAAAAAAAACTGAACTGAAGAGCTATAAAATCTGAAAATTCTCCTGTGCTTTCTCCTCCTTTGCCTCTGGTTACCATCCTAAAAGGATCAGCAGAAGGCCATCAATTGGATCGAACATCCTAAGAAGAAAGAATCATAGCAGGCCAGGTATATGGATACTTTAAATATATTGGGGACTATTATATCTAGTGTAAACTTTAAGCAGCTTTAAGTTATATACATATATTCAGTAATGGCAGTAGTTTTTATAATACAGTTATTCTCCTCTCTTCTTATGAACCACTGAACTACGTGTTAACGAACTCAACTCATATATTATTAGAAGAAAATATAATCAGTGGGGAATTTTTTTAATGTTTTATTTATTTTTGAGGGAGCACAAATGGGGGAGGGGCAGGGAGTGGGGACAGAAGATCTGAAACAGATTTTGCACTGACAGGCTGACAACAGAGAGCCAGATCACATGAGATCGCAACCTGAGCTGAAGTCAGTTACTTAACTGACTAAGCCACCCAGGCACGCCAGTGGGGAATATTCTTTAATCTTGAAATTAAAGGGAACAAACTCTGACAAGATATTAGGGATCTGATAATATAGTAATAATTTCTTCTTCAACTGGGCCTGGTGGTTTTCTTCTTGGTATACTAGTACTATAATAATTACCACCATGAACCAGACATAGTGCTCAGTAAAATCTGTAATATATACCATTCCAGTCAATCTTCAGGACAATCTTAGAATTCAGGTTGCAATTCACTTAAAGTCACACAGTAAATGACACAGCTTCAATTTAAAACTAGTATGATTGCCTCTAAACCCAGTGTCATAAACCAGAGGCCTATACTGTGAGATGTATCTGATCTGATAGATAGCACACCAAAATGACGTGTGCACATGAATTTACTTGCCCTAACAGTACTCTGTCTACATAACAATTTAACCTTTGTTTTCCAAAATCAAGCTGACATGTACTATGGCATGCATGACCAAAATAAGAAAAATAGAAGGCCATGTCTTTCCTTCTTACAAACTAAAGCCAAAAAGTACAATTACTTTTGGAAGTTTTTTTTTTTTTTAATTCATTAAATCTTCACTCTGTACTGACCACAATCATAAAAAATGATTAAAACATAATTCCATCCTTCAGGGATTTTTTAAAAATCTACAAAATCTACAATAGAATGAAGTTTGGGAGAGTCCATTTGATATGGCACTTGGTCCTAAGTAACAGTCTAAGTAACACAGAGACCAGGAGCACTTTCCTTGCTTAAAAAGAACACCATGGAACATTTACAAAATCATGAACATTTACTGCTCAGTAAATACCAGATAATTTTTATGATGGTTCATCAAACAAGGAAATTTGTAGAATTAGAATAGAAATAAGAAGGAAATTATTTTGTTCTTATTGTTAAACTTTCATAGGATTCTGCCCTTCCTAGGCAATCTTTAGTATCCACGGAAAATGCCCACACTACAAACTGCTTATAACAATAGTACTTCTTGACTCCTCTAATGCTTTCTCTCTGAAAGAATGTGTTTTAGCTTGAAGTAATTTGGCCTCACCACTATGGAGTGAAAATAGATACATAATTTTCAGAAACCATGGCCATCTTTCTTTTTTTTTTTTTTTACGTTTTTTTATTTTATTTTTGAGACAGAGAGAGACAGAGCATGAACAGGGGAGGGGCAGAGAGAGAGGGAGACACAGAATCTGAAACAGGCTCCAGGCTCTGAGCTGTCAGCACAGAGCCCAACGTGGGGCTCGAACTCACGCACCGTGAGATCATGACCTGAGCCAAAGTCGGACGCTTAACCGACCAAGCCACCCAGGCACCCCATGGCCATCTTTCAAAATCTACTTTTGAAAAAAACTCAGTCATTTATCAAAACGCATCTCATCTTTCACAACATCCTAACAATGAGCAACTTTTCTGCTTTTCCCAAGAGCCAACAGAAAACGATGAAAACCCTGACACTGCTGGTGTGTGTCTGTGTACTGAGTGCTTGCTTCTCAGTAAGTATCCACCCAAGTAACTGTTCTTCTATGCCAGGAACATTTAGTGTATATACCCAATTGAGACTTGGAAATTACAACATGCAATTCCTATTTCCAAAAAGCTTAACATCTTTTGTCTTCTGTGAAACATAAAAAAACAGCTAATTAAAGCACAAGGAAATGATTCCCTTCACTCATTTTAATTGATGTTTCCATAGCACTAACTTTATCATAGGTGTGATGAGACAAGATGGAGACAGAGAAAAGTCAATCATGTAGGGTCTCACTGCTGTAGAATATAGATTCCATTTTTAGTGTATCAGGAAGCCTTGGGATGCCTAGAGTATCCACAGGGGAAGGACCCAACTCTGGGTCCTGGGGAGAAAACAGATTTCAGGAGACAAAAGCTGAAGTAGAGAAACCCATCAAGAAGCTATAGCAGTGGTCCTGATAAAAGATGGTGGTATCTCGTGCTCGCTTTAGCAGCACATATACTAAAATTGGAAAGATGATGGTATCTTGCATGAAATGTCAGCAATTAAAACAAAACACAAAGATGGATTTAAAATATATTTTGGTATTTAAGTCTACCATAACTTATGCTGTGTTAGATGTGTAGTGAAAGAAAGAAATGAACATAAGAGTTCTGTTTTAGCCATGTTAAATTTGAAATGGCTATTAGACTTCTCCAAGGAGATGTTAAGAGGCAGTTGGATATACATTGTTTGGAGTTCAAAAAGAAGTTTAGGAATGAAGTTTATATTTATTTTTTATGTATTATTATTTATTTTGAGTGAGACAGAGATAGTGTGAGCAGGGTGAGGGCAGAGAGAGAGGGAAACAGAGAATCCCAAGCAGGCTCCACACTGACAATGCAGAGACCAACATGGGGCTCAAATTCATGAAACTGTGAGAGCATGACCTGAGCCAAAACGAAGACTCAGATGCTTAACCAACTGAGCTACCCAGGTGCCCCTTGCGAAGTTTATGTTTAACAAGTATTTGAAGTCATGGGACCTTACAAGATCACCTAGAGAAAACATGTGGGAAGTTTGGATATGGATAAGTAAAATGAAGGAAGCACAAAAGAGGAGAGGAAAGTACAGGTTCCAAAACCAAGAGATTACAAAGTGGACCCCACCTTTAAGATATTTAGGGTCTACTGGAAAAGGTAGATTAAAATCAATAGTGATTCAAGGAGTTGCATTATGTATAACCGTATTATCTCCAGGGCTATATACCTACATGTATTTGTTCACTTTTATTTTGAGAAATGTGAAGAATCAATAAGTGAAATGTAGATTTACTAAATGAGGCTGAATAGCCTCAGAATACTATAACTATAAAGAGTAAATAGAGAGGGCAGAAGAACTGCTAAGGTAGACAGAATTACTCTTGGGTACTCTACTATTCCCCACTTAGCACATAATATCTCCCCCCGCCCCCCACAAAAAAAAAATATCTTAGGCTTTTCCCTGGACCCTAGTGCTGATTTCCACGATTACAGCAACAAAACACACTCAAATTTGATTCAGAAGATGTGGGTTTATGCTCATCATCTGAACATCAGATGAATCTTGAGCTATAATATAGGGCCCCAATTTCCCTATGTGGAAATAATAATAACAGAATAATAACAGAAATAATAATAATAATAATCACAAAGCTGCTGAAGAATAAGTAAGAACCCATGTATTTACAAACTGTAAAGCAGAATATAGGTGTAAAAATTATGACTGTAAGATTGCTATAATCTCTATTTACAAATGTAGACATATTCTCCTAAAATTTACCTAATCTCTTTGGGATTCAGTTTTTTCACCTGTATGATGAGGATAATAATAGTACCTACCATATGGTATTGCTAAGGAATTAACATTTATATTTGTAAACCATTTAAAATAGGGCCTGACACAAAGTGCACAAATAATATAAGGACTCTTTTACAAAAATAAATGACAGGTGTGAACAGGCAAAATGAGCTTTAAATATTCTTTTCTATTTACTGTAAGTACTTCCATGCTCCAATCTAATCTCAAACCCTTAGAGGCATTTTCAACTCCTCCCAACTTCCTAATCTTAAATCGAATCAAAAAGTTCTGTCAGAGCCATCCATAACTGCCAATCATAATGATAATTAGTATTTATTTTAAGTAAACTAGTCAAATCGGTCACTTGATGCAAGTTCTATGCTAAGCTAACATTAAAATTAATAGGATTTTAATTAGTCTGTCATATCAAAATATCAGATATTATTTTGATCATCTACATCAAAATAGCTGAAACTTTCTCACATTCTAATAAACACTTTTAAATGTTAAGATTTTATTTGATGAGAAAGTTGTTTTTTAATTATCAATTCCATGCATTTGTTCATTCAGTAAATATCTAGTGGGTGCTGGTTACACACCCAGCATAGTTCTAGGTGTTGGGCATACAGAGATTAACAAAACAAACTCCTTGCTCTCATGAAGCTACTCATCTACTTAAGGGAATGAACAGCAAAACTATTTCAAAGCATAAAAGTCATATAATTAGGCTTTGGATCTGTAATTTAATTTTATTTAAATCATTTCATAAATGAGTACACTGATATCCAGTGAAATTAAGTGAGTTGCCCAAAGTCATTCAGTTATTTGATGGCAAATGCAAGGCAGACCCAAACCTCTCCTGATGGTCTGCTGCAGTGTGTTTCAAACACGCTCCTCTAAGATCCCAGAGTTCTTCACAGCATCCTCAGACACCATACAGAAAGGTAGATCCACTGAACTGGTGGAATTCGAGGCCCCCCATCCTTCTTCAATCAAAGCAATTTCTGGATTATCTGGATGACGTATTGAATCTTAAGGAAAAACTTGCTTGGACAATGTGACCTGCTTATTTTATATTAGAAAACTCCTGCTCTATAATGGAGAACATCTCCTGAGAGTTTCCATGATCAGAGAAGCGTTCTGGGTTCAGTGTGGCAGATTCTGGAATTCTATGCCCGTTTAAGAGAGATCTATGCAGAAATATCAAAGTTATGAGGATCATAAGCCAATATTTTAATTTATGAACACTCTCAGTTAAAAACTTAAGTGTCCTGAGTAATTTAATTTTTTAAACAGTTAATGCTTTTCAGAGTTATTTTTAAGGCTGCAGATGTTAGTATCTTAGGTGAACAACTCTGCTAGTCTCTCAAAAGTTGTCACCTTTGCCCTATGCTAAAGCATCTCTGAAGATACATTTATAATAATGTGGGACTTAAATGATTTATCTATTAGGTGGTCTAAAAAAAAGTTGATGTGGAAATTATCAGGAGGAAAAAAGTAACCTATCTTTGCTTGGAACTTTGGGGTGTACCCCCTTATTCTTATGTTAATATTTCTTTTTTCCAATTTAAATTAATATGGGTGAGAATTTAAATTTTTAGTATGAGATACAATATAGAAATAAAGAATATAGACAAATTACAGTTTGTTTAGGGATAAGAGACTGAAACGGTGATGGTACTCTAACTCAAATAATATGAGCAATGGCTAAAGGAACTATGTAGGACTTACATCTCTGCAGAATGTAAGACTCACTTGGCATGGTAAATATTTTCAAAATCTCTGTTCTGTTAAGAATGAAAATACCCCCACCCCACCCCTAAAAAATATCCATTCAGTATCAAGAACTCTCTACCAGGCAACCTGGTGAGACATGAGAGTGAGTTCCCAATCAGAAAAAGTTGCCAAGCATAGGCTGGAAAGCCATTCAGGTGTACTGGAAAAAATTAAGTATTGGGTATGGAGTTGGACTAAATCAGTGTTCTTCTCAGATATGTTCACCCTTGAAAAATGATGAAAGCTGTAGGTCTTCTATTCAGACAAAATGCATCAATATACTAAATTTTCCTACAATATCATAGGACCCACTGACCTCTGAGTTTCCATAATTATAATTTTTATAATGATAAAATGAAAAGGTAATGGCCAAAGTTCTTTTTCCAATTTAAAGAAGCTAAAAACTAAGCTTCTTTCAACGTAGAGGATATAGAGCTGAAGCAGGATATTTGTTAAGTTGGTTGTATGGGATTTTGTTTTTTGGTTTTTGATGACAGCAGATATGAAAGGTGTGATTCAGAAAAGATTCCTGGATCTTAACTGAATGTCCTTGACTGAGTTCCATCAACAGAGTGCAGCAAATAGGATACCCTTTTGCTCAGTCTTCAGGCAGTAACCTGACAATTTTCTACTAGAGGAAGAAGAGAGAAACTATGAACACAAAGGGAAGATCTAGCTAATCCTTCAGGCGTGAACACACAGGAATAGATCCATTGTAGCTAGCTGGGAAATACATGCTTAACAAAGTGAAACTTTCTAATAACAAGCTGTATTTGAGATTTGGTAAAATTGGAAGAATAATGACTCAACCCCCCACAATCTGGTCTCCATTCTCAAGACTCCATAAATACTGTTCACCAGACATTCAGCAATAATCACCTAGTTGATAAATCAATGGAAGTTTTCAGTTCTTGCATTTTCTTTCTTTCTACAGGTCAGTGAAGGTCAAAAAAAGCCATGGAAAATACATCACAAAAGGAGTAGTGTCCAACGATATACATTACACCACCGATTACCATTTCATCTCAAACGTCAACCTAACCGGATCACATTAATTCAAAAGCATTTATTATTTGGTCCATACAGATACCAAAAGCCTTCACGCCCAATCAGGAGACAGCCAATGCCAAAATATCTCTGGCTGCATAAGTGTCCAGTTACAAGTAGCACCGTGGTCAACAGTAAAACCTCAGAGGCTACCACTCAAATCCCATCTTTGAGTCCCACATCTACTTCCAACAAAATTACTGAATCTCCAGGTGTGACTTCTTTTATTCCGAATTCTACCACTGTATCTGAAAACATCAACACAGGCTCTTCTGCAGGTACTCCATCACCACAACCTTCCCCAGCTCCACCAGAGACCACAACTGTCCCACCTACATCATCCCAAGGTCTGCCAGAGACCACAGCCACCCCACCTACATCTTCCCCAACTCTGCCAGAGACCACAGCCACCCCACCTACATCTTCCCCAACTCTGCCAGAGACCACAGCCACCCCATCTACATCTTCCCCAACTCTGCCAGAGACCACAGCCACCCCATCTACATCTTCCCCAACTCTGCCAGAGACTACAGCCACCCCACCTACATCTTCCCTAACTACACCAGCACCACAACCTTCTTCAACTCCACTGGAGTCCACAGCTCCCCCAAGTACCACACCTAATCCATTCCCAACCACTCTTGCACCTGAAACTTCCAAAACTACAGTTGCACCCACAACCCAAAGTACTGCTCCAGCCACTGCTCAAACTACTACCGTTGGTCAAACAACTTCATCTTTCAGGCCAAGTGAAAATTTTCCATTCTTGCAATATATTTATGATATATTGAAGTACATTTTTGGTAATATATCAAAGAAATAGTACATCATACGTTATGAAGTATTCTGTCATCAGATATGATTTATGAGTGCAGAACTACCACCTCTACTTTTAACACTAATCTGAAAGTGAAATTAGAATATTCCTCAAATTTAAAGTGCTATCACTAATTTTTCAATCTATTTACCTCACATGATCTATTGACAAAAAAACCACCTCTATCCCACAAAACAGGTGCATGACCGTAATTTAATAACACTTTGTGGAACCTATAGAGATAGCCCACAGAAGGGAGAAAGACATTAGCTAAAGAGAGAAAATTATATGGATCAGCAGCCATTTACTTTTCCCTAAATGCTAGAAACCATAAGGTCACTACTCTGTACCCCGAATCAAGAACCCACTTGAATTATCTAATCCCACAAATATAAAAGGATAAAATTAGGTCTCTTGAAACAAACAAAAACATGTAAATGTAGATAGACCTATCACTGTTTTACTGATTAGGGACAAAAAACTCTTTAAACAATCATCTTAAATCTTGAAGTCAAATTCCATTCCCCAAAATGTGAACCAAGGAAGAGGAGTTTATTTGAAGTGAAGATTTGAAGTCAGTGAACATGAAATCTGGCAGCCAAGTACAAATCATATCTCTGGCACTACATATTTGTTTAGGCTTTATGGTTGATATTTATTGTATTATATCTAAGCTAATTTGTATCCAATGTACTTGATTCTAACCTTTGTGAAGCACAAGGAGACTTTTTTTGTATGTTGACATGGTGATCATAATATTTTTCTATGAATTCAATTAACTTCATCTTAGTAATTCAATTAATTTACATTAATTCAATGTGAAATGTATTCAGAATATTTTCTAAAACTTTCAGCCATATATTTAAATGTGTTTTAAAGCAAACCATACCAAACTCCCCTGATGTCATGTTTGCAAAATTGTCTCTGAAAATAAACCCTGATTCCATCCAGTAAGAAATATAAACTACCTATCTAGTATGTAGTGATAATGTTAATATGGGATGTGGAGGTATTTTTGTCATAACCACTGAGAACTCTGATGATTTTATTTAGATTTTCTGTCAACTAATAAAAACTTTAGATGGCAATCAATTTTCATCGTGTGTATTTGGAAGCCCCTTATATCTTAGATTGTGAGACAGGTGAAAATGAAGATTTACCTTCTCGTCAACCCTACCAACAATTAGCCAATGATGTGAGTAGGGCACTCAAGATCTCTGATCATGGGGGAGTGGGGTGGGGAGGGGTTAATCCTGTAAACAAAGTGGTTAATTTACTTATATTAACTTAATCTTTACTTAGTCTTACTTATTAATACATTTCCAACCCAAATTCTGTTTGCCCTATGCTTCCCAGACTGTCAATAAAAGACCCCCATTCCTCTCACTTAATTCTGTTCCTTCCAGTATCATCTTAGACTAGCTCAAAAATAACTATCAGAAAGAGAAATTAAGAAAACAATTCAATATTGAAGTACCTAGGAATAAATTTAACAAGGAGACGAAAGAACTGCACGCTGAAAACTGTAAGACATTGATGAAAGAAATTGAAGAAGACACAAATAAATGAGAACATATGCCCTGTTCATGGATTGGGAGAATTAATATTATTAAAATGTCCATCCTACCCTAAGAAATCTGCAGACTCAATGCAATCCCTGTCAAAATTCCAGTAGCATTTTTCATGGGAATAGAAAAAAAATCCTAAAATTTGTATGGAACCAGTAAAGACCCTGAATAGCCCAGATATCTTGGGGTGGGGGGGGTGGTAAGCAAAGCTAGAGGCATCACACTTTCTAATTTCAAACCATATTACAAAGTTGTAGTAATCAACACAGTATAATAATGGCATAAAAGCAGTCACATAGATCAATGGAACAAAATAGAGAAGCCAGAAATAAACATACACATATATGGTCAATTAACTTAGGACAAAGGAGTCAAGATATAAAATGGGGAAAAGATAGTCCTTTCATCAAATGGTGTTGGAAGAGCTGGACATCCATATGCAAAAGAATGAAACTAGAGCACTTTTAACACCATCCACAAAAGTCAATTCAAAACTGATTGAAGACTTGAATATAGGACCAGAAACCATAAAACTCCTAGAAGAAAATGTAGGATGTAAACTCTTTGACATTGGTCTTGGTGATGATTTTTTGGATTTGACAACAAAAACAAAAAAAGCAAAAATTAACAATAGGACTAGATCAAACTAAAAACGTTATGCTCAGCTAGGAAACTATAAATGTAAAGAAAGGCAAACCTACAAAACGCACTAAAATATTTGCAAACCACATTGCTGATAAAAGGTTAACATCCAAAATATAGAAGGAATTCATACAACTGAATATATAAAACAATTATTTTCAGGCATAAGAGCTGAATAGACATTTTGCAGAAGATATACAAGTGGCCAACAGGTACATGGAAAGGTGCTCAACGTCACTAAGCATCAGGAAAATGCAAATCAAAATTACAATGAGCTATTACTTCACCCTAGTTAGGATGGATGCTATCGAAAACAAAAAGACAAGTGCTGTGGCACCTGGGTGGCTCAGTTGGTTAAGCATCCGACTTTTGATTTTGGCTCAGGTCATGATCTCGTGGTTTGTGGGTTCAAGCCCCACATTGGGCTCTGTGCTGACAGCTTGGAGCCTGCTTGGGATTGTCTCTCCATCTCTCTCCCTCTCTCTCTCTCTCTGCCTCTCACTCTCTCAAAATAAATAAATAAACTTAAGAAAAAAAATTCTTTAAAAAGACAAGTGATACCAAATGCTGGTGAGGATGGGATAAAAGAGAACACTGATGATGTAAACATTAATGGGAATGTAACTTGGTGCAGCCACTACAGAAAACAGTATGGAAGTTCCTCAAAAAATTAAAAATAGAGCTACCGTATGATCCAGCAATCCTACTTCTGGGTAAATATCCAAAAGACATGAAACCACTATAGTGAGGAGATACCTATATTCCCATGTTTACTGAAGCATTATTCCAACAAACAAGTGTCAGTTCACAACTCTCAGGAGCTCCTCTGGTATAATCTAAAACTGGCCCCCATTAGGGAAGGTGGAGAGAGACCAAAGAAAGAAGCCAATCACTCCAGATCAGTAGACAGCAGTTTTAATAAGCAAATGGAGCTTACATACTAGGCTTGTCTTGGGTGGCAGCAAGACAAATGGATCCCTGCACCCACATGCCAAATATTAAATAAAAAGGACTTAACTGGGTTCAGTCATGTATACCATGCAGGCATTCTCAACATCACATAACTATCTCAAGGCTATGTCCTTGGAGAAGCCTCTGGGAGTGGAAAAGGGAAGGGGAACTCACATTCCAAGGACAGGGGAGGGGGTGAGGAGCCTCCATTTGCCCAGGTCAAGCTCAAGGGTCAATACATAATCACATCTTTATGATCACATTTCTCAACACCAAGGTATGGATACAACCTGAGTGCCAGTCAGTGCATGAGTAAATCAAGAAAATATAAGATATATAGATATACACATACACACACATATACATATAATATACATTTTATATATATGCAATGGGACATTAGCCTTTAATGAGAAGAAGATCCTGTCATGTAAGAAAACATGGATGAACCTAGAGGGCATTATGCTAAGTGTAGTAAGTCAGACAGAGAAAAACAACTACTGCATGGTATCACTTACATATGGAATCTTAACCAAAATAATAGTCAAACTCATAGAAACAGAATATAAAACTGGTTACCAGTGATGAGGGGGTGGCAGAAAATAGGGATATATTAGTATAAGCGTACAAACTTTCAGTTATAAGAGTAAGTTCTAAAGATCTAATATAACATGGTTACTACAGTTGTGACCCTGGATTATATCACTGAAATCTACTAAGAACTAATGTTCTCACACACAAAAAAGACAAATATATGACATGATGTTTGTGCTAATTAATTTGATGAGGGGAATCCTTTCACAATGTACTTGCATATCAAATCATCAAACTGGATACCTTAAATATCTTACAATTTTATTTGTTAGTTATTTTATTTGTCAAGCTGAAAAAATGAATAAGGAAATCTAAATCTTGTATATTTGACATGGAGAAATTCAAGACACATGATTAAGTGAAAAAAAAACAAGCTGTAGAATAATATATATAGTACAGTATATTTTCTGTGAGAGAAGAAAAAAATATATATATGTATATACATACATGCATACATACATGTATTTGCTTATACTTTTCAAAAAACACTACATAAATAAACAAATGTTTAATAAAAATGCTTACCTAAAACAGGGATGGGACCGGTAAGACTAGTAGGAGGGAGTACCATGGAAACTAGACTTCTGGCTTTATACCATTGTGAATAGTATTGTATTTTGAAGTATGAAAATATATTACCTACTAAAAATTAAATTTTAGGGTGCCTGGGTGGCTCAGCGGTTAGGCTGACTCTTGATTCCGGCTCATGTTATGATCTCCCTATCATGAGACTGAGCCCCATGTTGGGCTCCACACTGAGCATGGAGCTTACTTGGGATTCTCTCTCCCTCTCTTTCTGTCCCTACCCCACTCATGTGTGTGCATGCTCATGCTCTTTCTCTCTCTCTCGAAATAAAAAAATAAAAACTTTTTAAAAAAAGAGTATTAAAAATCAAATGTTAATTGAAAAGTTGACAATAAACAATAAAATAAACATACAAACTATAAAACAAGTTATATACTATAATAGTTTTCTACTTCTGCTATAGCAAATTACCAGCAACTTAGTGGCTAAAACACCACAGATTTATTCTTTTACAGCTTTATAGGTTAGAATTCAGACACAGAGCTCACTGGGCTAAAAATCAAGGTGTTGGCAGGGCTGAGGTCCTTTCTGGAGGCTCTAAGGAATCTTTTCCTTGCCTTTTCTAACTTCTTAGAGGTCCCTTTCCTCCATATTCAAAGTCAAGTATCTTTTTCTTTAATGTTTATTTATTTTTGGGAAAGATAGAGAGACAGTGTGAGCAGGGGAGAGGCAGAAAGAGGGGAGACACAGAAACCAAAGCAACCTCCAGGCTCTGAGTTGTCAGCACAGAGCTCGACGCAGAGCTCGAACTCACAAACTGAGAGATCATGACCTGACCTGACATCGGACGTTTAACCAACTGAGCCACCCAGGCGTCCCAAAGCCGGTCTTCTTTCTATGCCTTTTTCCACAGTCATATTTCCCTCTGATTCTCTTCTCTCCCTCTTCCACTTTTTTTTTTTTTTTTTTTACATTTTATTCCAATTTTAGGAACTTTTGCAATTACATTGGAGATATCCAGGTAATCCAGGATAATATCCCTATTTTAAAGTTGGATAATTAGTAAACTTAACTGCATCTGCAACCTTAATTCCCTTTCTGACGTGTAATCTAACAGGATTATGGGCTCTAGAGATTAGGATATGGACATCTTTAAAGTCCATTATTCTGCCTTCCATGTATGTCAAAGAGACCAACTATATGCAAAAAAGGACAAGGAGAACAGAGGAAATGCTAAAGAGAACACGTTGTAATTTTAAGTAGAGTGTGAAGATAAGCCTCGCTGAGAAAAATGACATTTGAGTAGATAGGAAGGAAAAATCCACCTCTGCCATACTGATCTCTTTGTTGTTTTTCTAAGCAGGCACTCTCTGACCCAGGGTCTACACACAATTATTCTCTTTGCCTGGAACTCGCTTCACCCAAATATTTGCATAGTTTACCCTTTCCTTTTCCTTATATTTTGTTTAAAGACAGTGAAAGACAAACCAGGATATACTTTAGTGGCCAATCGTAGAAGTGACATACATTTCTTCTATTTGTGTTCCATTGAGCAGAACTACACACAAGGCCCCGAGATACAAGTATGGTAGGAAATTCAGTTGTCTATGTTTCCAATAACTAAAAACGGGTCTTCCATGCCCTTTCTATACAATAGGACAGAACATGGAACTATTCTGTGTGCTTTCTAAAGATTTAATAAATATTTGCCAGAATCCCTGGCTATCTGAAAGGTAAGCTAAATCTTATGGGTACACAGCTACCATCAACAATTAGGCATCTAGTTAGTAATAACAGTGGGAATCCAATGACCCAAAGAATTTACATAGCTTAATCCCAATACATAAAATTCACTGAAAGACATGACTCAAAGGATCACAGTGTTCTCAGTAACTAATAGATATGAAGAGATCTGCTGCCAAACATCGAAATACCATTTCTCTGTGTGGATAAAGATTATCAATCAAGAAGTGACTTCCCCTTATAATAAAACTCTCTCCTATCTCCTATAAACAGTGGAGGCCATAAAAGGCAGTATGTCCCTTAAAAAGCTCACACATTTGATTCACCTGCTATCCTGAGACATAAGACAGCAACAGGCCACCATCAAATTTCACTCACATTTTGACCTATCCATGAGGAGAAGAATCCCTCCCATTAAGGTAGGTACTGAAAACTCTGAATCTGAGTCTTCTGAATTCTACTTTTTACTCAGATCCTTTTGCATACAAACCTTGTAGCATTATATTATTTTTTCACTTTTTTTATTTTGAAATATGGAAGTTTTATTCTGAAGAAAAAGATTTGAAACAGAAACTCAGTTTTCAATTTTTGTAAGAGAAGCTGAGGTAAAATGTGTGTTTTCTTTGTAGGGACATAAAGAATTCCTAGAAGGAGAACTATAAGCTCATCACTTAGCAGGGTTAGATGAAGGGGAAAGCCCCAACAAACAGAACACATCTGGAAAGCCCCAGCAGACAGAAAGCTGCCCTGAATCAAGATAGTGATAAACAAACCTCAGTTAGACCACTATGATAATCTTGTTTCCTTTTAATTTTGTTATAGATAATCTTACGCGTGACTCCTATTTTAGACATTGAGCTTCTTACCACAGGAAACTTGCTTTCAATTATTTCAGTATCCCCTACTGTCCATGTAGAGAGTGGCATAGAAAATTCATGCAACAAATGTCTCTTAAATAATCTAAGAAGCTGGGGATTTGGGAATTGAGGTATCATATAAAGGCTACACACCTGGAAATTGCTCTATACCTTTCAAAGTGCTTTCACATTATTAGGTCATTCTTAATGATGAGTCTATGAGAAAGATGTCATTTTTGCCTTTACAAATACAGGAAACATTTTTAGTCCTCATCTGGCCTCCACACTGGGAGCGGAGTATGGGATATTTTTTCTAGTGCTGCCATGCAAATCTATGTTCTACCAACTCAAGTACCACATCTTCCAAGAATGTCCCCTCCAGGTTCAGGACATAACTTCCTGCTCTGCAACTCTACATTGGGAACCAAGGATTATCCATTTCCTGTTACTTTTTTTATGAGGACATACTTTCTCTTGCTCATACTGTATAAACATAGTTATCTGTGGACATACTTCAGACCACATCTGTTGAAAATCACAATTCAAATATTAAGATTAATGAGCTATGTCCTTCTCATCTTCTGTCTTTCCTTACATCAACCTTAAAAGGACATCTATCTATTTAACAGAAAACATCCAGAACCAATGAAAGAAATAGATTGGTGTGTGACTTTAGTCCAATGCACAGACAAGAGACTATCTTGGGTTATTCTTGGTGATGGGAGGTATGGAGAATATGAAAATGCTTTAACACAGATGTGAATTTTTTTAATTCTCAATTAGTAAGACTGTTGTGGAATAAGAAAAGTTTTTTCAAGAAAGACTAAACAATTTTTAGAAAAAGTTCTTACGTCCCCTAAAAATAGTGCCATGACTTTCTCTTATTCATGCATAAGTTCCTCGGAAGACCCATGATCTAAGTGCATGATGTACAAAAATAAAAAATTTCCTAACCATAACCATAACCAAAATCCCTGTTATAATTTTTAAAAGAAGCAATAGCAGTATATATAGAGAGAGAGATAGTGGCTTTATTCCTCTTTAAAATGGTCCATTTCTTTATGTAAAATTCCTGAACACTTTTTCATCATCATCCAGAAGGCCATGTCTTTGAAGATTATATATAAAAATTAAAAGTGCATTTTTTTCAATTAAACCTGATACTAACCAGTATATATATCCGTGTGTGTGT
The DNA here is from genome assembly GCF_007474595.2 of Lynx canadensis. NCBI lineage: Eukaryota > Metazoa > Chordata > Mammalia > Carnivora > Felidae > Lynx > Lynx canadensis. The sequence continues at coordinate 149,156,810 of NC_044306.2, read as the reverse complement.
GTGTGTGTGTGTGTGTGTGTGTGTATGCACATGTGCATACATGTATATATATATAGAGAGAGAGAGATGTTGGTACATGGCTATACCATGGTATGTTGGTACAATGTGGCTAAGAAAGATAACCATCTGACCATTTTCAGGGCACAACAGGAAAAGATGAAAACGCTATCCCTGATTCTTGGACTCTGGGTTCTGACTGCTGGTTTTTTGGTAAGTCCTATCAATTTCAATCCTTCGTCCTCCTTATTTTATTCACACCATCTTTTTAAATCCATAGTGATAATTCTCAGCCTTGTTCATGTCCTCTGAATTTTCCAAATGCTAGAATTTTTGGAAGCACACTGAAAAAGATTGAATTGTATGCATATATTGAGCTACTAACTTCTTATTCTTCAGTCAGTGTTTATGTTTGAGGAAAAGTTTTATACCCTTACCCATGTTCTGTCCTCAAGAATCAAGGGTATTAGTGTTGGGGGCGGGAGGGGGTGGAATTCATCTTCTTTTGGTGCCAACTTGACACCATGCTATGCTCCTTCTCTTACTAAAATCAAATACCACCCAGTTATACATCATATTGTATAACAAAAATGTCACAGTGTTCAGAGATGATCAGAGTATCCACAGTACCCACAAGGGTTCAGATTATGTGAACGTGCCACCAGTAAGGAACACCTAACCAACAGTGATTCTTCTCTGAAATGAAATAGTTTGGTTACAATTTGCATTTTCACTACCCTTCTTTATGTATATATTTGAGTCTTAATAATCCAGACATAAGCTTTTCCTTTGATTTTCATGTCGGAATAGACCTTTTCTGTAAAGATTCGTGAATAATTTGTGCTGATTTATACTGAATCAGAAAAAGGTTTCCACAATTTATAATGTTAACTGGGTTAGTAACTTCATGTCATTTGTACTGCAATCTTAACATCTAGTTCTTCTGGAAGTGTGTTCTCACTGTTGACATAAACTTGTCAAGCTATTTCATATCGTTTAAGCATTTGACTTTGAAGTCTTCTTTTTTCACCAACCACATAAGTCATCTTCCCATATCTACAAGGAGCTGATGTTTTTATCAAGCTGTCACTAGTATTAATATACACAAATATACTAATAAATGAGATCTAGTTCCATAAAAAATAACATTTAAAAAATAATATTTCTATAATTAAGAGAGGCAACTGAAATAAAATAAGTGACCTCTTCACCCTAACAATACAAAAAGTCCCCCAATTTGCTAATATGGCCAAGGGGATCAGGAAAAAACCTAACTATATGGAATAATTCAGCCTCTATGAATTCTATAAATTAACTAAAGCTCCCTTTAGGGGAAAAAAAAAAAAGAACCCCTATGCTGAAGAGAAATTGTTAAGAGTAGTGTCTAAATTGAGCAGGAAAGGGACTTGTTGAGACAAAGAAAAGAGAATGTGCTGATGAAGTGAGGGAAGGGGAACAGAGTAGGTAGAGCTCAAAAATTTTAAGGCCATAATTTGTTAACATTTCATGATACCAACAGAAGAGAAAATCCTAAAGTCAAGAAACTAGGAAATCCATGATGTTTTATATTCTCCTTCATAGGACAAGAGAGTGTATCCCATTTAAAAATTATACCAGATTGTGTATCCCACTGAAAAATTGTAGCCACAAAACATTATACCAGAACCCACTGAAAATTTTTTTAAGAAAAACCAAAGGAGAATGGTCAGAATAATGATCCAACTGGTAATGAAATCATGCCAGAAACACATGCCCTAAAACAAGTGAAAATTTTGGCCCTATATATCAAAACAAGTTAAAAATTTGGAGGAAAAAAATAAAAGCTATGAAAAAACCTCATAAATAAGAAATAGAAAAAGATGACTGTACAAAATCAAAGTTTGAAAAGAGAGCTTACAGAACTCAGGAAAGAATTAGAAATAAAAGAAAAAGATCAAATATATTTATCACATGAGCAAATAAATACATAAGAGAAATAGAAATGAGCAGGAACAAAATATGTTTAAATAAAAAAAAGAAACTTTGAAGGAGATTAAAAGAGTTAACAGAAAGTAACAGAAACAAAAAAAAACCAGGAAGTAGGAGGAAAGATCATATATATATATCAGATATATACACATATATGATCTGTATTTTATGTCTATTACTTTCTGGTGTGTATGTAGATACACGCATACACACACACACACACACACACACACACACACACACCTATACATACATATATACTTACCTAGATAGATGATAGATGATAGATAGATAGATAGATAGATAGATAGATAGATAGATTGATTACAGGTGTCATGAAGAAGAAAATCAATGCAATGGATCAGAACAAATACTTAAAGTTGTATAATTCAGGAAACATTTCCTAAAAACTATTGATGTACCTGGAAAAACCAACCAGAGCAGTCAACACTAATATATACTCTGGTAAAACTACTGACCTTTAATGTTTAAAAAAAATCCTTTAGGTGTCCAGATAACAGAACAAGTACATTTATAAGAAAAATAAAATGAGATTGATGCCAGTCTTTTCAATGGTTATTCTATATAACAAGACAATGGGATAAAATATTTAAGATACTCAGGAAATAAAATATAAGCCAAAATATATATTCAGCCAAATTGATCTCCAAATATAAAGACTGAAGTTTTATTATTAGGAAACTGAAGAACCCAAACTATATTGTTCCCTGAGTTCCTCCTGAAGACTCTGACTAGGAAACAAGCTTGGGAAAAACAAATGTGAAGTTCTGGCTTAAGATGATGACATAGTAGGTTCATAAGCACACCTCCCTCCATGGAAAGCTAAATCTACAGCTACATACAGAACAATTCCATCTGAAAGAAATCCAGAAACTAGCTAGGTGACTACTATACATTAGGCAAATAAGAAAAACCCACATGGAAACATGGAGAAGAGGTTGAAACACAATCTCACCATAAACCCACCCCAGCACAGCAACACACAACTGAAAGGGAATTCAAAACTCCCAGCTTCTCTGAGGAGTGAAGGGTTTGAACCTCACATCTGCCTCCCCAACTTTTAAGACTTCCACCTAAGAAATGGGTCCCCAAGGCATCTAGCTTTAAAAGCCAATGGGGTTCACATACACAAGACCCACAAGGCTATAGGAAACTAAGACAATTATTTTTTGAGAGAGAAAGAGAACATGTGTGCACATACACACATGAGCAGGGGAGGGTCAGAGAGAGGGGAAAGAGTATCTTAGGCAGGCTCCACACTCAGGGCAGAGCCTGACACAGGGCTTGATCTCACGACCCTAAGATCATGACCTGAGCCAAAATCAAGTCAGATCCTCAACCAACTGAGCCACCCAGGGGCACCAAGTTTTTAAAGCACTCTTGCAGACTCACTGTAGCTAACCCGAGGGCCCAGCACAGAAGCAGTGGACTGAAACATCCAGCCTTTCTATGAACGGGGTTTGTTTGCTTATCTCAAAGCTTTGGCCTGAGCAGGCTTCTAATTTAAAACACATCAAGGGGCCAACTGCAATACTCTCCAGACACCACAGAAGCCAGGAGATGCCATCTTTACACTCTCTCACTTTCTCCAGGTCACCAGTATCTCCCAAAAAGGAACTTGTGCACACATCTGACACCCCAGTTTTTGTGGCTGCTACTCAGGGTATGCTCCTTAACTTGGTTCTGCTTGTTCTCGTGACTAGTGAGGATGTGGTCACAAGTTCAATGGGATAGGAGCAAACAAGGAAACAGTTCTTAATTGGCTATGCCTTCAAGGCTCAGGGCCGAGGGATCAGACAGAAATACCCAACTCCCAGCATCCCATTAAAGAGGTATGTTTGCTACTTTATTTTTTTTTAATTTTCTTATGTTTTATTTATCTTTGAGAGAAAGAGAGAGAGAGAGAAGGGGAGGGACAGAGAGAGAGGGAGACACAGAATCTGAAGACAGGCTCCCGGCTCTAGCTGTCAGCACAGAGCCCAATGCGGGGCTCAAACCCACAAACTGTGAGATCATGACCTGAGCCGAAGTCAGACGCTTAACCAACTGAGCCACCCAGGTGCCCCTACATTTGCTGCTTTAAAAGCTGCTGCCTAAGAGTCTGACTTGCAATCAGCCTGCATCTAGATCCTAACTGAGATACTCTCCTTTGGGACACCAACAAGTCTTGACACACATCCAACAACTGAGAGCCACTAAAAGCAAAGAGGATACTTGGATAATCACAACATTTTGAGAGTCAGCCAAGAGCTAGAGCAGGGATGAATAATAAAATTCATCTCCTACACAAAACCATACCTTCAACATTGAGAGCATTGGTTGTTTTATCCAATGCATAGAAAATTAGAGAGTCAAGAAAAATGATGAAATAGAGTAATACACTCCAAATGAAAGAACAAGACAAAAACTCAGAAAAAGACCTTAATGAAATGGACATAAGTGATTTACCTAATAAATCATGGTCATAAAGATGTTCACTGAGGTCAGGAGAACAATGCATGAACAAAATGGGAATTTCAACAAACAGAGACGATATAAGAAAATATCAAACAAAAATCAGAGCTTAAGAATACAATAACTGTACTGAAAAAATAAGTAGAGCAATTCAATAGCAGACAGGAAGGGGAAGAAAAAGAAGAAGAAGGAGGAACAGGAGGAGGAGGAGATAGGGAGGAGGAGGGGAGGAGATCAACAAATTCAAAGACAGGGCAATGGTATTCATGCAATTAGAGGACCAAACACAAAAAGGAATGAAAAAGTGTAAAGATAATTTATGGAACTTATTGAACAGCATCAACTGACAAAACAACTTACAAGTGACAGCCAGTGACTTTTTCTCCCAGCCATCCATCCTAGAACAGATAGCCACTAGTGTTCTAGTTATTAAAAAAAAAAAAAAAAAAAAAAAAACTAAAAAGCCCTGAATACAAAAATGTGATTTTGGGGCCCTGATTAGTATTTACATTAAAGTGCTTTTATGGAGTGAATGCAAAGTTTAATGATAGAAAACTGTCTTCCCCTATAACTGAAGTTGTAATAAGGAGTAGCTACCTCTAGTGCCTGCCCTCTACCATATTCACAGAGCTTTGTATCTCTTCCTGGAGCTATGGCAGAGGAGGGGGAGAGTGACTCTCTGGTCCAGGGAAATAAGGAAGGCTATTAGGCTTCTGCAATAAAATATCTTCCTGATGTCTAGCTTTAAACTCCAGACAGAGGCACTAATCACACACACACACACACACACACACACACACACACACACACACACACACGCATCCATACATTCATACATACATACTAGAAATTGGCTACATACACATACACCATTAAAGGACCCTGCCCAGCTGAGTGTTTGGGTTGCTCAAAGACACACATAGTGTAACAAAAAGATCACCAGCTTCAAAGCCAGGCCAACTCAAATTTGAATCCCAGCATTAGTCTTTACTCTGCTGTGTAACTTTAGGCAAATTATGTACTCTCTTGGAATTTCAGTTTTCCCATCTGAGTAAGGTGTAAAATACATACATTGAAGTGTTACTCAAAGATGAAGCAATGAGAAGGCAAAACAGTACATCCATTTCAGGAGACAGTTTGGCAGTTTCTTAAAAAGCTAAACATGGTCGGGCACCTGGGTGGCTCAGTTGGTTAAGCATCTGGCTTCAGCTCAGGTCACGACCTCATGGTTCGTGGTTTGAGACCCACATAGGGCTCTGTGCCGACAGCTCGGAGACTGGGGCCTGCCTTGAATTCTGTGTCTCCCTCTCTCTCTGCCCCTTCCCTGCTTGTGCTCTCTCTCTCTCTCTCTCTTTCTCTCTCTCTCAAAAATAAATAAACACTAAAAATTTAAACAAAAAAAGCTAAACATAGTCTTACCACCTGATCCAGAAGTCCTGCTCCTAAGTATCTATCCAGAGGACTTGAAAACTTATGTCTACACAAAAACCTGCACATGAATGTTTATAGAAGCTTTATTCCTATTTGCCAAAAATTGGAAGCACCCAAGATATGCTTCAATAATTGAATGAATAAACAAATCATGGTACATCCATATACTGGGTATTAATTCAGTGATAAAAAGAAATGAGCTACCAGTCAGGAAGAGACACAGAAGAATCTTAAATGCATATTGCTAAGTAAAGGAAACCAGTCTGGAAAGGCTACATAGCATATGATTCAATTATGTGACACAATGAAAATTTCAAAACTCCAAAGACAGTAAAAAAGATCAATCATTGTCAGGGGTGGGGAATGGGAGGGTCTGGATGAATAGATGAAGGACAGGGCATTGAAACTACTCTGATTGATACTATAATGGTAGACAAATGGCATTTTTCACTTACCAAAATCCATAGAATGTACAATACGAAGAGTGAGCCCTAATGTTAACAGTGGACTATAACAAACAAATATATAAAATTTTCTAAAAAGATTAGACAAGGTGATGTACATAAACTATACTTAACCTACAATTAGCACATGCTATGTGCAAATAAATGATAGATTCTGTTGTTTTTATCCTTACTCTAAATATCAATATTGTCATTTAGACATAGTTTCTGTTTAGATAGTGATCTTTGAATATAGTTTGTTTGGATACAGTCCTGTTTCTGTTGGATTTGTTATTTAAAAATCTAATTGGTTACCAAAAGAGAATTAGTGATCCTTTATTACTATTAATTGGTTCAAAGAAATGTAGCATTATCTCCTCTACTGCCTATCCTATGCTAAATTACTAGTTTGTTGTCAAAACCAAGGAATGGAAACTCTGGCTCAGGCATCTAATTTCACTGAGTTTTATTTTAGTCCATGATTTACAATTGGTATAAAATTTTAGTCTGGATTTGGTAAATTATAATGCAGTTGCAACATACCACATTTTGAGTTGACTTTTGCCATATCCTGTATTGTTATGTAAAATGCTAACTTTAATTGAGAATTGCCCCAATACAATATCTTTATTTTTCCTGCATGGATTTTCTCTTCTTTTGTGTAAGTTTTTTGCATGGTTAACATCAGTGTGGAAAGAATAAGCAGGAAATACAAATTTAAGTGACATGTAAAATCATAAAAGAATTACATCACAAAACATTAAAATGATGCACAGAAAACTTTGCCAATATCTGATAGAATAGAAAGGACTGCATAATTAAATAAGAACACCTATTCTATAATTGGAATTTGAGTGTCAGAGTCTCTTTCCTTTTTTCACTAGACAGTAAGAATCTAAATGCTACGTTTATTTCCTTATCCTGTACCTTCTTGGTTGGCAGCATTTCTTGGCTTACTTCAGAGACATGGAAATACAAACAATCAGGGGAATCTGGGACAGAAACTTCCTCTTTCTCTTCTTTCCTTTTTCCATTACATATCTGCACCTATACACCTTCTTACACAGAATTCAAAAGTTTAAGAAAAGCCAAGATACTCATAAGAGAAAGAAAGAAAAAAAGAGAGAAAGAAGAGAAGAGAAGAGAAGAGAAGAGAAGAGAAGAGAAGAAAAAGAAAAGAAAGGAAAAGAAAAGGAAAGAAAGAGAGAGGAAGGAAGAAGGTTTCATGTGATTGCTCTACTGATCACTAAGATAATGTAAAGTAACAGTGATTACGATGTGTGGTTTTGTCAAAAGATAAAGAAACCACTAGAACAGAAAGCCCAGAAACAGATCCATACATAAATGGACAAGTAATTTATAAGAAAGGTGGCATTGTAGATCAATAGAGAAAGGATACTCTTTTCAGTAAAAGTACTGACACCTGGGTGGCTCAGTTGGTTAAGCGACCACCTCTTGATTTCCACTCAGTTCATGATCTTGCTGTCTTAAGATTAAGCCCCATGTTGCACTTAGCACTGGGCATGGAGCCTGCTTAAGATTCTCTCCCTGTCTCTCTTCCTCTGCCCCCTCCCTCACTGGAGCACATGTGTGCCCTCTTAAAAATAAATAGAATAAAACAAAATAAGATGAAATAAATAAAATAAATAAAAATAAAAGTACTAAGTCAATTACAATCCAAACTGAAAAAAAAAAACGACCTCGAACTTATATTATCCCACCTCTTTCTCTTTCCCAAAAACAACTACTGAACTGCAGATCTCAAAGCAAAAAGACAATACATTAAAGGGTCTAGAAGGTAACAGAGTATCTTTAAGACTTTGGTCACATTCAAGTAGCACTAAATGTATGTAATAAAATTCAACTTCATATATAATGGAAAATATAAACCATAATAAGGTAATACTACACACTAATCAGAATGATTAAAATTTTACTTAAAAAATTTTAAACACTGGCAGCAGCAAATGTTGGAATTCTCATACACTACCAGCAGGAACCTAAGTTAGCAGAATCACTCTGGAAAACTGTATGGTTTTATATACCAATATTCAAGATCTATATATACCAAGTCATAAAGTAAACAATATTAGTATATTCCCCGAGAAAATGCCTATACATCTATACTAATACACAGATACAAGAAAGTTCACAGCAATATAATTTCTAATAACCAAACACTGAAAATATTCTAAAGGTTCATAAAGTATAGACCAAATACATTTGTGGTAGATTTATAGAAGAGACTAATTATTCTATGGTGACTTCAAAAAAATTATTACAGGGACTCCTGAGTGGCCCAGTCAGTTAAGCCTCTGAGTCTTGATTTTGGCTCAGGTCATGACCTCATGATTTATGAGTTTGAGCTCTACATTGGGCTATGCACTGAGCACAGAGCCTGCTTGGGATTCTCTCTCTCTTTCTCTCTCTCTGCCCCTCCCCTGCTTGCTCCTGTGCTCTCTCTCTCTCAAAAATAAATAAAAAAACACTTTTTAAAAATGTATTATAGTTACATGCAATATGAATAATTTCACAAACATAATGTTGAGCAAAAGAAGCCAGATACAAGTCACGATGTATAGTATAATTCCATTTATACAAAATTCAAAAATAGGTCTGCACAAGTGTTAGAAGTAAAGGATGATGGTTAACTTTGAAGAGAAAGGAAGAATAAAAAGTGGGAAGGGCTAAAGGGGTCTTCTGGAATAATGGCAATGTTCTACTTCTTTATCTGTACTATACTTACACAAGTATCTGCCTTCTTAATTCATTGAATTATATGTACATTATGTTTTATGCATGTGTGACATACTTCACCAAAAACTAATAAAAGTATACATACTTCCAAATTTAAATGACATTTGATTCATCCAAATTTCATTAATATTTTTACTCATGAATAACATTCTCCTTTTTCTTTTTACAGCCTAGTAGTGAAAGTAAGAAAAAAAACAGAGGACTCGTTCAGCGGAAAACAAACGCTAATCCTTTATTATTCTCAAAATATGCTTTTATGCATAGAAGTGGAGCTATTCAGTTTCATAGATTCCCACACATACCACACAAATATCACTGGAAAATATTTACTCCCTTTACAGAAAAAAGTAAACACAAAAAGAACCACCCACATAAAAAAATCTGTAAGAAGCGATATCAAACACCATTTTTAGGCCATATAATTTGTCTTGATAACTTTGTCTTTCATAATCAACATAAAATAATAGCTCCAAAACTCCCTTCAAAAGCACCCATCACCTCCTTTCTGACTAGCCAAAATGCTATTAGCATTCTACGTAAATCTACCAGCACTCCAATTATCATTAAACCTACTCTAGAAACTTCTTCAGTCACCTCTGAAAATGAATCCACCCCAGAAAACACTGCTGCTGAACAACAAACCACACAAGAAACTGAAGATAATTACAAAACTGCCCAAGAGGGGATTTCTGGACCCAAAACAACCTCAGTGATCACTGAACTCACAACCACCACAAAAACCACTTTTGAACCCAAACCCACTCTTCAAACTGTGGCTAAAGCAGAAACCACCCCAGGTACCACAATTATTTCTGAAACCATACTGGAAACCACTGCTGAACCCAAAACCAACCCAGAGCCCACTATTGAACACAAAATCACATTAGAGATGACCACCAAACCAAAAACCAACCCAAAGACCACTGATGAACCCAAAACAGCCTTAGTGATAACCACCAAACTTAAACCCACCCCAGAAAACACCCCCATACTTGAAAGCAGTGAAGGGATCACCACTGAACCCCAAACTACCACACACAAGACCACCTACACAACAAGCACTAAACTTGAAACCCCATCAAAATTCACTGTGGGGCAACAAAACACACGTGAGACCACAACTGAAAACAAAACAATACAAGAAAACACCACTGAATCTGAAAACACCCCAGAGGCCACCTCAGAAATTGAAACCACCACAGAGAGCAAAACCCACTTAGAGACCACTGGTGAACAGGAACTCATGTAAGAGACTGCCACAGAACTGAAATACAAACCAGGGAACACTATAGAACTCAAAGCAAACAGTGACCACCACCAAACTCAAAACTACCCCACAACCCACACCTGAAATCACACCCACTCTTGAGACCACTGCTGAACCTAAAACCACCAAAGAAGACACTATTAGGTCTAAAACTATCCTATTGGATAGAATGATGAACATGAAACCAACCAAGAGATCACCATTGAACCAAAAACCACCACAAATATCTTTGAACCTGAAACCACCCAAACAACTGTCATTAAAGTTGATACCACTCCCAAAAATTACTGTTGAACCCAAAACCACCTCAGAGACCACTGGTGAACATGTGACCACACAAAGCACTGCCACCAAATCAAAAACCAACCCAGAGACCACTGATGAACTCAAAACATCAAACCAACCTCAGTGACCAACACCAAACTTAAAACCACCCCAGAAAATACTCCTATACCTGAAAGCAGCCACGCAATCACCACTGAACCCAAAACTACCACAGAATACCCTTGAACCTGAAACCAACCAAACAACAAGCAATAAACTTGAAGCCCCATCAAAAATCAGTGCTAAACATCAAAACATGCCTGAGACCACAGCTGAAAATGAAACTATCCCAAAAGACACTGCTGATCCTAAAAAGACCACCCCATAACTACCCCAGAGATTCCTACTTATGCTGAATCTACCAGGAAACCTTCCCCTCAAAAACCTGAGACATTGATTGAAACCACCCCAATGACCAGTGCTAAATTTGAACCTCCTTAGAAAAATTTGCCTAAACTTGAAACACACCAACCCCAGAAACCACTGCTGAACCCCAAACCACTCCAGAAATCATTAACCAACATGAATCCATTCAAGAGACCATCACTGAACCCCAAACCACCCTGAGATCACCAGTCAACTTAAAACCATCTCAGTGACCACAACCAAACTTGAAACCACCTCAGAAATACTACTGCTAACTCCAAAACAGCCCCAGAAAACAGTGCTGAATATGAATGCCTACTAGAAAACATAGGGATAGCCTGCATTCAATTACTGGTCAATTAGGGTGAGAGCTTGGTACCAAATTTCAGCCACCCTGCCTCAGTGTTGGACACTCTGAAGGTCTCTCCTTACTCCAGACTTCCTGTGGGATCAGCTGCTATAACAGCATCACAGTTCACCCCTCCCACTGCCCAATTCTGTTTCCCCTACTTCCTTTGAGGTATTATTCCTGAAACCACACTTTAATAAATTCCTGCAAAGAAATCTTCATCTTGGTCTGTTAGCTGGGGAACCCGACCCAAACAGCTTATGAAAAATTATAGAATAGGAACTAAGTCACTTTGGGGAGTTACACCTTTCCCATACAAGTTCCAAGGCTAGTGAGTTACAATCTGAGCTACATTCCCTCCTAATGTTGTTTTTCCATGTGATGCAGAGTGGCTCTTTAGCCTGAAGGTTGTTTATGAACGAGAAGTGACAGACTCAAAGGCCAGTCACCCTACACACACACACACACACACACACACACACACACACCTAAGCAATTTGGGGCAATCAGGGACTGCGCACTGCTTGGCAGACATGAAAACTACTAGTACTAGGGAAAACTGAACTCATAAAAACAATCCACAAAATATTTGAAGAGTACAACTACTTCAAAAGAAAAATACATGTTGGACTATTCCATCTATCAGAAGCAGAACTATTAGAGCAGTTATCTTGATAATTACTAAGAGAAATAAGGAAAGATATTAGAAACACAAAAAAGTTTTTTTAAAAAACACAGAAAAGAAGCCAAGCACAAATATTATGTATGAAAATATAATAATTGAAATAAAGAGCTCAAACATTGGGATATAGAGAATGAATACAATAGAGGAGTGGATTAGCAAATTGGAAGAACAAATTGAGGAAATCTCCCAGAAGCAAAAAACAAGAACATGTAAATAGAAACTATTAAAGAAGAAAGTATGAGATATGGAGAATAGAAGTAGAGTGCTAATATCCAAATAAAAAAAAATTCCTCAAAAAAAAAAAGAAAAAGAAAAGTGGGCAAAAAACAATATTTGAAAAGAAAATACAGATATATTTCTCAGATCTAAAGAGACAAAAGATCTCAGAGTAAAAGAGAAATGATTCAGAAAAAGCTCTACAGAGACACATTTACTATAATTTAGGTATATTCAAAACCAAGAGAAAATCCTAAAAACTTTCAAAAGAAAGAAAAAATCATATTAACATAAGATTTTTCATTACCAACACTGGATGTAAGATGACAATGGAATGATGTTTCCAAAGTACTGATGGAAGAGAACCCAAAATTTTATAATTAACCAAACTACCACTAACATATGAGGCCAAAAATTTCAGGCATTCAAAGACTCAAAGGCTTTGTTATACAGAGTTCTGCCACACACACACACACACACACACAACAAAAACAAAAACTGCCAAAAATGAGCTTTCAATAAAATATTTAAATAAGAATAAAGTCTAGGAGACATTATAAGATACATGAAGTAAAAATGACCAAATACTGTAGTCAAGTTTTTACTCTTTTAAAATGTATTAAGCATCCTTCTTAAGAAGTTACAAAATGAACAACAGTATAATCCCAAATAATGTACAAAAAAGACAATAAATATAAGTCAAAGTTAATTACATAGAATACAAAAATAGAGTAGAGATTTTAAATGCCAAAAGTTAAAAAATAACAATCTTTAGTAAGACAGATCAAGAACAGAAAAGGCACCAGTTAACAATACTATAAGTTAAAGCATAGTAACAACATATAAAGTGAACATTAAAAGTAAGATAAGAAAATGCCATTAACAAATGCATGCCAACAATTTTTCAGATTTACTGAATGGACATATTCCTAAAAAATATGTCTTACAGGCTTATTCAACAAGAAAAAAACTCAAATGGCACTATAACCATTTTATAAATTGAAGAAATAGTTAAAAATCTTCCTCAAGGAAAAAATAGCCCCAGAGGTTTTATAGGCAAGAGGGTTGGTCTGCAAAATTGTCAGCATATAGATTAGTCCAATTTTGTACAAACTCTCCCAGGCATTAAGATAGACAGAGAAGGAAAGTTCTCCAACTTAACCATGATACCAAATAAAGGAAAATTACAGGCTTATTTCACTATAAAGAGATGGGGGGGTAGAGGGGGGTGGTGTGGGAAGCAATAGGATATTAGGAACCAAAATCCTATTAAAGAATTATTAAAGAAACAACCAATTGACTTTCTCTCCAAAAACAATATGGTTAAATGTGAAAAAAAAAAACATAAATGTAATTCAATACAGCAGAGATGTTAAAATAAAGACCATTTCAATAGATGTAGAAGGAAAAGCACTTAATAAGTTCAACACAGTTGATTTTTTTAATTTATAATAAATTAGAAATATAAAGGAACTTCCTTAACCTGATGAATAATGCCTATGTTTTTAATCTAGAAAAAACATCATTCTAGTGGGAAACATAAATAAACTTACTTTAAATTTCAGTACTATGCAAGAGTGCTATTGCACTGAAGGTCTGGCCAGTGTTGCAAGACATAAAAGGAAATCAGACCTAAGAACTGAAAGAAAGAAAGAAAGAAAATTATTGTTATTTACACATGGTGTAATCATTTATATAGAAAAACTAAAATATGGCATATTATTTAAAATAATGGGAATACTTAGCAAGGTGCCTAGAATAAGACTCACGTGCATTTCTAAATATTTTGTTTTTGCTTTCGAGAAAAATCATCTGACATCTTTATGGTTTTGAGGGTGTAAGAGTATTAGCTGAATCTTGAAGGTCAGAGATCTCTTCACAACCCTAGCAGCTTCTGGTGGCACTGGACAACCATGGCTACGCAGGACCGATAAGGGGCATGTGCAGAAGGGGGCTGCACTTAGTCTTGCAGATCACGTGACAAGTGCTGCCCACGTAGACCTGGAGTTCTTGTTGATGATGGATGGTCCAAGGTGGGAGGGTGGCTGGCTCTTGCTGGCGGATCTCCTCTTTGTGACCACCGGGACACATTTGCTCTCACCTACTGGCTCCAAACTCAGTCTTGTAGTGAATCCACCCGTTGTAGCAGAAGGAAGTGCAGGCCTGCAGATTATAGGGTTAGATGTTGTACCAAGTTTGGCTTGCTCCTCTTGATCGGGAAACAGTATTAGTTCTGCACATCCACCCATTGCAAATGGTCAGTTCTGGAGGCATCTGCTCTTGTTGAGGCGCCAGAGATGGAAAGTCACACAGCTAGTGAAAAGAAATCACAATTAAAAAGAAAATACAGTTTACAGTAATATCAGAAAATATGTAACAGGGTGCCTGGGTGGCTCAGTTGTGTGGGCGTCGGACTTCAGCTCAAATCACAATCTCGCAGTTCCTGAGTTGGAGCCCTAAGTCGGGCTCTGTGCTGACAGCTCAGAGCCTGGAGCCTGTTTCAGATTCTGTGTCTCCCTGTCTCTCTCCCTCCCCACTGCCCCCCCTCTCAAAAATAAATAAAGATTTAAAAAAAAAATTTTTAATTGTAAAAACAAAAAAAGAAAAGAAAATATGTATCTAGAAATAAAGAGTTCTGAGTACCCTGAGGCCAGCATGCTGGAGAGGTCTTACATAGGCTTGCTGGTAGACATCCCCAGATGAGACCAGCCTTACAGCCCTCTCTGTCAACACATCAGACACATGAGAGAAGCTTTCTCAGACCCTTCAGACCTGATGATTACCACAACTTCACCTCAGTGGACACCAACTGGACAGTTTATCAGATATCAATTTATATTTCTTTTCTCTTTTCTCATGCTGCACATTCAGCAGGTAACAGACTGTGGGCTACATCATCTGAAGAAAGTATATCCCTAGACAAAAAGCAGAAATAGTCTATAAGCGTCCTGGCTTTTTTTAACAAAAGCCTAGAGAGGAGCGGCCAACATGGCGGAGAAGTAGGGGGAACAATACTTCCCGCATCTCTCAAACAAAGAAGTGCAGAAGCCAAAGGACTTTCAACACCATTGCCTGGGGGGAGAAGAGACTGAATCTACTAGGAAGAAAATGGGAAAACTGGAAAAAAAAAAAAAAAAGATAGGTGGGGAACTGCGAACTGGGGGAGATAAAAAAAAAAGGCCATGTGGGCACAGAGGGGAGGGACCCCCTTCTGCAGAGAGACAAAGGGAAGAGAAAGAGCATCTAGGGAAGTGAAGGACCGTATCTGGACAGGAGAAAGACCTCGGATTGAGGCTGAGAGGGATCCAATCTCTAACTGCAGGGCTTTCTTTGGACTGGAGCAGGCTCCCTGTTTGTGCACCCGGGGAGGAGGGGAGGCAGCCCTGGGTACGGTGGTAGGTCAGGGGCTTAGTCCGCAGCTGGAGAAAGTGGTTCCCTCCCTGGAGGGCTGCATGATAGTACAGAACCTGTTGTGTCTTCCACCCCCGGGGAGCAGTGGCTGGGCCAAGGGACAGTCTGCTGTAGGAAAAGGCGGCCGTCTCCATGGAGTGCTGTGGGAAAAGACAAAGCCTGCCTGTGTCTGCCTGCATCCACGAGGGCAGCTCTCAGTCCACAGTAGGAAGAGGCTGTCATCCCTGAATTGCAGCAGCACGGACAAAGCCAGTAGCAACCACATATGGGGAACACTGAGAGGTGCTTCCCCAGCACCAGAGCACACTGAGCAGGACTTTGAATCCTAACCAAACGCAGGGTCAGGGGAGTTGGCAGAACGAGAAGGCCTGCCCCATCTGTGCCAGCAGCACAGTGAGGACGATTCAAACAGAGTCCACCAGGTCCTGTCCAGGGAGAAGAGACGGGGGGATCGCCATTTCCCCCACCACACACACACACACACACACACACACACACACACACCCCGCCACCACCAAGGCAGAGCCTCAGGGATGACTTCCGGGGCCCACAGAAGATGTGGGTTCAGACTACACCAAACCACACTCCTTAGCACTGGGCAACTGCATATCCACCGGAGAGGCAAACACCCTGCAGACAGTTCCTCCCGGCAAGCAATGCAGCGTTGCCTGGATTAACTCTAGGTCTATTGTGGATATATAGATATATTCTGCCACCTCCGGCTATTTCTCCACCTTGTCTCTTCCCTCCCCTAGGCTGATTACTCTGGTTATTATTTGTCTAAACAGACATATTTAATCCATTGTCTTGATACCTGTTCTACACCTCCTTCTTTACACTCCTTTCTCTCTCTCTGGAATAATCAAGCCATATAGTTTCTCTGTCTGGGTAACTTTATCTGCGTTTCTTTCTCCCTGCTTCCTTCTTTATTTTCCTTTCTCTCTCTCTGGATTAAGCCTTTTAGTCTCTCTGCCTAGCCAATGTTTATTTTTTTCTTGTTTCCCCTCTCATCATTTCTCTCTTTGTATGTGCTCTTCCATCAGCACCGCCTCTGCCCTCTTCTTTACGTGTAGTTGGTGTTTTGGGTTTTTTTGTTTTTAGTCTTTAGTCTTTTCTTTTTTTTTATTTGTTTGTTTGTGTTATTTTCTTATGTGTTTGCATGTTTTTGTCTGTTTGTCTATCTGTTTTCCTTTACAGGGTTATTCCAAGGAACAAATCAAAGCACACCTGGTGGAGGGTCCAAAATATAACTACAAGTAAGGTAATAAAATAACCAAAGTCACAACAACAGAGAGCAAGTAACAATCTCCAAAAAAACACCTCCTGAAGGGCCAAGCCCTGTACATTCTTTGACCCTCCTTTAATATAGCTCACAGGTGCACAGCACATGAAAAGCTTTCAAAACACATAAGGGACAGAAAACTAGCCAGAATGATGAAATGGAAGAATTCTCCTCAAAAGAAATTCCAGGGAGCAGAAACAGCTAATGAATTGATCAAAACCGATTTAATCAATGTAACAGAACAAGAATTTAGAATAATAGTCATAAAATTAATCACTGGGCTTGAAAAAAGTATAGAGGACAGCAGAGAATCTATTGCTACAGAGATCAAGGGACTTAAAAATAGTCATGATGAATTAAAAAATGCTATAAGTCAGGTGCAAAATAAAATGGAGGCGGCCACAGCACAGATTGAAGAGGGAAAGGGGAGAATAGGTGAATTAGGAGATAAAATTATGGAAAAAGGGGAAGCTGAGAAAAAGAGATATAAAAAAATCCAGGAGTATACAAGGGGAGTATTAGAGAACTAAGTGATGCAACCAAATGGAACAATATCCATATCATAGGAATTCCAGAAGAGGAAGAAGAGAGAGAAAGGGGCTGAAGGTATACTTGAACAAATCATAGCTGAGAACTTCCCTGATCTGGGGAAGGAAACAGGCACTGAAATCCAAAAGGCACACAGAATTCCTTTCAGATGTAACTTGAATCGATCTTCTACATGACATATCATAGTGAAACTGGCAAAATACAAGGATAAAGAGAGAATTCTGAAAGCAGCTAGGGAAAAATGGGCCCTACCATACAAAGGTAGACACATAAGGGTAGTAGCAGATCTATCTACTGAAACTTGGCAGGCCAGAAAGGAATGGCAGGAAATCTTCAATGTGATGAACAAGAAAAATATGCAGCCAAGAATCCTTTACCCAGCAAGTTTGTCATTCAGAATAGAAACAGAGATAAAAGTTTTCCCAAGCAAACAAAAACTGAAGGAATTCATAACCACTAAGCCAGCCCTACGAGAGATCCAAAGGGGGACTCTGTAAGTGAAATGTTGCAAGAACCACAAAGGACCAGAGACACCACTGAAAACATGAAGCCTACAGATATCCCAATGACTCTAAACCCACATGTTTCAATAATAACACTGAATGCAAATGGACTAAATGCTCCAACCAAAAGACATAGGGTATCAGATTGGATAAAAAAAAACAAGACCCATCTATTTGCTGTCTACAAGAGACTCATTTTAGATCTGAGGACTCCTTCGGTTTGAAAGTGAGGGGATGGAGAACTATCTATCATGCTACTGGAAGTCAAAAGAAAGCTAGAGTAGCCATACTCATATCAGACAAACTAGACTTTAAATTAAAGTCTGTAACAAGAGATGAAGAAGGGCATTATATAATAATTACAGGGTCTATCCATCAGGAAGAGCTAACAATTATAAATGTCTATGCACTGAATTCAGAATCCCCAAATATATAAAACAATTAATCACAAACAAGCAACCTTATTGAGAAGAATGTGGTAATTGCAGGGGACTTTAATATCCCACTTACAACAATGGATAGATCATCTAGACACAGAATAAATACAGAAACAAGGGCCCTGAATGATACATTGGATCAAATGGACTTGACAGATATATTTAGAACTCTGCATCCCAAAGCAACAGAATATACTTTCTTCTCGAGTGCACATGGAACATTCTCCAAGATAGATCATATACTGGGTCACAAAACAGCCCTTCATAAGTATAAAGGAACTGAGATCATACCATGCACACTTTCAGAACACAGTGCTATGAAACTTGAAATCAACCACAGGAAAAAGTCTGGAAAACCTCCAAAAGCATGGAGGTCAAAGAACATCCTACTAAAGAATGAATGGCTCAACCAGGCAATTAGAGAAGAAATTAAGAGACATATGGAAACAAATGAAAATAAAAATACAACAATCCAAATGCTTTGGGATGCAGCAAAGGCAGTTCTGAGAGGAAAATACATTGCAATCCAAGTCTATCTCAAGAAACAAGAAAAATCCCAAATACAAAATCTAATAGCACACCTAAAGGAAATAGAAGCAGAACAGCAAAGACACCCCAAACCCAGCAGAAGATGGGAAATAATAAAGATCAGAGCAAAAATAAACAATATAGAATCTAAAAATACAGTATAGCAGATCAATGAAACCAAGAGTTGGTTTTTGAAAAAATTAACAAAAGTGATAAGCCTGTATCCAGGTTTCTCAAAAAAAAAAGGGAGAGGACCCAAATAGATAAAATCACAAATGAAAATGTAATTATTACAACCAATCCCTAAGATATACAAGCAATTATCAGGAAATACTATGAAAAATTATATGCCAACAAACTGGACAACCTGGAAGAAATGGACAAATTCCTAAACACCCACACACTTCTAAAACTCAAACAAGAAGAAATAAAAAATTTGAACAGACCCATAACTATTGATGAAATTGAATCAGTTATCAAATATCTCCCAACAAATAAGAGTCCAGGACCAGATGCCTTCCCTGAGGAATTCTACCAGACATTTAAAGCAGAGATAATACCTATCCTTCTCAACCTGTCCCAAAAAAAAATAGAAAGGGAAGGAAAACTTCCAGACTCATTCTATGAAGCCAGCATTACTTTGATTCCCAAACCAGAGAGACCCAGCAAAAAAAGAGAACTACAGGCCAATATCCCTGATGAATATGAATGCAAAAATTCTCAGCAAGATACTAGCAAGTCTAATTCAACAGCATATAAAACGAATTATTCACCATGATCAAGTGGGATTCATTCCTGGGATGCAGGGCTGCTTCAACATTCGCAAATCAATCAATGTGATACATCACATTAATAAAAGAAAAGATAAGAACCATATGATCCTGTCAATCGATGCAGAAAAGGCATTGGACAAAATCCAGCACCCTTTCTTAATAAAAACCCTCAAGAAAGTGGGGATAAAAGGAACATACTTAAACATCATAAAAGCCACTTATGAAAGGCCCACAGCTAATATCATCCTCAATGGGGACAAATTGAGAGCTTTCCCCCTGAGATCAGGAACATGACAGGGATGTCCACTCTCACCCCTGCTGTGTAACATAGTGTTGAAAGTCCTAGCATCAGCAATCAGACAACAAAAGGAAATCAAAGGCATCAAAATTGGCAAAGATGAAGTCAAGCTTTCACTTTTTGCAGATGACACGATACTCTACATGGAAAACCCAATAGACTCCACCAAAAAGCCTGTTAGAATTGATACATGAATTCAGCAAAGTCACAGGATACAAAATCAATGTACAGAAATCAGTTGCATTTATATACACCAATAATGAAGTAACAGAAAGACAAATAAAGATACTGATCCCATTCACAATTGCACCAAGAAGCATAAAATACCTAGGAATAAACCTAACCAAAGATGTAAAAGATCTGTATGTTGAAAATTATAGAAAGCTTATGAAGGAAATTGAAGAAGATATAAAGAAATGGAAAAACATTCCATGCTCATGGATTAGAAGAATAAATATTGTTAAAATGTCAGTACTACCCAAAGCAATCTACACATTCAATGCAATCCCAATCAAAAGTGAACCAGCATTCTTCTCAAAGCTAGAACAAGCAATCCCAACATTTGTATGGAACCACAAAAGACCCCAAGTAGCCAAAGTAATTTTGAAGAAGACCAAAGCGGGAGGTATCACAATCCCAGGCTTGAGCCTCTACTACAAAGCTCTCATCATCAAGACAGCATGGTATTGGCACAAAAACAGACACATAGACCAATGGAATAGAATACAGACTCCAGAATTGGACCCACAAATGTATGGCCAACTAATCTTTCACAAAGCAGGAAAGAACATCCAATGGAAAAAAGACAGTCTCTTTAACAAATGGTGCTGGGAGAACTGGACAGCAACATGCAGAAGAATCAAACTAGACAACCTTCTTACACCATTCACAAATATAAACTCAAAATGGATGAAGGACCTGAATGTGAGACAGGAAACCATCAAAACCCTAGAGGAGAAAGCAGGAAAAAAACCTCTCTGACCGCAACCGCAGCAATTTCTTACTTGACACATCTCCAAAGGCAAGGGAATTAAAAGCAAAAATGAACTATTGGGACCTCATGTAGATTAAAAGTTTCTGCACTGCAAAGGAAACAATCAACAAAACTAATAGGCAACTGATGGAATGGTAAAAGATATTTGCAAATGACATATCAGACTAAGGGCTCGTATCTAAAATCTATAAAGAGCTCACCAAACTCCACACCCAAAAAACAAATAATCCAGTGAAGAAATGGGCAGAAAACATGAATAGACACTTCTCTAAAGAAGACATCCAGATAGCCAACAGGCACATGAAAAGATGCTCAAGGTCACTCCTCATCAGGGAAATACAAATCAAAACCACACTAAGATATCACCTCATAGCGGTCAGAGTGGCTAAAATGAACAAATCAGGAGACTAGAGATGCTGGAGAGGGTGTGGTGAAACAGGAACCCTCTTGCACTGTTGGTGGGAATGCAAACTGATGCAGCTACTCTGGAAAACAATGTGGAGGTACCTCAAAAAAAATTAAAAATAGATCTACCCTATGACCCAGCAATAGCACTGCTAGGAATTTACCCAAGGGATACAGGAGTACTGATGCATAGGGACACTTGTACCCCCAATGTTTATAACGCACTTTCAACAATAGCCAAATTATGGAAAGAGCCTAAATGTCCATCAACTGATGAATGGATAAAGAAGATGTGCTTTATATATACAATAGAAGACTACGTGGCAATGAGTAAGAATGAAATCTGGCCGTTTGTAACAACCAGGGTGGAACTGGAGAGTGTTATGCTAAGTGAAATAAGTCAGGCAGAGAAGGACAGATTCCATATGTTTTCACTCCTATGTGGATCCTGAGAAACTTAACAAAAGACCATGGAGGAGGGGATGGAAAAAAAAAGAGAGAGAGGGAGGGAGCCAAACCACTTAAATAACTCACTTAAATACTGAGAACAAACTGAGGGTTGATGGGGGGGTGGGGGAGAGGGGAAGTGGGTGATGGGCATTGAGGAGGGCACCTGTTGGGATGAGCACTGGGTGTTGTATGGAAACCAATTTGACAATAAATTATATTTAAAACAAATTTTTTAAAAGCCTAAACCACTGAGAATGGAGTTTGAAAGACAAAAGCTCACCGCACACCAGAAGACATTCCCCTGAGCCACGAAAAAGAAAGAAAAATTTTGAAACCAAAGCAGTGGACAACCAGGGTCTGCTCCATGCATATCTGTGTATTGCCCAAGAAGGCAATTCATGAATTTTATGTGTGAACTCACAGGATGATCAAACTCCAACATATTTTCAACAATTAAAATATATTAATTAATTTATCAAAGTGTGCCAAACTTTTTAGTAAACTAAATCATCTTATTTAAAACAATTTTTCTTGATAATAAGATAATAATCAAAGGTATAATCTTAAAATTATCTAAGTGCACTTTCTCAGACAGACTTTAGTTATTACACAATCATAAAGTAAGGTATAGTTGAGCCTTGAAGAAAGGTTAGGGGCACCAAACACTCATAGTCAAAAATATACCTATAACTTTTGTTTCCCCAAAAACTTAACTAATGATAGCCTGCTGGTGACCTGAAGCCCTACAGATAACATTAACCATTCATTCAACCTACTTTGTATGTTATATGTATTATATATGGTCTTCTTACAATAAAACTAGAAAAAATGTTTTTTTAATTCTTTTTTATTATTTATGTATTTATTTATTTTTAATATGAAATTTATTGTCAAATTGGTTTCCATACAACACCCAGTGCTCATCCTACAAGGTGCCCTCTTCAATACCCATCACCCACCCCACATCAACCCTCAGTTTGTTCTCAGTTTTTAAAGGTCTCTTATGCTTTGGCTCTCTCCCTCTCAAAAAGAAGAAAAGGTTCTTAAGAAAATCATGAAAGGGCGCCTGGGTGGCTCAGTCAGTTAGGTGTCTGACTTCAGCTCAGGTCACGATCTCACTGTTGGTGGGTTCAAGCCCCCCGTTGGGCTCTGTGCTGACAGCTGAGAGCCTGGAGCCTACTTCCAGCTCTGTATCTCCCTCTCTCTCTCTGCCCCTCCCCTACTCGCACTCTGTCTCTCTCTGTCTCTTGAAAATAAATAAATGTTAAAAAAATTTTTTTGAAGAAAATCATAAAGAAGAAAAGAACAATATTTATAAAAAGGAAAATCTACTTATAAGTGGATCTATGTAGTTTAAACTCATGTTGTTCAAGATCAACTGCATGGATATTTGGGGCCCATAAAAAAGGGATTGTGTAATACGTGATTTCTGCACTATTTGAGAATATTCAATATTGCCATAGAAGACAAGAAAAACAAACCAAACGGATGAAATCCATAAGCAGTGTTTAACACAGTAGCTTATGAGACATAGGCAGAACACAATTCAGGAATGCCTCCTTTTATCGTGCTTCACTTTATTGCACTTTGAAGATACTGTGTTTTTTACAAATTGAAGGTTTGTGGCTATCCTGGAGCAAGTCTATCAGTATTTGCTTACTTTGTATCTCTATGTTACATTTTGGTACTTCTTGCATTATCTCAAAATTTTTAATTATTATTGTGTTTGCTGTTGGTGATCTGTGATTCATGATGACGATTCCCTGAAAGTTCAGATTATGGTTGGCATTTTTTAGTAATGAAGTATTTTTCATTAAGGTATGTACATTTTTTATACATAATGCTATTACACACTTAACAGACTACAGTAGAATATAAATATGTAAATGTACTAGGAAGCCAAAAAGTTCATTTCACTCACTTTACTGTAATACTCACTTTATTATGGTGGTCTGGAACCAAATTTACAGTATCTCTGAGGAATGCCTGTATACGTTAAATATAGATAAAGAGTAAGTAAGTGGCTTGTGATACATAGGCAGAATTAATAAAATGTGTTAAATATGGATAGCAAATAACTTAGTAACCTGTGAGACATGCTAAAAGATAGAATAAATGAAATAATGAGGAACAAACAAGATCTCTAGAGATAGAAAAAGATGCGCACACCAGGTCATAACAATGGTACTTCCAGGATAACAACTGTCATCTCTACTTTAGCCACCTGTTGGTGACACTGTATGATCCCATATGTGCTAAAATCCATAGTTTTTCAGTAAGCTAGTGGGTGAGCTGCAGCAATAGCCAGGCATGCTTTCCCTGACTCTCTTTGAGAAAGCCAAGTGCACACAACCAGTCCAGGTCACCCTCCTGTTGAGCTTCCCTGCCCAAACCTCAGCATAACCATGCCATCTGTGGGAAAGGCCAATGTGTCAGAGACAGGACAGATGAGCACTGTGGAACACAGGAATCCACCCAGCTGCACCCTATCTGGTGTGTTGCATCTGCCCTATCTCTTTCCTTTACTTCTCAATGAGTGGGTTTTTTGTTTTTTGAGGCTTTGGGTTGTTTTTTTTTTTTTACCATTTTTTTAAGTAGGCTCCACCCCAACATGGGGCTCGAACTCACGACCCTGAGATCAAGAGTCATATGCTCTGGTGCCTGGGTGGCTCAGTCAGTTAAGCATCCAGGTTAAGCTCAGGTCGTGATCTCATGGTTTCTGAGTTCCAATGTCTCAATTGGGCTCTGCAACAGCAGTGTGGAACCTGCTTGGGATTCTCCCTATCTCCCTCTCTCCTGTCCCCCCTCTCTCTCTCAAAATAAATAATAAATTATTCATTTAAATAAATAATAAATTATTAAAATTATTATTAATTGGAGGCGCAGGAAGATGGCGGCGTAGGAGGACGCTGGGCTCACCGCGCGTCCTGCTGATCACTTAGATTCCACCTACACCTGCCTAAACTAACCCAGAAAAACCGCCAGAGGATTAGCAGAACGGAGTCGCCAGACCCAAGCGCAGACGAGAGGCCCACGGAAGAGGGTAGGAAGGGCGGCGAGGCGGTGCGGCTCCACGGACTGGCGGGAGGGGAGCCGGGGCGGAGGGGCGGCTCGCCAGCCAAGCAGAGCCCTCGAGTCCGGCTTGCAAAAGCGGAGGGGCCTGACGGGCTGTGTTCCCACAGCAAGCGCGACTTAGCGTCTGGGAGGTCATAAGTTAACAGCTCTGCTCGGAAAGCGGGAAGGCTGGAGGACAAAGGGAGGGTGAGCTGTGGAGCCCCGGAGACAGAGCTCAGTTTGGCGGGAACAAAGGCGCTCGCCAGCGCCATCTACCCCGCCCATCCCCCAGCCAAAATCCCAAAGGGAACCGGTTCTGGCCAGGGAATTGCTCGCTCCGCGCAAACACCCAACTCTGTGGCTTCTGCGGAGCCAAACCTCCGGCAGCGGATCTGACTCCCTCCGGCTGCCACAGGGCCCCTCCTGAAGTGGATCACCTAAGGAGAAGCGAGCTAAGCCTGGCCCCCCCTCCCGCCGTGCACCTTGCCTTCCCACCCCAGCTAATACGCCAGATCCCCAGCATCACAAGCCTGGCAGTGTGCAGTAGCCCAGACGGGCCACGCCACCCCACAGTGAATCCCGCCCCTAGGAGAGGGGAAGAGAAGGCACACACCAGTCTGACTGTGGCCCCAGCGGTGGGCTGGGGGCAGACATCAGGACTGACTGCGGCCCCGCCCACCAACTCCAGTTATACACCACAGCACAGGGGAAGAGCCCTGCAGGTCCTCACCACACCAGGGACTATCCAAAATGACCAAGCGGAAGAATTCCCCTCAGAAGAATCTCCAGGAAATAACAACAGCTAATGAGCTGATCAAAAAGGATTTAAATAATATAACAGAAAGTGAATTTAGAATAATAGTCATAAATTAATCGCTGGGCTGGAAAACAGTATACAGGACAGCAGAGAATCTCTTGCTACAGAGATCAAGGGACTAAGGAACAGTCACGAGGAGCTGAAAAACGCTTTAAAGGAAATGCAAAACAAAATGCAAACCACCACAGCTCGGATGGAAGAGGCAGAGGAGAGAATAGGTGAACTAGAAGATAAGTTATGGAAAAGAGGAAGCTGAGAAAAAGAGAGATAAAAAAATCCAGGAGTATGAGGGGAAAATTAGAGAACTAAGTGATACACTAAAAAGAAATAATATACGCATAATTGGTATTCCAGAGGAGGAAGAGAGAGGGAAGGTGCTGAAGGGGTACTTGAAGAAATAATAGCTGAGAACTTCCCTGAACTGGGGAAGGAAAAAGGCATTGAAATCCAAGAGGCACAGAGAACTCCCTCAGACGTAACTTGAATCGATCTTCTGCACGACATATCATAGTGAAACTGGCAAAATACAAGGATAAGAGAAAATTCTGAAAGCAGCAAGGGGTAAACGTGCCCTCACATATAAAGGGAGACCTATAAGGACTCGTGACTGATCTCTCTTTTGAAACTTGGCAGGCCAGAAAGAATTGGCACGAGATTTTCAGTGTGCTAGACAGAAAAAATATGCAGCCGAGAATCCTTTATCCAGCAAGTCTGTCATTTAGAATAGAAGGAGAGATAAAGGTCTTCCCAAACAAACAAAAACTGAAGGAATTTGTCACCACTAAACCAGCCCTACAAGAGATCCTAAGGGGGACCCTGTGAGACAAAGTACCAGAGACATCACTACAAGCATAAAACATACAGACATCACAATGACTCTAAACCCGTATCTTTCTATAATACACTGAATGTAACGGAATTAAATGCGCCAACCAAAAGACATAGGGTATCAGAATGGATAAAAAAACAAGACCCATCTATTTGCTGTCTACAAGAGACTCATTTTAGACCTGAGGACACCTTTAGATTCAGAGTGAGGGGATGGAAACTATTTATCATGCTACTGGAAGCCAAAAGAAAGCAGGAGTAGCCATACCTTATATCAGACAAACTAGACTTTAAATTAAAGGCTGTAACAAGAGATGAAGAAGGACATTATATAATAGTTACAGGGTCTATCCATCAGGAAGAGCTAACAATTATAAATGTCTATGCGCCGAATACCGGAGCCCCCAAGTATATAAAACAATTACTCATAAACAGAAGCAACCTTATTGATAAGAATGTGGTAAGTTGCATGGGGACTTTAACACCCACTACAGAAATGGATAGATCATCTAGACACACAGTCAATAAAGAAACAAGGGCCCTGAATGAGACATTGGATCAGATGGACTTGACAGATATATTTAGAACTCTGCATCCCAAAGCAACAGAATATACTTTCTTCTCGAGTGCACATGGAACATTCTCCAAGATAGATCAATACGGGGTCACAAACAGCCCTTCATAAGTTTACCAGAATTGGAAAATTATACCATGCATACTTTCAGACCACAATGCTATGAAGCTTGAATCAACCACAGGAAAAAGTCTGGAAAACCTCCAAAAGCGTGGAGGTTAAAGAACACCCTACTACGAATGAGTGGGTCAACCAGGCAATTAGAGAAGAAATCAAAAATATATGGAAACAAACGAAATGAAAATACAACAATCCAAACGCTTTGGGACGCAGCGAAGGCAGTCATGAGAGGAAAATACATTGCAATCCAGGCCTATCTCAAGAAACAAGAAAATCCCAAATACAAAATCTAACAGCACACCTAAAGGAAATAGAAGCAGAACAGCAAAGGCAGCCTAAACCCAGCATAAGAAGAGACATAATAAAGATCAGAGCAGAAATAAACAATATAGAATCTAAAAAACTGTAGAGCAGATCAACGAAACCAAGAGTTGGTTTTTTGAAAAAATAAACAAAATTGACAAACCTCTAGCCAGCTTCTCAAAAGAAAAGGGAGATGACCCAAATAGATAAATCATGAATGAAAATGGAATATTACAACCAATCCCTCAGAGATACAAACAATTATCAGGGAATACTATGAAAAATTATATGCCAACAAATTGGACAACCTGGAAGAAATGGACACATTCCTGAACACCCACACTCTTCCAAAACTCAATCAGGAGGAAATAGAAAGCTTGAACAGACCCATAACCAGCGAAGAAATTGAATCGGTTATCAAAAATCTCCCAACAAATAAGAGTCCAGGACCAGATGGCTTCCCAGGGGAGTTCTACCAGGACATTTAAAGCAGAGATAATACCTATCCTTCTCAAGCTATTCCAAGAAATAGAAAGGGAAGGAAAACTTCCAGACTCATTCTATGAAGCCAGTATTACTTTGATTCCTAACCAGACAGAGACCCAGTAAAAAAAGAGAACTACAGGCCAGTATCCCTGATGAATATGGATGCAAAATTACTCAATAAGATACTAGCAAATCGAATTCAACAGCATATAAAAAGAATTATTCACCATGATCAAGTGGGATGCATTCCTGGGAATGCAGGGCTGGTTCAACATTCGCAAATCAATCAACGTGATACATCACATTAACAAAAAAAGAAGAGAAGAACCATATGATCCTGTCAATCGATGCAGAAAAGGCCTTTGACAAAATCCAGCACCCTTTCTTAATAAAAACCCTTGAGAAAGTCGGGATAGAAGAACATACTTAAAGATCATAAAAGCCATTTATGAAAAGCCCCACAGCTAACATCATCCTCAACGGGGAAAAACTGAGAGCTTTTTCCCTGAGATCAGGAACACGACAGGGATGCCCACTCTCACCGCTGTTGTTTAACATAGTGCTGGAAGTTCTAGCATCAGCAATCAGACAACAAAAGGAAATCAAAGGCATCCAAATTGGCAAAGATGAAGTCAAGCTTTCGCTTTTTGCAGATGACATGATATTATACATGGAAAATCCGATAGACTCCACCAAAAGTCGCTAGAACTGATACATGAATTCAGCAAAGTTGCAGGATACAAAATCAATGTCCAGAAATCAGTGCATTCTTATACACTAACAATGAAGCAACAGAAAGACAAATAAGAAAATGATCCCATTCACAATTGCACCAAGAAGCATAAAATACCTAGGAATAAATCTAACCAAAGATGTAAAGGATCTGTATGCTGAAAACTATAGAAAGCTTATGAAGGTAATTGAAGAAGACTTAAAGAAATGGAAAAGACATTCCCTGCTCATGGATTGGAAAATAAATATTGTCAAAATGTCAATACTACCCAAAGCTATCTACACATTCAATGCAATCCCAATCAAAATTGCACCAGCATTCTTCTCGAAATTAGAAAAGCAATCCTAAAATTCATATGGAACCACAAAAGGCCCGAATAGCCAAAGGAATTTGAAGAAGAAGACCAAAGCAGGAGGCATCACAGATCCCAGACTTTCAGCCTCTACTACAAAGCTGTCATCATCAAGACAGCATGGTATTGGCACAAAAACAGACACACAGACCAATGGAATAGAATAGAAACCCAGAACTAGACCCACAAACGTATGGCCAACTCATCTTTGACAAAGCAGGAAAGAACATCCAATGGAAAAAAGACAGCCTCTTTAACAAATGGTGCTGGGAGAACTGGACAGCAACATGCGAGGTTGAAACTAGACCACTTTTCTCACACCATTTACAAAAATAAACTCAAAATGGATAAAGGACCTAAATGTGAGACAGGAAACCATCAAAACCTTAGAGGAGAAAGCAGGAAAAGATCTCTCTGACCTCAGCCGTAGCAATCTCTTATTCGACACATCCCCAAAGGCAAGGGAATTAAAAGCAAAAGTGAATTACTGGGACCTTATGAAGATAAAAAGCTTCTGCACAGCAAAGGAAACAACCAACAAAACTAAAAGGCAACCAACCGAATGGGAAAAGATATTTGCAAATGACATATCGGACAAAGGGCTAGTATCTAAAATCTATAAAGAGCTCACCAAACTCCACACCCGAAAAACAAATAACCCAGTGAAGAAATGGGCAGAAAACATGAATAGACACTTCTCTAAAGAAGACATCCAGATGGCCAACAGGCACATGAAAAGATGTTCAGCGTCGCTCCTTATCAGGGAAATACAAATCAAAACCACACTCAGGTATCACCTCACGCCAGTCAGAGTGGCCAAAATGAACAAATCAGGAGACTATAGATGCTGGAGAGGATGTGGAGAAACGGGAACCCTCTTGCACTGTTGGTGGGAATGCAAATTGGTGCAGCCGCTCTGGAAAGCAGTGTGGAGGTTCCTCAGAAAATTAAAAATGGACCTACCCTATGACCCAGCAATAGCACTGCTAGGAATTTATCCAAGGGATACAGGAGTACTGATGCATAGGGGCACTTGTACCCCAATGTTCATAGCGGCACTCTCAACAATAGCCAAATTATGGAAAGAGCCTAAATGTCCATCAACTGATGAATGGATAAAGAAATTGTGGTATATATACACAATAGAGTACTATGTGGCAATGAGAAAAAATGAAATATGGCCCTTTGTAGCAACGTGGATGGAACTGGAGAGTGTAATGCTAAGTGAAATAAGCCATACAGAGAAAGACAGATACCACATGGTTTCACTCTTATGTGGATCCTGAGAAACTTAACAGGAACCCATGGGGGAGGGGAAGGAAAAAAAAAAAAAGAGGTTAGAGTGGGAGAGAGCCAAAGCATAAGAGACTGTTAAAAACTGAGAACAAACTGAGGGTTGATGGGGGGTGGGAGGGAGGGGAGGGTGGGTGATGGGTATTGAGGAGGGCACCTTTTGGGATGAGCACTGGGTGTTGTATGGAAACCAATTTGTCAATAAATTTCATAAAAAAAATAAATAAAAAAAATTATTATTAATTTATTATTTTATTTATTAAAATAAATTTTAAAAAATAGAAGAGTCACGTGCTCTACCAACTGAGCCAGCCAAGCACCCCCAAAATGAGTGTTTTAAATTGATTTAATAAACCATATGATTCAAACATTCGAATTTGGTCTGTGAGTCCTTCGATTCTGTGACCTCTGTATGCTAACAGGCCACCATTACATCTAAATAATTTACCACACAATGCATTGTATGGATAACTAGGTTATGGAGGGGGAAACATTCCTTTGTTGTATCTTTCTGATTTCTCATTTAGAAAAGAGAACATTATTTTAAAAGAGCATCAAAAATAATGTATATTAGAATTTCTATTGAACAGAAGAGAGTGCTGTCATGCATTTTTAAATGCTTTCAAGATAATTCTGAAAGGGGCGCCTGGGTGGCTCAGTGGGTTGTGCGACAGACTTCAGCTCAGGTCATGATCATGGCGGTTCCTGAGTTTGAGCCCAGTGTTGGTTGGGCTCACTGCTGTCAGCACGGAGTCTGCTCCAGGTCCCCTGTCCCCCTATCTCTCTGCCCCTCCCCTGCTTGCACACGCTCTCTCAAAAATAAATCGACATTTTTTTAAAAGGTTAATTATGACACACATCTACTTCGAATTTTATTTAGATTCTTTGCACCACATTTTTCAAAGCATCAAATTCTAGACTTTCTTTTTATAAAATCGCTTAGAATTCAAGTAGGCTAAAAAGAATGTTGAAGGGCTCATTTTGTTTTGCTCTTAATCTGCAAGTTGATTGTGCATCCTTCATCCCAATATTTGCAGAGTGCCCATTATGTGCCAGGCACAGAGCTGGCTCTGAGAAGAGACTTGTGGAAGATATATATCATCCCTACCCCAGGTTTCTCTTGTACTTTCCACCAGCCCCCAAAATCTTTCCCCAATATATTAGCCCAGGCAGCCCTTCTTTTTAAGCTCCCCTCACCCCTTTTTCTGATCTACCAGTACTGTTTCTTTTTTTTTTTTTTTTTAATTTTTTTTTTTAGCGTTTATTTATTTTTGGGACAGAGAGAGACAGAGCATGAACGGGGGAGGGGCAGAGAGAGAGAGGGAGACACAGAATCAGAAACAGGCTCCAGGCTCTGAGCCATCAGCCCAGAGCCTGACGCGGGGCCCGAACTCACGGACCGCGAGACCGTGACCTGGCTGAAGTCGGACGCTTAACCGACTGCGCCACCCAGGCGCCCCTACCAGTACTGTTTCTAACAGGCCTCCTGATTCTGAATTTTAAAAGCCCAGGAACGAAGCAGATAAAGGTAATAGTCTCCTTTGAGAATGAGACAAGAAGAAATTAAAGACAAATGAGATGAAGATTGGGGGGGGGGGGGAGCCAATGCTTTAAATTTTTATTTTGTTAGTTATAACAAATACTTTTCATAAATACATTAATAATTCTAATAATTTTAAGAAGTTTATTTTACTGGGAGCAATGAAATTAATGCTATTCTATTACTTTTTAAAAATATTTATTTAATACTACACAACACATAAATTCAAATTTTGCTGTTGTGTTTAGTTTAACAATTGGCTTTATAGTGAGTCATAGCTGCAAACACAGCCTCACAAGGAAGTGTAGATCCACACAGAACATTTGGGTACCAAATTATCATACCCAGCTTGTTCAGCTATGACTGCTGAATTGTGACACCTGTTTTCCATCCTATTCACCAAGTCTATAAATGTTTTATTATATCCCTTTTCCTAATATCAATTGATTTTTCTCTTAAACTAGTAAGATGGTCTGTTTCAAAACCCACTGAAACTCTTCCTTTGGAAAGTTTTCACATAGTTTGGAATATTCTTTTCCAAGTTTTTTAAGTACATATGTATATAAGAGGTTATGTAGGATACATAAATAATTTTTGACAATGAATCTTATAAAAATATTTCTAAACAGATTTTACAAATTGTGTTTTTCATAAAACAACTTGTGCTCAAGAAGCAGTTACTTTTTCATTCATCATTGTATGTTCATTGCAGGAATTACTTTGTAGAGACGTATTAATGCTTTTAATTTTTCAAAAAATATCACTATGTTGCTTACTACCAACAGTGACCTAGAAAAAGTTCAGAAAATATGAAGCCTGTAGTAAAAGAAAATGCATAACTCATCTTTAAGTATGACTTAACTAAAACTTTACTATCAAACCTCTGTGCTGTACAAAATATTTTCATTGTCACTCTATTTCATACAGAAACTTTTTAGAGATTTTACTATTTAAAACAATGTAATTGGTGGGGTGCCTGCGTGGCTTAGCCTGTTCAGCGTCCGACTTTAGCTCAGGTCATATCTCACAGTTGTGAGTGCTAGTCCCACATCAGGTTCTCTGCTGTCTGCACAAAGTCTGCTCCAGATCATCTGTCCCCCCTCCTCCTCTCTGCTCCTTCCCCACTTGCCCTCTTTCTCAAAATAAACATTTTAAAATTATAATAATAATAAATAAACAATACAACTCGTAAATTTCTTCTTCAAACACACCTAAACAGTATTACATTGCAATACACTGAAAGTAAATTAGTCACTACATGTTATGAAACTCCCTTTCTTTTCTCAACATATATCTTCCTTATCCATACTACCAAATAAAACGAAACATTGTGACATACTCCCTATTATTCTAATTCTATAGCTATACCAACAAAAAGCAATGTTCCTCAGTAGAAACATGACATGTGAATGTTTGACATTTGGACCTAACAGCACCTACATTTGATATCAGTAAAATTTATTTTAGTTTTTATTTTTAAAGACTGAATAAGTTCTAGAATTCTCTTACCACATTTAACTAATCATCTTACACATATCCCCAGGTGGGAGCACTCCACCCTGAAGATTTTAAGAAGGAGCAGTTAGTGTTATGACTTCTCTGACGTCCTTCTGCTTAATGTAAGAAACTTCTTTCTCACCTGAGCAAGAAGAATGAAACAAACAAGGAAATATTGAGCACAAATGTTAAAACAACCTCCAACAAGAAGGACAGCCTGTTTGAACTTTAGAATTCCTAAGTTTGGAGTTGTATGAAGAAGAAAAAGGAAATGCCAATGTGAAGGTTAAATTTAGTGCAAAATGTGCAAAGTTTTGTTAATAGCCTCTCCAAGTCCAATAGTCATTGGAGACAAAAACATATTAGTATCAATCAATAACTAAGATTCTTGTCTAAATAGGAAAAACTGAAAATGCCAAATGAACCTGCTCTAAAGTGCAAATTGTTTGTCTAACCTTTCCACAATCCACACTACCATGGAAAATTGAATAGAAACTATTGTGATATTCCTTACAATTTACCCTTACATGTCAATGTCTCCATGAACAAAGACCTCAGTATAGAAAATAGTCTGGCTTATTTTAAAGATTTTACTCTTTTCTCAAAATAATTCATCCTACATAATTATATGGATAACTGATTTTATGTGTTCTCTTTAAATTTCATTAGTGCTGGAGATATGCATATACACAGTAAAAGAACTTAAAAATATACTAAAAGTTATCCTTAAGAATCATACTACCAGAAATAACTTGTATTAATGTAAAATCTATCTGAATTTAACTCTCCCACACAATTGTCTCAACAAATTTAGTCATTTAATATTGTAAACATGCTGTAAACAATCCACGTATTTCAGTTCATTTCACTTTAATTTTTCACAAGTACTGGATGTTCAAATATTTAACTAGAGAGTCAAGACCCTGCATCACATTGCATCAGACGTCATACTATCCCTGGAATTCAGCATGAAGTAATGGTGCGGATCTTAGAGAGGTAAGTAGCTCCTATTTGTATTTACTATACCTGCTAATATTAAATATCAATTAACTCTAACCCCTTGATGTCATTTCCAGAGAATGGACAGTCTTAAATTCTCCTAATATTTTAGTTCCTCCTGAAAGCATGTTAGATACTATATAAAATAATATTAAAAGACACCAAGGACAATGAGTTTCCATTAATTAAAGGTCTTCCTGTAGACACACGCCAGGGATTCAAAAGAGTTGAGAGACTTTTCAAAACTGACTTTGAAAGTACAGTCTGTTCACCAGAATATGAGTCTGTGTTTGCCTAAGAAAAGAATGTATGCAAGAAGATGCTTGCCAATATCTACTCACAACTACCCATTGTTAAAAAGAAATCATCAGACTAGAAATAAGCTCATCAAACTGTTTTAATCACCAAGAGAAATCCAGCAGAAGGACCGTGTGTAATCACCAATATTTCCTACAAATTCTCCTTCTTAATCTTCTTTTTATTTCTGGCTACTATCAAGAGGATGCTCATATACAGCAGCTAATAAGAATCAACCTGGCAAGAAGGAGCTCCTAACAGGGTAAGTGTGTAAATATTTGCAATATCCATTCCATTTGGAACTTACCTAAAATCCTCAGTTTACAGTAGAAGTCCTTAATCAAAGATACAGTAAGAAATGCTAGGAGATATTAATTGTAGCTAATCCCAAAACTCAAATGTGTCCTAAGAGAAAGACGTGGACATAACCTTTTAAGATTTAAATTTTTCAGCAACTGAAGGTGGCTAAGAGATTTTGTTGTATTTGGAAACAGTTCGTTTTGAACAATTCTTCCAACTAAGATGAAATGCAAAATCCAAGACCTTACCATGTTTTAATAAGCCCTACATTATCTTACCGCTTCCATTTCTCCGGCTTTATTTCAACCACTCCTCCTGTCAACCACTACCCTCCAGTCACACTGGACCTCTTGAAATTTAGCTGTCTGTCTGCCTTGAACCCTCTTCCCATACTCTTTATCTAAGCTAACTTTATTCAGCCTACAGATTTTGGCATAAATGTCGCTTCACTAAAGTGGTCTTCCCTTTGTATTCTTTACCCCTCTCCATCAGAATGGGACAATTCTGATGTCCCATGCCTCTCCATTGCACCTGTACTCATTGCACTCATCACCGTTTCTAATTGGGCATTTAATTGTGTCTTTATTTCATTATTGCTTGGCTCCCTAACTTGTTCCATTAAATTGAGGAACTCTGCTTTGCTTACTTTTGGATTCTTAGTGCACCACATTCTCCTAACATGTAATAGACTTGCAGTAAGTTTCCATCCAATTCTCCTTTAAATAAACTTTTCTTCCTAAGATAGCTTAATTTTCTGTAATGTCCACCAGAACAGGTCATAGAAAACAAACTATGTTAGTACTTGTCAAAACAAATGTTATTGTGAAAAACCTCCGACATGTCCTGTGGCTTCTTCTATCTGTGCCAAACATAAAGTGAACAGGAACACATTTTCTTACCTTCGGTGTTTTTTACTGTGTCTTTTTTTTATTCCCATGATTTATTATGCCTACACGATCAAAAATGAAATTACTTAACCAAACACTTGCAATAATTATACACCCATGTAAATACAATCTTCAGGCAGCCACTATCTCTCTCAAATAATAAATGCTATTCAAACTACCTAACTGAACTGACATATCTGAAGTTAGAAAGTCATGTATAAGACCCCAGTCATTTCTTTCTGGGGGCAAAACCTTCAC
Source organism: Lynx canadensis (assembly GCF_007474595.2). NCBI lineage: Eukaryota > Metazoa > Chordata > Mammalia > Carnivora > Felidae > Lynx > Lynx canadensis. Next base: position 149,120,564 of record NC_044306.2, on the reverse strand, counting down.
GATTCAATTTAAAACAAAAAAACACTTCGTTTTTAAAAATTCAGCTTTAAAATGAAATAATGGATATCTTACAGTGTAAAAATTAAAAAAAAAAAACACTAAGGTTTAGTCTATAGTTGAACCTTATCTCAAAGAGTAGTGCACATTATTCAAATAAACAGTAGAAGAGATTTAAAACATTTGCTTTGTAATCTACCAATCCTTCTTCTCACTCCCAAACTGTACTCAGTGAGGAAACTTTTATTAATGCTAGCTATGTGTGAGGTACTTTGCAGGCACTAAGTTCCAATCTTAGGAAGAAATGGATGTAGGACGTAAGTAGGGGTGGTCTGGGGAGAAGAATAGATAATACAGTAGAGGTCAGGGGACAGCTTTGGGCGTAATGTGAAGACATGGGAAGCCTTAGGGGCCATAGACAAAGTTTTAGAAGAATGAGTAGAAGTTATCTACTCACAGGAGCAACGGGAGACAGAGAAGCCAATGCAGATTCCAGGTAAGAGCAACAGAGGCAGCAAGAGCATGGTATGTTTAGAAAACTGCCAGACCTCTATGCTGGTGTAGCTGGTTTAAAAAAATATTAGACGGAATGAAAGGACCTTGTACACCTAAGAGTTTGGATGTCATCCTGAAGCTGTGGAAAGTAAACAAAGGATTTTAAGCAGGGGAGCACCATGAATACATTTGCATTTTTGAATGGACACTCTGGTTACAAAGGGAAAGGTGTTGAAAGAAGGGTGTAAGGTAGAGTAGGGCTTCAGTTTGGAAGCAATTACATAATGCATTCAGAAATTAGGAAATGCCACACTACAGATGGGGACATGGAATAATCCAAAAGGATAGGATCAGCAAATCTAATAAACTGAATAGAGAGGATTTGGTCACTGTTACCATGTGCTGAATCCTGTTGGAATGTGAGGGGGGAAGTGGAATGAAGAGTTTTGACAAGTGAAGAGTCAAAAATCACTTCCATATTTTTCTTTTTCAGCGAGCATGTGAATGGTAGTGTTATTCAAAGGGGCCTTAGAATTGTATGGGGTGAAATAGACATGTTTCTGGTTTAGTTTTGCAGATATCAGTTTGAAGTTCCTGTTGGAAATGCGAAGGGAAAATCAAGTGGATGTAGGATATACAGTTTTTGAGCTCTGAGAGAGATCTGTTGTGTGGGTGGAGATTTGAGAGACAATAGCATATAGCTGGCAGTTGAAGCCAGAGCTTAGATGAGATTGCTGAGGGGAGACACATACCATGAGAAGACAGGACCCTCCTGAATGCACTGTTTTCTCCTTCCATTTTCTTTCTCTCCTTTCCCCTTTTACTGCTGTTCTGCCTTCCCCTACACTTCTTCTAGCCTCTTCTCACAATTTCCATCTCTCTGTATTCCTTAGATACTATCTTATTATAACTAACTTTTGTTTTAATTGTTTTCTTAAATATGTAAGATTTTTTTTTGAGAGAGAGAGGGGTCAAGTGAGCAAGGGGTAGAGAGAGAGAAAGAGAGAGGGAAAGAGGGAGAGAGGGAGAGAGGGAGAGAGGGAGAGAGAGAGAGGACCGGGGCTTGTGTTTTCACCCAAAGTGGGGCTCAAGCTCACCCAAAGCAGGGCTCATGCATACCCCATGTGGGGCTCATGCTCACCCAATGGGGGGCTTGTGCTCACCTGATGAGGGGCTCAAACTTACCAGATGTGGGACTCGAACTCAAGAACTGTGAGATCATGACCTGAACCAAAGTCTGATGCTTAATGACTGGACCACCTAGGCACCCCAAAAATTTTAAATACATTGTGTTTAACTTTTAAAAGTGAGTGAGCAGCGGTACCTGGATGGCTCAGTCAGAAGAGCCTGCAACTCTTGATCTTGGGGTCGCAAGTTCAAGTCCCACATTGGTGTAGAGATAAAATAAATAGCTGTTTTTAAAAAGTGAGTATTTTAATGTCTGCTCTTTTCTGTCTAAAATTAGCAACACTAAATTGTCTTTTACATGAGTAAAAACATAAACTAATTTGGGAGAATGTAAGAAGATAATTTGCATATAATCTATTTCCAAAATTCTTCTCCAGCATCAGTCTCTAGGAATGAACTTTCGTTTTGAACCCAAATAGAAAATGATGAAAAAAAAAAAAAAGGAAAATGATGATAAATATCCTTGTTAATGTAATATATAGCCATAATCTTCCTAGAAATGTCTGGTGCTTAGCAGAATGTTATGTATAAAGTTACACCACATGCACATAGGAAAATCAATACTTGCTAATAGTCTTCCAGGATTTTAAACACTTCCTGTAAAGAATTTTTTTTTTTGGTTGGTTAGAGATGCATAGGATATATTGCACAAATACCCTCTGACTTCGGCTGGAGGATACTTCTTTGCAAACATACAGGTATCGTAAAAGATAAAAGGTGTTTTCATTTATAGACAGGTTTTGAAAAAGCAGATTGTACACAGGGATGGGATTTCGTTACATTTCTTGTTCCTGAATTCCCTGAATTACAGATGTTGCATAGTAATTGCGCGGGGGGTGGGAAATGCTCTTTCCAAAAATATCAGTATTTGAATTATTTGAGATTTTATTTCACGAGTCTTAAAAAAGAAAAAAAACTGATCTTTGCATTGATTTATATTATAAATACCCTGATCTTCATCATCAAAGATTTATTTCTGTCATAAATATTGAGATTTTTCCAAACCATGCCCGTTAAATGAATGAAATTTTTACTCCAATCTTGCATGGGTGTGACTAACAGAATAATCATTTTGGCTTTTTTCAGAGCATAACAATTAACCATGAAAATCGTATTCCAAATTCTTTGGGTTCTGAGCATATGCTTCTTGGTAAGTCCCATTGATCACAATGATTCCCCATCTTTATTCTGATAGTCGACAATGACTTGCAATCGTCATTTAAATTTTTCATCATAGTTTATCTTTGACTCCAAACACTGTAGTAAACTGATGCATAATCAATATAATGATTAAGAAAACGATACAGGGCACCTGGGTGGCTCAGTCAGTTAAGTGTCCAACTCTTGATCCTAGCTCAGGTCTTGATCTCAGAATCCTGAGTTCTAGCCCCGCATGTTGGGCTCCACACTGGCTACTTTAAAGAAAAAAAAAAGAAAAGAAAAGAAAAGAAACATATTTTCACGTGGGCTTAATAAATCAGCCAGGAAGGCAAATAGCCCAAATACCCCCGCCCCCCCCCCCACACACACACACAAAGCCCCAAACATTACTTTGGAACGATAGCACTATTGAAACAGGAATGTAAAGTATCGAGTGACCACATTTTTTTTTTTAAGTAGGCTCCACACCCATCATGGGCCTTGAACCCTTGACCCTGAGATTAAGAGTTGAGTGCTCAATTGACTCAGCCAGCTAGGCACCCCATCAAGGTACTCCTTTAAAGCAGAATTTCATTTACATACACATGCTCTGGTATAATTATTTAAGGAAAAAGCATCTAAGTGTTTTTCTTTCTTTTCTTTTTTTTTCTTTCCCACTGTCCTCATAACATCACTTCGGCAGCAGTTCAGAACTCAAGGAAAAAGCTGGTGAGGGGGTTTAGGTTTTAAAGCCTGCAGCACATGGGCTAGAAATCACAGTAGAAGCTATGGATTTGATAGATCCCACATCCCAAACACCTTCTCTAAATGTTCCCAATCCTTTCTCACTCTAATGGTAATCAGGCTCTGGCTTCCCCGGTGCCTCTCTCAGGTGGGGGCTGGTTTCTTCCCTCTTCCTTCACTCCACTAGACCTGGAGTTTTGATGGCTTTTGATCACCGTTTCCAGCCCGTTCTTTCCTTCCACATTCTTGAAAAACACTAGCTTTGAATTTGCCATCATCTATTACATCACCCACCAGCCTGTCCTGCTTCAGTAATCAATTGTCCCAGGTTGCTGGTCCTCATTCCTCAAAGGTTTCAGCACCTGGCTCATTATCACTCTCTAACGTTGCTCCTTTCTTCGTCCTTGGCAACTCCAATGTCCACATAGAAATGCTTCCAAAACCCTATCCTCTCAGGTGCTGATCCTGCTGTCTCAAAAGATCTTATCATCCACCCAACCAACACTTCAGCCTTTCCAGGCCTCTCCCTCTTGCACTCTAAATCCTTTAAGCCTATTTTGTTGTCTCTAACTTCCCTCATGTCCTTGCTCTTCTCCTTAGCCAAATTAGAGTTCCTGGCCTACCAGTATCAGCACCTCCTTGCTTCTCCTCTCACCCATACATTTCTTCACTCTTCTAGATAACTAGCACCTTCCCCCCTCCTCTCACACTTCCAACACCTCTTTCTCCATCTTATTCTCAGATGATGACTTCCTTCCTATATCATCAGGAAGATAAAAATGAACCTTCACAAGGTCCTATCACGATTAGCTATACTCACCTACTCTCAACTATACCTATATATTCTGAACAGTCCGAACTCCTTGCTGAGAACAATTTTTCCATTTGTGTCCTAGACCTCGTGCCTTCTTGCCTACTCAAGGACATCACCCCAACCACCCCCTTCTCTCCTCTCTCATCACTTTTCTTACTGTCCACTAGATTATTCTCAACAACATAAAGGTTTGTTCTTCTATTTTAACAAAGAAAATAAAACAAAACAAAGAAAACCTCTATCAACTCCCCTCATGCGTCTCCCAGCTACTGCTCCATATGTGAAAAAGGGTCTACACTCAAGTGTTCTTTCTCCTCCAATTTTCTCTTAAACTCACTCCAACCAGTCTTTAGCTCTAACATCCCAATGGTTGCATTTGGTAAAGTTGATCACTTTCTCCTACTTGAACCCCTTTCCTCACTTGGCTTCCACAAAACCAATGTCCATTCCTTCCCTTTCTCCTTTGCTTCCCATTCTCCTTTGTTCCTCCTTATCTGCTCGACCTTTTAAATGTTGGAATGTCTTTGGATGCCCAGGTGGCTCAGTCAGTTAAGTGTCCAACTCTTGATCTCAGCTCAGGTCATGATATCACGGTTTGTGAGTTCAAGCCCCACATCAGGCTCTGTACTGAGAGCATGGAGCCTGCTTTGTGGTCTCTCACTCCCTCTCCCTCTGCCCCTCTCCCGCTCGTGCTCGCTCACTCTATTTCTCTCTCTCAAAATAAATATTAAACTCAAAAAAAAAGTTATATATCTAACCTCCTAGTCAGCCCTTACACTTGGATGTCCACCTATACTAAGTTTCTTTAACTTATAGCCAAAATTGGGCTCCTCACTATTCCACATCTTCACCTAGCTCTTCTTACACTCTTTCCCATCTCTATTTATGGAACTGCATCTTCTAGTTGCACAGGTCAAAAATCACAGAATTATCTTCGATTCCTCTTTTTCTTGTACCCCTCATCTTTGTCAGGAAATCGTATGGGATCTATCCAGAATCAACACCTCACCACCTCTACTACTGCCATCCTGATCTGTACCACTATCAACTGGCACTGGTCTACTTCATCCATCTTTTGACTGGTGTCCTTGCTTTCATCCTTGCTCCACAGTCTCTGCTCAACACAGCCAACTTACATTATGTCACTGTTCTGATCAAACTCTCCCACCACACTCTGAATATAAACCAAGGTGTTTACAGTATCCTACAAAGGCCTACATGATTGCTCCCCCATTGCCCATGACCTCTCATCTCTTACTTTTCTCCCCATGACTGTTCATTTCAGTCACACTGATCCATTGTTGTGGCTCAGATATGTTCCTGCCTTGGAAATTTTGCACTTGCTGTTCCCTTTGCCTGGAATACTTTATGCCAAGAATTTATATAGCTTCCTCTCACCTCCTTTAAGTCTCTGCTCAAAAGACTGCTGGAGCATCCCTTCCCAGCTACCCAATTTTAATTGAAAATTGCCCCCATCCCAGCACTAATACCCCCTTGCCGTCTTTATTTTTCAGCACAGCATTTATCATTTCATAGAATAGTATATAATTTTCTCTCTTATTTTGTTTATTCTATGTCTCTACTCACTAAAATATAAACTCTAATAGGCCAGGAATTTATTTGTTTTGTTCATTAATATATCACAAGCATTGATTGACAAATGATTGAAAGGTTATTCAAAAAATTATGTAGAATGAGATGAACTCATCCAAATTTCCCTTTCCTTCCTCCTTTCTGTTCATTTATCCTGCAAGTAACTATTTCTTTCTTAAATACCCATGATATGAGTAAAGTTTTATTGCTTTCTTACCTGCATTAAAATTTTACATTAATTTCTCTTAACTACTGAAAATTTAAAAAGCTGTTAAAAATACTGTCAAAAATGCTCATGGCTTTCTTTTCTAAACTTAATTTAATTTAGTTCTATTTGGTTTGGTGTCAAACCAAACCAAATGAAGTGGTGTTTTTAATGAGTTTGCAAAGGGATATAAATACTGGTCTTTAATACAAAAGCTTTTCCTATTCTTGCTTTCCATCCTTAACCCAATCTAAAATTTTTTCACATTCAATTTTATTTAACAAATGACTTGGACTGAGATTGTATGAAATTTCATACAATAAACTATTCTTTACTAAAAAGGAAGTTCAAAGCTTTGAATGGAGAATTGTGGATGACTACAGTAACATGTATGAGTTCCTTATGAAGTTTCAAAACTATCAGCAACAACTTTTTTATTGAGACATGTAAATAAGAATTTCTAGAATATGGAACTGTTTTTAAGTAATATAGCCAGTTTATCCTAAATTAAACTTCCTTTTAAGTAAAGAAAGAATAGTTTATTGAAGACTAACTTATTCAGGGTCTGATATGTATCAAAAATTATAGTAAGATTTAAAATGACATGAGGATAAGTAAAAAGATAACTATTTCTTCCAGGGAGTTTAAATTTATTTAGAATCTTTAGAAGTTTATAATTTAGATAAATACTTCATTTTTTAACATGAAGTCCTGAGTAGTGCTATTATAGAAATAAAAACAGGGGCGCCTGGGTGGCGCAGTCGGTTAAGCGTCCGACTTCAGCCAGGTCACGATCTCGCGGTCCGGGAGTTCGAGCCCCGCGTCGGGCTCTGGGCTGATGGCTCAGAGCCTGGAGCCTGTTTCCGATTCTGTGTTTCCCTCTCTCTCTCTGCCCCTCCCCCGTTCATGCTCTGTCTCTCTCTGTCCCAAAAATAAATAAACGTTGAAAAAAAAATTTAAAAAAAAAAAAAAAAAGAAATAAAAACAAAATTCTACAGAAGTGAGAGAAATTAATTCAAATTAAGGGAATCTGTTAAGATTGTATGGAAAAACAACCTTGAGTACAAGCATACACATAAAATGCATAAACGGACAAAGGCTTCATCTTCATTTGTGCCAGTAACAAGATCTTGTATACTTCACAAAGAGATAAAGAAATAAAGGAGATATTCATTTGTTTAAATGCAGGCCTTTTTTGTGGGGCACCTGGGTGGCTCAGTCAGTTAAGTGTCTGACTTCGGCTCACGTCACAATCTCACGTTTTTTGGGTTCCAGCCCGACGTCTGGCTCTGTGCTGACAGCTCAGAGCCTGGAGCCTGCTTCAGATTCTGTGTCTCCCTCTCTCTCTGCCCCTTCCCCACTTGCACTCTGTCTCGGTCTCTCTCTCAAAAATAAAATAAAACAAAAATATTGGAAAAAATATATCAAACTATTTAAAATAAATAATAAATGCAGGCTTTTTTTTTTTTTTTTGTATGAGCCAGAACCATAACTATTAGGAACAAATGTTCTTAATTCTTTGTAATTTAATACTTTGCAATAGAGATATTAAGTATGATTGATCTTGCCTATATCTATCTTCAGGCCAGTCGGAGTCAAGAAAGGAATAATGGGTTCAGTCAAAGACGACAGTTGCATTCATCCGGTCAAGTGCTATCTCGATCACAATCTGCTCAAGTTAAGTCTTCTCCAAATCCGAGATACATCTTGCTCCAACATTACCAAAACTTAGCTGGCCAGTCACTAAGTAGATCAACCAATTCAAAATTACTTCTTCCTAAAAAGCCATTTCTTTTAAAGCCATCTATCCCAAAAAAACTGGCAAAACTACAGACTCATCCAAATAAAGCTGGCCAACCAAAACTAGGTCTAACTGAGTATGGTTCAAAAGCTCAAAGTAGGCCTAAGCAGCCACAAGCTTATCAAAATAACCCTATTCAAAAAAGGCCCCATTTCAAGTCAAATATTCACAATAGACCCAACTCATTGTATCCTGGTCCATTATCACACTCTAAACGACAGCCTCAAAAATCCCAATCTCCTCCAAATCCACCTGTTAGAAGAGTGATCAGACCGTTCAAATCTCTTTCAACTTCAATCTTTCATCAAAAACCTCGACTAAACAAACATAATCCTAACCCACAAACTCTGCAAAAAACTAGGCTAAACAAGACACATCCAAATAAATTTGTTAAAAGAAGAACTAGACAAAGGAAGCCTAATCCAAAAGCACTTGTCCAAAATAAACCAGGCCACACCAAAACTAATCTACAACCACCTGGTGGAAGAAAATGTATACAGCCACTTGATCCAAGAAAATTTCTACAACCATCTGGTCAAGGAAGACGTCCACAATCATCTAGTCAAAGACAACACCCATATCCCCTTGATCAAAAGATACCAAATCCACTAATTAAAGTACGTGGAAAAATTAAGCCTTGTATTAGACCACACATTCAAAACAAACCTGGATCACACTACTATCATCCACATATACCTCTTTCTCCAGGCAGCCCACTTCCACCTCCCTTCATTCCCAGCCTGCAACCACAGGTGCAACCAACTAGCAAGGTGGTAAGCACCAAGGCCCAAGTCTTAAACACAACCCCGTTCACTGCCATTGCCACCACAACTCCCCACATTATCAGCTCCAGTGCAACCTCAGCTACAACCACAAACAAAATATCATCTGATCTCATCTCCAAAAGTACAAGTCCTTCTGACATCACGGTTTCCAGTCCTAAAATCCAAGTTCCAGCCACCATTCTACCAACTTCTGCAACCATATCTAATGCCCCAGCTACGCAGACTTCAACTCCCCTTGTTACAACCACTTCTCTCACTGCCACCATGCAAGGAACCCCTTTTACTACACAAGAGACTACCACTGTACATGCACCTCCTGGAGTTCCAACTATGATTCCCAACACAACCATGACATTCGCAGTTACAACTCTCCTTACCACCACATCGTCTGCCACTGCTGTGCAGAATGCCACTGCTCCCACCAACACCTCATCTGCAGCTGATACAGAAGGGATCACAGCACTCAGGATGACCACTGAGTCAGGATATGAAACAACAGAAATTCCATACAGTGGCACTGACTACAATAGTAACTACGTGTTTGAAAATATACCTTATTATTATGAATAATTTGATGCCTGTAATTCTGAAATTACAGCATTCACCTACACCACTCCAAAACCTGCCTCTACCCTCAACTAAATACCACAATTTTCTAAACCATATTGCCTTTTAACTCCATGATTATGCCTTTTTTTCTCTAAAATAATTTTCCATAGTATTTAGAAAGACATTAAAAATGGAGCAAGTGAAATTATGAAGTATTTTATTATTTCATTAGAAGAGAACTCTGTAGTTAATCATTCTAAAATATTACGCTCTTCTTCCATCTCTGCCTAACACCACTAAGTGCTCAATGAGAGAAGTAGATAACTTAAAGTACAAATGCAAACATTTTTAGAGTCACCCTTAAAGCTCAAAGGTTAGTATTGGGGTTGGAGAAGGAGAAGAAACTAGTGAACTTTCAGGGATTTCTTTGAAATTTGTAATTTAATTTGTTCTGGTAGAAAAGAATGAAGAAAACATTGTGAACTGCTTAAAGGTTTGGGTGTGGGATTCAGACTAGTGTTAAGTCTCACTTCTGCTACTTATTGGTGGGATGAACTTGAGCAACCTTTCCAGTCTTCAAATTCCTCATCTATTAAAATGATAATGATGCCTCATCTTATAAAATAGTTGAGAAATTTAAAAGAAATGCTTTTCCTGACATAGGTACCTGAAACAAAGTAACCACAAAATGGTCGTTATTGTCAGAAAATCATGTAATTATTCCTTACTGCCCTCCTACCCATGAATAAGAACACTCTGCTTTTTTCATTCCACATTAGCTTAGTACTTGGCAGGCAGCATCTCTGCAGTGGGACAGGCCGTTATTAATCTTGAGTTCCTTAGAATCCATTCATTCACAATTGTTAAATCTTGGAAACCAGGCTGCCTTGCTCCATATTAAGAGTCAGGGAGTTCGATTAGGTAGACTCTTCAGTCCTTATTAGCTCTTGATTTTTATCATTTTCTTTAGTGTGCCTTTCAGACACTCAATGGCAAATGAATATTAAAGTGAAATATCAGTTAGAGAATTTAGATCATATGAATTTAAGTTTCACTTCTGAGACATATACTATAACCAACTCTGCCCTCTGTATTGTTGATTCTGCTTTTAAGAAAGGACAATAAAGTGAAATATTTTGGAAAATATTTGTGTCATGTAATTATGTCACATGTTATGTAAACTGGATGAAATGTATACTGAAAAAGAAATTTTTCTAAATTTTTACTGATTTTATTTCTGAAAACAGGTGGCTAAAATGTCAGTACACACACCCAAAGCACCCCAAGGCACTGAAAATTTCATTTTTAGGTCTTTACCTAATTTCTTAGAAAAACTACATGTAAATTCCACCTAAATTAGAGAGACTCAAAATTATTTTTATTCTGAAAACAGTTCTCTCTCCTCTGGGTTATCTGTGTTTAAAATGTTCTCTACTTGGATAGTACTCATTTAAAATGGCAAAAAAAAAGTGATTTTCTTTCCTCTCTAGAGATTTAAGGATTTCTCTTTTTCATGTCAATCAATGAAAGATGTCAAGGACTTCCCAATTATTTATTGCTATCTAGACTTTTATCCCATATAGATCTATATATGCCCTGTTAGAACCAGATCTCCCATGCTCCCCTCAACTCCTGCCTTTCCATTTTGCTCTCTGGACTCAAGGACAGGTCAGTCATGAGCAAAATACCATTCAGAAAGTTCCTGTCATCTGATTTCCCTAACAGAGACTGGGTTCCTCCAAGTAGACTTTCCAGCATCAACTGCTTTTTTCTCATACCCCCAGGAAGCACAGGACCTGAAGATACAGTATATGGGCACCTCCTAACCACTACTAGATTCTTTTTCCCTCAAAACCCATAACTCCCTTAAAGTGTGTGTGATCAGAGTTTTTTGCAGTTACCTGTTCTTCTCCCAGTCTCTCTTCTAGTCACTGAAGATTTTACTTCCCAGTCCACTTTTTCTCTACCATTCCTTTCTTTTCATTTATCATTTGCTTGGTGACTCCAACAATCACAAAGGAGATTCACTTAAGACCTGGCCTCAGTTCTTGAGGCACTTGGGTGGCTCAGTCAGTTAGGCATCTGACTCTTGATTTTAGCTCAGATCACAATCCCACAGTTCATGGACAGAGCCCCATGTCAGGCTCTGCGTTGACAGGGTGGAGCCTGTTTGGGATTCTCTCTCTCTCTGCCCCTCTCCTCTGCTTATGTGCTCACTTGTTCTTTCTCTCTTCCTTCTCTCAAAATAAATTAATAAACCTTAAAAAAAAAAGAACTCATATCAGTTCTTTCACCTCATGTCCAATGATCCTTTCCTCCACCCCACTTCTCCACTCTTTCCCATGATCAAACCCTGGCCACCAATTACGGGACCTCTGCCAAAATCCCAATGTCAAGCTTTCTATTTTGTAATCACCATCTTCTATTTTTCCAACTCCAGTACTTCCAACCTCAATAATTCTTTGGTATACCTGGCTTTTCATCAATTCACCTCCCCAGCTGTCCCTTTGGTCAAGGTCCATCACCTTCCTTCCATTCCTTTGTCTCTTCTTTCTCTTCTTACTCAACTTATATCCCATGGCCCATCAATATAATAATATATTTTTATTTACATACACTGAACTCCTTCTTTTATGTATACACATTTTTACATAAAACTCCAATTTTTCACAAATATAAGGTGAACTTCAACATCACTTCATATGCCCTTCTAATTTATAAAATTTTAGACACATATATATTATAACCACACTGTAATGAGACAGTAAGCTTATAGGACCTGAAAAATAAGATCTACCAAGATCTTCTCTTCTATCTGTAACTTGAACCTGGTGGTTGCACCAGGGTTATTGCTTAATTTCACTGAAGGCAACATGTCCACAAATGTGGCTGTCCCATAGATATCAGTCAAAAAAACAAGTATATTTTAAAACAGGAAAATAATGTGGAGAAAATGGATATTGAGGCTAATAATTCTGCCATCTGAATGTATTTAATAGCTATAGCATTGGGAGAGAGTGAAAGTATTAACCAAACAAGATTGAAAGTAAAGCAAAATTAGAAGAGCAGAAGGAGACCCAAAGCACAAAACAAAGTCTAGAATAAGAAAAATGTCAGGGAAAATTAGCAAGTCTGAAGTCAAAGTTGAAGATGGAGAAAGACAAAACAAACTACATCTTTCAGTAAACACAATAAATATATGGTAGTTCTCTGATGGATACAAATGCTTGCTTGTGGGAGAGTTTACAAAAATACTTTTAGTATTGATGGAAATCCAAAAGATGTTGACAGGAAGTTGAAGAGCTGAAGTTAGAAAAGAGTTAGGATTTTAGGAAAGAAAATAGAGATTCAGTCTGTGTAAAGTACATAAAACCATGAGGACAGATTAGCTCCTTGAGCATTATTTACAGAACAAAACAGGGATTGTTACTCTTTTAGTACCTGTTATTTTCTCACTAGCACTTATCACAATTATATGTTTTCCTAATCTAATAAAAATTTAATTACAGATTTTTGTATGTTTACTTGCTTTCTCTGTCTCCTTCACCTGTATATAACCTCCAAGAGGACAAGGAACATGTTGTTTGCTCTCTACTATATCCTCAGTGGAGCAGAGCAGAATCTCAACACTTTTTGTGGATAGATAGAAGAGGTGGATAGATGTATCCAGGCAAGAACAGAATGAGCTTTGTGGTCAACCCCTCCAAAAATTATTTAAGGCAATGAAAAGTCAGCTTTCAAGTGAATATATACCTGACCTGACAATTCCTCCTTCTCAGTCTTCCCAGGATAGAATGATGCATAAACTCTCCATGAGAAAACATTGAAACAATCAGGAAGTTAGGAAAAGATGATGTGCACAGTTACTTCTTCTCTTCCTTTACCCTTTGAATCTCCATCTTCTTTGGTTTTTCTCACAAATATTACATCTTGCTGCCAAAAGCCTAGGCTGTCTTCTTCTCCAGCTGTTCCATAATTTCCATCTCTGTCTCAACCAAAATACCTGTACCCTCTGTGGTCTGGACACAATGCCAAAATACCAGGCCTACCTCAAATAAGCAAGGCAAAAAGCCAAAGCCTCATGTTAATGTTGGACTCCTTATGTGATTCCATACACTTCACAGAATCACAGAATTCCACAATGAAAGCACATGAAAATACATATTTAAGATTATTCAAATCTATTGCTGAATTTAGTTGTTGGAAGAGGTTACCAAGAGGACGTGACTACTTGTTGATCCACAAGATGAATCCAGGTCAATTAGAGACTCTTCAGTCCCTCCCCTGTCCTTGAAATGTGCCCTCTGCTTGACTTTCCACATGAAAGCCCTTGACAGTATATGTGACTGATCCCAGTTAAGGCCTCTATAGAAGCTTTTAGGATTCAGACAGGCTGGCATGGCAATCTCCTTGTCTTGCAGCCTCCCAAGATAAGCTTCGTATGTAAGTTCCCTTATTAAACCTGCCACTACCAGTCTGGAGTGCCCTGTCTCTTTCTTTGGTCTCTCCTTGTCCTCCATATATGAGAGCCAGTTTCAGATTTCACCCAGGAAGCTCCCAAGAATGAAAACCAAAACTCGTTTAATAGCATATGTGATATTTGACTTTAGAATTAAGTCATTGTTGTAAAAGCAAGAAGAAAATGACACATTTAAAGGTTTAAATCAGGAACAATTTGTCTTTGACCTTCACCACCTTATCCCAAAGAACCTCTATGGGTTAATAAAACTCAGATCTCCTTCCTGACACAAAAGTAGACTAATTCCAGTTGAAAGATTAACAGACTAAAAAAGACTGAAAATCATAAATGAGCCATTTACTATAAAGCATGGGTGTTTATCTAACCTTTTTATTAACATGCTCACCAAAGGTGATTGAAATGCCAACATGGTTTATTGTCAGTCCATTAGCCCTGCTTTGTTGAAGATAAGCGTTGATCTTCCTTTACATGTTAAGGAAAATCAGTATTTGTATATATCTTTTTAGTTTTCCATTAGCATTATAATTTGGGAATCCTTCTCTATCCCACAGTTAAGATACTCCAAGGAGACATCAGATTACTGTGTTATCATATCAAATCAATAACCATAAATCTTACCTACACAGGAATTACCAGTACATCATCTCAAACTTCTTAATTAAGCTATTCATAACATATATTTAAATTTTTTTTTCAACATTTATTTTTATTTTTGGGACAGAGAGAGACAGAGCATGAACGGGGGAGGGGCAGAGAGACAGGGAGACACAGAATTGGAAACAGGCTCCAGGCTCTGAGCCATCAGCCCAGAGCCCAACGCGGGGCTCGAACTCACGGACCGCGAGATCGTGACCTGGCTGAAGTCGGACGCTTAACCGACTGCACCACCCAGGCGTCCCACATAACATATATTTAAATAGGAAAGATCTAGGGGATGCCTGGGTGGCTCAGTCAGTTAAGCGTCTGACTTTGGCTCAGGTCAAGATCTCCCAGTTCGTGGGTTCCAGCCCTGTGTTAGGCTGTGTCCTGACAGCTCAGAGTCTGGAACCTGCTTTGGATTTTGTGTCTCCCTCCATCTCTATACCCCTCCCCACCTCTCTCTCAAAAATAAATAAACATTTAAAAATAAATAAATAAATAGGAAAAATCTAAAATTTTTAAAGGAGTTATTAAGTCAAAGATTGCCTATTTTTAGCAAGGAACAATTTCAATCCCCAAAGCTTCAACTGGGTGAAAAAAGTGTTAGTAATAAAATCCATTAGCAATTATGTATAGTAGACCTTATCAACTGTGTCTTCCCCCACTGAGAGTCCAGACAAATTATGGGAGCAACATGATGGAATTTTGCAAAACAATAGAGTCTCTAGTGGATAAAATTTTAAAAGCTTTGAGTAGGTCCTGACTTACCATTTAGAATTATTTATTTCAATAAACTGTAATTAAAATAGGTTGCTTGTTCTGTATTTTTACTTTCTTCTACTACTTACCTTTACATTTAGTCAACCCATCAACCCACTTTGAAATATGTAGCAGAAAAATCAAGGTCCTTCTGGTCATATAGGTTGGAATTACTCACTAGTTATTTAGGTACTTTGGACAAATTACTTGATTTCTTTCAACCAGAAATTTTCTAGTAGAAAAAGGGGATAATAGTACCTAAATAGCCTAGAACAATACTGGGGCACAGTAGATGTTCATTTAATTTTAGCTCCCTTCAGCTATATAAAAGCAAAGTGATAATGCTATTGTCAATAGACTTTAATAGGAAATCAAGGCAAAGCCATACACTTAAAATAATCTGAAAATAATTCAGAAAGAGTCAGGCCCTAGCTATATATTCAAAGAAGTTGTCCAAGATATAAGTGGGGAAAAAAAGAAGTTTAAAAACAATATATGTACCATAAATTATATTCTGTTAAAATATTGATATTGTTAATAAATGTTGTCAAAGGATTTTAAAATATGTACAGGGTGCCTGGGTGGCTCAGTCAGTTAAGCATCTGACCCTTGATTTCTGCTCAGGTCATGATATCCCAGTGCATGAGTTTAAGCCCCACATAGGGTTCTGTGCTGACATAACAGAGCCTTCTTGGGATTCTCTCTCACCTTCTCTCTCTCTACCTCTCTTTCTCAAATAAATAAATAAATAAATAAATAAATAAATAATATTTTTTTCAAAAAAGAACGTCACAGAAATTATGCTGGGTTATTTTTAAAAATAAATAAATAAAAATATGTACAAATATATATCAAATTTTTAAAAATTATCCTTTTTAAAAATTAAAAAGAAGCAAAGGTGTTTATGGAGGACTTCAACTTTCTACATTATATACTTCTCTAATATCTAGATTGTTTTAAAAGTATTTACTATGAGCATGTGCTGTTTCTATGATTAGAAAAATTAATAATAAGGGGTGCCTGGGTGGCTCAGTCAGTTGAGCATCCGACTTCAGCTCAGGTCATGATCTCACAGTTCGTGAGTTCAAGCCCCGCATTGGGCTCTGTGCTGACAACTCAGAGCCTGGAGCCTGCTTCAGATTCTGTGTCTCCTTCTTTCTCTGCCTCTCCCTCTCCCTCTCTCTCGCTCTCTCTCTCTCTCAAAAATAAACATTAAAAATTTTTTAAGAAAAATAATAATAATATATTTAAAAATAAAGCATTTTAAGGAGATTCTTTTTTTGCTTATCCATCTATGATCAAAAGAAACCATACGTAGATTGACAAAAGTCAAGTCTCAAGTTAAGCTTCACCTTTTCCAGGAAAACTATTCAACCTTCTACTTTCAATTTTATCCCTCCCAAGAAATGTTCTACATTATAATAAGTTCATAGTAGAAGTTCAACAAACTGCTTTTCCCTATCTTTCACTATCTTTCCCTATCTAAAGATCACTTCTTTAGAAGAAATTAAGCAATCAACTAGCTGAGCCATCTTCAGAGAAGAGGAAAAATAAATAATTCTACCTTTGAACTACACCCTTAGAGGCTTTAGATTCTCTTACTTTGTCTATGCTGTGTATGACATGAGCTTCTATGTACTATAAATCATTAATAAATATTTTTGATGGTGTTAAAGAAAATGATGATTATGGTGATGATAATGATCAAAATATCAGAAAACCTGTAAGTATTATTATCTTCATTATATCACTTTTTCATTGGATAGGCTCCTCAGCTGCTCAGTGAGTTTGTTATCCATGACTTCTGGATACATCTGGAAAATTACCCCCTGTTTTAGTTCAAGGGCAAATAACTTTAAAATGTACTGAGGGTCTTTATATTATACTTTGTGATATTGAGAAATGTATAATTTGGACTATTCTGAGCTATGTACTTGGTCCAGGTAAGACAGTTCCCAACATTTACCCACGCCTACCATTTACCCACTATATGAAAGACTAGTTCAACACTTTGTGTGTGTGTATACATCTAGACCTAGAAAGATATGCATAGTTCCCAGAAGATGGACTGCTATGAAGCTCTGAGTGATGACTGGGATGGCCTTAATACTCCCCTCCCCTCCCCTAAACTTTAGACAAGTTTTTTTCCTGACTATAGGCCCTTGACCTCCCTTTACTTGGAGCATTTTCTTTAGAACATTTAAAATTGATGGGGCGCCTGGGTGGCGCAGTCGGTTAAGCGTCCGACTTCAGCCAGGTCAGGATCTCGCGGTCCGTGAGTTCGAGCCCCGCGTCAGGCTCTGGGCTGATGGCTCAGAGCCTGGAGCCTGTTTCCGATTCTGTGTCTCCCTCTCTCTCTGCCCCTCCCCCGTTCATGCTCTGTCTCTCTCTGTCCCAAAAATAAATAAACGTTGAAAAAAAAAAAATTAAAATTGCCAATTCTTCTCCTGCCACTTTGAAAACTAGATAAAGGATCTCACAGTCTTTTGCCAGTTTTACAGCACCTAAAAAGCAAATCTTTGAAAAGTAATCATCCAGAAAGAAAGTGTCCCTATCTCCTAGTCTCTGTGGGAAAGTAGGAGCCAACGACCAAGTCTAACTACCTAATGCCAATTAACAAATACAGGTGGGCTAATCACATTGACCAACCCTCCCCTACTTCAGTGTCCTCCAATACTTTCCCACTGGTTCATCTCAGGGCTTAAAAACCCTTGTTTCAGTGGAGTTGAGTTAAATCTCTCCTCCTATTGCAGAAGTTTTGAATAAAATCTTCCCTGCCTGTTTAGCTCTATCCAGTGTAATCTTTTCTGACAACCAAGAAGTTAATACCTCTCTTAAAGGAAGTCACTGCTCTCTCTGCTGACAATCCTGATTTGCTGACCTCCTTCTGTAAGAAAACACTGCTTGATTTACACAATTCCTGGGTTGAGTCTTTCTGACAATACATACCCCATGACATTTGTTGGCATTACTATCAGAAAAATGTAATACAGGAAAAGTAACATTCAGGAAGAGTCCAGTGTGTTTAAATCAACCTATATATTTTACGCAATGCATGCAAAAGAGTTTGTTGGTGCTTAAAAATGTGATTCATTAAAAATGTGAAACTCATGTTTCAGTCATTCCTAAAACTGCCTCAAAAACCAGTTTAAGCTAAAAATGTATCATTCAGATCTACAAAACAGTAAATTTCAAGTAATAATGTGCTTTGTGCTTCTCAAAATGTATTCCATAGAAGAGTAGTTGTGTGAAAATAAACTTTCCAATTGAATAAGTTTGAAGTATGTTAAAGGAAACATATTCATTAATTCTAGGACTTCTGGAACACTTGGACACTCTGCAGCACTGTGAATCTCCAAGAAGCCTTGCAGTATGTAGCCACTCCAGAACTCATTTCAACCAAGGATCCCTTTTTTATTGAGCATCCTGTGGAAAGAGTAACTAATGACTGAAATAGGAAAAATATTACAGTCCATTAATTGCACACTTTCCATGAGACTAGCACTGTAATGGACATCTAAAGTTGTGCTCTCCATCCATGATGAACTTTGGCTCTGTTTTGAGACACTGAAAAATAAAATTAAGGAGGTTGCTTTTGTGGCTTTTGAGATCTTAGAAAAAACAAAGAGTAATTTGTAATCGAAAGTCTCAAAACAAATTAGTTCTCCTAAAATATGCATGAGTAAACAATCCTTGATTTTTCAGTAAATTATCTGGTTTGAGCTTTTAGAGTCAAGTCGGTTCACTACTAGGATTAAAAATAATAGAGAAATAGGTTTAAAATCCTAAACGTCTAATCAAGGAGTTCCAGAAAATCTGATTTGGGGTCAGAAACCGTTACAGAATATTGGGATGACCAACCTGTATTTTTGTATCCTTTGGGTAAATACCTAGTAGTGCAATTGCTGAATCGTAGTTCCATTTTTAACTTTTTGAGGACCCTTCCTACTGTTTTCTAGAGTGCCTGCATCAGTTTGCATTCCCACCGACAGTGCAAGAGGGTTCCCCCTTCTCACCCCAATGTTTATACCAGCATTATCAACAATAGCCAAACTATATAAAGAGCCCAAATGTCCATCCACTAATGAATGGATAAAGAAGATGTGGTATACATACAATATTGAGTATTACTCAGCCATCAAAAATAATGAACTCTTGCCACTTGCAATGACATGGATGAAGCTAAAGTATACTATGCAGAGAGAAATAAGTCAGTCAGAGAAAGAAAAATACCATGATTTCACTCATATAGGGAATTTAAGAAACAAAACAGATGAACGTATGGAAAGGGGAGGAAGAGAAAAAGAGAGGGAAACAAACCATAAGATAGAGAACAAACTGAGTGTTGATGGAGGGAGGGAGGTGGGGGATGGGCTAGATAGGTGATGGGTATTAAGGAGGGTACTTGTTGTGATGAGCACTGGGTGCTGTACGTAAGTGATGAATCACTGACAACTACCCCTGAAAGCAATATTGCACTGTGTTAACTAACTGGAATTTAAATAAAATTTTGAAAAAAAAAAAAATGATGACCAAATTTTCCATTAAAGTTATTTCTCTTCAGCATCCTTTTTTATTTACAAATAGGTTTTTATTTACAATTTGCAAAATTATTTCCTATTGTTTTCATTTCACTTTTTATACAGAATTTTATTTCTGACAATTGAGAAGAAGGGAACTGGTATTCAAGGCTTTAGAAAAACTGTGCACCAGCCTCTTGCAAAGCATGGCCTTGACATAGGCGCCCTCTGCTGGCCGTCCTCCTGAAGTGCAGATTCTGGTCTTGGTGTTTGGTTTTGTTTGCTTACTGGTTCATTCGCTTTACTTTATCTGCTATTTTATTTGAGGGATCACTGCGTCTCTTTAAAAGGTACAATCTAGGGGTGCCTAGGTGGCTCAGTCAGCTGAGTGTCTGACTTAGGCTCAGGTCATGATCTCATGGTTCGTGAATTCAAGCTTCACAGCAGGCTCACTGTTGTCAGCACAAAGCCTACTTTGGATCCTCTGTCCCCCTCTCTCTCTGTCCCTCCCTCGCTCACATTCCCTCTCTCAAAAATAAAAAATAAAAAAATAAAGGATACAATCTAAGAAATCTAGAAACCTGCAGTTTAGAAACGACAGCAAACAACATGCTGTATCATATTTTAAGTAGGTGTAACACAGGATGTAATCTTATCCTTTAACTTGCTAATTGTTAGTGATGCACAGTAGCACCTACCAAGAATATAGAAGAGTGTGGGTATGCTAAAAGAGTGTGGACACCATCAGCCGAAGCTTAAACAAAACAAAAAGACCTCATCCAGACATAGTTTCTGAAGATCAACTAGATGAGAAACAGTTCTCTTACCCAGAGTGAAAGCAGGTCACAAAGAATCTTCCAAGACAAACAGATCAAACCCAAGAACCAACTGGGGGTAAATAGTGCCTCTACCAAAGATTATGTTGAACAAGAGACAATAAGAAACATTCTCACAGATGCCACAACTTTGTCAGATAGCTTACAAGACAGTCCTGGAGAACACGTGGATGTTTTACTGTTTTTCTTCACGTTTTCTCCAATTTATGTTAGTGTCAGGCATGTATTAGGAACAGTACTCATTACTGATTGGTTACTTTTATTTCTTCACAGAATTGCAAATGTAGAAGGGGAAAGATGTGTTGCTTTCAAATCTAGCTACAGTGTGAGCCTTGGAGGAAGTAGCATTCCTTTTAGAGAAAGAACTTCTTCTTTTAACACTCTTTTGATGTTGCACAGATAGAATTGAGAGCTAATCTGTATAGTGGGATATGAACAAAGAGGGAAAAATAACTCTACATATTAGTACATCAGAAACATCAAATTTTCTGCTACTAATCTTCAAAAGAGAGAAGGTGGGGACCTGGAGATAGGTTATCTAAACTACTCTCAGTACCATCTAATCTGTATAGGTTTTTGAGCCCCAGGAAATACAGAAGTGCCCTGTATAATTAACTGGTGATACTGACAGTCCATAACCCCACATGCTTAGAACACAGACACCGGCAATCAAGAATTGGAGAGCCAGCAGTGGTAGGGGATGGAGGGAGAGAAACTTTTCACTCTCATGAAGAAGTGACCTGTTATTACTTTAAAGCAAGGAGCAAAGGGATCCAGTGAACATGTCCTTCCCGCAGGTTCCAAACTGCTATCAGCTTAGCTTTGGGTCTCAGACCCTAAACAGAAAATAAATATTAAGAATTTACTATATGCCAAGCATAATACTAGATGTTCAGAGCCATAAAAACCTTCAACTCTGTAAGGTAAAGATAAAGTGCTTATTTTATACACAAAGAATTTAAGGATTAGCAATATTCCTTAATTTGCCTGAGGATATCAGCCAGGAAGTACCAAAGTCAGGATTCAAACACAAATGTGTCTGATGTTAATATGCGACTGCTTTTTCCACTATACCAAATTACCTCATTCATTCATGCAATACGTATTTATCAGGTGCCTATTATGTGCTGGATACCAACATAGCAGTTGAAAAAAACAGTATACTCACTTTCCTGAAACTTGCATTTTAGCCAGGAGAATATGCAAGTAAATGGTACATAAACAAAGTCATTAGAAGTGGTGATTAATACTGTGAAGGAAATAAGCAAAGTGGTGTGATGGAAGGGGATGGGGAGAAGTTCCTTAGACACTGGAGTGTTCAAGAAAAGTCCTCTCTGAGAAGAAGATGTGTAATCCAAGAGCTAAAGGAACCAGCCACAAAAAGGAGTCTAAAGTGGCAAGGACATGATGAACTACAGGAAGATGAGTACCTGATGAAGTTAACAAAAAACTAAATTATTTAAAGACTTTTTCTAATTTAAAATATTTAAACATTTAAAAAGATTATAGACCATAGTAACAAGTTTATACTTCACTCAAAATTCAATGAAAAGCCACTGAGGATTTTAAATAGGGCAAGACATTATCAGCATGTTCTGTAGTAGCTGCGTGGAGATCAACATGTTCTAGGGAGGAGCCAAGATGGCGGAACAGCATGGAAGCTTTTTGTGTGTCTCGCATCCATGAAATATAGCCAGACCAGCACTAAACCATCCTACACACCTAAAACTGATCGGAGGATTAACACAACAATCTGCACAACCTGAACCACAGAATTCAGCAGGTACGTGACACGAAGAACGGAACTTGGGGAACAAGAAGCCCCGAAAGTTAGGGAACGCTTTTTGCAGGTGGAGAGAGGACAGAGACTGGGGAGTGGGGGGAGCAAACGGGAAAAGCATCCCTCCCCAAAAGCAGCTGGAGAGAAAGTGGAAAATTGGAAACAGCTGCAGGGACTAAACTAAAGAGAGAGAAAGGAGAAAAGGAGGAAAGGAGAAAAGGAGAAAGGAGAAAGGAGAAAGGAGAAAGGAGAAAGGAGAAAGGAGAGGGTTTAATTCCACTGAGACTGTAAACAAAGGGAGCACAAAGGCTGCAACCCCGCAGCTCGATACCTGGTGGTGCTCTGGTGGGAAGGGCGAATCCCCAGGAACAGAGTGGGGTCCGGGAGGTTCTCAGGCCACATGGGGAAAAGCAGTTCCACTGCTAGAAGGACATTTGGTAGAGACTGTTGAAGCCACCTGGTCCCAGCAGACCCCGGAAGGCAGCCACATTCGCTGGTCCTGGGTCAAGGTTGTTGAGGGTGAAGCCTGGTGTCAGATGTGTGTTGCGATTTTCCATGCTCCCTGAAACACTGAGGCTACAGTGTCCCACGATTTTTGAGGGGGGGGGGAGCTGGCACCTGGCTGCAGTCTCAGGGCACCCGCAAAAGCAGGATCCAGAGGGCATTCCTGGGTGCAGCCGACATTCGGCCATTGCTCGTTCAGCCATCGCTTGGTGAGACCCTCCCGCAGAGGTGCAGAGAGGGTCAAAGCCACAGTCCTTCGGAAGTAAGGGGCGGGGGAAAACAGCTGCATCTGAGACAAAACTCGGGAGAGAGGTACTGTCTGGGGCCTGGTCACAGAGAGTGGAAAAGCGGGGAGTGGACTACAGCTGAAGACGGAGGACCGGTGCACAACTGCTGATCCGGGAGAACAGACTGGGTGGCTGCGAGGCGCCATTTTTCAACGCTCCCGCGCATGTGCATGCGCACCAACGAACACCGCAACACTCCACCCCAGTAGGCTAGCAGCGCCATCTAGGGGAGAGCGGAGCATTTACACCCAGCCCTGCCCAACTGGGCCAGCTTCGCTCTTCCAGAAGGAATCTCACCACCGGCTTAATCTATGCACTATAAAGAGCTACAAGGACTGACCTCTAGGGGAAAACAAAGCAATTTCACTCCTATTTCAATCTGTTAGCAGGTTCATCTATTCAATATTTTTTCTCTCTTTTTCCTTTTTCTCTTTTACAATTTTATTCTTTTTCTTGAATACAGAAAGAGAAAAAAACTCATTTTTATTTTCAATTTTTATTAAAAATATCTGTCTTTAATTTTTATTATTGTATTTTTTACTTTTGTGTAAATTTTTTCAAATTCTATTTAATTCCATCATTTTATTTTAGTCTGCTTCAGTGTACTCACCTTTTCAAATATTCAATTTCCTATTTTTTCTTTCACTTTCTTTTTTCTCTTTTTCATTTCTTTTTCCTGAATGCAGAAAGAGAAAAACTTCATTTTTAATTTCAGTTTCTTTTAAAACACTTATTTAATTTTTATTACTATATATTTTGCTTTTATGTAAATGTTTTCAAATTCTATGTTATCCCCATCATTTTATTTCAGTCTACTACAGTGTATTCACTTTTTCACATTTTCAACTGATTTATTTTTTTCTCTTTTCCTTTTTTCTTTTTTTATCTTTTTTCTCTTTTTTGTTTCTTTTCTTTTTTCTTAAATACAGAAAACGAAAAAATTCATATTTCTTTTTAATTTGTATTAAAAATATTTTTCTATAATTTTGTCTACTATATTCTCTATTTTGTGTATTTTAGTCTACTTTAGTGTATTCATTTTTTCAAATTCTCAAATGATTTACTTTTTTTCTCTCCCCCCTTTTTTTTTATTTTGTTTCTCTAATCTGTCAAACCACTTTCTACATCCAGACCAAAACACACCTAGGATCTAGCATCATCTATTCGATTTTTGTGTGGGTGTGTTTTTAATTATTAATTTTAATTTTTTATAACTTTAATTTTTTTAATTTAAATGTTTCTACCTTATTAATTCCTTTTCTCCCTTCAAAATGACAAAACGAAGGAATTCACCCCAAAAGAAAGAGCATGAAGAAACAACAGCCAGGGATTTAACCAACACAGACACAAGCAAGAAGTCTGAACCACAATTTAGAATCACGATAATAAGAATACTACCTGGAATCAAAAATAGATTAGAATCCCTTTATACAGAGATAAAAGAAGTAAAAAATAGCCATAATGAAATTTAAAATGCTATAACTGAGCTGCAATAACGGATTGATGCCACGGCGGCAAGGATGGATGAGGCAGAACAGAGAATCACCCATATAGAGGACAAAGCTTATACAGAATAATGAAGCAGAGCAAAAGAGGGAGATCAAGGCAAAAGAGCACGATTTAAGAATTAGAGAAATCAATCACTCATTAAAAAGGAACATCAGAATCATAGGGGTCCCAGAGGAGGAAGAGAGAGAAATGGGGGTAGAAGGGTTATGTGAGCAAATATAGTGGAAAACTTTCCTAACCTGGGGAAAGACACAGACATCAAAATCCAGGAAGCACAGAGAACACCCAGTAGTTTCAACAAAAACTGACCTTGAACAAGGCATATCATAGTCAAATTCACAAAATACTCAGACAAGGACAGAATCATGAAAGCAGCAAGGGTAAAAAAGTCCCTAACCTACAAGGGAAGACAGATCAGGTTTGCAGCAGACCTACACACAGAAACCTGGCAGTCCAGAAAGGAATGGCAGGATATATTCAGTGTGCTGAATCAGGAAACTATGCGGCCAAGAATTCTTTATCCAGCAAGGATGTCATTCAAAATAGGAGACATAAAGAGTTTCCCAGACAAACAAAAAATTAAAGGAGTTTGTGAAAACTAAACCAACCCTGTAAGAAATATTAAGGGGGACTCTCTGAGGGGACAAAAGATGAAATATATATATATATATATATATATATATATATATATATATATAATTAAATACCAAAAGCAACAAAAAATTAGAAAGAACCAGAGAACACCACCAGAAACTCCAACTCTACAAGCAATCATAATGGCAATAAATTCATATCTTTCAGTACTCACTCTAAACGTTAATGGACTCAATGTTCCAATCAAAAGACACAGGGTAACAGAATGGATAAGAAAACAAGATCCATCTATATGCTGTTTACAACAGACCCACTTTACACCAAAAGACACCTTCAGATTGAAAATAAGGGGATGGAGAACCATCTATCATGCTAATGGTCAACAAAAGAAAGCCAGAGAAGCCATACTTATATCAGACAATCTAGACTTTAAAATAAAGACTGTATCAAGAGATGCAGAAGGGCATTATATCATAATCAAGGGGCCTATAGACCAAGAAGACCTAAGAATTGTAAACCTTTATGCGCCAAATGTGAGAGCACCCAAATATATAAATCAATTAATCACAAACATAAACTCATTGATAGTAATACCATAACAGTAGGAGACTTCAACACCCCACTCACAGCAATGGACACATCAACTAATCAAAAAATCAACAAGGAAACAATGGTTTTGAATGACATACTGGACCAGATGGACTTAACAAATATATTCAGAACATTTCATCCTAAAGCAGCAGAATATACATTCTTCTCCAGTGCACATGGAACATTCTCCAGAATAGACCATACACTGGGACATAAATCAGCCCTAAGTAAGTACAAAAAGATCGAGATCATACCGTGCATATTTTCAGACCACAATGCTATGAAACTCGAAATCAACCACAAGAAAAAATTTGGAAAGGTAACAAATACTTGGAGACTGAAGAACATCCTACTAAAGAATGAATGGGCTGGGGATCCTGGGAAGATGGGGGCATAGGAGGATGCTGGGCTCACCACACGTCCTGCCGATCACTTAGATTCCACCTACACCTGCCTAAATAACCCAGAAAACCGCCAGAAGACCAGCAGAAGGGAGTCTCTGGAGCCAAGTGCAGACAAGAGGCCCATGGAAGAGGGTAGGAAGGGCGGAGAGGCGGTGCATGCTCCACAGACTGGCGGGAGGGAGCCGGGGCGGAGGGGCAGCCCGCCAGCCAAGCAGAGCCCCCGAGTCTGGCTTGCAAAAGCGGAGGGAACAGACAGAGTGTTTTCCGACAGCAAGCAGGACTTGACATCTGGAAGGTTATAAGCTAACAGCTCTGCTCAGAGAACGGGAGGGCTGGAGGACAACAGGAGGGAGAGTTGTTGAGCCCCGGACGACAGAGCTCAGCGTGGCGGGGAACAAAGGCACTGGTCAGCGCCATCTCCCTCGCCCATCCCCCAGCCAAAATCCCAAAGGGAACCAGTTCCTGCCAGGGAACTTGCTTGCACCGTGCAAACACCCAAAGCTGTGCTTCTGCGGATCCATCCTTCCAGTGGGTCTGACTCCCTCCTGGTGCCACAGGGCCCCTCCTGAAGCAGATCTCCAAAGGAAAAGTGAGCTGAGCCTGCCCCTCCCGCCCCTGTGCACCTTGCCTACCCACCCCAGCTAATACGCCAGATCCCCAGGACCACAAGCCTGGCAGTGTGCAAGTAGACCAGACTGGCCACTCCACCCCACAGTGAATCCTGCCCCTAGGAGAGGGGAAGAGAAGGTACACACCAGTCTGACTGTGGCCCCAGCGGTGGGTTGGGGGCAGACGTCAGGTCTGACTACGGCCCAGCCCACCAACTCAAGTTATTCAAGACAGCACAGGGGAAGTGCCCCGCAGTCACGCACCACTCCAGGGACTATCCAAAATGACCAAACGGAAGAATTCTCCTCAGAAAAACGTCCAGGAAATAACAACAGCTAACAAACTGATCAAAAAGAATTTAAACAATATAACAGAAAGTGAATTTAGAATAATAGTCATAAAATTAATCACTGGGCTTGAAAACACTATAAAGGTGAGCAGAGAATCTCTTGCTACAGAGATCAAGGGACTAAGGAACAACCAGGAGGAGCTAAAAAATGCTATCAACGAGTTGCAAAATAAAATGGAGACAACTACGGCTCGGATTGAAAAGGCAGAGGAGAGAATCAGTGAACTAGAAGATAAAATTATGGAAAAAGAAGAAGCTAAGAAAAAGAGAGATAAAAAAATCCAGGAGTATGAGGGGAAAATTAGAGCAATAAGTGATGCACTAAGGAGAAATAATATACGCATAATTGGTATTCCAGAGGAGGAAGAGAGAGGGAAAGGTGCTGAAGGTGTACTTGAAGAAATAATAGCTGAGAACTTCCCGGATCTGGGGAAGGAAAAAGGCATTGAAATCCAAGAGGCACAGAGAACTCCCTTCAGACGTAACTTGAATCGATCTTCTGCACAACATATCATAGTGAAACTGGCAAAATACAGGATAAAGAGAAAATTCTGAAAGCAGCTAGAGATAAACATGCTCTAGCATATAAAGGGAGACCTATAAGACTCATGACCAATCTCTCTACTGAAACTTGGCAGGCCAGAAAGGAATGGCAGGAGATCTTCAATGTGATGAACAGAAAAAATATGCAGCTGAGAATCCTTTATCCAGCAAGTCTGTCATTTAGAATAGAAGGAGAGATAAAGGTCTTCCCAAACAAAAACTGAAGGAATTCGTCACCACTAAACCAGGCCTCCAAGAAATCCTAAGGGGGATCCTGTGAGACAAAGTACCAGAGACATCGCTACAAGCATGAAACCTACGGACATCACAATGACTCTAAACCCATATCTTTCTATAATAACACTGAATGTAAATGGACTAAATGCGCCAACCCAAAGACATAGGGTATCAGAATAGATAAAAAAACAAGACCCATCTATTTGCTGTCTACAAGACACTCATTTTAGACCTGAGGACACCTTCAGATTGAGAGTGAGGGGATGGAGAACTACTGGTCATCCCACTGGAAGTCAAAAGAAAGCTGGAGTAGCCATACTTATATCAGACAAACTAGACGTTAAATTAAAGTCTGTAACAAGAGATGAAGAAGGGCATTATATAATAATTACAGGGTCTATCCATCAGGAAGAGCTAACAATTATAAATGTCTATGCACTGAATACAGGAGCCCCCAAATATATAAAACAATTACTCACAAACATAAGCAACCTTATTGATAAGAATGTGGTAATTGCAGGGGACTTTAACACCCCACTTACAGAAATGGATAGATCATCTAGACACATGGTCAATAAAGAAACAAGGGCCCTGAATGACACGTTGGATCAGATGGACTTGACAGATATATTTAGAACTCTGCATCCCAAAGCAACAGAATATACTTTCTTCTCGAGTGCACATGGAACATTCTCCAAGATAGATCACATACTGGGTCACAAAACAGCCCTTCATAAGTATACAAGAATTGAAAACATACCATGCATACTTTCAGACCACAATGCTATGAAGCTTGAAATCAACCACAAGAAAAAGTCTGGAAAACCTCCAAAAGCATGGAGGTTAAAGACCACCCTACTAAAGAATGAGTGGGTCAACCAGGCAATTAGAGAAGAAATCAAAAAATATATGGAAACAAACGAAAATGAAAATACAACAATCCAAACGCTTTGGGACGCAGCGAAGGCAGTCCTGAGAGGAAAATACATTGCAATCCAGGCCTATCTCAAGAAACAAGAAAAATCCCAAATACAAAATCTAACAGCACACCTGAAGGAAATAGAAGCAGAACAGCAAAGACAGCCTAAACCCAGCAGAAGAAGAGAAACAATAAAGATCAGAGCAGAAATAAATAATATAGAATCTAAAAAAACTGTAGAGCAGATCAAAAAAACCAAGAGTTGGTTTATCGAAAAAATAAACAAAATTGACAAACGTCTAGCCAGGCTTCTCAAAAAGAAAAGGGAGATGACCCAAATAGATAAAATCATGAATGAAAATGGAATTATTACAACCAATCCCTCAGAGATACAAGCAATTAGGGAATACTATGAAAAATTATATGCCAACAAACTGGACAACCTGGAAGAAATGGACAAATTCCTAAACACCCACACGCTTCCAAAACTCAATCAGGAGGAAATAGAAAGCTTGAACAGACCCATAACCAGGGAAGAAATTGAATCAGTCATCAAAAATCTCCCAACAAATAAGAGTCTAGGACCAGATGGCTTCCAGGGGAGTTCTACCAGATGTTTAAAGCAGAGATAATACCTATCCTTCTCAAGCTTGTCCTAAAAATAGAAAGGGAAGGAAAACTTCCAGACTCATTCTATGAAGCCAGCATTACTTTGATTCCTAAACCAGACAGAGACCCAGTAAAAAAAAGAGAACTACAGGCCAATATCCCTGATGAATATGGATGCAAAAATTCTCAATAAGATACTAGCAAATCGAATTCAACGGCATATAAAAAGAATTATTCACCATGATCAAGTGGGATTCATTCCTGGGATGCAGGGCTGATTCAACATTCGCAAATCAATCAACGTGATACATCACATTAATAAAAGAAAAGATAAGAACCATATGATCCTGTCAATCGATGCAGAAAAGGCATTGGACAAAATTCACCATTTCTTAATAAAAACCCTCGAGAAAGTCGGGATAGAAGGAACATACTTAAACATCATAAAAGCCAGTTATGAAAAGCCCACAGCTAACATCATCCTCAATGGGGAAAAACTGAGAGCTTTTTCCCTGAGATCAGGAACACGACAGGGATGTCCACTCTCACCGCTGTTGTTTAACATAGTGCTGGAAGTTCTAGCATCAGCAATCAGACAACAAAAGGAAATCAAAGGCATCAAAATTGGCAAAGATGAAGTTAAGCTTTCCCTTTTTGCAGATGACATGATAGTATACATGGAAAATCCGATAGACTCCACCAAAAGTCTGCTAGAACTGATACATGAATTTAGCAAAGTTGAAGGATACAAAATCAATGTACAGAAATCAGTTGCATTCTTATACACTAACAATGAAGCAACAGAAAGACAAATAAAGACACTGATCCCATTCACAATTGCACCAAGAAGCATAAAATACCTAGGAATAAATCTAACCAAAGATGTAAAAGATCTGTATGCTGAAAACTATAGAAAGCTTATGAAGGAAATTGAAGAAGATATAAAGAAATGGAAAAACATTCCATTCTCATGGATTGGAAGAATAAATATTGTCAAAATGTCAATACTACCCAAAGCTATCTACACATTCAATGTAATCCCAAACAAATTTGCACCAGCATTCTTCTCGAAACTAGAACAAGCAATCCTAAAATTCATATGGAACCACAAAAGGCCCCGAATAGCCAAAGGAATTTTGAAGAAGAAGACCAAAGCGGGAGGCATCACAATCCCAGACTTTAGCCTCTACTACAAAGCGGTCATCATCAAGACAGCATGGTATTGGCACAAAACAGACACATAGACCGATGGAATAGAACAGAAACCCCAGAACTAGACCCACAAACGTATGGCCAACTCATCTTTGACAAAGCAGGAAAGAACATCCAATGGAAAAAAGACAGTCTCTTTAACAAATGGTGCTGGGAGAACTGGACAGCAACATGCAGAAGGTTGAAACTAGACCACTTTCTCACACCACTCACAAAAATAAACTCAAAATGGATAAAGGACCTGAATGTGAGACAGGAAACCATCAAAACCCTAGAGGAGAAAGTAGGAAAAGACCTCTCTGACCTCAGCCGTAGCAATCTCTTACTCGACACATCCCCAAAGGCAAGGGAATTAAAAGCAAAAGTGAATTACTGGGACCTTATGAAGATAAAAAGCTTCTGCACAGCAAAGGAAACAACCAACAAAACTAAAAGGCAACCAACGGAATGGGAAAAGATATTTGCAAATGACATATCGGACAAAGGGCTAGTATCCAAAATCTAGAAAGAACTCACCAAACTCCACACCCGAAAAACAAATAACCCAGTGAAGAAATAGGCAGAAAATATGAATAGACACTTCCCTAAATAAGACATCCAGATGGCCAACAGGCACATGAAAAGATGCTCAACGTCGCTCCTCATCAGGGAAATACAAATCAAAACCACACTCAGATATCACCTCACGCCAGTCAGAGTGGCCAAAATGAACAAATCAGGAGACTATAGATGCTGGAGAGGATGTGGAGAAACGGGAACCCTCTTGCACTGTTGGTGGGAATGAAACTGGTGCAGCCACTCTGGAAAACAGTGTGGAGGTTCCTCAAAAAATTAAAAATAGACCTACCCTATGACCCAGCAATAGCACTGCTAGGAATTTACCCAAGGGATACAGGAGTACTGATGCATAGGGGCACTTGTACCCCAATGTTTATAGCAGCACTCTCAACAATAGCCAAATTATGGAAAGAGCCTAAATATCCATCAACTGATGAATGGATAAAAAAAATTGTGGTGTATATACACAATGGAGTACTACATGGCAATGAGAAAGAATGAAATATGGCCCTTTGTAGCAACGTGGATGGAACTGGAGAGTGCGATGCTAAGTGAAATAAGCCATACAGAGAAAGACAGATACCATATGTTTTCACTCTTATGTGGATCCTGAGAAACTTAACAGAAACCCATGGGGGAGGGGAAGGAAAAAAAAAGAGGTTAGAGTGGGAGAGAGCCAAAGCATAAGAGACTCTTAAAAACTGAGAACAAACTGAGGGTTGATGGGGGGTGGGAGGGAGGGGAGGGTGGGTGATGGGTATTGAGGAGGGCACGTTTTGGGATGAGCACTGGGTGTTGTATGGAAACCAATTTGACAATAAACTTCATATATTGAAAAAATAAATAAATAAAGATCAGGAAACTAGGATAACGAAGACAAAGACAAAAAAAAAAAAAAAAAGAATGAATGGGCTAACCAAGCAGTTAAAGAAGAAATTAAAAAGTATATGGAAGTCAATGAAAGTGATAGCACCACAACCCAAAACCTCTGGGACGCAGCAGAGGCGGTCACAAGTGGAAATTATATAGCAATCCAGGCCTTCCTAAAAAAGGAAGAAAGATCTCAGATACACAACCTAACCTTATGCCTTAAGGAGCTGGAAAAAGAGCAGCAAATAAAACCCAAAATCAGCAGAAGACAGGAAACAATAAAGATTAGAGCAGAAATTAATGCTATTGAAATGGAAAAACAAACAGAACAGATCAATGAAACCAGAAGCTGGTTCCTTGAAAGAATTAACAAAATTGATAAACCACTAGCCAGTTGAATCAAAAAGGAAAAGGAAAGGACCCAAATAAGTAAAATCAAGAATGAAAGAGGAGAAATCACAACCAACACAACAGAAATAAAAACAATAGTAAGAGAATATTATGAGCAATCATATGCCAATAAAATGGGAAATCTGGAAGAAATGGACAAATTCCTAGAAACATATAAACTACCAAAACTGAAACAGGAAGAAATAGAAAATTTGAACACCCATAACCAGTAAGGAAACCAAATTAGTAATCAAAAATGTGCCAAAAAAACAAGAGCCCAGGACCAGATGGCTTTCCAGGGGAATTCTACCAAACATTTAAGGAAGAGTTAACACTAATTCTCTTGAAGCTGTTCCAAAAAATAGAAATGGTAGGAAAACTTCCAAACTCATTCTATGAAGCCAGTATTACCTTGATTCCAAAACCAGACAGAGACCCCACCAAAAAGGAGAACAATAGACCAATTTCCCTGATGAACATGGATGCAAAAATCCTCAACAAGATATTAGCCAACCCACTCCAACAATACATGAAAAAAATTATTCACCACAACAGAGTGGGATTTATACCTGGGATACAGGGCTGGTTCAATATCTGAAAAACAATTAACATGATTCATCACATCAATTAAAGAAAGGACAAGAACCATATGATCCTCTCAATAGATGCAGAGAAAGCATTTGACGAAATACAGCATTCTTTCTTGATAAAAACCCTCAAGAAAGTAGTGATAGAAGGATCATACCTCGAGATCTTAAAAGCCATATATGAACGACCCAACACTAATATCGTCCTCAATGGGGAAAAACTGAAAGCTTTCCCCCTAAGGCCAGGAACAAGACAGGGATATCCACTCTCACCACTGTTATTCAACATAATATTGGAAGTCTTATCCTCTGCAATCAGACAACACAAAGAAATAAAAGGCATCCAAATTGGCCAGGAGGAGGTCAAACTTTCACTCTTCACAGATGACATGATACTCTATGGAAAACCCAAAAGATTCAACAAAAAAACTGCTAGAACTGATCCATGAATTCAGCAAAGTCGCAGGATATAAAATCAATGCACAGAAATCGGTTGCATTCCTATACACCAACAATGAAGCAACAGAAAGAGAAATCAAGGAAGCAATCCCATTTACAGTTGCACAAAAGCCATAAAATACCTGGGAATAAATCTAACCAAAAAGGTGAAAAATCTATACACTGAAAACTATAGAAAGCTGATGAAGGAAACTGAAGAAGACACAAAGAAATGGAAAAAGATTCCATGCTCCTGGATAGGAAGAACAAATATTGTTAAAATGTCAATACTACCCAAAACAATCTACATATTCAATGCAATCCCTATCACCAGCATTCTTCACAGAGCTAGAACACATAATCCTAAAATTTGTATGAAACCAGAAAAGATCCCAAATAGCCAAAGCAATCTTGAAAAAGAAAACCAAAGCAGGAGGCATCACAATCCCAGACTTTAAGCTATACTATAGAGCTGTAATCATCAAGACAGTATGGTACTAGCAGAAGAACAGACATTCAGATCAATGGAACAGAATAGAGAACCCAGAACTGGACCCACAAACGTATGGGCAACTAATCTTTCACAAAGCGGGAAAGTATATCCAGTGGAATAAAGACAGTCTCTTCAGCAAGTGGTGCTGGGAAAACTGGACAGCGACATGCAGAACAATGAACCTGGACCACTTTCTTACACCATACACAAAAACAAACTCAAAGTGGATGAAAGACCTCAATGTAAGACAGGAAGCCATAAAAATCCTGAGGGGAAAGCAGGCAAAAACCTCTTTGATATTGCCGGCAGCAATTTCTTACTCAACACATCTCTGGAGGCAAGGGAAACAAATGCAAAAATGAACTACTGGGACTTCATCAAAATAAAAAGCTTCTGCACAGTGAAGGAAACAATCAGCAAAACTAAAAGGCAACCGACAGAATGGGAGAAGATATTTGCAAATGACATATCAGATAAAGGGTTAGTATCCAAAATCTATCAAACTTATCAAACTCAACACCCAAAAAACAAATAATCCAGTGAATAAATGGGCAAAAGACATGAATAGACACTTCTCCAAAGAAGACATCCAGATGGCCAACAGACACATCAAAAAATGCTCCACATCACTCATCATCAGGGAAATACAAATCAAAACCACAATGAGATACCACCTCTCACCTGTCAGAATGGCTAACATTAACAACTCAGGCAAGAACAATGTTGGGAAGGATGTGGAGAAAGAGGATCTCTTTTGTATTGTTGGTGGGAATGCAAGCTGGTGCACCACTCTGGAAAACAGTATGGAGGTTCCTCAAAAAACTAAAAATAGAACTACCCTACAACCCAGCAATTGCGCTACTAGGCATTTATCCAAGGAATACAGGTGTGCTGTTTGAAGGGACACATGCACCCCCATGTTTATAGCAGCACCATCAACAATAGCCAAAGTATGGAAAGAGCCCAAATGTCCATCGATGGATGAATGGATAAAGAAGAGATGGTATGTATATGCAATGGAGTATTACTCAGCAATCAAAAAGAATGAAATCTTGCCATTTGCAACTACATGGATGGAACTGGAGGGTATTATGCTAAGTGAAATTAGTCAGAGAAAGACAAAAATCATATGACTTCACTCATATGAGGACTTTAAGAGACAAAACAGATGAACATAAGGGAAGGGAGACAAAAATCATATAAAAACAGGGAGGGGGACAAAACAAAAGAGACTCATAAATATGGAGAACCAACTGAGGGTTGCTGGAGAGGTTGTGGGAGGGGGGATGGGCTAAATGGATAAGGGGCATTAAAGGATCTACTGAAATCATTGCTTCACTATATACTAACTAATTTGGATATAAATTTTAAAAAATGAAAAATAAAGTTAAATCTATAGTAAACAATAAAAAAAAAATCAAACATGTTCTATAGTAGCTGCATGGAGAGACAACTGTAGGGGGATCACACTGGAAGCAGCCAGTAGTAGTCTGCATAGATAATTGCATCTGAGACCAGGAGGCAGGAGTAAGAGTCAAGAGATTAGTTTCCAGTTTACCACAGCAATTCATGTTAGTAATAATGGTATCTTAGACTAGATTGGTAGTTCATAACTGGGTAAAATCATGCC
The DNA here is from genome assembly GCF_007474595.2 of Lynx canadensis. Lineage (NCBI taxonomy): Eukaryota > Metazoa > Chordata > Mammalia > Carnivora > Felidae > Lynx > Lynx canadensis. Next base: position 149,084,906 of record NC_044306.2, on the reverse strand, counting down.
CCACACAAAGAAGCACTTAGTAACATCTAGAAACATTTTTTGTTTCACAACTGGAAGGATGCTACTGACATCTAGTGGGTAGAGGCCAAGAATGCTGCTAAACATCCTATAATGTACAGGATTATCTCCCTGAAAAAAAAGAATTATCTAATCCATGATGCCAATGCCAAGGTTGAAAAACCTAGAACTAGATGAGATTTGGTGGGGAGAACAGAATTGGAGAAAAATAGAGAGGTTTGGGATGTATTTTAGAAGTAGTACTGACAGTAAATGAAAAAGTGGGTTAAATAAAGTATGAATCCTAGGTGTTTCACTTGGAAAACTGGGTAGGTTATGGTGCCATTTACCAAGATAATGACAGTTTGAGGGGAAAAAAGTAATAAAGGAATAAAGAGCACACTCAAGTAGTCAGTTTGAAACACATTGTATTCAAGATAACTATTAGATATCCAGATACAGATCTCAAGTAGGCCACTAGGTACAGGGATTTGAACTCATAGTTAAAATCTAGGCACAAATATAAAATTGATAGTTGTCAGCATTTTAAATGTATTCAAAGACATGGAATTGAGTGAGATCACATGAAGAGAAAGGTGGAAGAAGAGATGAAAAGAAAGAGAAGGGAAGACAGTGAAAGAGAAGGCAAGGGAAGAACACTTATCACTAAACCTTAAGGGGCTCAGACTTTTCTAAAGATAATAAAGAAAACCAGAAGGAACCATCAGGGAGGTAACAGCAACACCAGGAGAGTGGTATCATGAAAGCCAAGAGAGTAGAGGAAAGTGCTTCGAGAAAGAGTCAGTGGTTAAGGATACAAACACTACCCAAAGGCTGAATAAGATGAAGACCAAATACTGTACCTTAGCACTGGCATCATGGAGGTCACTAGAGGCCTGAAGAGAGAGCAGTTTCAGTGGAGTGTGGGGCAGAAGCCATTGTGATATGTGTAAATGGGAGGTGAAGAAACAGAGATAATGCAAACAACTCCCATGAAAGACAGTCAAGAAATAAGGCAGGTACTGGATGAAGACGTAGAGTCAAGAGAAGTTTGTTGTTTCCTAATGTGGACCATGTTGGTACACTGATAGAAATCATCCAAGAAAAAGAGATGGCAAGATAACTGGAAAAGGAAGTCTTTAAGAAAGTAAAAACAGAATGGAATCCAGAACAAAAGTAGACAAGTTGTCTATTTGTAGGAATATGAATACTTCTTCCATCATAACAAGAAGAAAATGAGTCCAGGAGCAACTGTGTTGAGAAGATAAGAGAGTTCTCTGAAAATGGCTTTTATTTTCTTCATGTTGTTTCAGTTAAGGAAGGTAAGGTTGTCATTCGGAAAGAGTGGGGAAAAGGAAAAGATCCCAACTGAGAGAATACCAAGTGAGGATCCCTAGCTAGTTCCATATGTGCCCTGAAGCTATGACGGTCCTCAGCACGAAGGTTAAGTGCCCACAGTAATACAGGCACCCCACTGGAAACAACCCTCTGAATCTCTCCACTGTAACCAAGATGCTGAGAGTTACTGGAAATGATCACACAGCAGAACAATAGGAATTCTTGGAAATGCCTGCCCCAGACCACTAGTCTCTTGTCATCATGCTCACTCACAATCCAGAAGATTATGTTATGTATCCTCTGGCCTAAAATCTCAGTCTCTTCCCTTCTCCCTAAACTCTTAGTAAATGAACTAGCCTACTATTTCACAGTGCAAAAAAATCCATCAATTTGATTCCCTTAATTTACTGCCCTCATATCTACAAATCAACCTATATCTGTTCCCATCTTCTTCTCCTTTATTTCTGTTATAATGACCTAGTCAAAGACCAGTCCCTCCATGTGTGCTCTCGCTGCTCCTCCCCTGCTTGCTCTCTGTCTCTGTCTCTCTCTCTCTCTCAAAAATGAATAAACATTAAGAAATACATTTTGGGGGGTTTTCATTTCAACTTTTATATCTTTAAAGAAAAAACCAGGGGCCAATATGGCAGAATAGCATGGAAATCTTTTTTGTGTCTTGCATCCATGAAAGACAGCCAGATCAACACTAAACCATCTTGCACACCTAGAAAACTGATTTGAGGATTAACACAACAATCTGCACAACCTGAACCACAGAACTGAGCAGGTATGTGGCATGGAGAGGTGAACTGGGGGAGAGAGAAGCTGTGGAGGGCTGAGAACTGTTTTTGCTTGTGGAGAGAGAACAGAGACAAGGGGAGAGCGCAGGAAAAGCACCCCCACCAACAGCAGCTGGAGAGAAAGTGGAAAATTGGAAACAGCCCCAGGGACTAAACAAAAAAGGGAGAAAGGAGAAAGTAAAGGGTTTAAATTCCAGTAAGACTCTATAAAGAGGGGGAGTGCAGAGTCTGAAACTCTGCATCCTGATACCTGGCAGTGCTTTGGTGCGAAGGGCGAATACCCAGGAGCAGAGAGTGAGGTCCAAGGGGTCCAAAGGCAACATGGGGAGAGTCAGTTCCCCTACTGGGAGGACATTTGGTAGAGGCTGTGTGACCCCCCCAACAGGCAAGGATCCCAGGAAACCCTGGAGGACAACCACTCTCCCTGGTGTTGGAAGAAGGATGTTAAGGGTGAAGCCTAGTGCCAGATGTATGTTGTGATTTTCCATATCCCTGAAATGCTGCTGCTACACAATCACATGAGCTTTTTCTGGGGTAGGCTGGCACCCAGACGCAGTCTCTGGGCATCAGCAACAGCACGGTCCCGCAAACATTCCTGGGTGCAGCTGGCACCTGGCCATTTCTCGGTGAGACTCTCCCCCAGAAGATCTGAATGGGTCAAAGCCGTAGTTCCTCAAAAGTGAGGGGTTGGGAAATACAGCAGCACCTGAGATAAAACTCAGGAGGGAGGTGCCGCCTGGCAACCTCACAGCTTGGACACGGACAACGTAAAAGTGGGGAGTGGATGCAAGCCAGAGACAAAGGACGGGTGTACAATTGCTGATCAGGAAGAACAGAGTTCCAATACTAGAGACTGAGTAGTTGGGTGATGCCATTTTCACCCCTCCTGCGCATGCACATACACACCTACAGGCACAACAACAATCCACCCCAGTAAACTAAGCAGTGCCATCTAGTGGAGAACAGAGCCATTACACTAAGACCAGCCCAACTGGGCCAACACTCTCAGCCTGTTTACTTTACAGACTATACAGTGCTTCAAAGTTTGACTTCTAGGGGAAAACAATATAATTTGAATCATATTTCAGTCTGTTTGCTGGTCCATCTATTCAGTTTTATTTTCTTTTTCTTGAATACAGAGAGAAAAAATTATTTTTCTTTTCAATTTTTATTAAAAATATTTTTCTTTAATTTTTTCTACTGTATGTTTTACTTTTTTGTATATTTTTCAAATTCTATTTTACTTCCATCATTTCATTTTGTTCTATTTCATTGTATTAATTTTTTCAAATTTCAAACGGTTTTTTTTTCTTTTTCTTTTTTTTTTTCATTTCTTTCCTTATCTTTCTCTTTTTTCTCCAATCTATAAAGCTCTTTTCAATAACCAGACCAAAATACAACTTGGATGTAGAATCATTTATTTGATTTTTTTTTTTAATTTTTTAATTTTAATTTTTTTAGCTTATTATTTCCTTTTCTTCCTTCAAAATGACAAAATGAAGGAATTCATCTCAAAAGAGAGAGCAGGAAGAAATGACAGCCAGGGACTTAATCAACACATATATAAGCAAGATGTCTTAACCAGAATTTAGAATCACCATAATAAGAATACTAGCTTCAGTTGAAAATAGATTAGAATCGCTTTCTGCAGAGATAAAAGAAGTAAACGCTAGTCAGGATGAAATAAAAAATGCTATAACTGAGCTGCAATCTCAAATCACTGCCACGGCATCAAGGATGGGTGAGGCAGAGCAGCGAAACAGTGATATAGAGGACACATTTATGGAGAATAATGAAGCAGGAAAAAATAGGGAGACTAAGGCATAAGAGCCTAATTTAAGAATTAGAGGAATCAGGGACTCATTAAAAAGGAACGACATCAGAACAATAGGGGTCCCAGAAGATGAAGAGAGAGAAAAAGGGGTAGAAGGGTTCTGTGAGCAAATCATAGCAGAAAACTTTCTTAACCTGGGGAAAGACACAGGACATCAAAATCCAGGAAGCACAGAGAACACCCATTAGATTCAACAAAAATGGACCATCGACAAGGCATATCATAGTCAAATTCAAAAAATATACAGGCAAAGAAAGAATCATGAAAGCAGCAAGGGAAAAAAGTCCTTAACCTACAAGGGAAGACATCTCAGATTTGCAGCAGATCTATCCACAGAAACTTGGCAAGCCAGAAAGGAGTGGCTTATATCCAGAAAGGATATATTCAAGGTGCTGAATCAGAAAAAATATGCAGCCAATAATTCTTTATACAGCAAAGCTGTCATTCAAAATAGAAGGAGATATCAAAAGTTTCCCAGAGGGGTGCCTGGGTGGCTCAGTCAGTTAAGTGTCTGACTGCGGCTCAGGTCATGATCTTGTGGTCCGTGAGTTCGAGCCCTGCATCAGGCTCTGTGCTGATAACTCAGAGCCTGGAGCCTGTTTCAGATTCTGTGTCTCCCTCTCTCTCTGACCCTCCCCCGTTCATGCTATGTTTCTCTCGGTCTCAAAAATAAATAAACATTTAAAAAAATTATTTTTTTAAAGTTTCCCAGACAAAAATTAAGGAGTTCGTGACTACTAAATCAACCTGCAAAAAAAATTTTAGGGGGACTCTCTGAGGGGAGAAAAAATGGGGAAAAAAAGGACCAAAAGCAACAAAGACTAGAAAGGACCAGAGAACACCACCAGAAACTCCAACTCTACAGGCAACAAAATAGCAATAAATTCATATCTTTCAGCACTCACTCTAAACATCAATGGACTAAATGCTCAATCAAAAGACATAAGGTAATAAAACAGATAAGAAAACAAGATCCATCTATATGCTGTTTACAAGAGACCCACTTTAGACCTAAAGACACCTTCAGATTGAAAGTAAGGGGATGTAAAACCATCTATCATGCTAATAGTTGCCAAAAGAAAGCCAGAGTAGCCATACTTATATCAGACAATCTAGACTTTAAAATAAAGACTAACAAGAGATGAAGAAGGGCATTCTATCATAATTAAGGGGTCTAGCCCCCAAGAAGACATAACATTGTAAACATTTGTGTGCCAAATGTGGATCACCCAAATATATAAATCGATTAATCACAAACATAAAGAAACTCATTGATAATAATACCATAATAGCAGGGGACTTCAAAACCCCACTTACAGCAAAGGACAGATCATCTAAACAGAAAATCAACAAGGAAACAACGGCTTTGAATGACACACTGGACCAGAAGGACTTAACAGATATATTCAGACATTTCATCCTAAAGCAGCAGAATACACATTCTTCTCCAGTGCACACGGAATATTCTCCAGAATAAATCACATACTGGGATACAAATCAGCCCTCCACAAGTATAAAAAGATTGAGATCATACTGTGCATATTTTCAGACCACAATGCTATGAAACTTGAAATCAACCACAGAAAAAATTTGGAAAGATAATACTTAGAAAAGAATGAATGAGCTGACCAAGAAGTTAAAAAGGAAATTAAAAAGAAGATGGAAGCCAATGAAAATGATAACACCACAGCCCCAAAACTCTGGGATGCACAAGGCGGTCAAAAGAAGGAAGTATATAGCAATCCAGGCCTTTGTAAAGAAATAAGAAAGGTCTCAGCTACACAACCTAACGTAATTTGCTGGAAAAATAACAGTAAATAAAACCCAAAAACAGCAAAAGACAGGAAATAATAAAGATTAGAGCAGAAATCAATGCTATCAAAACCAAAACAAACAAACAAACAAAAAAAAAAAACAGTAGAACAGATCAATGAAAATAGAAGCTGGGTCTTTGAAAGAATTAACAAAATTGATAAATCCCTAACTAGTTTGATCAAAAAGAAAAAGGAAAGGACCCCAATAATAAAATCAAGAATGAAAGAGGAGAGATCACAACCAAAACAGCAGAAATACAAACAATAATAAAGGAATATTATGAGCAATCATATGCCAATAAAATGGGAAATCTGGAAGAAATGGACAAATTCCTAGAAACATATAAACTACCAAAACTGAAACAGGAAGAAATAGAAAATTTGAACAGACACATAACCAGTAAGAAATCAAATTAGTAATCAAAAATCTCCCAAAAAACAAGACTCCAGGGCAGATGGCTTTCCAGGGCAATTTTACCAAACATTTAAGGAAGAGTTAACACTAATTCTCTTGAAGCTGTTCCAAAAAATAGAAATGGTAGGAAAACTTCCAAACTCTTTCTGTGAAGCCAGTATTACCTTGATTCCAAAACCAGACAGAGACCCCACCAAAAAGGAGAACAATAGACCAATTTCCCTGATGAACATGGATGCAAAAATCCTCAACAAGATATTAGCCAACCCACTCCAACAATACATGAAAAAAATTATTCACCACAACAGAGTGGGATTTATACCTGGGATACAGGGCTGGTTCAATATCTGAAAAACAATTAACATGATTCATCACATCAATTAAAGAAAGGACAAGAACCATATGATCCTCTCAATAGATGCAGAGAAAGCATTTGACGAAATACAGCATTCTTTCTTGATAAAAACCCTCAAGAAAGTAGTGATAGAAGGATCATACCTCGAGATCTTAAAAGCCATATATGAACGACCCAACGCTAATATCGTCCTCAATGGGGAAAAACTGAGAGCTTTTCCCCTAAGGTCAGGAACAAGACAGGGATATCCACTCTCACCACTGTTATTCAACATAATATTGGAAGTCTTATCCTCTGCAATCAGACAACACAAAGAAATAAAAGGCATCCAAATTGGCCAGGAGGAGGTCAAACTCTCACTCTTTGCAGATGACATGATACTCTATGGAAAACCCAAAAGATTCAACAAAAAAACTGCTAGAACTGATCCATGAATTCAGCAAAGTCGCAGGATATAAAATCAATGCACAGAAATTGGTTGCATTCCTATACACCAACAATGAAGCAACAGAAAGAGAAATCAAGGAAGCAATCCCATTTACAATTGCACAAAAAAAACCATAAAATACCTAGGAATAAATCTAACCAAAGAGGTGAAAAATCTATACACTGAAAACTATAGAAAGCTGATGAAGGAAACTGAAGAAGACACAAAGAAATGGAAAAAGATTCCACGCTCCAGGATAGGAAGAACAAATATTGTTAAAATGTCAATACTACCCAAAACAATCTACATATTCAATGGAATCCCTATCAAAATAACACCAGCATTCTTCACAGAGCTAGAACAAATAATCCTAAAATTTGTATGGAACCAGAAAAGACCCCAAATAGCCAAAGCAATCTTGAAAAAGAAAACCAAAGCAGGAGGCATCACAATCCCAGACTTCAAGCTATATTACAAAGCTGTAATCATCAAGACAGTATGGTATGAGCGCAAACTCAGACACTCAGATCAATGGAACAGAATAGAGAACCCAGAACTGGACCCACAAACGTGTGGCCATAAAGACAGACTCTTTAGCAAGTGGTGCTGGGAAAACTGGACAGCGACATGCAGAACAATGAACCTGGACCACTTTCTTACACCATACACAAAAATAAACTCAAAGTGGATTAAAGACGTCAATGTAAGACAAGAAGCCATCAAAATCCTGAGGGGAAAGCAGGCAAAAAACTCTTTGACCTTGGCTGCAGCAACTTCTTACTCAACACGTCTCCAGAGGCAAGGGAAACAAAAGCAAAAATGAATTATTTGGACCTCATCAAAATAAAAAGCTTCTGCACAGTGAAGGAAACAATCAGCAAACTAAAAGAGAACCAATGGAATGAGAGAAGATATTTGCAAATGACATATCAGATAAAGGTTATCATCCAAAATCTGTAAAGAACTTATTAAACTCAACACCCAGAAAAAAAAATCCAGTGAAGAAACGGGCAAAAGACATGAATAGACACTTCTCCAAAGAAGACATCCAGATGGCCAATAGACACATCAAAAAATGCTCAACATCACTCATCATCAGGGAAATACAAATCAAAACCACAATGAGATACCACCTTACACCTGTCAGAATGTCTAACATTAACAACTCAGGCAACAACAGATGTTGGCGAGGATGCAGAGAAAGAAGGTCTCTTTTGAATTGTTGGTGGGAATGCAAGCTGGTGCAGCCACTCTGGAAAGGAGTATGGAAGTTCCTCAAAAAACTAAAAATAGAACTACCCTACGACCCAGCAATTGCACTAGTAGGCACTTATCCAAGGGATACAGGTGTGCTGTTTCAAAGGGACACATGCACCCCCATGTTTATAGTAGCACTATCAACAATAGCCAAAGTATGGAAAGAGCCCAAATGTCCATCAATGGATGAATGGATAAAGAAGAGGTGGTATATATATACAATGGAGTATTACATGGCAATCAAAAATAATGAAATCTTGCCATTTGCAACTATGTAGATGGAACTAGAGGGTATTATGCTAAGCAAAATTAGTCAGTCAGAGAAAGACAAAAATCATATGACTTCACTCATATGAGGTCTTTAAGAGACAAAACAGATGAACATAAGGGAAGGGAAGCAAAAATAATATAAAAACAGGGAAGGGAACAAAACAGAAGAGACTCATAAATATGGAGAACAAACTGAGGGTTACTGGAGGGGTGGTAGGAGGAGAGATGGGCTAAATTGGTAAGGGGCATTAAGGAATCTAGTCCTGAAATCATTGTTGCAGTATATGCTAACTAACTTGGATATAAATTAAAATAAATAAATAAATAAATAAATAAATAAATAAATAAATAAAAGGGGGAAAAATAAAGAAAAAAATATTTTTAAAGAGAAAAAGTCATAGAACTAAATTATATACACACATGAGAGCTAGCTTAGACCTCCCAGTAAAATAAAGGTCAAATAAAAAAACATTGCCATCATTTGCATACTTTTTTTTTCCCTAAAATTTAGTGATAGTTTTTTAGCCTTACCCTTCTCTCTGATCAATCCCATGACAATAGCAAAGGAAAGGTAGAACCAAAGAGCATAGTCTGAATCACCTGCATTCAGTCCACCTTCATCTCAATGCAAGTCTGATCAAATTCATTTTTCCCAAATAGCTGATGAGAAGAAAATAGCTCCATCCTAAACTCATTCAGAAATAGTTGGTCAGCCAAGACTTGGCTCTATACAAATTTGGATACAGAGAACCACCCCAGCCAAAAGTCATCCCCAAATGGCTATTCATTCAAGACCTAGTTCTACACAAACTCATCTGAAATCAATTTCCCAGAAAAGAGTTTCCTGTCCAAAGCTCATCCAAAGGCAGCTCCTTACCCCAGACCTGACTAAACATAAATTCATAAAAGAAAGGCTGACCTACAAAGAATTCTCTTGTCCAAGGAAGTTATTCAGCAAGGAGCCACTTCAAACAAACTTATTTGAAACAAGTTAATATACAAAGAGCTATACCATCAAAAACTCATCCAGAAACAGCTGCCTCTTAGGGGCACCTGTGTGGCTCAGTCAGTTAAGTGTCCAACTTCAGCTCAGGTCATGATCTCACAGCTTGTAAATTCGAGCCCTGCATCAGGTTCTGTGCTGACAGCTCAGAGCCTGGAACCTGCTTCGTATTCTGTGTGTCTCCCTCTCTCTCTCTCTCTGCCCCTGCCCACCCCTCTCTCTCAAAAATAAATAAACATTAAAATTTTTTTTAATTGAAAAAAAACAGATTCTAACAAAATTCATCTAAAACTAACTTATCAGAAGAACATTTCCTCATCCACAGCTGATCCAAAAACAGCTGTTAAGACCTGGATGTACACAAATCCACTGAAAAATAATTAATAAGCAAAGAGCCAACCCATCTAAAATGCATCCAAAAGCAGTTGCTTCATCAGGTGTAGCCTTTCCATATTGTCATCCAAAACAGCTATTAAGCAGAGAATTGTGTTGTCCAAAGTTTTTCTTATACCAGCTATTTAGTCAGTTGCTTGTTCTGCAAAAACTCTTACAAAGCCTTGTAGTCAATCAAAATCTCATCTATCAAAATATTTTTGAAAATTTATTATTTGCACCAAAAAAACCCCTCATAAATCTTAATCTTATCGAAGGCCATCTTAAGAAATATCTGATCTCACCAAACTCTGTCCAAATCCACAAATCAACAAGAGACTTGGACAAACTCAACCTTATCAAAACGAAATTTTCCCTTCTGTGATCCTCTAACCAATCCCACATCCAGATCTAATATTTTCATTTTCAAGCTCTCACCCCCAAACAAAAACCACTACTATAACTTTCATTGCCCCTGCTATCACTACTTCTGGAGCAACTTCCACTATCACCACCACATGTGCAACTCAGCTCAAACTATAATTTCCACACTAACATCTGCTATAACCACAAAGCAAACCACCCCAACCTACAATAGCCCAGAAGTTGAAACCTACAACAATTACTTGGAAACAAAAGCATCTCCCTATGATGGCACCCCATCTTACACTGACTCTGAATCTAACTTTGGAGTCTCCATTTGGCACCATAGAATCATATACTAACTTTCCATCTGACTTTGAAACTATGTATTTTCCTGATTACTTCCACAAAACTGAAAGTAACTACCCCACTGGCAGTATTGTACAGACTCTGAAACTATATAAATTCTCAATACCATCCCAGAACCTTATCTAAGCCATTTTGCCATAGTCCAAACGCTGAAATTATAAATTCATCCATTACACTAGTACTGCATCTCTTATCCCTCCCCTCAGCATTCTCATTTGTTGCCATTTGCAGAACATTCTTATCCATTTTAGAAAATCATCTACAATCATCCTAACTTTTTTTTAATTCGCAAGTGTGTACTTTTAATGTTGAGTTGAAATTTTTCAGGGTGCCTGGGTGGCTCAGTTGGTTAAACGTCCAACTTTGGCTCAGGTCATGATCTCGCAGATCACAAGTTCGAGCCCCACATTGGGCTCTGTGCTGACAGCTCAGAGCCTGGAGCCTGTTTTGGATTCAATGTCTCCCTCTCTCTCTCTCTGCCCCTCCCCCACGTGCACTCTGTGTGTGTGTCTCTCTCAAAAATAAACATTAAAAAAAAAAGAAAGAAATTTTTCTACATAAACAGAGTACAATGTTAACACAATCTATTGAGTTCAACCTTATAGTATATAGACATTTATATAACATATCCAACATTTCTAATGACACTATATACTATATTACCTCTGACAAGGGACAATCCACTCTGCCAAGAAGTCTGGACATATTTTCTGATGCCTAATCCAAACAGAACTTCAAAAGATTTGTAAAAACTTGTATCGTTATATTCTATTTAGTAGAATTTTAGGTATATTTAATCTAGTGGCTGTTCTGACATTCACCAAAATATTCCATAAAAAAGTGGTTCTGCTGCAAATTTCCAAGTATATGTCCTACATTCCACTGGGATAGTACAAACTGGTCAAGAGTTTCAAAGAGTTTTGTAAATTTACAAAGTCAGGCAAGTGTTAATTCAATTCAAGTCATATTAATTATTCTACCACATGTAAGATACTTTGGTGCATGCTACAGTAAGCAAGACACAGGATCTTCCTTGAAATCTAATATCTCAAAACATAAGCATAAACAGCAATAGCATCAGCCAAAGTAGAATAAAATAAATAAGAAAGCTACAAATTCCCAAAAGTTGTGAGGAAAGGAAAAGGCTGACTCCAAATTAGGGGGGAAAAAAGAAAAACTTAATGGAGATTGTAGCATAAAGAAGGATCTTCAAGGATGAAGAGAACATTGAGAGCAGAGATGAAAAGTGAGACCCCAGGCAGAGGGAATACCAAGAACAAAGGTAGAGAAATAAGACGAAAATGTTCTAAGGCTGTCTTCTCACCTCTACTACACACTACCATTTTACCTGCATGTTAGACCATGAGCAAATACTTGCAGTATTTCCCACAAGAATTCAAGCAGAGATTCTGTCTTACTTACTCTTGTGTCCTAACATCAAGTACAATGCCTGGCCCAGCTCAATTTAGTTTTTTTTTGTTTGTTTTTTTTTAATTTAGGTTTATGTTTAATAGGTGTCATTGGAATTACCTTGCATCATGGAATAGTAACTGCAGTTTCCAATTATTCATTTATTTGATTTATTCAGTCAAGCTATTGATATAGTTAATAGCCATCATGTGTCTCAAATTCTTTTAACACTGTGGTTGAATTATCAAGTGGTGGGAGGAGATAGAGAAGGTTTCCAATTTGCCTTATCCTTTCATTGACAAACAGGGTCTTCTTAGACCAGGATTCACAAAGAGAACCTTGGGTATGGGTAATTCCAGATCTCCCCACATCCACTGGATTACTTGACTTGAGAAAGCCCAGAAAGCTCAAGGATCACATAATTATTAGAGGTGTCCACAAAGATTCTTCTAAAGCAGACACTCTTAATCTGGGCTATCAGGAGACCCACAAAACCTCTAAAGCTTTCTGATACACATAGTATTCATGAGCAAATGTGCCCTTTTTCTTAGAAGATGGTGTATAGATTCTATCAGATTCTCAAAGAGGTGCATAACTCAAAGACACAAAAGTAAAACCAATTAGAAAGATAAAGAAATGTCTAGACCTACACGTCTAAAAGGTGTCATCTTTAGTTTAATGAATCCTGATAGCCTAAGTCATTTCAGAAAAATAAATTACCTCACTGTTTTTGCTGATGTCTCTCAGTTTTATAATGATTTAGGAATTTATTTCCTTTTATAGTACATATTTCTTGCCACTTAAATCCATAATTATATTATTATAAGTTATCTGCTTTCAGACTTAAAATTTCTCGTCTAAGAAAATTACTCAGCCTTCTGAGTTTCCCTTGTTTATTTTGGTCAAATCTCACTGACTGCTCAGTTTTCGAGCTAAGGTGTGTCTCATTCCCACTTGGGGTTGGAGGCATGTCTGCAGGAGACATTGGATGCACTGTCAGTCCCCTGAATCACCCAATGTCCAGACAGTCACAGTGATTCAGTTCCAACAAGCTGTTTGCTAGCACTATACTCTAGGCCAGGGGTAAAGCACTAGCCTCCTCACTTAAGCCCAGAAAACAACAGGACCATAGAATTCAACTCTGCCTTCACCAAAAAGAAAAATAATAATAATAATAATAATAATAATAATAAGGAAGTCTCACTTCCAACACATTCATTGAAAATAGTGCCCAGGAAGGGGTGCCTGGGTGGCTCAGTCAGTTAAGTGTCTGGCTTCAGCTAAGGTCATGATCTCACAGTTGGTGGGTTTGAGCCCCATGTCAGGCTCTATGCTGACAGCTGGAAGCCTGGAGCCTGCTTCATTCAGATTCTGTGTCTCCTTCTCTCTGCCCCTCCCCTGCTCACATTCTCTCTCTCTCTCTCTCTCTCTCTCTCTCTCTCTCTCTCTCTCAAAAATAAATAAACATTTAAAAAAATGAAAAAAGAAAAGAAAATAGTGTCCAGGGAAAGTAGCTTCCCTAATGTTGTGGGCTCCCTCCCATACAATAAGGGTGCTTGAATATTTAATGTTTTCCCCCACCAAAATGTAAGCTACATGAGGGCAGGGATTTTTGTCCCTTGCATTCACTTTTATTTCTGAAATGATGCTAGCAAAACACAGAGAAAATACAGGCTGAATTATGAGTTGGGAGAATGAGTTGACTGGACAACGGAATGAGTTGACTGTATCTATGAAAGCCTGTGAGAACATAAATAAAGTTGCCTCCCTTTCACATCTGTCAGCACTGTTATTCCATTGCTCCTCTCAATCTCACCCCCTTTCCAGACTATTCTCTGTCTCACCAATTATATTTATTCTTCAAATCCATTTAAAACCCCATCTCTTCCCTGAAGTTTTCTTTCACCTCAACTTTGTTCCAAAGACCTATACATCTACCATTTATTCATTGACATGTGGTGACCATCTGGTGCTTTGCAATGTCATTAACATAGAAGACACTAAACAAATGTAAGATAAGATCCTAAGACTCTCCATCCAATTCAAGAGAAACATATAACTGGGAAATAATGAAGGAGCCCAATAAGATAATGTCTAACCAAGGGCCAAAATGAGTAATAGAAGCAAACAAAATGCTACAGAAGATTACAATTAGGCGTCTATCCAACCTTGTCTTCCACTGCTACCCTCACTCCATTTTGTTCCAGTGCTAGGAAACAATAACATCATTCCTCCATATCTGGACACTTGGTCTGCCTAGCTGTTCTGCTTGCGTTCTTAATGAATTTTTTTTTTATCCTTCAAAACCCAGCTGAGCTGAGAGTCACCTCCTTATTAAGCTTGTTCTTCTTTTCTGTCCCCAACAAAATTAACCTTGCTGTCCTTCATACATGTGATTGTTCCTATTATTGCACTTACCATACATACAACTGCTAACCTTTGTGCTTCCCTCCCAGACAGTATTCCTATCCCTATCTGACAATAATAAAAATTAGTTGTGTAATGAATTGAATAGCTACAGAAAATTTCTTTGGAATGCCTCATTGCCTCAGACAATTTTCCATTAACAGACACTTGGACCCTAAAACAAACCAAATCTAAGATGGCCTCCCATGTGAAATCTTAGCAAACACAGATTCATCACTGATTTGCACCTGGCACCTGGGTGGCTCAGTCAGTTAAGCATCCAACTTTGACTCAGGACATGATCTCACTGCTCGTGAGTTTGAGCCCCACATCAGGCTCTGTGCTGACAGCTCAGAGACTGGACCCTGCTTCGGAATCTGTGTCTCCCACTCTCTGTCCCTCCCCTGTTCACACTCAGTCTCTCTGTCTCTCAAAAATGAATAAGCTTAAAAAAAACTTTAAAAAAAAAAGGAAGTTGTTGAGTAGACCCAACCAACTTCCATAAAAATATTGTTAAAGAGGTGGCACATCTCAAAAAACTCCCAGTGTAGCCTGGAACCCTGAAAACCTATGATGAGCACTTATTTATTTCTTTTTTTGTTAAACAAACCTCAGTGGACACCTGTGTTTTTGCTTAAGTTTCAGTATCTTTCTCCTCATTTAAAATAAAGCAGGCAATTGAACATTTCTGGATGACAATTTGGCCATATCTATTAACATTTAAAACATAGATATCTTTTAATTTAGCACTTCTGAGATTAAAACCTACAGAAATACTCCCAAATGTGTGAGACAAGTTTTATAAAGATATTCATTGTACCACTTTTATAATTACAAAATGCAATGGAAGTAGATTAAATGTCCATCAAAAAGAAATGTTACATAATATAACATAACCATTAAATAAATGAAATAAATCTAAATGTATTGACACCTGAAGTCGTCCATTATTTAAGTAATAAAGTTGCAAAGCAATATATAATAGGCCTCACTTTCTAACTGTATACAAAGCTGTACATTCTGATGTTTGATTTATATGTTCACATAACATTACAAACATGACAAAACATACATCTGGAAAGTCATTTGGGAGGGAGATGAAAGTGAAAGAGGATTGTAATTTTTTTTTATTGTCTGCACTTTTTTTTAATTGCACAAGGTATGTCTTCCTGAAATACCCTCTATTCAAATGGTAGACATTGGGTAATATGATGTCTGCAGCTAATAACTCACTTAATGAAGTGTTGGGAAATGAGAGAAACCAAATGATTTCACGGACAGCTAAGTCCTGATTGGTGTCTCAGTTGCCAGCCTCCTGGAATTGAGTTTAAATTCCTTCTACAAACTTACAACTCATCCAAGGGTAAAATTATTCAACACAGAAACTGGAGAAATCAACTGGACTTTGGATATTGTTTCACCTGTACATTTTCCTGAGTGGAGAGAAAGGTAACATCAACTGATGATATTTCAAATAGAACTTTTTTTTTTAAATCTTCTCTGAAAAGGGGGAAAAAATAGAGTGAAAGAGTGACATCATTTTGTTATTATAGGCAGCATTTTGAAACATGAAGACTATGATTCTACTGCTTTATCTTCTAGGATCAACTCAGTCATTACCAGTAAGTGCAATATGTTTATTTTATTACCAACCAGCCTCAGCAGCACCCTCTGCTTGTAGACCTTTCTTCCTGCATTCCATCAAAACTGCTCTGTCCTGTAACCCATTCCCTTCGTTTTCTGTTTTTATTTTCCAAAGTGAAAAATGATAAACTAATACGGTTTAGTGCATACTTCAAATTCTTAGATTTTAAAAATGCATCCACTCTAACATAGAACTTTAATTACTTTGGCAGAACAATAGGGTAGAAACCGGGGGGAGGGGGGAGGAATGCTTAAATTATACCTACTCAAAGTAGATAATTATTTTACTTTCCAAAATTAATTTAAGACTTTCTTCGCGATCAATTATTTTCTCATGACTAAAGAGGTAGACTGTACTTTCTGACTTTCTTAATTGGAAGCACGAAGCATGTAGACTATATAAACTCTGAAAAGGCTACCAAATTATGCAAGTATATAAACTCTAAAAAGGTTATCAAATTGCACAACAGCAAGGGAATATTACAAAGTGGCTAACATTTTTTACTTAGAACATTTCACCGAAAAATACGTTCACATTTAACAAGTTTTTGAAAGGAAGGAGCACCAGTGTTCTAACACATACTTCAATTGTCCTCCAATATTTTATAGACGTACATGTGGGTGGTTTGGATCTCTCAATGGACTTCCCTTTGACCATTTGAGCTGCTTGAGCATGTACACTGAGAAAAAATTAGAAGGAATTTTCTGTGAAATAGAAGAATCGAAAAAACCCATTTATAGTTGAACTCACTGGACACATCTATAATCATCTATAATATCAACAAATACTTAGTTAAAACTCTCTATGTACCCAATCCTGTGCTAGCTGTTGAAGACACAATAGTGGAGGGCAGAGGGGAAGACATGACCCTTCACGGTGTTCACAAGGATTGTAGATATTAAATATTTTTTAAAGAAATGTTAAATTATAAATTATAACTATGATTACTTCTATGAAGAAGATGAACAGGGTGAATTTATGGGTAGAGGATAGAACCAATCTCCTTATTTCACTCCAAATATACCTACATCCCTCTTTAAAGAAGCTGTCCACAAAAAAAATAATTTGAAACAAGGTAAATTAGTAATTCTTTTACAAAACATGGATTTTTCACTTTAAACAAATTTACCAAAAAGTTTTTCTAGATAGGGTGTCTATGGAGCATTTAAATTACCATACTACTTGTAAAAACTCAAGATAAATAAAACTTTCCAGGAGCACAGCTATCATGCAAGGTTGACTCAGGAGTGGCATGCAGGTTAATGCAGATTGCTAACAGCCAATGACGTGAGAGCAGTGTGAGTGGTACAGGGGATGTGGGGTGTGACACTGACATGTCTATAAGGTATAGTAGTGATATTTACCAAATGAAAAATCATGACACATAGACAAAGTATTTTTTATTATTTGTAGATGAATTTATTAAATTATCATAAAGCCATAAAAATGAATCAATTTTTAAATGTGGACATTTCAAACTGCCTAGTGATTGTTTTCAGTAGATCCAAAGCTTGGGAATAGGGTACACATTGGTGATGGGACAAGTTGCATATTTAGGAGAAAGGCCAGGGTAAGTGACCCTGACCAATAAAACAGTGCACTCAAGCACTGACTTGAAGCAGGTGAGGGAGTGAGCCAATGTCCGGGGTAAGAACATTGCAGAGAGAAGGAACAGGCAGAGGTGAGGTTTTAGGACAAGAATGAGCCTTATCTGTCCCAAAGACAGCAAACATCTGTCCCAAAGACAGCAGCAGAGTGAGCAGAAGGAAATGGGGTGGGATGGAAAGTTCAGAGAGACACTGGAGGCCCAGGGCATGAGGACTTTCAGATCATTGTAGGGTCTCTGATTTTTACTCTGAGTGAAAATAGAAGTCAATGCAGAGTTTGACCAGAGAAGTGAAAGAACCAGACTATTGTTTTCAAAGAACCACTCTGGCTGCCATGCTGACAATAGATTGTAGGGGATGAAAAACACACTTACATAATCTTACAGCTTAAGGGGACCTCTAAGGACAATCTTACTTCTTACAACTGAGGGGGTAAGTCCAGAGTGAAACCAGTCAGTAGAAACTTCAAGATATAGTTAAGTTACCCAATGGCTGATGCAGCGCTGGAGGGCCATACCACGCTGCCCTCTGGGATGCAGCAGGGAGCATAGGCAAACTGGAGTCAACCTGGCCAGGGAGCTTCTACCTGAATGCAGAGAAGCTAATGAAAAAGCATTTATTTCTTCAAGGACTAAGAGAACTTGCAGGGATCCTGGTGGATGGCTCTGCCGTTCACCGTATCACCTTGGGCAGGTAACTTTGCTTCTGTGGACCTCAGTTTTCTTGTCTATAGAACAAAACCATACAACCAGATGATGTGGATGTCAAGGACATTTCACCCCTACACGTTGGCTATTTTTTTATGGTTTATTTATTTTTGAGAGAAAGAGAGAACAGAACAGTGGCAGAGAGAGGGAGACAGAGAGAATTCCAAGCAGGTTCGCCACTATCAGCATGAAGCCTGATGAGGAGCTCAAACCCCTGAACCATGAGATCATGACCTGAGCCAAAACCAAGAGCCGGAAGCCCAACCTACTGAGCCATCCAGGTGCCGCAAGATGGTTATTCTTAATACACTAGGAGGCCAAGAAGGAGATTGAATCTCCATTACATGAAATGATTTGTCAGGCACAAGACAGAAGCAGGAAGCTTCATGAAAACAGAGTAGAAGTTATGGCAGCTTACCTTCACACATTGGGAAAAAGCAAATGTTACAGAGTTAAGGTGCAGACTATGTATTTCATGTCCTGAAAAAAGGAGGAAGGCAGTTACAGAAAAGGAAGCCTAGGAACTACCATAAGAAACTTATGTGCCCGACCCCACAGTAGACCCTTCCCCACCACACCTCTCTGGTCTCACATTTTTCGACTCTACAATTCCATCCCCTGTCACACACCAAACGTTCCAGGAAACTAAAACTTCTCCAGAGACATTTGTGCATTTGGGACAACTTGTAACATCCTGGAAATAAATGGATACAAAATCTCAGACACATTCCCGCCTCATCTAATATTTGTTAATTGCAGACACAGCTCAACCCTGCTTTGGGACTTCCAACAAAACTGGCTCTAGATCAGGCAACTCTTCTAAACCAACAGCAGCTAAATCAGGTAAGAGTCCTACAATGCAGAACATTTGCAGCCAACAAAGGAAACATGTTAAGACTGGGGAATTTAAAATCAAGATTTACATAGTCTTATGCCCGAACAAGAGAGAAAGGCTTCCTTTTGGGAAGAAAAAACAAAAAGGACTAATATACTTTTTGAAGTTTTTGATCAAGAAAAGCAAAATATCTTCATTCTTTTTCTTTTGTCTTATTGTTTAGCAACCAGTAGTAAACTCTGTAAAGCAATAGCTACACCTATTGACAAAGCGTGGTCATCAATGTCCTTGAAATACTGTGACATAGTCGTATGTGATATCTGCCAGAGCTAGCAGGGATTAAGAGGTAATCTATAAAAATAACTGCATATTTCCTTATAGTTTTCTTAAGTTCCATTGTTACTGATAAGCTTATATCACTGTAAAATCTGTTTCTTTAAAACATATTTAAATATTTTTGAAAACTGCATTGTCTCTTGGCTTCCACCTTCTCAATCCAACCCTGGTTCTGCTCTAAAGGATCCCTCCTTACCTACCTCTAAATGTTGTGAAATAGTACTATAACAACAAAGTCCAAAGTTCTCTTTTTAGTCTATGGACGTTAGAGAACACTCAAGTCAGGAGCCGTCTCACTCCCTAAGGAACCTGAAGCTTATACAATTTGGGGATGCTGTTTAAGCAAAAGAAGACAAAATTAGCTATGTGAAATTAAGTACTAAAGTGTATAATTTACTATGAGATAAGAAATGAGAGTAAGTTACATATTTTTTAATATTTATTTATTTTGAGAAAGAGAGTGCGAGAGCAAGAAGAGGCAGAGAGAGAGAGAATGCCGAGCAGGCTCGACACTGACAGCACAAAGCCTGAGACAGGGCTTTATCCAGAAAATCAAGAGTTGGGTGCTTAACCAACTGTGCCACCCAGGTGCACTGACACACTTTTAAACTCAACACATTGCTAGGGCACCTCTGAGGGCCATGGAAGGAGTCAAGCTTCACCTCCATTTATCTTCATCCTAAATCTACCTAAATCCACCTGTAATGGGAGTATAGGTACTTGAGGATATCCAGCATGGACAGCATGGTGGCAACAGACAAGCTCTGGTCTCACATCAGTTTCCATGCCCTGCAGGTCTTCCCCTCTTTAAGTCTAATACCGCTGACACAGATGATCACACTGGGCGCAGATCTGCAGCTGGTAAGACTCTTTTATATCATTTTAATATCCGTTGTTAAATGCAATACGTAGTGTTTAATGTCCATGTGTGTGTTCCCACAAATACACGCACACACGCATTCATTGTAGATTAGTTGAAAGAGAACACAAAAAAATAGGAGCATTGGATGCTCTTCAGTACATCATTCAAAGTTTTACTTAGCAAGAGGGTTTCTAAAAGAATTAATCAAATTTTCGTGTCTTTGCTGCTTTTGTTCTTTTTATCTCTCCTTCAAGCTCCTCTACACATTCCTCCAACGTATTTTCCTCACTGCACCCTACAGTGTTCACACACCCACACAAACGCTATGACCACTAGACAAGAGAAAACTAGAGACAAGAGAAAACTAGAAGGGGTAGAAAGATCCTCACTCTTCTCATGGATTATCTGTATGGTTTACTCTGGGAGAGAAAACATAATAAATTCCTTTTTTGATTGTTAAGATTGAAACATAGTATTAAACCACATTCAGACTAGATATTTCACTGTGACCTTCACAATTTTTATGGGGATACCTATAAAGGAATTAATTTCTTTATAAGAAAGCTATCAAAAAATCCCAGGAACCATTGTTACGGCCAAAAGGGGAAAGTGAGGATAAAATCACCTAAGTAATCCTCAAGAAAATGGGTTAAATGCCAAAGGAAAACTTAATATGGGAAATGTTAGTCCTGGACCTTATGGCCGTACTGGTACACTAAGTAAGTCTTTGAACTTCATCTCTATACCTAATTCCTAAGGCAATAGTATATTGCATACTATTTTTCAGGTCTGCATACTAAACACATATATTTGCATAGCAAACCCATCCTTTAAACATATTTTAACTTTGGTAAATACATTTTGGTTTCTTGAATGGCCAACCTGAAACAACACAATAACAATCTTTTTCATTGCCCTACAGCTAAATCCTCCTACAGGGCTGGCGCCTGGTACCCAGACCCTCCCACTGACCCTGGGGGGATTGAATACACAACAGCCACTGCAAGCCCAAGTAAGTTCAAAACAGTTCAGTTCAACAAGAGGGAGCATTTTCTATCAGGTGGAACCCTAAAGGGGAGGAAAGAATTTTTTTTAAGGTTCTCAAAAATTTCACCCAGAAATTTACAGAGGAATGTCCAATTGAACATAGAACATCTTTGGCAATTTGGTTCTTGATGAAAACACACAAGGAAAGCCAAGCACGCAACCCCATACCCTCTCTAGAATACATTTGTAGCGGGTAACAGGGAAATGTGAAGAGCTGTAGAAGACTGAAAAGTCAAGAGTATAAGGGGAGAAACTGAGAGGTAGCAGGATTCTTTTCTTGCTTGCTGTTTTCCATAGAGGACTTCCTGGGTGACCACAATCATCCCGAAGAGAAATCAAGAGATGGATAAAGTTTATTCCCAGCAAATCCAGTCTCCTGTTTATGCCCTTTTTTCATGCCTCCTCTCAAGTGCTCAATGACTCTCTAGTTCCTTTTCCCCTCCCATCATTACTTGCTTTCAGGAAAAACCCTGAAAAACCCTCCCCCACTAAGATATAAATGACATACATGGGGCATCACTCCTGTCAAAAGTGTTGCATTTTACCTACAGACAAAGTCCAAGTTTTACCTTCTTAAAACTTCTCTAAATAAGCTTAGTGACTCTGGAGAAAAACACAATGATCCCTTTACAGCTAGACTAAGTTGTTCATAGATAAACACATGAACTCAGCCCTTATCATTCCCACATAATGGTCTCATTTTTGTAGAAGCTTTTTTATGTATTACATATATAGTTGATGTAAGTTATATAGAATTATGAAAATATAGAAAGCAAAAAGAAAAAGAACATTCACTCATAATCCTATCAGCCAGAACTAAACACTGTCAGCATTCTAGGGTATGACCTTCCAGTCCTTATTCTACACATGTAAGTACATTTTTTTAAGAAAATATGATTATTGTACATTTTTCAAAGAAAATGCATATATATATATATATACACACATATACATATATATATGCATATATGATAGAATTCTTTTTTTTTAAGTTTATTCATCCATTCTGAGAGGGGGTGGCGGAGAGGGACAGAGAGAATCTTAAGCAGGCTCCATGCCCAGTGCAGAGCCCAACAGGGGGCTCGATCCCACAAACCCATGAGATCATGACCTGAGCCAAAATCAAGTCAGACACTTAACCAATTAGCCACCTAGGCCCCCTTCACTTAATATATTTTTAATAGTCTTTGTATTTTGAAATATTCACTAATAAAATGGTTTTTAATGATTGCTTAGCATTCCATCATATTGTAAAAATTGTGGGGTTTTTTTCACCCAAATGTGTGCTTCTATAAACAATATTACAGTGAATATCCTTTAACTAAGTCTTTGATCATGTCAATGATTATTTTCTTATGCCAGTTCTTAGGAACAGAATTTTGGGATCCAAAGACATACAAATATGTAAGACTTTTAATACACATTCCCAAATTATGAAACATGAATACAACAATGGACCAATATATTCTAAAATCTTCCTATCACTATGGACACCTCCAGGTCTTAATAAGAGTGAGCTTAAATTAATTAGTAATTATAATCAAAGCTGAGTTTAACTGACAAAATAATTTTAAGCTGCTCAACTTAAGTTTTATGTCATATGCAACTAAGTACTTTCTCTGTACTTTCATTTATCCAAAATAACACAGGAAACTCTATACTGCTTCATTTATTCATATTTGTGAAATTCTGTGACATAACTAATTTTTACATTTCTTTTTTAATATTGAGATGTATCTTGTCTACCAGTCAGTGCTTATTTCTTACATACATATTAGAGAAAGACTAAAAAGACTAGAGACAGGCAAATAAAATGAGAATCTCCTTAACACATGCCCCTGATATAATCCATATGCTAACTCCCCAGCTTCAGTTTCAATTGTCACCCTGCTTCAACCTTGAAGTCAAATTTCGTACATCTTCAAATTCACCAACAAACATCCACTGGAGTCAAAAGCATTAGTAGGCACCACAGAAGTTACTAAAGATTCAGTAGACTGGGTTTGACACTGCATGCTCCCAACATGCAATAATATAAATCAATCCCCATTCTCAGTAGGGATTCTTCAGTGTCTCCAGGATATGCCACCACCAAGGGTCCCCATACCTGACTTCCTGTGCTGCCCCAGCTCCTTGGAGCCTGCCTCTCCCTATGCAGAGTAGCTTATATCCTCTGCCAGAAACCTGGGCACATGTCCACAGCTCTCATTTATCAACCCAAAGCCAACATGGTTAAGAATGCTAGGGGTGCCTGGGTGGCTTAGTCAGTTAAACATCTGACTCTTGATTTCGGCTCAGGTCATAATCTCAGGGTTCATGGGTTCTAACCTGATATCAGGCTTCATGCTGGCAGCACAGAACTTACTTGGGATTCTCTCTTTCCCTCCCCTGCTTGCATGCACACTCTTTCTTTCAAAATAAATAAGTAAACATTAAAAAAAAAAAAGAGTGAACTCCTGAACCATAAAACTTTGGTCAAATCCCAGCTCCCTAGTCACTACATGTATGGTCAAGTTACTTCACCACCCTGTGGTGCACTTTCCTCATGATTTAAAATAGGAATTAAAGTTGAACCTACCCCTAGGGCTATTATAAGAATTAAATGAGCAAATAAACATAAAACACTTAGAACAGTGCGTACCACACAGTAAACACTCAGAAGTGTTAGCTATTTTTATTTCAAACAATTTCTCTACCAAAAAACTTATAAAAATTTTTTCTCCTTATTGTTACACTGGTTAATAACTAAGTTATTTTTTTGTTAAACTTTTTATTTACACATCTGTGGTTTCCTGTTTGTATCTTTTCGTTCCTTCAAATTGGCCTTCAAAGAAGAAATTTAATTATGCTTTTTTTCCAAATCCTGAGCACCCCTTCCCTTCAACCCACTTTCCCATTGCCATTCTGAAGATTACTCGGTTGTTTTGTCAGTAATCAAGAATCTGATTGACAGTAAAACTTTTTCTAAATGTATATACTTAAATGCATGTACCTTTTGGCATTATGAGTATTACTGTGCAAACTATCTTGGGAAATTACAAAGTTAAGAGTCCATTTCATAAGACTTATGTCTTTTGTATCTTTGGTGTGGTTAGTATTAAAATCCCCATTTTGATAACTTTCGTGACACTATGTGAATTTCTATAGAGATTAAAATAAACTTTAAAAGCCTAGTTCTCTTGGACAACTCTAGGTTAACTCTTAGAGTACTAGAGAATGCCAACCCCCTCACCAAAATCTTTTCAACTAAAACTTCATAATGATGTGATTTGAAGTGGGGGTCTGAGAGTGAATGGCCAAGAAAGAATTCTTGAGACGTTTTTGGTGCAAAAAAGTGGTTGTATTTAAAGCACCGGGACACAGGACTGAGGCAGAAAGGGCTGTCCTGGGGATTGTAAGAAGCTGTTGGTTTATATAGTTTTAAGTTGGGAGGGGCAGAGAAAAAGAAAAGTTCGAAAAAGGTTTTCATATGTTAAAGAAGACTTATAGGATCCTGGAGGCCTAGCTATTGTCAAGCTAAGGTTGTTTTTTCCTCTAGCAAAGCATTAACATTAAGATTGGGAGTTCCTATAGGAATGTCATACTCTGCCAGCCTCAAGTATTTGTCAGTGGGCTGCAGGTTATGTGGAAATTTAATTTTATCTGCATTTCTTTTGCCTTTGTTCTCCATATCAATAACATTCGTGTGATTATCAGTGACCAGTAAAGTATTTCTCACTCAGTTCTAAGAACTGCCAGTATCAAGATTATAGAACAACATCATCCATCATTTTCTACCAGTGCTCTATTTTAACAGCAAAATATCCAGGTAACCATCATGAGACTAAATATATTTGCTTCAATAAATCTTTGTATTTTAGAAATCTGTTTTTTAGTGTATCTTCTGAGGTGCCATATAAAAGAAATACATGCATTTTATCCTCATGATTACTTGTAATAACTTTCAGTTTGGAGATAGCTTGAGACCAAAGTTAGTTTTTGCTCATCCAATTTAGTAACTTCTACCTCCTTAATGTGCTGCCTTGGACTAGTTTCCAAATCCCTCTGGGTTGAATCTGCTTTTTACACATCAGATGAGTTTCAGTTCCCATCCAACTCGATGGGCCTCTATGATTAGCTGATACATTGGTAACAAATATTTGTTCAAGGCATATTGTATACTCTTAAGAAAGTCCCTATATTTATATCATCTGCTTTGAGCATATTTTTTATTGAATTTTTCACTCTTTTTTCAGATGTTGCCAGTTATTGTAGCACACCTTGGAGCCCAGGTAAGACTGTTTTGCAATGTGATCTTTACTTTAAATCAGTTTAGTGTGAAATATGTCATCCTGCCTCAATTCACCAGATAGTTGCCAAGTTTCCTGTTTACTTTGCACTGTATGAACACTGATAGTAATGAGCTAACACTTATTGAGCATTTACTACACACCAGGCACTGTTCTAGGCATCTGGTTATTTGTTATATACTATCTCAGTATTCAAAACATTCTTTTAACGACAATATTTTTTTTTGAGAGAGAGAGAGAGACAGGCAGAGCAGGAGCAGGGGAGGGGCAGGGAGAGAGAGGGAGACACAGAACCCAAAGCAGGCTCCAGGCTCTGAGCTGTCAGCACAGAACCCAATGCAGGGCTTGAACCCGTGAACCACGAGATCATGACATGAGATGATAGATGCTTAACCAAGCCCCTGGTTCATATCAATTCTTAATTCCACATCTAGGAACACATTCAAATGAAATAATCTGAAATATGGCAAAAGTTTATTTACAAACATATCCATCAAAATAATAATATTTGTAGTGGAGAAAAACATTGGATGCAATTTAAATTTAAACAAAAAGGAAATGTTTGAGTAAATGGTACAACATAGAGCAAATACTTTGTGACCATCCAAAAAGGATATTTATTTATTCGATTTTGTCACTAGTAAGGTTAAATGATTATTGATGTAGTATTAAAAGAAAAAGTAAGACCCAAATTATATAAATAACATAACTTCTATTATGGAAAAAAGACATGTGTGAAAAACATCTGGAAGAAAATCCATCCAACTCTGTACAATGGCATTATACTTTTTTTCTTTGTTGCTTTCTACATTTTCCAAGTTTCCTCCAATGTGCATGTATTACTTAATAATAGAAACATTTATAATTTTTTAAATGCAGAAGACTTCACATCATTCAGATAATAAGTGTTAGCAGTCCAATATCATATGCCAGCTTGAATTATATGACACAAGTCACAGAGGCAGTTAAAATATTGTTGAAATTTTTTAAATGTCTCTTTACAAATTTTATAAGTATCTTAAGTTTTTAAGTTATGTTATACATATCTTGCTTCAAATATATTAAAATTTGTCTAATAACTTGTGTTATTATTGTCCTTTTAGGGTACCATCCTAAGCTCAGAAGAATTGGTAAAATATATACATATATATATATATACACACACACATATATATAATTATATAAAATGTATATAAAAAAATATATATATATATATATATATAAAATTACTAGCATTTCAAATTCTTTTCCCTGCTATCACAATCCTTCCTTCTGTCCCCACACAATCTCTTTTGACCACACCCGCTAACCCTTGTGCATGCTTCTATAAACCGAACATTTTTATAGGTCCTTGTATTAAGTTATCCTTTGTCTAGCTGAAGATTTCACTATCCTTCTCCAGATACTTTTCCATTCATTTGACTTAGCTTTTGTTTTCTCTATGTTGATATCAAATTCAATTCTATCCAGAAATCCAATGCATATTTTTAAAATGCATAGATTAAAATCTAGGATTCTAAATTATCAAAAGTCATACAATGTATAATAATATACATATTGATATTTATTGAAAGAAAGATTCATTTTCTTGGCTTAAATTTTTAATTTTATGAAAATATGTTTTTTCTAACATCTTATAGTGATGGATGAACTCTTCCCTACACACAGAAATAACTAGAGGGCTGACCTAAATGAAACTCATCTTGCCATTATTAGACACTTCTATACATTTCCCCTTAAGTCATGTCAGAAAAAAAATGACTTGCATTAATGCAGTATCTAAACATGACACTGAAGTTAAGAGTTGAGGCAGTATCTTGGAAGACAGCTTTCTTTGAAATCTTTCTATTATGAAAAAGGTAGAGATTTGCTAGATTGTTCACAAATAAAATCAAGTAATGGGGCTTTTCTGCAACAATGGTATATGAACATCCACATCTACCAGTCATTAAGCCAATTCTGTTTAACAGGTAACTTGGTAGATCTTTTACATACATTGCCTTTAATTCTCACCAAGTGACAAAATACAGATTTTTAAGTAAACTATGCCCAAAGTGGGGCTTGAACTCACAACCCCAAGATCAAGAGTTGCATGCTCTACGGACTGAGCCAGCCAGTCCACAAGAACACAAAGAACAGAGTTGTAACCCAACTTTATAGGTAACAATACTGAGGCTCAGAGAACACAAGCACCTTAGGTCCCAAGGTCAAGAAACAGTATATTCGGATCAAAAGCCATTTTTCGATCCATTATACCAGTGGTTTTCAAACTTCTTTTCAGTAAAACTCATGGTAACAGCTATATTTTTCATGCAGCTAACACACACACATACACACATGCACACACACAGACACACTTCATGAAATAGTATTTACCCTTACTGTAGAGAATGCACTTGGTAATTTATAGTCTATTCTTTTTATCTTGTTTTTTAATGATGGGCATTACTGCCTTCTTTATTTCAAATCTATGGAGGCCATGACCCCCAGCTTGAAAACATCTGTGTTCTATTCCTGTCTCTCATCTGCCGTAAGTCTAATTCTGGTTTCAGTACCTGGTAAATCTAAGACAGTGTTTTCAAAAACTTTAGTGTTGGCTCGCAAATCAAACAACCCAGGGTGTTGATAAAAAAAAAATGCAGACTTCTGGATTCTCCCCTAAAATAGCTCAATCAGAATCTCTCTAACAATAGAGCCTAGGAATTACCTTTTAAATAAACTTCTCAGGCCATTCTTTTTTTTTTTTTTTAATGTTTGTTTATTTTTGAGAGGGAGAGAGACAGAATGTGAGTGGGGGAGGGGCAGAGATAGAGGGAGACAGAGAATCCAAAGCAGGCTCCAGGCTCTAAGCTGTCAGCCCATAGCCTGACGCAGGGCTCAAACTCATGAATTGTGAGATCATGACCTGAGCTGAAGTCAAATGCTTAACCGACTGAGCCACCCAGGCACCCCCTCAGGCCATTCTTATACAAACTTACAATTAAGAACTATGCTCAAAGAAAATGATCTGTATCTTAATTATTTGCCCTCAACCCTTCTTACTCAATGTCAACATTATCAGAGCTAAGGGGTTTCAGAGAACAAGTCCCGCCTGAATTCTCTCCAAATCCAGTTTATACTGAATTATTTTTTCTTAGGAGGAATTTCTTACAGTAATTTTTTCCGGGGGAAAAAAAATAAATGCAGGCACCAACATTTATTTTCAGTGTGCAAATCATTGACAGACCTATCCAGAGGAATTCCGTTGAGTAACCTCAAGGAATAAAGAAGTGGTTGAAATGACAAGAGAAATATTTCTAACTGAATATTCCAATGCCTTTGAAAAATAAATCAAAAGAAACCTGAAGAGATGCCAACCATGAGATGAGGATTGATTGACTACTTGGATTAATTTTTCCATTAACGTTTAGTATCTTAAATTACTTTAAAAACTTTTGGGCAAAAGAGAGACTATAATTTAGGTTAAGAGCAGAGAGAAAGCCCAGCATAATAGTATGGATTTTCTGCCTTAGTTCTATCTCCACATACACCTGAGATGAGCAAATTTTTCATTATTCCTTTTCCCATGACTGGCTTGATTCTGACGTCTCCTTTCTGATACAACATGGAATTGTAGTCACAAAACCAGCATCAGCCTTGCTCAAAAGAAGGAAGCATTTCCTCTAAGGAATGCCCAATCCTGATTATCTTGCCTTACTCTACCCTTCTGGTCCTGCATTTCCTACCTCAACTTGCTAACCTCAAAGGAGAAAAGGCTGGTTGACCAGCATTAAAATGTGTCTTTTGACTTTGTTTGCATTTTCCCTTCCTCATTCCAGCCAATGGCCCCACAAATCTTCACAGGCCTCATTTTCCAGCCCCTGTTCCCAGGATCCATCCTGCCCAACAGTCAAGCTAATCCAGATGCCCAGAATGGAATCCTTCCTGCAGGGCAAGCAGGAATGAATCCTGCCATCCAGGGAACCTCAGAAGGCTTCTCTCCAACTCCTAGTGACACAGATGATGACTTTGAAGTGACGGCCCCTGCAGGCATCCGAAGGGGCATGCACACTACCCAGGAAACCACCACAGGGCCGCCAAATGGTAAATACTCTGAGCCAGGAAAATGCCTTGTGAAAGTCATCTGCAGGGTGGGAGCAGAGTTGTCTTGCCTCAACAAATACAGATCCTAATAAAACCAGGGATCCCCTATACCTAACACTCACAGTTGATTCCAGTACTGTGAGGGAGTATTTTTATTGGGCCACCAATTCTATTGTATCAACCCAGAAAGGAGACATTTAGTTGCTGGCATAACATACTTTCTATCTTAGGTCTGATCTGGGAGTATTTGGAAACAGACTGTCCTTTCCCTTTCTCACCTCCCTCTGACTCCCAAACACACGCAGGCCCCCAGCAGACACAGTTAATCAATCATGATACTTTTGTCCACTCACCCATCATGGATGAGACACAGAACCTTCTTAACCTAGTGTTGGAAGCAATAATACTTCCTGTCTATAGTAATAGTCATAGTAATAGATAGGATTTAGCACAGTAGGTGAACATATGTGCCATTATCTTGAGATGGGACTTAAGAAATGTTGCAAAACTAAGCTCTTTAAGTACCAACAAGCAGAAATAATCATTTAACATGTACAGATCTCTGGAACCAAATGTCCTTGGAAAGAACAAAAGAATGATTTGAGATGGATACTCCTAGAAAAGAAATTTTGATCTCAAGTAAAAATGTTTCAATCCAATATGCTTTTACCTACATTTAAAAAGTGTTTTGTTTTCTTCCAGGAAATCAGTAAGCTGTTTCAATTTTTTTTCAACTAAGCCGCCTCAAATGCAAATCTTTTTCACTGGTCATATCATGGAATAGATGGAGACACACTAGAGAGTATCAGAAGAAACTCTTAGTTTACCTAACTTTCTTGAAATTTCAGAAAATATATTCTTCCTGGAGAATAATGACTTCTGAAAACAAATGGATAAATTTGTCTTTGAAATGTAACATTATGCCACCTTGGACTTGGAAAGTATACGTATTAAATGTATTTTGAAACTGAATTTTTTTCTTCTTTGGGGAGAGAAGAAAATGGGACCCTTTCAGAAACTGCATTACATCAGGACTTAGATGATGTTCCAGATGGAGGGCTTTCTTTGGAGTAGGAGGCACTGCAGTCACGGAGTGGATATTGAGCAATGTAAAGATAATTTCTAATTTCCTCACAACCAACTTATTACCCACTCTCTCCCATAAGAGCCACAGCTTTAATTTTCTACAAGCACTCCCAAAATATTAACTGGAAACAAAGAATTGTAAATCACACTGCCTGTCCTCAAGTTGCTTAAATACAGAGTTAGGGATTTTGGCATTTAGTGCTTTATTTTGGTATATCTAAAAGTGAGAAATGACATGAAGTAATCACTAAAAGTGATTCTCTTGCTCCACACATCTAAAAGGTAGAATTTAGTCTGAATGAGTTTATAACTCAGACCACCACAGTTCATTCAGAGTGGGAAGGAATGGAAAGGATTCACAGAAACCACAATAGAGCCCCACAAAGGGAAAACATGGATAGGTTTCATAACATCTCTCACTATGTTTGACTCAGCCCCATCAGTATGGAACAAATCCAAATATATATGCCATGATAAGCTTTTCAGGTGGTTAAAGATTTACTAATGGCTGACCATTTATTAGCCACAATGTTTCAGATTTGCAGAGTATGAATAATATACTTACAAACTGTCAAAGTTTTCATAGCCAAATTGAGTAAATCAAGACTGAATTTTCCAAAACTATTTTTCCATTAGTGCCATGTGATACTAATTAAAAGAGCCATCAAATGGTTTCCTGGATGACCCATTATCAAAAAAAAAAAAAGAACACATTCTCTCTTAGCCTCATTTTTCTCATCTGTAAAATGGGAGCAAAAAACCCTGCTATAAATGTCCCACAAGGTTTACACAAGTAGATAGTGCATAAAAGTGCTCTGCGAACTCCACACCACTATAAACTTTTAGTAGCCTTGTAACCAATAGAAATTATCTGTCCTTTGAGATCCACCCTTTGTCCCTATCCTTCCTCTCTGAGCTTTAATTATCAGCTTAGTTGTATGATTACCAGTTAGACAATCTAGACCGGGTGTCTTCCTGGAGCATGCTACTCCTGCAGGAACATGAAGACTTTCCAAGGGCTACAAACAGATGGTTCTGAGGGTGACATCTCCATTCTTAACCCCCACATGTGTGTTTTGCAAAGACTGACCTTGATCGAGAACACGTCTCCTCTTCCTTCTCTCCTTCTCTCCTTACATAGTCTCTTTCCCAACATTACCCAAAAAAGGACTATGTCTTACCTACCACCAATCTCACTGTGGGAAATTGCTCTGTCATAGAACACCTCCAAGATATGTAACAAAGAATTTCAAATATTGGTGCTGATGTTGACAATGAAAATAACCTTTTGCAACTCAGTAGTTTCTTGTTCTTAGCTTTCAACAAAACTAAATGAGGACCTAATGGAATTATCATCTAATTGATCATTGAAAACTTTTTTTTTAAGTTTATTTATTTTGAGACAGAGACAGAGAGTGCACAAGCAGGGGAAAGGCAGAGAGAGAGGGAGAGAGAAAGAATCCCAAGCAGGCTCCACCCTGTCCCCACAGAGCCCAACGTGGGGCTCAAACTCACAAACTGAGTTTGTGACCTGAGCCGAAATCAAGAATCAGATGCTTAACCAACTGAGCCACCCAGGCACCCCAGAGCCAGAGTTTCTAGAGGATGGATTCCTCAAAGTGAATTACTGGATAAAAGGATATGCTTTTTAATGTTTAAAATTTTGATAGATATTGGCAAATTATTCTCTAAAATGGCCATGTGGATGTACTTCTACCAATATTTCTCTACATCTTTTCTTTTTTTTCTTTTTTATTTTTTTAAATATAATTTATTGTCAAGTTGGCTAACATACAGTGTATACAGTGTGCTCCTGACAGTAGAGATTAAGAATATATGAAATTAAAAATGTTTAGTTATCCATTCACTTAAAGACATCAATAATAAATAAATTACATGTTAGTACAAATAACATATTTTTACATGAAAAATACTGTTTTTGGGGTGCCCAAATCATCTGACTTTGGTTCAAGTCATGATCTCACAGTTCGTGAGTCTGAGCCCCACATCAGGCCCTGCACTGACAGTGAGGATGGGATTCTCTCTCTCCCCCCATCTCTCTGCCTCTCCCTCTCTCTTTCTCTCTCTCTCTCAAAATAAATAAATAAACTTAAAAAAATAAAAACAATGAAAATACTGTTTTATTAATGAGAAAGCCTTATTTAATTAAGAAAATGTAGTGAGAAGAGTGGATTTATCTTTGAAATTTCTCTCATGTCTGACTTAACAAAAGATACAATTCTCGGAGCATCTGGCTGGCCCAGTCGGTAAAGAATCTGACTCTTGATTCCAGGGGTTGTGAGTTCAAGTCCCATGCTGGGTGTGGAGCCTACTTAAAAAAAAAAAAAAAGATAGGATTCTCATACCTACTTCTGCATTCAATCTGTATGTATCTGTCGTAATATCACATACATAACTGCTCAAAATTCCACTGAATACTCTTGAGAAAATGAGAATGGAAAGGCAAAATATAATCTGTGTATCACTACAAAAGAATAGTAGTATCACTACAAAAATATAATCTGTGTATCACTACACTATTTTAACTCACTGATGTACCAAAAGGATACCAGGGACCCCCAAGGATCATCACCAAACTTTGAGAACAACTTTGAGCATTGTAGCATCCATTCTTTTTTAATCTTCTCCCTGGAATTATATTGAAAATATATGGTGACCTATCACAGGTGTGTGACTTCACACACAGATCTTCTCATTCTTATTCTACAAACACAGTAGTTTTGATACAATCAATTTCATTCAATTCCCACCAAAGAAGAAAAAAAACTATAGTAAATATGTAATTGTATGTGCTGCAGTATTAAATCTATTCTTGGCAATTGAGATCTTCCCATTCAACAAAGCACCAGTGAAAGCTGAAACCT
The DNA here is from genome assembly GCF_007474595.2 of Lynx canadensis. Classification (NCBI taxonomy): domain Eukaryota; kingdom Metazoa; phylum Chordata; class Mammalia; order Carnivora; family Felidae; genus Lynx; species Lynx canadensis. Next base: position 149,051,094 of record NC_044306.2, on the reverse strand, counting down.
GCTGTCAACTTTACAGTCTGATTGGTAAAATTTTCCGCAGACCAGTCTCTGTCTTTAAACATCATACAGAACTTTTTTTTTCTTCCCTTACCACGTACTTCTGCTTCCAAGCACCACAAGACAAGTTCATACTGCCTTCACTTTGGTGTCCCAAAATTTGGTGGGTTGAGTCGCTGGGGCAGAGGTGGGGAGGACAGTTAGGAGTATTCCCAAGAGCCATGTGCGAAATGAAACAACCAGAGCAACTTAATTATTCACAATCCATATAAATATACCCCACCAAATTCAATATGTCCCTAAATCAACCTTCCTCAGGCCCGTCCCCAAAATCCCTGTGATCACCCCAATGCTATTTGACACAAGATAGAGTAAGATGAAAGGAAAGTCAAGGTGAGAGAGTCAAATGTTTTCACTGGTTGTGGTTAAAATATCTATTTCAAGAGCTGCAAAACATAAGACTCTGTGAGCACATTATTAGCCTCCTCTCCTCTCGGGGGCTAGGAAGGAACCCATACAAGTGAAGAGCACTGCAGCGTGAACTTGAACTTCATTAGCTTCATTATAAACCCACCTCTGTCTCCTAGATCTAGACATGTGCTTTGCCCTCTTTTCCCTGCACTTTGTGTTATGTTTACATTAATCCTTTTTATGTCCTCATTAAAAGGCAAAATGTAATAATATCTACTTCATTCTAAATGACAAGGGGTGCCTGGGTGGCTCGGTCATTAAGCTTCCGACTTCGGCTCAGGTCATGATCTCGCGGTTTGTGGGTTGGAGCCACGCAGCGGGCTCTGTGCTGACAGCTGAGAGCCTGGATCCTGTTTCAAATTCTGTGTCTCCCTCTCTCTCTCTCTCTCTCTCTGACCTTCCCCTGTTCATGCTCTGTCTCTCTCTGTCTCAAAAATCAATAAACGTCAAAAAAAATTTTTTTTAGATGACAAATTCTTCTTGGAGCCCAAAGAAGAGGGAAATAATATATACTTAGGGCATTCTATTTAGGAAGTACAAAACAGAATATTTTTAGAAAACTGAATTCTAATTTACTCTTGACATCATAATGGATACCAAAGTCTAAAGAAATGCCATCCAATAAAAATATAAAATGAGCCATATAGGTCACTTTGAATTTTCTAGTAACTACATAAAAGAGGTAAAAAGAAGTAGGTAAAATTAATTTTGATAATGCATTTTGGGGCACCTGGATGGCTCAGTCGGTTAAGCACCTGACTTCAGCTCAGGTCATGATTTCAGGGTTTGTGAGTTTGAGCCCCCTGTTGGGCTCTGCACTGACAGCTCAGAGCCTGGAGTCTGCTTCTGATTCGGTGTCTCCCTGTCTCTCGCCCCTCCCCTGCTCATGCTTTGTCTCTCTGTCTCTCTCTCTCTCTCTCTCTCTCTCAAAAATAAATAAAACATTAAAAAATTTAAAACTTAAAAATTTAAAAAATTTTTGATAATGCATTTTATTTAACACAACATATATATGTAATAGCATATTTTGACATATATGCAACATAAAAAATTAATAGTCTATTTTAGACACAAACAAAAATCTCTTCGGTTTTGTTTTTGTTTTTGCTTTTGGTTTGCTTTGGTTTGGTTTGGTTTGGTTTGGTTTGATTTTGGTTTTGGTTTTGGTTTTGGTTTTTTGGGTTTGTTTTTTTTTTTTTTTTTTTTTGGTTTCTAAATCTTGGGAATCAAATGAGAATTTCCATTTACATCTCAATTTAAACTAGTTACACTTCAAGGGCTCAATAGCCTCAGGTGATGAGTAGCTACCACACTGGGCAGTGCAAGTCTAGATTTAAGAAGAGCCACAGGTTTTAAAGTAAAATTCCTTTTAACCTATGGGAAATCTAAAGCTTAGTATAAGTCACATGTCCAAGGTCACAGAGAACCTAGCATTTGAACTTGGGTTTGCATAAGTTATAAAGTTGGAAGAAACTTTTTTAAATTTCCAAAGATAAAATTTTATCAATAATGCTACAGGAAAGACCAAATCATCTTTCTATTCTTTTCTATCTTTTTATTCTCTATACATTAAAAAAAAGATACTATAAAATCATTGTCATATAAGATACAAAAAATGTCAGAAATAAGTAAGGATGATCCTCTCAACAAATGGTGCTGGAAAAACTAGACATTCATATGCAAAAAATAAATAAATAAAACAAAATAGAAAAGAAAAGGAAAACAAATCTAGACCCTGATCTTACAACTTTCACAAAAGTTAACTCAAAATGACTTATATACCTAAATTTACCCAGAATATAACAGAGCATAAAATCTAGGTGACCTTGGGTATAGGGATGATTTTTTAGATACAACACCAAAAAAAAAAAAAAAAAAAAAAAAAAAAAAAAAAAGAAGAAGAAGAAGAAAACCCAAAGTCCATTAAAATTAAAATTAAAATTAAATTTAAAATTAAAGGGGTCCCTGGGTGGTTCAGTTGGTTAAGCATCTGACTTCAACTCAGGACATGATCTCATGGTTCATGGGTTCAAGCCCTGCATCAGGCTCTATGCTGACAGCTCAGAGCCTGAAACCTCCTTCAGATTCTATGTCTCACTCTCTCTCTGCCCCCTGTTCCCTCTCTCCCTCTCAAAAATAAATAAACATTAACAATTTTTTAATTAAAATTAAAATTAAAAATTTCTGCTCTGCAAAGATAATATTAGAAAAATGAAAAAAAGAAGCCACAGACTGGGAGAAAATAGTAGCAAAATTGATAAAGCATTATTATCCAAATATACAAACTACTTATATAATTCAACAATAAGACAACAATACAATTTTTTTTCATGGACAAAACTATGAACAGACATCTCACCAAAGAAGATATATAGATGGCAAATAAATATATGAAAAAGATAAAAAGTTCAACATCATATGCATGAAATTACAAATTTAAGAAAAAACTAAATACCTCTACATGCCTATTAGAAAGGCTAAAATCCACAACACTGATAATACCAAATGCTGGGGAGTATGTGAAGCAACAGGAACTCTTATTTGTTGCTTGTGGGAGTGCAAAATGGTATCGCCAACTTTGGAAGACAGGTTTGTGGTTTCTTCCAAAACTTAACATACTCTTAAATAAATGATCCAGCAATTGCACTTCTTGGTATTTACCTAAATGAGTTGAAAACTGAAGAATCGTCATACAAATGTTTAGCAGTTTTATTCATTATTGCTAAATTTGGAAGCAACCAAGATGTCCTTCAGTAGAAGACTGATTAACAAACTATGGGACATCCAAACAGTGAAGTATTATTCAGCTATCAAGCCATGAAAAATCCACCTTTTGAAGGAAACTTAAGTGCGTATTGCAAAGTGAAAGAAGCCTATCTGTGCATAATACATACTATATGATTCCTGCCAGATGGCATTTTGAAATAGGCAAAACCATGAGATAGTAAAAAGATCAGGGTGGCCAGAGGTTCAGAGGGAGGGAGGGATTACTGGGTGGAGCACAGAGGGTCAATGAAACTATCCTGTATCATACTGAGATGATAGATAACATGTCATTAGACATTTGTTCATCAAAACTCATGGAATCTACAACATAAAAAGTGAACCCTAATGTAAACTATGGAAAACTGTTAATAAAAATGTATCAGTATTGGATCAATTGTAACAAATGCACCACAGCAATGTAAGATATTAGTAATGAGATCAATGGTTGGGGTGGGAAAGAGGACAAAGGGGAAATTTCCTTACTTTCTGTTCAATTTTTCTTTAAACCTAAGACCTTTTTTTTAAGGGTCTATCAATTTTTTTAAAGATTCCTAAACATTTGTTGGTATTTTAAAATATTAGCCCAGGGGTACCTGGGTAGTTCACTAAGTTAAGCTTCTGACTCTTGATTTCGCCTTAGGTCATGATCCCAGGGTCATGAAATCAAGCCCCATGTAAGGCTTTGCACTGGGCGTGGAGTCTGCTTAAGATTCTCTCCCTCTGCCTCTCTGCCCCACTCTCACTCTTTCCATCTCTCTCAAAAAAATAAAAAATAAAAAATTATTAGCCCACAATATTTGCAATTGATATGATTTGCTAGAAATTATCAGGCCAAGGGATAGAAAATACCTCCCCCTGGTGGTCCAGAGACAGAAAAACTAGTTAAGTGTAGTGAACCAACTCAAGCTAAGGAAAAGAGAGCGATAGCTGTTTCAGGGGAACAGGGCACTTTTAGAAATAAATTTAGTCTCAAATCTGATAGCTATTCATAAAATCCAAGTTAGAACCCATGAACTCAGGAAGAAGGTTGAGGAAGGACAACACTTAAGGAAAATCAGAGAACATATGAGCAAAATAAATAAGTGATTGATGCCTTCTACAATGGGAGTGATTTGGAAAGGAGGAAACAATATTCCATAACTCCTCCAACTAAGTATCCCTTGGGTAGGAAGACCTCTGCGGGTCAGGAAAAGAAATCATCCTAAAAGAGCTGTAAAAATGCAGGCTCATTCTCCCAGTGAGATATTGACAGACCTCACCAGTAAACATCTAACCTAAGACATTAGGAGCCACATTCAAGAAACTCAATGGAACTAAGGAAACAGAAGTTGAACTTTTATTATTATTAACATAATTAAAACTTTAAATTTGTAAAACTAAAATCACATACCTAGCATGAAACGACTGTGTGACAGATTTTAGACCAACACATAGGACAAATAATTGCAAGAAGTATTCATTTCAGAGTAAAATTTGAGAGAAGCAAACCAAGAAACAGACCCTTAACTATAGAGAACAAACTAATGGTTACCAGAGGGGAGGTAGGTGGGCGCACGGTTAAATAGGCGATAAGGATGAAGGAGTGCACTTGTAATGAGCACTGGGTGTTATATGGAAGGGTTGATCACTATTTTGTACACTAGTTATTATTACCTGCATGGTAAATAACTGGAATTTAAATAAAAACTTTAAAAAAATTTTTTTAACTTTAAAAAGAAAGAAAAGAACAACTAGTTTGAATTAAACTTCCCTTAAATTTATAGCCACAAGAAAACATCACATATAAGAACATCTCAACAAGTAGTATACTTATGTCCTTTCCAGAATCTTAGTAAACATTTTTAGAACCCAAAGAGCCTACCAGTCTATTTTAGTGTCCTTGTGCATCTGAGAATAGAACAATGTGAAAAGTCATAGAAGGCAATCATGGAAGGAAGTTAGCACACTTTCTGTGCGCTAACACACATCACCTTCTGCACAGATAATCCTGCTCCTTCCCCACTACTATTCAAGGTGGATAGCCATCACTGGTTTGGGTGGACACATTCATGTTACAAATTGTATCCTCAATACCCTGGGGGTAACCTCTGAATGTCAATATGTATTTCTTTTTTTTTTTAATTTTTTTGAAGTTTATTTATTTTTTACAGACACACACACACACACACACACACACACACACACACACACGAGTGTGAGTGGGAGAGGGGCAGAAAGAGAGGTAGACACAGAATCTGAAGCAGGCTCCAGGCTCTGAGCTGTCAGCACAGAGCCTGACACAGGGCTTGAACTCACGAGGCGTGAGATCATGACCTGAGCTGAAGTCAGACACTTAATCAACTGAGCCACCCAGGTGCCCCTGTCAATATGTATTTCTAAAACTCTTCGTTGTCACCCTACATTCTAACCTTCTGACCTACGTTTCACTTCTTAGATTGTTGTGGTTTTTTTACAGCTGTAGCTAATCTGCAGTTAAACCCATCTATTGTTTTATAATTTTGTTGACTGACATTTTCAATTCCAAATTTCTGTTTGGCTCTTTTTGAAATCTGCTATACCATACTTATAGTTTCTTGTTTCCTGATAAGTTTTTTGAACTTTGGTTTTTTCAAAGCAAAGTATAATCCTAGTAATCTTGTTTCAACTTTGGTCTCTCCTATTTGGTTTTTCTTCTCTTTCTTACTCATGAGATCTTGCCCCCTATTGAATCAAGTTATCTTGGATAGCACGTCAGATGCTATTTCTAAAAATTTGTGCAGAAACAATTAAGGTCAGAGAGCATTTTTGTTTGCCTCTGCCAGGAGCCCAGGGGAACGTCAGTTTGGATCATCTTAACCCAATTTTAGAGTTTGAGATTTTTCTGGTCTACTCAGATAATGGAAAGTTGGGCTTCAATTTCTCCAGAACTGACTTCCTTCTGGCTCACCCTTACTGGGCCCTAACAATAGCAGATGGTAGCTCTCTAGGGCTCCCACTTTTGGTGGGCCCTAGACTCTGACTGTTGCCCCTCAAACCTAGCAGCCCTATTGAACGTGCAGGTTGGTCACTTCCAGATTAGCCACCAGCTCCAGGGCAAAAATGATTCCAAATGTTGGACTCTCCTCTCTAGATTTCCATTCCCCTTCTGGATCTTGGCCTAGTAATTCCTCACTAGGACATTAACTCTTTGATGGTTTAAATTTTTTTCAATGTATCATTCACATGTTCAGTTTTCTCCAGCAGACAGAATCTGTCCAAACGACTTAATCTATCATTATGGAAACCAGAAATCCATTTCTGGTGTTTATTCCTAACCCACTCCACGGTATCTTTGGCAGGGAGGGCAGGGAGGGAGATCTACTAACAATCAAAAGGTGTATAGTGTTCAAGGAAGCGGCTAGTCCTGATACCTGATGGTTCCTTGAAACAAAGAATGTGAATGCTCAGCCCCTGTTCTTCTAATCTGAGGCTCAGTTGCTAATTCTGATCAAGTGGGAACAATTCCACGTGGTACCTCATCCAATATCAAATGAGAAGTCATTATTCATTAGAAATATGATACATCTGGTATCTCAAATATTAAGCATTAATGGTCCCTTCTGGTCCTCAATCAGAAAAAAACTAACAAGACTTTGATAAGGAGGGTGTGTGAATTTGTATATGTACAAAATGAACTCTAAATATTACAGTAGTTATTCTGTGTACTTTGAATGTGTACATTAGTTTTCATTTTAAAAGTAAACAAAATTATGCCAGGACTGTCAAAATATCCACTGTAATTTGGAGCTTGTGCACTTTCCAATAAAGAGACTTTCAGCCAGTCACCAGCTGATTCTTGTGACTTTATCTTAGAGAAGAAGCAAACAGAAAATTTTCTAAATGCAGAAAATTCTAGGAAAATCAGTCACCCAGATTTTACCATTTATGTAATACTACCATTAACACTTTCATGAATATTTTCTAGTCGCTTTTTTCTGTGCATATTTTGTGTATTTTTTTCACAAAGCTGAATTGTCTCCACAGTAACATATTGTATGATATAACATGCTTTTTCCCCTTAACTATATATCATAAATATTTCCCTGTCATTATTTTGCCAAAAACTCCATATTTTTAATGTCTAAATTGTATTCCACCTTACCAACTAACCATAACTTATGTAATCAATCCTTTAACATTCTTAAAGGGATTTTGCACCTTAAGAAAATCTTTAATTATCTCTGTTACCACTATAAAAAGTGAAAATAGAATTCCCTATCACTGTGACCTTCTTTTCCTCCTTCTCCCCACCTGAAAACTGGTATCAGTGGGATGATATTTGGCCTTTTTTTCCTTCCTCCCTCCCCATGTCTGTGACATGATATATACCAAGGGTAACAGAAGAGGGATGTGGTAAGAGAAGGAAGGAAACAGAGGAGAGAGTTTTTAGGAATATTGTCAACTGAAAGACTAAGGTGTGGTCCTTTTTGACAGTGTGAAAGGTCTAGCTGGCTCATAGACCCTCACCATGAGATGAAACCCTCCTCAGTTAGCCCCATCCAGCGGGGAATCAGGTGGAACTAACAACTGGCTCTGGAAACTTAGAACAAAAAAAAAGGTGGAACCCTAGACTAAAGGAGCCTGAAGGCCATAGGATATATTTAAGTCCAAATAGGTTTTTCTCCTAGTATAAAGCAATATGGAATCATAAACGGTTATTTCCATGAGAGATGGAGGGACTCTTATCTGTGAGTAACAGACAGGGTTGACTGTACCCATGGCCCTTGTTGTAGGACTTGACTCTGACCTGAAGGACTGTTCTGTACATTCTTGTGGGTACTGTGTATGTGCTTCATCAGCTGATGTAAGATTGCTCAGTAACATACTATCTCTCCCCACCCTCTCCCACTCTGAGCGATATAGTTGTGGGGTTACAGAGAGAGAAAACTCATATTCTGTAATAACTATAGACATGTTTCTTTATCATTGTTCAAATCAGACTTTGTGTCAGCAAGCTTCTCCTAGTTAATTATCAATCATTTACCCCCTCCACGCCCCGTCTGCCCCACACACTGTAATTGCAGTCTGATTTGCTTTTCAAAGGAATGTCTCCCCACGCTAATTGAAGCTAGTTGCACCAATGCAATCCTCAGAAACATGCTTAGGGAAGATTTCACACCATTCCAGGCAAGTGGCTATTAGATGGATCTGCTGAAAGTTATGAGTTTACATTCTCTTGTCTAATCAAATCTCAGTCTCTGTTCCATTACAATAGCATGCACATGTAAATTTTTTAAATCATAACAAATTATTCTAAGTACTTTAAAGAAGCCAAGTAAGGGGCACACTGTAAGTTCAGAGTATACACGTGGCATATACAAAAAAAAGAAGTCATCTTACTTCATAGTCTTCTTTCTGCACCCTGTTTTTGTTAATGGTACCACCATATTCCATATCGCCAAAGCTTATAACCATCATGACCCTTTATGTTTCCCTCTTCTCCTGCTAATCATATCCAATCAGATGCCAATCACCTCCACATCTGCTTCCACCTGCTTGTAAAATCATAAAGAAAATTGCATGAGATTATCTATTTAAAAACATTCAGCAAACCCTCTAGCATATTGTAAGAATGCAATAAAGGCTGGATATTATTATTAACTATTAATTATTATTATTACATAAGGATTACCCTGTTTTCTGACCTGCAAGGGAAAGAGAATTTGACTGTCCACTTTCACTTTCAGAGAGAATAGGAAAGTTTCAGGAAGGTGGAAAAGAGTGCCAGCCAATAATTAACTGTGGCCTTAGAATTTGGTGAACATCCTACAGCCTGTATTTTGAAATCTATAAAACAGGGATGCCAGTTATGATTGCCCTATCAACACAGCTGGTGTGCATGAAGTGAGATATAAATATAAAACTGTTTTTTTTTTTTTTATTTATTTTTGGGACAGAGAGAGACAGAGCATGAACGGGGGAGGGGCAGAGAGAGAGGGAGACACAGAATCGGAAACAGGCTCCAGGCTCTGAGCCATCAGCCCAGAGCCGACGCGGGGCTCGAACTCACGGACCGCGAGATCGTGACCTGGCTGAAGTCGGACGCTTAACCGACTGCGCCACCCAGGCGCCCCTAAAACTGTTTTTAAAAGTATAAAGTAACATATAAACATATAGTATTATTTCCATCCTAACTATGAAATGAAAATAAGCAGGCTGGACTAGCTGATGACCAAGATGAAACTGTCTTGATTGTGAAAAGATGTTCCAGAAATGCTTATGCCAAGAGAGATTCAGTATATTGCACAATTTTCATTTCACAGGAACAATGCTTTGCAGACCTGACAATGAAGGAGTGACTATAAACAGCCAAGAACTCTGTTCCATAGTAGAAATGATCACTCTTTACAAAAGGAAAACCTAATCACATTTATTTTTTTCATTTCCTCTTTTTTGTAAAGAAGGTTTTGGTTGCAGCCATATGTTGAGAACTGAATCATGATGAAGAGGAAGAATTAAACTTTTTCTTTTTCAGTATAAACAGGTTTTTTCATGTTTTAAAATGTTTTGGAAAAAATTTTAGACTTAGAGAAGAATCACAGAGTGAGTTTCCATATATTCTTCAACCAGGTTCATATAACATCTTACACACCTATGGTATGATTTTAAAACTAAGAAATTAACATTACTACAATATTATTAACTGAACTACAGACTTTATTTGGGTTTTATCAGTTTTTCCACTACTGTTCTTCTTCTGTTCCAAGATCTAATTCAAATCCCACATTTCATTTCGTTGTCATGTTTCCTTAGCTTCTTCCTATAGGGGCAATTCCTTAGGCTCTCCTTGTCTTTAATAACCCTTTGAAGTGTATTGGTAGGTATTTTGTAGACTATCCCTCAACTGGGTTTTTTCTGACGTTTTCTTGTGATTAGATTGAGGTTTTAATTTATTTTTTAATTCCAGTATAATTAACGTACAGCTTTATATTAGTTTTAGGTATTCAATACAGTGATTCAACAATTTCTATACAGTCAGTGCTCATCACTGTAAATGTACTCTTAGTCCCCTTCACCTATTTTACCCATCCCCCAACCCACTTTGCCTCTGGTAGGTGCCAGTTTGTCCTCTATATTTAAGAGTCTGTTGTTCTGCTTGCCCCCTTTTTTTTCTTTGTTCATTTATTTTGTTTCTTAAACTCCACACGAGTGAAATCATATGGCATTTGTCTTTCTCTGAATCACTTATTTCACTTGGCATTACACCTTCTAGCTTCATCCATATTGCTGCAATTGGTAAGATTTCATTCTTTTTATGGCTGAATAATATTCCAATTCACATATATATATACACATTTCATATATATATATATACACATTTCATATATATATATATACATTTCATATATATATATTTCATATATATATACATTTCATATATATATATCATATATATATATATATATGATATATATATCGCATCTTTTTTATCCATTCATCTATTGATGGATACCTGGTTTGCTTCCATAATTTGGCTATTGCAGATAATGCTGCAATAAACATAGGGGTGCGTGTCTTTTCAAATTAGTGTTTTTGTATTCTTTGGGTAAATACACAGTACTGAAATCACTGGATCATATGGTAATTCTATTTTTTAACTTTTTAAGGAATCAGATTGAGGTTATAATTTTGAGGAAGAATACCACAGAAGTGATATGCCCTTCTCAGTGCATCTTTCAGGGGGTAAATGGAATTAGTATGTCTCATGTAATGTTGAACTGGTGTCTGTTAGGTTTCTCCACCATAAATATACTATTTTTCCCTTACCAAATATTGGGGGGAGATGATTTTAGGCTATCCAAACATCATCTTTTTCTGTAAAAGTTTGACCCACTAATTTTAGCATTTATCTGTGGATCTCTCCTACAGTAACAATTACTGTGGGATTCTAATGGAGAATTTCTATTTCCCTCATTTCTTCTCCATTTTTTAATTGGAATTCTTACATAATTCTTTTCTCCCCCAAATAAACTTTATTTGCTATGTCACCAATAGCAATCATTCTTCAACTTTTCACATGGTTTATGATCCAAATATCCTGACCATGTTATGGAGTTATCATGAGAATTGAGTAAGATAGAACATATACAGGATAAGACTCAATGGATATGAGTTCCTTCTCTTCCACTACCCATTGCTTAATTCCTAGATGACTCCAATGTCTTAGCCATCCAGTTGGCACTCAGTCAGCCATAACAAACAAAACGTTTTATTATTAATTAACTTTGCATACGTGTAACCAGACCAAATAGACTATAAGGCCCCAAGATGAGCAAATAGATTTCCACATGGTCACAAAGACTCACAGCACTAGTACCATATACCGTATAAAGACAATCTAAAAATGCATTAAATGAATGGGTGATTGGGTATTTGATGAATGCTAAGAGGAGAGATACAAATGTTAAGGGCCTTAAATAAGAATCAGTTTAAATATTCTTCCCTAGTTCATGACATTCTTCTCTATCTCTCTCTTGTGTCTTTTGCTTCTAGATAGATTTAAATTTCAATGCCAATAGATCTCTACTTCATAATTCATTCATGTCCCTTGTTAAGCCATCAGAGCTTCTTCATATATCCAAACATCTGAGAAAATCACCCTAATTTTAAAACAGGTGAAGGATGAAAATGGACAATTTAAAAAGATGAGCCAGAAACAGACAATAAATGCATGAAAGAGAAAGTTTAACCTCAAAAATTGAACTTCAGCAGGTTCAAATAAAAACAAGCTACTGTTTTTGCCTTATCAGATTAAGAAAAGACATTATATCAGTGCATCTCAAGCTTTAATGTGTGTTCAAATGACCAGAAGATCTTGTTAAAGCTTAGATCCTGATTCACTAGGGCACAAAAAGAGTCAGAGAGGCTACATTTCTTATTATCTCCAAGTGATGCCAGTGTTGCTGAAGCTGGGGACCACACTTCCAATACTCAGGCAATCTGCAACCATAATGATAAGTATTGGTGAAAATATCTGGTGCTGCGTGTAACTGATTCTGCTGTAAATCAGTGCAACCGTTTTGGAAAGTAGTCTGGCTATGTAACTTACACCAATGCTTGCTGGCCCTGGCTGTATATTAAAATTTCTTGGTGAACTTTACAAGCTATCTATGCCCAGATCCCATTCCAGACTAATTAAATCAACATCTCTGGGAGCGGGGCCTAGTAGTGAGTATTTTCATTCAAAGGAAAATGAATATTTTACTGAACAGATAAAATTGTGATTATGTGGATATTTAATGAAATAATGAAATATAAAAGGAAGTGTTAAAAATACAATGTAAGAAAATGCTTACAATATAATACTGAATTTTTTTTCATCTTTATGGAGGTTAATTAACCTATAGAATTGTAAGATATTTAGAGTGTATACTGGTAATTTAGTAGACATATACATTTTGAAAAAATTCCCCCCATCTAGTTAATTACATCCATTACCTCGCATGTTTATCTTTTTCTTTCTTTCTTTCTTTACTGCCTTCTTTCTTTCTTTCTTGAGAATGGTTAAGTTTTACTCTCTTGGCAAATTTCAACTATATAATATAGTGTTATTAACTATAATCACCATGTTTTACATTAGTTGATCAGATCTTATCCACCTTTAGAGCTGAAAATTAGAACACTTTTACTAAACGATCTTATTTTCCCTAACCCCCAGGCCCTGGCAACTACTTTTCTACTCTCTATATGAGTTTGACTTTTTTTTAAACTCCACATGTAAGTGATACCATGCAGGATTTGTCTTTCTCTGTCTGACTTATTTCACTTAGCATAATGCCCTCCTGTTCATCCATGTTGCCAGTGGAAGGAGAGAAGGATTTCTTTATTTCTCATGGCTGAATAATAGTCCAGTGTGTGTGTGTGTGTGTGTGTGTGTGTGTGTATGTGTGTGTAGCTCACATATTCTTTATTCATCCATCCATTGATAGACAATATAATGCTAAATGACACAAACTGTATGGTAGTATAATTTTAATTATTGATTAATTCAACAGCTTCATTATTTAATGCCTATATGTGCCAGATGCTATTCTTTTTTTTTAATTAAGGGTTTTTTTTTTAATGTTTGTTTATTTATTTTGAGACAGAGAGGGAATGGAAGAGTGAGGGCAGAAGGGACAGAGAGAGAGGAAGAGAGAGAATCCCAAGCAGACTCAGCACTGTCAGCACAGAGCCCCGATGGGGGGGCTCCATCCCATGAACTGTGAGATCATGACCTGAGCCAAAATCAAGAGCCAGATGCTTAACTGACTGAGCCACCCAGGTGCCCCATAGCAGGTACTTGGAATAATCTGGTAAATAATACAAAAATCCTTTTCCTAAAGAATCCTACATTCTATGTATTATGTATACAAAGATAAAAGTAGAGACAGTGAAATGTGAGTAAAAATTAGTTGTAAACAATCTTTTTCTCCTTTAAACATTCTGGAAGCTTCATGTTTCAAATCAGATAAAAATAGGCATTTCCCTTTAATATATTATCCACATGAGATCAAGATTATTTAGCATTCTAAGAATAACAGTTTATTGAAAGAGTTAAATTAAGCCTTCTCGACGATTTCAAACTCATGCTTCCTTTTTTTGATGATTGCTTTTCTATGGCTAGAAATTTTCTCATTTCCCTAGTTTATTCCGATACTGACATGGATCTTGGACTCCCTCTGCTGACCAAATGGTATCAGAGAAGAAGACTGAATGGAGAACAATCCTGGAAAATCACAAAAGGGCAGTAACCTCTGAATGCACTTCTCCCTCATTCACTCAATCCAAGCACACTTACTGAATGCCTATTATGTACTGGCTAGGTACTGGAAAAAACCAAAGAAATAAGATACTATACCTGTCCTTGAAATTCTCCTATACTTTTCTTCAGGAAATTACCAATCCCAGATTTCTTGGACAAGGCTCAAGAAAAAGCATCCACTCTCTGCCTAGAAAGATGATTGGTATGTATTCATGCTGGGCTATGACAATAACTTACATCTTTGCGAAAATCAGGGAAATCCTTCCACAATACCCTCTAGAAGATACTGAAATATTTATGCTTCAATTTCCCTAAATAATGGCAGTCAGCATGAAGTAAGAGACCTAGACACTAGAGGAGAAAAGTGAAACAAAGCCATGAGAAGTTTGGGGTAAAATGTGGCCGGTTGTCCCAAGAAAAACTTGGGTACATTCTTTTTTTCTTAACTTAGACATAAAGATTTGCATCGTTGCAAGACTAAAAAAATTCACACAACTAAAATTCTTACCCCCTTCATTACATGACCACTAGTTACCGATTTGAAGTTTGGAGTAAAAAAGTGGTCAGTTGTCCCAAAAACTTGGGTACATTCTATTTTTCTTAACTTAGACACAAAGATTTGCATCGTTGCAAGACTAAAAACTTTCACAAAATGAAAATTCGTACCCCCTTCATTACATGACCACTAGTTACTGATTTGAAGTTTGGGGTGCACAGACATGATATTCCAGGAATCACATTCCTGAAATGAACATTCCTTACAATTGACATTTTAGCCACAAATGCCCACAGCAAACTCTGCTTAAACACCTACTAGTGAGTGAATACAAGTTGCAAACTCATTGTTTTTTATCCAAGGAGTTTGACCCTTTAGAGCTGTGATAGTATAACAATTACAAAAACATGAAAAACTACAGATGAATGAATTTTAGACTAACTAAAGGTATTAAAACATTTCAATAACAATGAGCACTTGGTGTTATATGTGATGACTCAATAAATTCTACTCCTGGAACAATGATTACACTATATGTAACTAACTTGGATTTAAATAAAATAAATTAAAAATAAAAAAATAAAAGAGATGAGTGCTCTTATGAATGGGATGAGTGCTCTTATAAAAAAGGTCCCAGAGAGTTCCCTACCCCTCCCACCTGTGAGGACACAATGAGAAGATGCCAGCTGTGAACCAGGAAGAGGGCCCTTATCAGAAAAGGCAACCATGCTGGCCCCATGATCTCAGATTTCCCAGCCTCCAGAACTGTGAGAACTAAATTTCTGGTGTTTTTATTTAAAAAAAAAAAACTCCAACTGGGGCACCTGGGTGGCTCAGTAGGTTAAGCCTCTGACTTCGGCTCAGGTCATGATCTCACACCTCGTGAGTTCGAGCCCCGCCTCAGGCTCTGTGCTGACAGCTCAGGGCCTGGAGCCTGATTCGGATTCTGTGTCTCCCTCTCTCTGCCCTTGCCCCACTCACACTCTGTCTCTCTCTGTCTCTGAAAAATAAACAAACATTACCAAAAAAAAGTTTTAAAAAACTCCAATAACTTGTCACGACTTTTTTTTTTTTTTAACGTTTATTTATTTTTGAGACAGGGAGAGACAGCATGAAAGGGAGAGGGTCAGAGAGAGAGGGAGACACAGAATCCGAAACAGGCTCCAGGCTCTGAGCTGTCAGCACAGAGCCTGACGCGGGGCTCAAACTCATGGACCGCGAGATCATGACCTGAGCCGAAGTCGGATGCTTAACCGACTGAGCCACCCAGGCGCCCCGTCACAACTTTTTGAATAAAATCTTTGGCCTTGGATTTAAAAGTCTCTACTAGGCCACCTGGGTGGCTCAGTTAGCTGAGCATCTGACTTCAGCTCAGGTCATGATCTCATGGTTCATGAACTCGAGCCCCACATCAGGCTCGCTGCTGTTAGCGTGTCAGTGCAGAGCCTGCTTAGAATCCTCTGTCCTCCTCTCTCTGCCCACCCCCAGTTTGCTCTCTCCCAGAAACAAATAATTTTTTTTTAAAGTCTCTGCTAATTGGTTCTGCCCAACAGAAGGCCTCATTCTCCTTCAAACCCACTGTACTGCATTAGTTTTAAGTATAACTTTACTTGGCCTAAGCCTTTTTGTTGTTGTTGTATTGTGGGGGGCCGGGCCCCGGTGCCAGGCTGAGACCGGGTCGAGCAATGTTCCCTGTTGACTCAAGCCAACCCGGTGGTTCCCCCTCCCATTCATGTGGGAGGCCCAGCCCGCGCCAGGCTGAAACCGGTCGAGCAACGTTCCCTGTTGACTCAAGCCAACCCGGTGGTTCCCCCTCCCATTCCCCCACTTTCAAGGGCATACGAAAGCCTTGTCAAGGCTGAGAAAGTTAATTCCTGAAGCCTGTGGTCTGCAGGTGTTGGCAGTAATGCTACCTCCCTTTTTCTACCCCGAGTCAGAAACAAACATGGGAACTGTGTTTTGCTAGCAATCTATCAACAAGGTCTTGTGACCCGTTCACAAAGTTCGTAAGGTATACAGAACTAAATGTTTTGGCTGGCAGTGATCATGTGAAACCTGTTTATTCTTAGAATGACCTGATCCATAAGAGTCTTATATTATAAAAGATTGTGTACAGCAACAATAAAGCCGTCACTTGGGCCATCAGCCCAGGGGACCCTCCTGTTCCCAAACTTTCTCTTCTCTCTTTTTTTCTTGCATTCCCCTACCCTCAGGACCCTGACCTCGGTGATTGTCGCCCCGGTCGCAACATTGTATGGTAACAGAATCTTGTAATGGAGATGGGAAAACCCTATGGGGGTATTTTGGCAATTTTTTTCAGGCATTTTTAACTGTCATATGATTGAAACTGCTATTGATGTGTAGCGTCAAGGGACAGTCCTGCTAAATGTTGTGCAACACATGAGCATGTGCCAAACAAGGAAGATTGGGCTCACATCCTATATAACTTCCAAACATCCCACCAGATTTTCATGGAAGTAAATAAAATAATTTGTATATCTGAGCCTAGGATTCAACTCTTTTTGATATATAACACAACGTGTTTTTTGCACAATGTTAATATACACAGAATATTTTAGGCCAGCACCTTCCTCTTAATCATGAAAATATCATGCTTTAAAGAAAATAGTATGCTTTGGTTTTGTTCAAATTTTTTCAAAAGTTGCTAACCATTGTAGAAAATCTTGTCTCGAAATGCAAGCATGCAAACCCATGTTCCACACTTGTACCATCTGCATTTGTAGCTGCAAATATTTGGTGCTTACAAATATTTTACAGTGAAGATTTGAGACAAATATTAATATTAATTGATATACATGAAATGTAAACATCTCATCACATTGTATTAATAATCATATTACTTTAATTTTGTGGTGTAATGGTTTCTTGTTACATATGTTATGAAAATTAAACTTGAAACTTTTTCTTGAAACTGCTTGCTATTCTTCAATCTCACTTTCTATCCAACCCTTCATCCCCCAGAGATTTGCCACAAAACTTCTGTATTGTCCCTTGAATTGCTATTTCTTTTCTTCAGTAGATCTCTAATTTCCTGTTGATCATCAAAGCAGATGGTCTCTGTAGTCCCTGTGGATATTCAAGACAGAATGTACACCTCAACTTGTGGTTTCAAGATAGAATTTATTTACTGCAATATTCTGTCTCGTCCATCCCAGGCAACACAGGGAATTACCTTGACACACACTGATAGGTAAGATCCAGCTCATTTGCAAGAATACCATACTTCCTCATTTTCTCACATCAACAATCTATAATTTGTCTGCCATGTTATCTGTGCTGCAATTAAGGTGATTTCCCTCCTTCTCTCATCACATATAGACAGGTCTAGTCTGCCATTACTCACCCTAGCACTAGTTTTTATTCTATGTTCACTGTACCTCTGCTCTTTCATTTTCCTCTACTTCTTGTTCAACGTGGCTTCTAATCTTACTTCCTCAAACTTCTATCTTAGTTATTACAAGTGGTTAAACATCTGACTACTTCATTTTGGCTACTTGTGTAGTCGTGCTGAAGGATTATGTATTGAAATGCACTGCTTATTATATCTTTCTTTCTCCTTTAAATTATGGTAAGAACATTATATTTATATTTAAAGTAATTTCATTTTTAAATTGCTTGTGCATGTACATTATGGAATGAATTTAATTTCAGAAAAGGAAATATTTGTTATAAGAAGAGGGCTTCAGGTCTGAAAAGAACAACAGGTTTACACTGGTCACCACTGCCGACCCTTATTAGACACCTATCCCTCTTCTCTGTCCTGTGATCCCATCTGCCCTTCAGGTCTCATTCAAGGGGATTTGAAATTCGGTTTTGAAACTTCTCTTGCCTGTGAAGATCTCTTCTCTGAAATACTATGGCTCTATTTACTATAAATAGTTGGATTTTAATCTCACACTGTCTTGAACCACCACTGCTGATCATTGGTGTGTGTACATGTGTGCATTATTCTCTCCAACTAGACTCTTAGCTTCTAGAAGGCAAAATTATTTGTCATGCCCTACACCCCCCTAGCACTATATTTAGCACAGAGTTGGAACTCAATAAATTCTGGTAGAATAAATAAACCAACTTCTAAACTGTACATGGTAGCATAGCTCTTGGCATATCCCTCTGCTATAACACTTATAAAACCAAATTAGTTCTTTATGTTTGACTCTCTCACAAACCGTTAGCTCCTTGCAGAAAGGGACTGTGATTAGCCACCTTCATAATCTCAGCATCAGAACACACTGACTAGTTCACAGCAACCATCCAGTGAGCGTTTGTGAATGACCAAATGATGCTTTAATTGAATCCATGGAACGGATTCTGGTGTAACTAACTGTAGATTATGTGGAAACAACTGAATGAGAATGAATGCAATTAAGGTGACTGCCATAAAGGAAATCCTAGAATGGAGCTTCCCAGAATTTTATCTTCAGATTCACAGTACCATTTTGTCAAGATATCATGTCTAGTTTTCAATCCTTTCCTCAGCAGGAGTTTTCTCTACAAGGGAATTCTTTGAAAGAAATCTGAAAGAAAAGAGAGGTAAAGAAAAGGATAAAGCCCATCGCCAGGTTGGAAAGCTTTTCTCCTCATTTGAATATGAGAGGAATTGTATTTTGTAGAGTTTTGGTGGGACTAAATTTTGTAGTGTTAAAAATAATCCTAAATGTCTGAACAAGTTTATTCTGACAGTAATAACCCCTTCTGGGAGCTTCAAAATGCCTGCCAGGCCTATATCCCCTTCCAAAGTCTTCCTTAATCATGCTTTACTCCTTTCACCTTGCTTCCTTCCCTGGACACCACTTATTGGACTAGGGGTGGGTTCTTTTTTCTGGCCAGAGTCTATGAAAGTGACTTGAGTCAAAAGCTCTGCCCAATGAAGACCTCCTATATGCAGAGATGACTAGTTGAATCAGGTCCTCCCAGGAAATCTACCCTGGACACTTAGGAGACGCAGTTAGTAACAGCTGAATCATTCAGCGCAGCACAGGCAATAGCTGTGTCTCCCTACAGGTGACTGCCACTAAAAGAGAGCGCTAGAGTGCCCTAAAAGTCCTGAAGCTGCCAGCAGATGCCAGCGCAATTACAAGGTACAGGATGACATCCCATCTCCATGAGCCCTGAAAATGCATCTGTTCCTCTTTTGCTTTCATTGATTAAGAAGCATATTTCGTTCTTATGGTTTATGACAGTGAGAGCCACAGACTATACACTGTAGTAAGCTCTGGGACAGAGCAGAAAGACAATTCAGCCACTTATCCAACACACTACAGTGAAATGCTCTTAAGAGTTAGAGCAGGCATCAAAGGCCACAAGGCCTACCCAAGCAAGGCAGGTAACATACACTAGGGAAGACAGCCAGGTATAGATGATAAGGAGATGCTTGCTCTGTTGCACCCCAGTTTTGGTCACAGTTATCATTTGGAAGGATAGATGCTATTTGCTAGAACTTCCAACAATGCATGTCCACCTAGCACATCTCAAGAGCCCATTAATATTCATTATTATTGGTTTATATCATTTATAATCATTATCAACAGTCAACTTCCACAGACATCATCTGGAGAAATGAAACCACGTGGCAACTTTACATTTTCTAATTCCTTAATATATATTTATCTAACAAATATTTTTAGGTCATGCTCTTTAAAACACAGTGCCAGTTTTAATTAAATCACAAGAACCCTAAAATTTAAGGTACGCTGACTCTACTGGTTTACTTTCTGTTAATGCTCATTTCTTTGGTTTTTGGGGAAAGATGGCCTACCCATTTCTTGGTTTTTCTAGCCTATATTTTCCCTGGGTAATTACCCCCAGAGACACCTTCAGAAATTGCCTATCAGACATAAATGTAGATTGAACATAATGTGATTTTCTCTGAGTCTTTAATCAGAGACTGCCAGTCTAACCAGCCCTTCCAAAACAAATCAGTAAGTTTTGTTGCCTTGAAGGATTGGAAAAATAATGAAGTTCAGCTAAGAAATGAGTGAGAAGACCATACTGAAAAAAGCAGTTTGGCAACACAACACACACATGTGCAGAACACTTACACCAATACTTACAACTCCACACTTTAGTGCAGTAGAAACTGTCTTGTTTTGTTCTGTTTTCTCAAAAAATTGTAGAGGAACCCATTACCAAAATCAAAGTAATTAAGGCAAGGGTCTAGGCTTCCTTATGTTTTAACAACTACTATGAATTAATATTGTGAATTAATATTATGAATCAACATCCAAAGCACATTAAAATGTCAAAGTAACTAATGTTGTATTAATATAACCCATTAGGCCTAATTTCCTGTGGAGGAGCAGTGTGATAATAGCATGTGTGAATTTGGGAATCAGACTGACCTGGATTCAAATTCTGACATGCTTTTCAGATATGTATCTTTGGAAAGTTCCTTAGCCTTTCCGAGCCTGTGTTATCATTTCTAAAGGTGGTGACAATAATGCTTACTTTATAAAGCTGATATGAGTATTACATGAAATAACATAGAAAAGTGTCTGTCCATTGTCTATCGTTTAGCAGACATTTAATAAAATGTTACTTTCTTGTTTCCACCCCATCTTCTCCTAGGGGGATGGAAGGATCAATCTGGTTTCACATAGATATGAGAAGATACAAGGAGAGGTGACTCGAATGTACTTAGACACAATACTGAGGACGAAGGATCTTTGCCCTATGCCTTGAGTAAATGCAGCTCTATCCTTTCCCTTCATCTCAGACAGATCTGTCTGCAGTGGCCAGAGTGGCTGGATATTAGTTCATTTATTCAAAAAGTCATTTTTTTAACAAATATTGAAGCAAACCCTATTAAGTCAAGCTACATGTCTACAGTGGGAGAGCTGTGGGTTTTGGACCCAGACTAAACTGGAAATTCGATTCTACAGTTTACCTGCATGGCCATGAGCTCCTTGATGCTTATTTCTATATCCAAACAACAGGGATCATAACAATACCTGCCTTCTGGGGTTCTTGCAAAGAATAAATATAGTAATATGGAAAAGTACAAGGCATAGAGTAAAAGTAGAATCTAATAGATAGTTGTCCCCTGCCCCCCTCATTCTGTGCTAGATTTTATTACATCCTGGAAAGCACAGCACAACCAGTCAAGGATAAATACATCCTGCTGGTTAGAGGAGCAAATAACCTGTGATTCATCATGTGTACTTCCTCTATTATTTTTGCCTGCAGTTATGTATCTCTTTGCACTTCTGTGTTTCAGCCAGAAATGCTGAGACAACAGAAGGAGAGCAACAGGATCTTTGTCTTGTCTAAATAAGAAATCCTAGCTGCTTTCTGGAAAAAGTCGTTCTTACACTTGCAGATCAGTCGGTTTAGAGGCCAACATCAACCAAACATTACCTTGATCCATCTAAAACTCAGTAAAATTCTCCAAACTCTTCATCCCTATGAAGACTCCTATGGTCAGGAAACTTTTGAAAAAATTTTAATTATGTGACCCAACATTCTCATACACCCTGTGAAACACAGTGTCTCAGTGTCACAGTAAGATTCCTCAATTCCTGCTGTAATCCACATCTGCCTAGAAACAGTTGAAATCACTTCTCAGAAATTTACTTCTCTGTAACCCAAATTAAAATTAAATCTGAAATAAGTAGTTGTGTGCGCCATAAGTCTTCATATCCATTATATAACCCATAATGCTCCATTCCTTGGGCTTATCAGAGAATGAGCTCCTCCACACAAGTGAATTTTCAGGTGGATCCACTTCCTGCTCTACTCACCTCAACTAATTGAGAAATGAGTTTTGGAAAATGGAGAAATGTGAAGAAGGGGCAAAGTTCCACCTTTCAAATTCAAAGCAGTGTGGATAGGCTTTTGAGCTAGAAATTTTTGTGGCTTATTAGTCTATAGTTATTGACCTAAAACTGAAAGATTTGAAAGAATTTGGTCTTAGGAGTCTCCGGGGCACGTGTGAGCCTTTAGAATGAGCTAATAAGATAGTACACCTGGGTGACTCAGTTGAGCACCCAGGTCTTGATTTTGGCTCAGGTCATGATCCCAGAGTCATGAGATCAAGCCCAACGTCGGGCTCTGAGCCGAGCATGGAGCCTGCTTCAGGTTCTCTCTCTCCCTCTCTCTCCTTCTGCCCTCTCCTCTGCTTGTGTTCACTCTCCTCTCTAAAACAAATTAAAAAAATAAAAAAATAAAAATAAAATAAAATAAATGAAATGAAATAAATGAAATAAAATAAAATAAAATAAAATAAAATAAAATAAAATAAAATAAAAAATAGAATGTATCAGTAAGGGACTCAGAACAAAGAAAACAGGGAATTTGCCGACATGCTTGCTCTAGGTTCCAATTTTAAAGGAAGGGGGAGTAAAAAAAGGCCTCATCATTTTCTTCTGGTTTGTTAAGCCAGCTCTGCAGGGAAGGAAAGGAGATCATAATTCAAACCCAGAGCTCTTTTTATCTACCAGAATACTGCTGTGCGTGCCCTTGAAAGTGATAAGGATAAAGAACCCCAACACATTCCATTATTTTAGAGGCAAAACATCTGTAATTTGACCTCTCTAGATGAAAAGATAAAAACATTACCTGACCTAATTATAACGGTACAATGACCATTACAAATGTGCATTCCTATTTTAACAGCGGCTTCTCAAGCATTATGAAACATTAGATTCTGTGTCCTCAGGCTACGTTTTTTATGTTTTGGCTTTGTTTGTATTTTATCTTTGTTCTTGGTCTCAGCTATTATTTCTGGTCACTATAAGGGTTTCTAAAACTGGAAATAATCTCTCCATTCCTTCTGAATTTCTTATGATCTAAAAATGATAAAATGATGATGTTTATTTGAACTGTAACTCAAATTAGAATAAAAAGGAACTAAAAATATCTCTTGGAAGGACATGAGCTTTAGCACTATGTGCTGTCTGGGTGGCTTTGAAGAATTTTTTGCTTATTTCTGAGTTCTTGAATATGCTATAAATAGCTGCATTTAAAGATAATGACACTTAGGGTGCCTGGGTGGCTAAGTCAGTTAAGCGATTAAGCGTCTGACTTCAGCTCGGGTCATGATATCACGGCTCATGAGTTGGAGCCCCACATCGGGCCTTGCACTGACTGCTCAGAGCCTGGAGTCTGCTTCAGATTCTGTGTCTCCCTCTCTCTCTGCCCCTCCCCTGCTCACACTCTCTCAAAATTAAATAAACGCTAAAAAAAAGTTTTTAAGAAATAAATAAAGATAAATGACACTTGAACTAGTGAGGTATAAATCCACTGGATAAATATTATGCTACCCTTTGCTTGATCCCTTTAATTCTCTCACATCCTACATCTACTCTGTAAATTCTATAAGGTTTACCTCGAAAAATATCCAGAGTCTAGCCATATTTCACCGCTTTCACTGCTACTATTATGATCCAAGACACCACCATCTCTTGCCTGGATTACTGCAGTCTCTCCTAACTTGTCTCTGTGCTCCTGCCTTTGGCCCCTTTCAGTCTCTTGAACCTGGCCAGAATTGTCCCATTACAAGATCAGATCACGTCCCTCCTCTGCTCAAAACCTCTCCCTGGTTTCCTACTTCACTTGGAGTAAAAGCCAAAGCCCTGACCGTGACCTATGAGATCCTACCTGATTTCATCTCTCACAACTCTGTCATTCAGCCCTCACTGGGTTCATTCACCAATCTTTACACACATCTGGAACATTCTGTCTGTGCACAGGCTGTTCCTCTGCCTAGAATGGACTTCTCCCTCATTTCTTTCTCATGTGGTCTCTTCACAATGAGTCCTTCCATGGCCACCCTACCTAAAGTTTCAACACACACTCCTAACAATTTCTATGCCCCTTTCCTGCTTAATTCTTTCTCCTTGGCACTTACCAGACTACACATGTTACCTATCCACCTTGTTTACTGACTCTCTCCCCCACTAGTAGGTGAGCTCCATGAGGGGGTTTTGTCAGATTTGGTCACTTTGGTACCTCAGTGCCTAGAACAGTGCCTGGTACACATTAGATGCTCAATTGTTGAATGCATGAGCAATTTCAACCTCTCATTTACGCTGCAATGAAATTCAAACATCCAGTTAATAATAATTCATTTTTTATGTTCAGCTCCTTTTCATTGAGAAATGTTAAATGTTTGGTACAATTTGGCTCCAGCTTCAGACAGATCAGCATTAAATCCAGATTGCCACTTACTAGCTGTGTGACTTTGGGCAAATTACTCAATCCCACTGAACTCAGTTTCTTCATCTATAAAATGTTGACAATAATAGTATCTGCCTTATGGAGTTGTTATAAGTAAAAACGAAATAAACGTCCAGGGCCTTGAACATAGAAAAGACTTAATAAATACAATCTATTCTTCTCATATACATTAGTTTTTTAACGTATGTATCCAAGTATAGGATTTTTATACCTTCGAGAACAAAAAAGATTCAAAAGGTAGGATAAAAGTTTTCATTTTCATGGTATCAGCCTTTGGCTACAAGTAACTTATATGCAAACAAAAAAAAAAGAAAGAAAGAAAGAAAAAAGAAAAAGAAAAGAAAAGGAGCTAATTTGCCTCACTGTTCTCCTAGGCAGTTATTACCTTATTCATTTTCTTAAAGGAAAAACCAAGGTTCAGTATGTTTGGCATCATGATCATATCACATCCTATCAATTGGATACATTTTTCACTAGATTCCCAAGTATCACTTAACTTCTGCCAATCTGCTTGTCTCTCACCTTCAATGCAACCAGTTCATTTCTTTTCACTGGTCATTCCTTCAATATGGAAAGGTCTTTCACCTTATTACTGTCAGTCTGTATTCTTTATCTGCAATCTTAGAGGTTTTTTAATGTTTATTTATTTTTGAGGGGGGGAGGGGCAGAGAGAGAAGAAGACAGAGAAGCCCAAGCAGGCTCCCCACCGTCAGTGCAGAGCCCCCAACACATGAACTGTGAGATCATGACCTGAGCTGAAACCCAGAGTCAGACGCTTTACAGACTGAGCCACCCAGGTACACCTGCAATCCTAGTTTTAAAACTCACTTTCTGCAAGACTGCTTCTATAATTCTCTCCCATTCTAATAACCTCCTTATATGACATCCCTTTAACATTTATGCTACATCAATAATTTGCATTATTTGCATGCTTGCAATGTACCAGACACTGTTCATTTACTCCTATGTAGATTCCTTTATTGGAATTGCCCAAGACACACAGCTAGAGAATTACGAATCTCTATCCCAGCCTGACCATGCTGACCCCAGAGCCCACGTTGTTAGCAATTAAGCACTCTGTACCTTATCTTCTTTTACATGATAAGCCTTTTCATAATAAGGCTAATTCATGTATCAGTGTCAAGTATGGTGTCTTTAACTAGACTATGACATTTTTGAGGAACAGGAGCTTGGGTATCTCTTTATTGTCATTAAATTTAATATGATATTCTGTTTGCAGTAAGCCTTTAATAAATCTTCTTCAACAAACTGAGCAACTGACTAGCACGGGATATGTTTCCTGACTTGCTTTCTAATTATATACATCAGAGACTTCTTCTGAGCAGGGGGAAAAATTGCCATTTCTACAGTAAAACTGACTCTGATGTCATTACATAAGGTCAATGTGTGAAGACCTGAAGTCATTCTGTATTGACTTGTGGTCAACTCTCCCATTCTTCCAAAAGTCCTTGTGAAGTGGGTTTATAATGGCTACCACCTGGCAGGTAATAATCCAGAAGAGAAACAAATGAATCATCATTTTCATATACAAAGCAAGCAGGTGTTACTTGGCAAGCTGCCAAGAACTGCTGTATCTGTTGCACATACTTCTGCTATAAACTCCCATGTTTGCAAAGGATCAATGCAAATTTATTCACAGTCAGTCCAGGTATGTGACTTTGGAATCCACCATGCAGAGAAGGCAAAAGGGATAGAAAATGAGCTCAGCGTGATTCTACGTGTATACAAAGTATAACAGCAAGAAATCACTGTGAAATATAAAGCCTTTATATGAAAGACATCTTAACTTACATATTTTTTAATGTCTATCAAAAGAATTTACATCAAACATGGCAAGAAATTAATCTGTATGCTATATAAAGTGTTGCATAATAAATGCTCCTTGCACTGGGTGTTGTATGGAAGCCAATTTGACGATAAATTGTTACAAAATTTAAAAAATAATTAAAGAAATAAATGTTTCTTGATATATAGAAATACAAGTTAATAAGAACATCAATTTCCTGTGGCTAATAAGCAAAAACATGAATACAAAAAGTGGAAATATGGTGGTAAATAAATAGGTGAGGAAAATATTTAAAGTTGATAGTGATCAAAGAAATGTAAATTAAAACACCTCTACAAACCGGGGGAGCGGTGCTGGGCGTGCAGGCCCAAGCCTGCCTCCAGGGCGCAGCCTCCGCACCACCACACCCCTTCTTGCCCTGGCCCTGGGGGCTGAGGGTCTGCGCTTCCTGAGGACGCTGCAAGCTCTGCTCTCCCCGCGTAAATTGACAGACAGACATGAATGGATAACAACAGAAAAATGGTATCAGAACAGTGGGAATCAGCAATTTTGCACAGGAAGCTTTGGGAGAGGTTGTTTACTGTAGCCTGCCTGAAGCTGGGACCACACTGAACGAACAAGATGAGTGTGGTGCATTGGAATGTGTGAAAGCTGCTAGTGAACTCTATTCTCCTCCATCAGGAGAAGTAACTGAAATTAATGAAGCTCTTGAGGAAAATCCAGCACTTGTCAACAAATTTTGCTATCAAGATGTCTGACTGATCAAGATAACACTCAGTAATCCTTCAGAACTGGTGAGACACATGTAAAATCTATTGAGTAGTGAAAATGGAACCCCTAAATAAACTAGTATCAAACAACTTAATCTAGCATAGTTGTTTTAAATCAGTGGTGCATAGAGGATTTAAAATAGCAATTTTTAGCAGTACCAGTGGAAAAAGAAACTACTTGCAACAATGCTAATGAAAGGAAACACCCCTTAACTTATGATTGCAGATAAACACAATATGCATCTTTTTTGCAACACCCTATGATTTTTAGGCTAGGCTCCAGTTACAATATTCAGAATCCTGAAATTGCCTGTGGTCAAAAACTAGTTATAAAAATTATGTAATTCAAAAAATAAAAAGAATAAAAATTTTGTAATTCAAGGATGACTTTTAAGCCTTAGGGAATATTATAACTTGCTTACATCAAACCTTGGATTAGGGTCAAAATACTTAAATGACCAGTCCATTGGAAGTAACTGGCAGTGGAGAAAGGTTTGTTAGTTGTATAGTATCAGATAAAGAATGATACTATCTTGACTGTGCAATATACTGTGCTTGCTGGTGCTATTTTTATATGGTGAAGCAACAGTCTTGCAGGAAGATAAATAGTTTAATAATAAAACATTCAGCTTCTTTGTTAAAAAAAAGAAAGCACCAAGTTATCATCACAAGAAAAAAATGTAACTATGGTGACAGATATTAACTAAATTTCTCATGGTGATCATTTGCAATATATGCAAATGTCAAATCATTACATTGTACACCTGAAACTAATATAATGTCTCATGTCAATTATACTTCAATCAATAAAAATATAAAGCAAAAACAACAACAAAACCCACCACAAAACACTGTATTACACCTATTAAATGATGGGAAAATATTAATTAGGTGAACAAATTCTGACAAGTGAATTGCTATACATACGTTGCTGGTAACATATCAACTTAGATAATTCAGCAATACTTATCAAGAGTCAAGGGGTGCCTGGGTGGCTCAGTCAGTTAAGCGGCAGACTTCGGCTCAGGTCATGATCTCACATCTCTGTGGTTTCAAGCCCCGCATCAGGCTCTGTGTTGACAGCTCAGAGCCTGGAGACTGCTTCGGATTCTGTGTCTCCCTCTCTCTGTGCCTCCCCTACTCATGCTGTCTCTCTCTCTCTCTCTCTCTCTCTCAAAAATAAACATTAAAAATAAAATTTAAAAAAAGTCATACAATTATGCATGCTTTGAACAAGGAATCATATTCATGGTAAATTATACTAAGAAAATAATCCAAAATATAGTTTTTTTAAATATTTACTAACCAAAATATCTATGGTGAAAAATTAGAAACAATCAAAGATCAAAAAATTAGAGTCTTGGAGCACCTGGGTGGCTCAGTCAGTTAAGCGTGTGACTTCAGCTCAGGTCATGATCTTGTGGTTCATGAGTTCAAGCCCCACACGGGGCTCTGTGCTGACAGCTCAGAGCCTGGAGCCTGCTTCAGATTCTGTGTCTCCCTCTCTCTGCCCCTCCCCTGCTCATACTTACTCGCTCTCCCTCTCTGTCTCTCAAAAATAAACATTTTTTAAAAATCTTAAAAAAAAAAAAATAAGAGTCTTGAGACACCTGGGTGGCTTAGTAGGTTAAGCATCTGACTCTTGATCTCAGCTCAGGTATTGATCTCAGGGTTATGAATTCATGTCTGGGTTCTGTGCTAGGCATGAAGTTTACATGGAAAAAAATTAAAAAAATAAAAAGGAGTCTTGAGCATCAGTCTGAGGAGCTATTACTCACATAATTTAAAATATAAGATTTATCCCTGTAGCTAATTAATATTCATAGAGCCTAAAGCCTAATATAAAATTATACCTACACTATCATCAGAATCTAACATGTGTAAGTACTGTCAGAGAAAAAAATGAAATCATTTGATAAGGTAGTAAAATCCTATCTAATATGTCTTTCTTTTATATTCATATAATTATTACCATCACCATGTTATTTTTCTGGTTATTGCTCTTGATTATGAAACAAATAGAAGCCAATAAAAATACTAATTTCTGATATTGTCTGCAGTTTTCAAAATAACTTTCACTATATTATTAGAGGGAAAATAATTCAAATTTGATTCCAATGCTATAAGACTATATGGTAACAAGTATTAATAGATTTCACAAAAATTTATTTTCCATATTTTGTAAGATTAAAAATCAGACCTGGGAATGCAAGCTGGTGCAGCCACTCTGGAAAACAGTATGGAGGTTCCTCAAAAAACTAAAAATAGAACTACCCTACGACCCAGCAATTGCACTACTAGGCATTTATCCAAGGGATACAGGTGTGCTCTTTTGAAGGGACACATGCACCCCAACGTTTATAGCAGCACCATCAACAATAGCCAAAGTATGGAAAGAGCCCAAATGTCCATCGATGGATGAATGGATAAAGAAGATGTGGCATATATATATATATATATATATATATATATATACACATATATACACACACAATGGAGTATTACGTGGCAATCAAAAAGAATGAAATCTTGCCATTTGCAACTACATGGATGGAACTGGAGGATATTATGCTAAGTGAAATTAGTCAGTCAGAGAAAGACAAAAATCATATGACTTCACTTATATGAGGATTTTAAGAGACAAAACAGATGAACATAAGGGAAGGGAAACAAAAATCATATAAACACAGGGAGGGGGACAAAACAGAAGAGACTCATAAATATGGAGAACAAACTGAGAGTTATGAGAGGGGTTGTGGGAAGGGATATGAGCTAAATGGGTCATGAGCACTAAGCAATCTACTCCTGAAATCATTGTTGCACTATATGCTAACTAATTTGTATGTAAATTTTAAAAAATAAAAAATTAAATTAAAAAAATCAGATATAAACATTATCCCAAACCAACATGATAATGGGCTCTATAAAACCCTAAATAATAACAGTCAATGCGGTGGCCTAGCAGTCAAGAATATGGTCTTTGGAGATTGACTCCCGAAGGACATTCTATCCTTTCTAAATCCCAGTCATCACAGTATTTATCTCAGGATAAAATGAAGTGCATCGTGAAGATGAACTAAGAAAAAGTAAAGCACAGCATGTGGTACATGTTAAGTGGTCAATAAAATAACCTATTAATATTATATACAGTAGACATTAGTGTAAGATCTATGAAAATTTTATTATTCCTTTTATTATGCCAACATACAAAATCAACTTTAAAACTTGGCCTTCCTTCACATGACCATACTCTCCACTCTTCTTCCATTCCAGCTTAATGCATGACACTCCATCAGATTCTTTCCCTGGAAAACTTAATACTTATCAATTGATTCAGTCATCAGCTACTGATTGGGCATTTTGACAAATAACCTTCCCTCAAGGCTCAGCATGAACCTATCCTCCTCATACCTGACACCAAAGCCTCAAAGGATTTCTCCAACCTCAAAAAGTTTAGAGCATTCTTCTATTAGCAGTTTCCCAACCTCACAACTATTGACATCTCAAGCTGGATACTTGTTTTTGTGAGGGGCTTTCCTGTACATTTTAGGATGTTTAGCAGCATCTCTGGTCTCTACTCACTAGATGCCACTAACAAATTCCACCCCCTCTTCCTGCCAGCAAACTGTAACCACCAGAAGTAGCCTCTTGTCCCCCAGACATGTTCCATGTTGGGGCAAAATCATCCCTAATTGAGAATCACTGTTCTATAGCATTATTATTTTAGCAGTTAATCCATGTGGGACCATCCTTTTTGATATTATATAGGCTTTTTAATTAAATTATTGTTGGTTTGCTATCTGTCTCATTAACTATTTTTGTGTATTTCTCTTGAGTTATTTGCTGATAAATTTCTGACAAGTAGGTGTACTGTATTATACTCCTTTGTATCTAGCAATGATTGATTGATCAGTGTCATCTACTATTGAATGACTCATTCATTCTGGCATGGTTCATAAGAGCAAGATGCCTGTGTCTAAATTCTGGTCCCACCGCTCACTAACTGTCATTTTGGGTAATTTAGTTCACCTCTCTGTAGATCAGTTTTCTCTTTGTATAAAAAGGGGAGAATAGTATCTTCTTCAAAAAGTCATTTGGAGGATTAAATAAATTAATATATGTAGAACACTAAAATAATGCCTGCCCACAGTAAATACTATCCAAATATTACCAATTATAATGTGAATATAACGTCAAAGGATACAACTTAGTGGAATGAGTGATTTCTGTTCCTGCAAGAATATTTTATGTGTTTGAAAAAATATGATAATCTATCCAAAAAATTAAAAGATCATGTGCAAAGTAAAACGTGAAGATCTATAACAAGCAATTTGCCACAATGTAGTGTATGAATGGTTGTCGAATGACTGACAAATATTTGGAGTCAGAGAAGAGAACATCACAGTGGAGTGGAATGGTGGGGGAAAGAGTCACCAAAGAGGTAAAAATGGACTGGAACTTTGAAAACAAGCTGTGAAGAGATAAGAAAAGAGTTTAGGCAGAGAGAAAGGTTCAATAAAAGCCTCAAGAAGAGACAAACCATGGCACATTCTGGAGAGACTGAGTAAACAAGTCTGGCTGGAGTAGAAGGTTGAAAGGGACCATGTGTGAGAACAAAGCAAAAATCAAAGTCCATGTTTTGTCCCATGCAATCAACATGCTCATTAGCAATTAAAATCATAAGAATGATATATTTTAGTTCATTGTTATAACTAACATAACTGCCTTTGGTGGCTAGAATAGTCACAGCCAAGGCCCATAGTCCAATATGAAGTAGATATGCACCATAGATTTCTTTATTTCAACAAGAACAATAACTCATGATCACTGAATATTTTCTGCATACCAAATAGTGTGCTGAGCACTTAATATTCATTAATATGCTTAACTTAAATAAATTAAATTAAATTAATGCCATCCTATGGTAGGCCACATTTCACAGATTAAATAATTATACAAAAATACTGTATATATTCAAGTTGAGTGGCTCACCCAGTATCACATGATTAATGTCGTGGAAGGGTTTTCAAAAGCTGTGCTCCAGCTACTGTACTGACATTTTCCACAGGATCTTCTTTATCTAGCTTTTTCTTTATAAGTTTTTCTGTACATGTCCCCTCATGTATCTCAGATCTTCTGCCATTCTGAGCTTTTTTATTTTTGCTATACTCCGGACACAGCATTTTTTTTAACTTGTTACTCTCATTTTTTTTAGGTAAAGGTATGGTCTTGATCAACATGACATAGTAGCCATCAGCTGTAGTACTTCCTTAATGTCTATCATCACTGCTACACATTGATATGCTCAGGCTAATTTACAGATTTCTTTGTAATTAAATTCCTTTTAATTAGGATGTATTAGGATTATGTTTGCTAACTTTCCCAGTAACATAAATCAAAAATAAAAAGCTGTTGACTTGGGGCGCCTGGGTGACTCTGTCGGTTAAGGGTCCGACTTTGGCTCAGGTCATGATCTCGCGGTCCATGAGTTTGAGCCCTGCATGTCAGCTGTGCTGACAGCTCAGAGCCTGGAGCCTGCTTCTGATTCTGATTCCCTCTCTCTCTGCCCGCCCCCTCCGCTCTCATTCTGTCTCTCTCTTCTCTCTCAAAAATAAACATTAAAAGATTTTTTTAAAAAGCTGTTGACCAGATGCAAAATGTTTACTTCAACTGATTACAACAATCATGATTACTATCCCAATGTACAGTCTTGCATAAAATGGGAGATGAAATTGGAAAGGTGAATGGACATGTTAATTTGACTGTCTAGTTATAGAGGGTGAAATTTACATTATAGCTTTAGGGGTCCTTAAAAAGTTTTTGCGTAGAGCTGTGAAATGCTGAAACCAATATTTTAGGAAGATAAATTGATGTGGGTATGCAGGAAAGTGGAGGAGAAAGAAACTAATGCAAACATCTGGAAGACAGTAATCCAGGACTGAGTGTGAAGGTCATTTTTAAAGGGTAGAAGCAACATCATTTATAGTATGTTAAGTATTTAGCTTAAGAGAAAAGCAGAATATATGAATTCTATGAAAACATCATCATTAGCCTATCATGATCATGCTCATAAACTGTAAAAGACATATTCACACACATCCCATTTTCCTGGTTAACAGTCAACTAGGAAGCTTAGTCCCATGGATTCAGCATCAATTTCTATGCAGACGAAATGCCTTCCATCAAGTCCCTTCTCTACCCTCTTTGGAACTCATACACCTAACTGCCACTGCTCCTCTTTTTTAACACACACACACACACACACACACACACACACACACACACACAGTGTCTCTGTGGTGTTTCATGTAGCTTCTTCCACTCAAAGAACAAATCACCCACTTACTGAACACCCACTATATGGCAGCCGCTGTATCTTTATCATCTCACCAAATCTTCAAAACAAACCTATGGTGGTAAATGATCATCCTTATATAACAAAGGAAGGAACTAGGGCTCAGAGAGATTAGAGGACTTGATCAAGCACCAGAGCTGGAATAGAGACAAATGGGAAAGGTGGGGTCAAAAATAATACTTTTTTTGCAAAAACATTTTACTATTTACAAAACATATTTACATTCCTTATTTCTTTACATCCTAAAAATAATTCTGTTATCAATAGGAAATGGGTTTTATCAGGAACAATTTCTTGGATATCATTATTTGAAGATGTTAAGCCTACACTTATGTATGAAGACATCTTTTCTCCAAAATACCAGCTTCCTCGGTGTTCCCTGTAATTGGTAAGATCCCTATTCCCCTAAAGAGTATACTGACTCATCCCTTCTTAGGAAACCAATCTTAAATTCTTACCCCTACCACATCTGAAATCACACCTTTGGAAAGATAAGGAGGGGCAGAGAAATAACAAAAGCAGTTAAAGTCCAATCCACATCCAAGACATCTTTATCTGTTCCTGGAGAAAAACTCATCCATGTTGACATTAGCCTTTTAAGTGACACAGATATGACTAACCTGGCTTGGTACTGAATGCCTGAAAATAAGTCTATCTAAAGATTGAGATAAGGGTGCCTGAGTGACTCAATCTGCTAAGCATCTGACTCCAGCTCAGGTCATGATCTCACAGTTCATGAGTTTGACCCCTGCATCAGGCTCTCTGCTGTCAGTACAGAGTCCACTGTACAGAGTACAGATCCTGTGCTCCTCTCTCTCAATCTCTCTCTCTCTCTCTCCCCTTCCTCCTCTCTCTCTCTCAAAAATAAATAAGCATCTTTTTAATCTTAAAAAAATAAAATAAAATAAAGAGTGAAATGAAACTAGTGCCCATTGACCTGATTGGTTCACGGAGAATGTTTTGACTTATGTCCCTCTTTCCCCAAAGAACATGCACCAAACGTTTACCTGAAGTGATTCTCTCAGAGGGTCCAATTAAAATTTCTTAACAAAAGCTTGGCTAACTCTAGTCTATTATCTTCAGATAAAAAACTATCTAGGAAATTCTGAGGAAAACATTATAATGTACTCATTATCCATCTAATATTTTCATTTTCTCTTTCCGTCTCAGAACATTATGTTATGTTTCCTTCTAGAGTGTTGGGGTAAGGGAGATACATTTACTATAACAAGTATGAGGGTGAAAATCTTGAGAATGTTGGCACTGGGTCACTAGCTTTATCTGCAGATAAAAACCTGAACAAAATAGATAATGGTTAATTTTGCACCTATTTTACATATATTTCCTTCAGCTCACCAAAATGATTGTCTTCAGAGCTTATGTCCATTATTCCTTTACTGTCCTCCCTGCAACTGAGTTCTCTGAATAAATACAAGGGTTGGTTTACAATTAAAAATAATGAGACTCTACTGGGCCAATGTCCTTGCATGCAATAAAAGGGTGTGGGCTAAATTACAGGAGCAGAGTTTGGTTTTTTTCCCTGTTTTGCCTCACTTTGATTGGTGGATTGGCGCTTTAAATAAAGGTTTCTGGTCTTCCCTGAATGAGAGATACAGAGCGAGTCCTAGGCACAGACCAGAAAAAATTTTAATCTTCTTTTCTTAGAACTGTCTTGGTTGGCATCACCAGGCCCTGAGAACACAGTGCATGTCAACATTGAAGGTAAAATGTGATTTTATGATTTCCATGTGATTCCTATAAGTTCTTTTTTCCTATCTCCAAGTAGCTTTTATACAGAGGATTTTTGTTTGTCACCAGAAGCTGAATAATAGTTTATTGTAAACCATTAGCATGTTCCAGAGAAGACATGCCTAATATCTTACCAGCTAAGAAAAAAGACTAATCTATAGACTTTTTTCTTTTTCTTTTTTTCTTTCTTTTTTTTTTCTTTTTTTTTTTTTTTTTTTACTATTTGTGATTATTAGTGACAGCGCCTAATTTAGAAAGGCATTAGAAGACAAGCAAATTTCTTGGGTAGGCAGATTTCTGTTCATATAAGAGTAAAGAGGCTTTTCAACTTCTAGAATAAACTTAAAGAGATAATTCATTTTAGAAAAAGGAAAACTCAGTTTTGAGACATATTTCCCACTAATATCAAAGGCATTTAAAATATTCAGTTCATTCTTACTTTTTTAATATTTATTTATTTGGGGGGAGAGCACAAGTGGGGGAGGGGCAGAGAAAAAGGGGGACAGAGGATCTGAAGCAGACTCTTCACTGACAGCAGTGAGCCTGATGTCGGGCTTCACCTGGAAGATCATGACCTGAGCCGAAGTCAGACACTCAACCAACTAAGCCACCCAGGCATCCCTCATTCTTGTTTTTTAAAAGATAAGTTTTGTTATGTTTATCTGGATAACTGAAACATAGAGTGATACATTCTAATATATCTGCAAATAAAGGTTTGCTATAAAATAATCATTGTATTATATTTCAAATGTATTTCAAAATGTACTCTGGAGAGAAAGTATAACATCCTGTGAATGATACTTAACAGACCAAAATTTCACATAATGGAACGGATTTTCAAATTCATAATTCATTTTATGAAATGAAACACAGCAGTTAAAGAACACAGCACAAAGGTTGTTCCTATATGTTCATTTAGGTTGTAACTCCATAAAAAAAAATCACTTAGATATTTTTTTAATTGATTGTCAATTCATTCCAAAAACTAGTATGCATAAATAAGTTTAGAAATATTTAATTGTGTTTTATTTTTATTTTTGTTTTCTTGAAACTGATTGTTTTGGAAGAACAGAGATGTGGCTCATTTGAAATATTGCCTTTTAACCATTCTGAAATAAAAATTCATCTGATTTAATTCTCCAACCCATCTGTTTCAGATCCCACTTTCAAAATGAAGGACCTAATACTGATCTTTTGCCTCCTGGAAATGAGTTCCGCAGTGCCGGTAAGTCATAGTTTTCTAGATATTCTAGATTCTTGGATGCTAAACAGTACGGAAGGACATGGTCTGAAGTTCATGCATGGACTCATTTGAATTAATCCAGTGGTAGAGTTCCTACTGAGTCAAAGGTCATAGGTGTCCAGACATCAGCTTACCATCTGAAAGCAGTAGGTCAATGTAATTTTTTTATTCAAAAAGATATTAAAATATTCTGAAGAAAATTTTGAAATCTTATTCCATTCATTCAAATATAAAAGACTTATGTACCCTCTGCAATGCCATGGCACAATTTTATTATAACCACTTGCTGCCGTTGTGCAATTGAAATGGAGAAGAAATTTCTCCAAAAAAGTAAAGTCCATTTTCTTCATTTTTAAATTTTTTTTTTCAACGTTTATTTATTTTTGGGACAGAGAGAGACAGAGCATGAACGGGGGAGGGGCAGAGAGAGAGGGAGACACAGATTCGGAAACAGGCTCCAGGCTCTGAGCCATCAGCCCAAAGCCTGACGCGGGGCTCGAACTCCCGGACCGCGAGATCGTGACCTGGCTGAAGTCGGACGCTTAACCGACTGCGCCACCCAGGCGCCCCATTTTCTTCATTTTTAAAAGAATAATATTAGCCAAATTATGATGGTTACAAAACAGAGCTAAGTAATTCCATTTGAAGCTAGTAATTAAGTAATTAACCAACAGATTTGCCTCATGGGGGAGATATTATATGACTGAGAGTTGAAGTTTCTTAAATCAAAACATGCTATGGCAATGGGGCTAATTGCATGTTATAGTCCTATACCTGGCTCATTCTAACATATGTTGATATGATCTCATGAATACAATCCTCTGGGTACTGAACTCTACCAGCCAATAGTATGTGTTTCTATTTTCATGGAGACTTTGTTCTGCTGCCATATGCATTTGGCAAATATTGACCGAACACCTGACATGTATCCAGCAACGTGCTGGGCATTGGAGCCATAAGTTTGACATGATCTCTTGTCTTGAGGAACTCATAGTTGGACTTAAATAAACTTTCAAATATTTCAGTTCCCTGACAAAAAAAAAGATTAGCTACTTGGGTTTCTTAAAGTTAAATGTTTGGGAGAAAGGGGATAAAAACTGGCTACAAGGATGAAAGACTCAACTCTGCGAATAAAAAGAGTTTCTATTCCATTACTCAACATGAACTTTAAGTGAAAGAAAAAGTGAAGCTGCCACCCTAGCTTACTTTTGTATAATACTGACCCTGGGGTCAGCCTCAGCCATCCACTGTCTAATACCTTGACACTCCTGGAACTTATGCTGGCCCACACCTGTGTCAATCAGGTCCACCGTGAAGGACATGACAATTGTTTAGGATTGCCGACTGACTGCCTGTCAAGTTAGATGTTCTACTTTTACTCCCTCCTTGGAAATGTACCCTCTGTCCATTTACATTCATGTAAATTTGTTGTTAATTAATGACTTGGAGTAAATGGAAAGGAAAGTATACTTTGTAGTTGAATCTGTCCAAGATACCTTATTTGTGTACTGGCCACTGGGAGGAAGGAAGGCTTTATTCTCACAGTCCCCCAAAATGCTGAACAATCTGCTCACTACACACACACACACACACACACACACACACACACACACACACACATCAGTCTTCCTGTCTACACAACTGATCTTTTTCTCTGCTTAGAGTATTTGCTACACATTTATAACTCTTTTTCTGCTATCCATTTCCAAAACTGAACTATTTGGAGCAATTTGCACCATGACTAAGAGGGCAAGATTTTACTTGTATAAAAAAGCGGAAAGTGGAAGGTAGATAACACACTCAGGAAACTATTCCTCAACTTCCTACTCATGAAAAAAAAAATCCCAATATATTTAGTGGACGCTCCATAAATATTTGTGTATAAATGAAGGAAAGAAGGCATTGAGAACCTGGGACCCTGGAAAGTAAGGATTTCCAAAGAACCAAAGACCCTCAAAATCCGAAG
Source organism: Lynx canadensis (assembly GCF_007474595.2). Taxonomy (NCBI): domain Eukaryota; kingdom Metazoa; phylum Chordata; class Mammalia; order Carnivora; family Felidae; genus Lynx; species Lynx canadensis. The sequence continues at coordinate 149,012,515 of NC_044306.2, read as the reverse complement.
TACTCTAATTCTTACTCTTCCATTCTCCATTTTTTTTCTACTGGTATTTATGCATATTAACAAAGATTGCTTTAGAAAGAAAAATATCTTACACTTTAAAAATCTAGTTGTAAGTATAACTATATTTTTAACAACTTTTAAATGAATACATTAAGTATAATAAAACTTGACCTTTTTTAAAGTGTATATTTTGGATATGATCAAAAAATATAAACACAGATCAATAGATTTATACATAAAATAATTTTTCATAAATGATGATGGAGCATTTGTTGAAACCCCTTGAATGGATGGGAGGTTAGGTTTTGCATGTGCTCTTTGCTGAATGCCATGATTCCATGCCACATTCCATGAACCAGAAGCACGTAAGCTTGGCAAAACCACAAGAAAATTGACCTTAAGTTTGTCCCTTTTGCTTACCTATAGGATAATTTCTTT